>NC_059103.1:160317275-161517275 GCF_020740685.1 Jaculus jaculus
CCAGCGCAAGGATTACAGGTGCATTCTGCTGTGCAATTTATGAATGATGGTGAGGTAGTAAGCAGTTTGTGTTTGGGGGGAACTCAGCACTTTTTCCCCTGACTGTAAATTGCAAGGGAACTGTTGGAGAGAAGAGAAAGAACCAAGTTATGAAGGTTTGATGTGCTGTATGAAACTGGGAAGTCTTCATGTTCCTCAGTGTTGGGAGTCCTTAGCAAGTTCTAAGGAGAAAAAGAATAAGGTTCTGATTTCAGATCCCTGGAGAGAAGCACTGGGATGGGTGGTGAGCTTGTGCTAGAGCTTGGAGACTGGGTTGGAGGTGACGAAGCAGGCTCTCAGTGTCTGAATCATGTGAGATAGGGTTCTTGGAAGTCAGGCAGTGGATAGAGAAGCAAGATATTGTGCCCTAAGAACTATTAACACTGTGTGTGTGTGTGTGTTATATACATACATATATATATATATATATACATATATATATATATATATATAGAGAGAGAGAGAGAGAGAGATATGAAATGAGTTTGCCATTTACCTTTTCCCTGATCTGCCCTTGAAAATGATTTCCTGCTGTGTTTCCTCCATTTGCATATTCTATAGACACCCCTGGTGCAGCGATTTCCTCAGTCCTCTGGCCTGGTCTTCCTTTGTCAATGCAGTCTATTCCATTAAAGAGTTGTCTTCAGATCCCTCTTATCTCCTCTTCCATGGAGGTTAAGCTAACTTACACGTAAGACGTGTGTTACTTATGTTGTTTCCTCTCTGTTTATGCTGACCAGTACCTATCATGTAGACTCCAGTCCAGTGTCTCCACTTTCTCTTCTTAGCTCACAGTAAAATCTTCATTGTCTTAGAGTACAAAGGCAGCACAAAAGTAACTGATTTTGAGGTAGAGTTTACACAGGTGGAAAAGGTCCCTGCTGAATGGAGCAGAGATGAGTTTAGGTATCTTTTAATGAAATAGATCAGTTTCATGGGGTGTGGAAGAAGAAATATTTGGATCAGGAAATATCAGGTGCAGTGATAGTGGTAGTTGACTACATCTTTTTTTTTCTGGGACCTTCACATTTACAAGTAGTTTAATTTGCTAACTTCCCACCATACCTGATGGTAGCATCTTATTAAGGTATAGAGTCCAGGATAGCTATAAATGTGGCCCAATACAAAACTGTAAACTCATTTAACAAACTTTGACTCTGTTATGATTTAAAAAATATTTTATTAATTTGAGAGAGAAAGAGAGAGAGAGAGAGAGGTAGAGAGAGAATGGATGCCGGGGTGTTTAGCCACATGCACCACCTTGTGCTGCTGGCTTACATGGGTACTAGGGAATTGAACCCAGGTCCTTAGGCTTTACAGGCAAGCGCCTTAACAACTAAGCCATGTCTCCAGTTTTTATTGGTAACTCAGTTGTGGAGTTCTCAAGAATAAACTTTGTAGATGATAATGTTGTATCACAGTGTCACATGAACAAATGTTACGGGATATGGGTTTTACACTCTTGGACTTAATGTGTGGCCCAAGACAATTCTTTGTTCAGTGTAGTCCAGAGAAGCTAAATGGTGGACACCCTGGTTAAACCACCATCATCTCTTTCCTGGCCTATTGCCAGCTGTGCATTGCTGCCAGTAAACACCAGACCTAGAGCAGCTTGTGGGAGGAAAGGGTTTATTTTGGCTTCTGGACTTGAAGGGAAGCTCCATGAAGGCAGGGAAAAATGATGGCATGACCAGAGGGTGGACATCACCTCCTGGATAACATCAGGTGGACAACTATGACAGGAGAATATGCCAAACATTGGCAAGGGGAAGCTGGCTATAACATCCATAAGCCCGCCCCTAACAATACATCACCTCTAGGAGGCTCCAAATTCCAAATTGCCACCAGCTGGGGACCTAGCATTCAGCGCACACGTGCTTATGGGGGGCACCTGAATCAGACCACCGCACCTGGCCTGCTACACAGAAGCTGTAGTTTCTTTGCCTCCAGAGTGGTCTTCCCCTCCACTATCAACCTCCATTGTCATGGCAACCAGAAGAGTCCTCTAAGAATTTAAGACAGATCATGCTAATCCTCTGCTCAAAGCTTTGCAGAAATTTCTCATTGGCTCAGTGTACAGACATGTTTATGTATAGGTCTGACTCAGTGTCCACGATCCTGTACCCTTGCCTCATGGTTCTCTGGCTCTCTCCCTCCCACAGCTGCTGGCCTCTGCTTACAGGAAGTAGGCATGCTTCCTTTTGATCCCAAACTCTGTGACTCATCCTGTACCTCCTTCTAGTTTTTGCTCAAATGTCACATTGTCAGTGAGGCTTTTCTGATCCCCTTTCCACAGCAATGACCTACCTCCATTTATGCCTTATTTTTCCCTGTAGCACATGCTAACATTTAATATGCTAACTCACTAATTTTTTAAAAAGTATTTTATTTGTTTGTTTATTTGAAAGATGAAAGAGGCAGGTAAAGAGAAAGAATGGGCATGCTAGGGCCTGTAGCCCCTGCAAACAAACTCCAGATGCATGCTCCACCTCTGCCTCTGGCATTATGTGGATACTGGAGAATCAAACTTGGGTCCTTAGGCCTTGCCTTAACTGCTGAGTCCTCTCTCCAGCCCCTAGAGTTCACTTAATTTGCTTAACTGTTTTCCTCTCAAATATTATCTGGCTTAAGGTGAATTGCATGCCTGATTGGTTCACTGATATACTCCCATTGCCTAGGATGGTCAGTGTTCAAAAAAACTTGCCACAACATACGTGAGTAAACTATATACTAAATTGTTGTATCCTGTTATACCTTAATCTTTCTCTATCATATAAGCAGTTTTCTAAGTCAAGATAAGCCTTTTGCAAGAATAGAGGTTCTGATTTTGGGTTCAAGAATTAGAGTCATATTAGTTTTGGCTAATGTAATAAAGATCAATAAGAAATGACCCAAAGGCATAAAGGAATAAAGACCCCAGTGGAATATCTTAAATTGCTTCCCAGTCTATCTCTCTGTCCTTGCTGTACAGTATTGGGAAACATGTTTTGTCTGCATGTAACAATAGGCAGGTAAGAACTGTAATAAAAGCAGGAAGTATACCCTGTGGCACAGAACAGCTACTTTTTCAAGGACTCGGGTTCATAGTGATCAAATGTATCATTAGTTAGAAATGTAATTCTGCCTTGGTATTGGCAACAGTGTGATTCTGTAGTCTTTAAAGCCTGGAGGCCAGAGAGGCACTTTCTTTTCTATTCACCTAGCCTTATTTTTGGGTTGCTATGGCAACAAGATTTATACTGTACAAAAGCTCTGAATCTCAGCTGCTTGTGTGGAGTGCCCTGCTTTAAGTACATGAATGGGTAGGCATGCTAAGACAATACACAAAGTCAAGGCATGAGCTTAATAGAGCCTATGGCAAATCATGGGTGTGGTAGTTTGACAATTCATTTCTTTAAGTTTGTAGGGTCACTATTGGCATTTGCAGTGGGACAATTCTTATTCTGTGCTGCACTGAAACATTCAGTAGAGCTGTCCCTGTGTTTCCATGACTCTTGCTAAGAACATGTACTATGCTGATTGTCTAGACACTGGAAAGGATGCTTGCATGCGTGAATGAGTACTTTCTAGTACCTAGACAAAAATGGCAAGTAGTAATGGAAGGTTTCCTATCTGCAGGGAACACAGGAAATGCTTTTGGAACATAAAGATAAGCATTTTTCTAACTCTCCCTTTGAAAAATATGGTTGTCCAGTTTTAACCAAGCTGATATTATGTGACAATTGGGATGTAGTCTATAAAGATCTTGCATGAATTTAGGTATCATGTATATAGTTTAGTTGAAAATTTTCATTTGATCTAAAGTGACAGATACTTACAAGCCTTCTCCTTGAGAGGACGGTGGAAGTATTTCATACCTCAATCAGAGCCCACAGCACAGTCAAGCATTGAAGATAGGGCACTGCCACTGCTTCTCTTGTCCTTGTAGAACTGATCTGGTGCCAGTCTTTTTACAGATTTTTTTCTCATCAAAAAGCTTTCTGTATTGTGTGGTTGCATATATGTTTCAATTTTGTGTTAAATATTTTAAGTGACATACTATTTCATGAACATATTGAATATTTGAGCTGTGAGAGAGGTTGCACAATGTCTGTCCCCAAGTAACCACAATGAATATTTTCTAATGGATTTAGCCAACAGTTTATATGTATATATTAATACATATATGAAGATATCCTCATTAAAAAAATTGGAGATTATATATTTGTTTCTACTTTTTTTTTTCTTTTTGGATATAAGGTCTCTCTGTAGCCTAGGCTGATCTGGAATTCATTCTATAGTCCCAGGCTGGCCTCAGACTCACAGAGATTCTCCTCCTTCTGCATTCTGAATGCTGTTGTTAAAGGTGTGAGCCACCACACCCAGCTATATATTTCTTTATTTTGAAGTTTCCATTTAGCATGTATTGCCTCACTTTGCTAGTGCTTAACAAATTTGTTGAGTAATTAAACAAACTACATCTGTAGTGATGTTCACTTTTGACATGTAAATTCTGTCTCTTGAAAATAGGTTCATGCTGTAATGAATATCTTTGGCTATTCAGAAATAGGTTCATACTTTAGTGAATATCTTTGGCTATTCAGAGTCTGTGGAATTTGCGTATTTCTATATCAATTTTAGGGTAATTTCATCAACTTTTACATAAAGCCATATGGTACTTTGATAAGAGTATCATTTATTTATTTACTTAGTATTGTTAGTGCTGAAGATAGAATCCAAGGCCTTGCACATGCTAGGCAGGTGCTTTTGCCACAGGTACAACTCCTGCCCCTTAAAACACACATACACATACACACACGCGCGTACACACACACACACACACACACACTTTAAATAATTCATTTGAGGAGGGTCATTGAGCTTGCAACATGGTCTTGTGTTTTGGAAATGGCCATGGGCAGTGTGAAGCAAGTTTGCTGGATGCCCACATGGAGACCCCATAGGGCCATGAGGATGAACTGTGGATTGCAGTGGAGATGCAGTGGAGATGCCAGGACCATGAGATGGCTGCTAAGGAAAGCTGCCGGCCCCAATGACGTTTTCCAGGTCCATGAGTAGCCTAACTGGAGGGGTGGAATTGGAATGCCAGAGACTTGTTGCTGGTTAGAATTATCATACTTAATGGGGGTGGTGGCACACGCCTTTAATCCCAGCACTCAAGTTGCAGAGGTGGGAGGATCACTGTGAGTGAGTTCAAGGCCACCCTGAGACTACATAGTGAATTCCAAATCAGCCTTGAACTTGGAGCTACAGACTTTGATGTTTGCTCTGGATCTTGTATTGTCTGAATGTTTCTTTGCTGTGCCAAATTCCATCCTTTATTTTTTTATTTTCTTTTTTAGGTAGGGTCTTACTCTGGCCCAGGCTGACATGGGTTTCACTATGGGTGGCCTTGAACTCATGGCGATCCTCCTACCTCTGCCTCCTGAGTGCTGGGATTAAAGGTATGCGCCAACCTGCCTGGCTCCCAGTGCCAGCTTTTGCAGTGTGAGTGTTTATTCTGCGCCATTATGGTTTTTCTTTTTGAGGTTATTTATTTATTTATTTATTTGGTGTTATGGCTCAGTTAAAAGACCTTCGACTATGGGGAATTACGAACATCATTGGGATTGGTAAAAAAAATATGGGGACTTTTAAAGTTGGACTGAGTGCATTGAATTTTACATTATAGATGGTTATCAGTTTATGGGGACCAGAGGTGGAATGTGGTGGTTTGATTCAGGTGTCCCCATAAACTTAGGTGTTCTGAATACTAGGTTCCCAGCTGATGGAGATTTGGGAATTAATGCCTCCTGGAGAGGGTATAATATTGGGGGTGGGCTTATGGGTGTTATAGCCAATTTCCCCATGCCAGTGTTTGGCACACTCTCCCATTCCTGTTGTCCACCTTGTATGGGCCAGGGGGTGATATCCATCCTCTGCTTGTGCCATCGTTTTCCCCTGCCATTGTGGAGCTTCCCCTCGAGTTTGTAAGTCAAAATAAACTTCTTTTTCCCACAAGCTGCTCTTGGTTGGGTGATTTTTACCAGCAATGCAAACCTGACTGCAACAGCTTCCAGAGAAGGAGACACCATTAAGAATTGCGAGGAAGGGGCTTAGTGATTAAGGTGCTTCCCTGTAAAGCCGAAGAACACGTGTTTGAATCTACAGGTCCTATGTAAGATAGATGCACAGTGACACAAGCATGCATTCTCTCACATACACACAAGGGGATGCACATGTCTGGAGTTCATCTGCAGTGGCTGAAGGCCCTGGGACGCCTATTCTCTCTCTTTCCAAAAAAAAAAAAAAAAATTGTGAAGGGAGACGCTGACACTTTCTCCTGGTTTCGATGCCTGATATACTGACTTGGGAAAGAAAGCAGGTAGTTCCCGCTGTAGAGAAAAATGGAGCAAAGGCAAGAAGGTGAAAGTTGTTGGCAAGTTTTAGGAATACCATTGTGTTCTTGGTGAAACTGGTTTGCAGTGGGTTTAGGAATGCAGGTTTAGGCTATATGGTGCAGTGTCTTGAATGCCAACCTCAAGGGTTTGACTTTTGTTTTTGATTATGACAGTAGTGGGAGTGTAGTTACTTAAATTTAAATATTAATTCATTCAGCTTCACATGTTTCATGTGGGGTCTGTTTGAATTTTTCATTCTTTACTTGAGAGAGAGACAGAGACAGAGAAAGAGAGAGAAAGGGGGGGGAGGGAGAGACTGAATGAGAATGGGCATACCTGGGCCTCTAGCCCCTGCAAACAAACTCCAAGTGCATGTGCCTCCATGTCCATGTGGCTTATGTGGGATCTGTGGAATCAAATATGGGTCCTTACACTTCACAGGCAAGCTCCTTAACCACTAAGCCCCCATTCCAGTCCTATTATTATTTTTTAAATATTTAATTTATTTGTTTGTAAGCAGAGAGGTGATGAGAGAGAGGGCCTTAGCTGTTGCAAACGAACTCCAGAGGCATGCACCACTTTGTGGATCTGGCTTTCTGTGGATATTGGGGAATAGAACTTGTTTCAGTTTCATTAGACTTTGTAGACAAGCGCCTTAACTGCTGAGCATCTCTCCAGCCAGGCAAGTTATATAGCCCAAACTGACTTTGAATTTTCCATGTGACTGAGGATAACTTTGAACTCTTCATCATCCTGCTTCTTTTTAGGATTCTATGTATCTGTCACCATACCTTAAAATATTTTCATAGAAATTTATTTCACATAAAACATCAGAAATGTATTTATAGTACAAAAAGCAAAACAAAACAAGTCTGACAACCCCCCAAATCTATAGTTTTTTGTACTCCTTGGGTTTTGTTTGGAGTAGCAGTCGCCTCAATTGCCCTGGGTCCTCAGTGTCCTGTAAATGAAGGTGGCCTCCTTCCCAGCGGACTAGATCCAACTGATCTGTGTGAGTGGAGACTGAAAGACCACAAGCTTGTCTCAAAGAGACAGAAGTGGTTTATGGTAATTTTTAACTATGAAGGAAAGTTGACTGAGTGTTGGTAGGGCTTCAGATTTTTAATGGGAATTTTACCAATATCTTAATGTTGACTTAATTTCAAGACACTGAGCTAGCCTCATGAAACATTTGGCCTACAATTACCTACATACCTCCATTTTAGGTAATCTAGATACTCCAGCCCAAACCCTTCAATTATACAGATATAATTATTACTGACTTTTATTCCCTAGGGAATGAACAAAAATAAGATTTCCCTAAAATTGCCTTTTTGAGGATAATTATGATCACTTCTCATTAGGTTGGTTGTAATGAATTAGGAGCGCATGAGTTAGAAAGACACTGTTTATGTTTGGGAGACCGCCAGTTATGGAGGTGGAAGTGGGTGATAACCAGTCTTCTTGAGGCAGATCTAAAGCTTAACACTAAAAAAACAAAAATGGTATTTCCAAAATTGGAAGAGTTTAAAAAACTATAAAAGTTTTAGGTTCCCAAAGATGTACAGAAAAATCATTCCTGATATGAAAGGTGTTATTTCTATTTTCAGAAAGTTTCTTTGGGGCTGGAGAGATGGCTTAGCGGTTAAGCGCTTGCCTGTGAAGCCTAAGAACCCCGGTTTGAGGCTCGGTTCCCCAGGTCCCACGTTAGCCAGATGCACAAGGGGGCGCACGCGTCTGGAGTTCGTTTGCAGAGGCTGGAAGCCCTGGCGCGCCCATTCTCTCTCTCCCCCTCTATCTGTCTTTCTCTCTGTGTCTGTCGCTCTCAAATAAATAAATAAATAAATAAAAATTTAAAAAAAAAAGTTTCTTTGTAAACATTCCTAACTATAGAAAAAATTGTAAAGCAAGGTTTCATAAGCACTCAAAGTCCATTTTGTGCCTTCATTTACAATTCAGAGGAAACAGCCAAATGCAAATTGGTTTATTCAGGACGTTTCTTCGTAGAAATAGAAGCTTAATTGCAAGGCATGCTTGTCTGCTCTTCTCTGTGGATTTGTTTTAGATTTTATTTTTATTATTTATTAGAGAAAGAGAGAAAGAGGGTCACACCAGGGCCTCTAGCCACTGCAAGTGAACTCTAGATGTTTGTGCCACCATGTGCTTCTGGCTTAAGCACATGGAATCTTGGGAATCAAACCTGGGTCCTTAGGCTTCACAGGCATGCACCTCAACTGCTAGGCCATGTCTCTAGCCCTTCTCTGTGGATCTTAATAAACAACTTGCTTTTAGGCAAAGAGACAGCTGAGGGTATGTTCACATACATACTAAGAATTGTCAGAACATAATGTGAATTAAAATAACAAATCAGTGTTTTCGCTTTTGGATTAGAAATCATAGGAATATTATTGATTAGATCAAGTGACATAAGATAGGCATATAATGATCAAATATCATACTTTAACCTTTATATGCTTTCTTTTGCCAGTTAAGAGGTTGAAAAAAATGCTTTTAAATAAATTTAAAACATTTCTCTGTAGATATTAAATTATCTTTCATGAAGCCTCTAATTTGATCCTCAACATTAAATTGATAAAATTCATGGTCTAGCTTTTTCAAAATTGGATCCAAGTTTTTTTCATTATTATTAGGGAGTGATGAATTTACCAGCCTACTCATACAAATTTCATGATTCATTATCTTAATGTAATATTCCTGGAGGTGGGTGGCAGCCTAAAACTGCCATTTATGCAGAAAAAGAGTTTTGTAGGTTGCTTGTATTATCTTGTTGTGGCAAAAGGATGCAGAGGGGGAAAAAAAAAGAAAACAACTGGCTTTGTCACCATGATGCTGAAAGAAATATGATGACTACTGAAACATAAACAGATCTGAAAATTTTGTAATTTTTTCTGATTATGAAATCAAATCATATTGAGTAGACTTTGAAAATACTTAAAACTAACTGAACAGAAAAAATTATTCATAATTTCATCACTTAGCGATAATAGCTGAAGTAAAGGACTGAAGTCAGACAAATCTTAGATTTGAGTAAGGTCTTTACCACCTGCTCTTATTTATATACAGTAGATTACTTGACCTTCTGGTGTTTCAGTGTCCTCATCTGTAACTTGACAATGACAAGTTCATGTCATAAGGCTGCTGTAAGGAAAGTCTATAGAAGACATTGTCCTGTGGTAAATAACTTACTGCTTACTGTTATATCCCTCAAGTCTTTGTTCTAAACTTTTGTTTATTTGTTTGTTTTTTTAAATTTGATTATTTGAGAGCGACAGAGAAAAGGATGTAGAGAGAGAATGGGTGCGCCAGGGTTTCCAGCCACTGCCAACAAACTCCAGACACCTGCGCCCCCTTATGCATCTGGCTAACATGGGTCCTGGAGAATCAAGCCTTGAACTGTGGTCCTTAGGCTTCACAGGCAAGCGCTTCACCACTAAGCCATCTCTCCAGCCCCATTTGTTTATTTTTTGAGACAAGGTCCCATGCATGAAAGGCTGGCCTCAAACTTGATATATAGTTGAAAATAACTTTATACCACTGGTCCTCTTTCCTCTAACCTTCCAAGTGTTGGGATTACAGGTATGCATTATCACATCCAATTTTTGTTTTATGTAATGCTGGGGAATCAGAATGAGGGCTTTATGCCAGGCAAGCACTTTAACATCTACTTTTCTAGTCTTCAACGTGCATGTACTTTTTTGTTTTGTTTTGTTTTATTTTGCTTTTCAAGGTAGGCTCTCACTCTAGCCCAGGCTGTCCTGGAATTTACTGTGTAGTTTCAGGGTAGCCTCAAACTCATGGTAATCCTCCTACTTCTGCCTTCTGAGTACTGAGATTAAAAAGGTGTGTGTCACCACATCTGGCTTTTAAACGTGTTTTTATTTGTAGTTAAGAAAGTTTCTTTTCTCTCTCTCTCTCTCTCTCTCTCTCTGTATGTGTGTGTGTGCACATGCAGATATGTGTGCCCCATGTACTTGTGCGTGGTTGCCAGGGGTGCTTGTTAAGTGTCACTTCCTCCATCACTCATTCATGTGTTTCCTTGAAATGAAGTCTCTCATTGAATTTGGATCTTGCTGTTTTTATGAGTCCCTGTGAGTCTCTGTTGCAGTCAGGTTCACATTGCTGGTAGAAATCACCCTACCAAGAGCAGCTTGTGGGCAAAAAAGAGGTTTATTTTTGCTTACAGGCTCAAGGGGGAAGCTCCATGATGGCAGGAGAAAACGATGGCATGAGCAGAGGGTGGACATCACCCCCTGGCCAACATCAGGTGGATAATAGCATCAGGAGAGTTTGCCAAACACTAGAAGGGGAACTGGCTAAAACACCCATAAGCCCGCCCCCAACAATACACTGCCTCCAGAAGACATTGATTTCCAAATCTCCATCAGCTGGGAACCTAGCATTCGGAACACCTAACTTTATGGGGGACTCCTGAATCAAACCACCACAGGCTTCAATCTCTGCTGGCCTTACAGATGTGTGTAGACATGTCCAGCTATTTTATGTGAGTGCTGGGTAATTAAGCACAATTGGTCTCATGCCCCCCCACCCAGCCCCTTATGCTTGCATGTGTAGTATACTTACCCATTGAGCCATTTCTAGCTCCCATAGATATTTTTTAACTTAATATCACATCATAAACACTTTCTTATGTAATTGCAATTTAATGGCCTTATTCTAAGTTACTGACCACAATTCTAATCATTTCTTTGAGGAAAATTGGTAGATATTCTGGATCAACTGACAGCCTTGACTCCTGAGCCTCCTGCCTCCACCTCCCACCAACTGGGATTACAGGGGTGTTCGACCATGCCTGGAAAAACACGTTTTTATTTAAACTTAAATTTAACCATGTACCTGCAAATGACAATGCTACCATTCATAGTGTTCTAACCTGTGCTGTATTCTTGCTACCATTTATAGTCTGCTTGCATGTGCTGCATACTTTTATGGTATTTCACTTAAGTGAATTCATGCTGTCCTTGCATTATCCTATGAAGGACATGCTTTTATTGTCCTTATGTTTAGATAAATAACTGAGGCACAAAAGGTTAAAGAACTTAGTCATATGAGTAAGGAGGAAATACTTCCCTAAATACTCAAAGCTCTGGAACCCTACTTTCTAAATTGCCTTATTATATTACTTAGTTACTCAGACAAGTAGTCATAATTATGAATGGTAATAGGCTTACAGTGAGAAAAGCTAAAATTCATGTCTTGTATTCTTGTATACTTGTATATATACCTGTGTGCAAGATTTAAGTCTGGTTTTTTTGTTGTTGTTTGTTTGTTTTTTAGTTTTTCAGTTATGGAACAAGAATACTGTATCAGAACATGGAAGCTCCCCAGTCTAAATTCTTCCAACCCCTTAAGAAACCTATGTTACCACCTAATACTTTCAAAGGAAAAGTGGCGTTCATTACTGGTGGAGGTACTGGTCTTGGCAAAGCAATGACAACTTTCCTGTCTAACCTGGGTGCTCAGTGCGTGATTGCTAGCCGGTAAGTTGATCTTGAGGACTCACTTGAGAGTCTGTTAAGAAACTATCTGTGTTACCACAATGTTGAAAGCAAGGATTGTTTGCATCTTCTTTGAAACATTGTCTACATTAATTCGCCTTAGAAAAAGTCAGTTATTTGAGCTGATAAAATGACGGTTATGGAACTGTGATACTTAACGTTTCCCAGGTCCAGCAACAGACTTTTTTATATGTATATACTTAGGAAATACTACATTGAGGCTGTTATTCCAATGGAAATTTGAATAATTAGTCTTACTGCTTCAATTGAAAATTTTCTCATGACAGGATAATGGCTATAAACATTCTGTTTTCATTAAGATAGACAAATATTTCAAAACATGTATTGTGTTGAATGTAGGAAGGGTAAAGTTGTATAGAAAAAATTTCTTCTTATTTGTAGGCATATCTGGAACCCTGGGACTCTAAATGTGGAGCTTTAGAGATTTGTTAAAAACTTGTCCCTTCTAATTTTGAATGGAATAAAATTTTAGGCCAACCAAGCAGTTATCTGAATGACAGTCACTGTGTCATTGACAGATGCAACTTGACCAGAGTAGTGTTGCTGTTACTGTCATGTTTAAAATATTTTAATTTTTTTCTTTTTTAAAAACTTATTTATTTATTTATTTTTCTTCCAAATTTTTATTAACAACTTCCATGATTACAAAAAATACTCCATGGTAATACCTTCCCTCCCCCCAAATATTTTAATTTTAATGTTGCATAATTAATAAGAATAGTTTATATTCTGTTTCTTTGAGAGATAAGAAATTTAACACATATGTCATCCAAGCCTATAAATTTATTCTGAAAACTATTAAGATTATAGTGTGAATATATATTTTTGTAAAGTTGGCTTGGCAAAAGAATGAATGTCTATAAGAGTATAGTGATTGTCAAAGATGCAGAAGGTTTATGAAACCCCACAGCTCTCAAAGTACCTAGTGACAACTGATGAAGCTGGGAGGGAGGAATCGGGTCCTTCATGTAGCCTCTGGTGAGTTGCCCATTCTTCAGTAAATAAACTCCTATCCATGATCATGTAAGTGACCTTATTTAACTCAGTGGGTCAAAAGACAAAATCAAGTAAGACTTGACAATAGGATGGGAATTAAATGGGAGAAAGAAGTATTTTGGGGGAGGGAATGAGAGAGGGTAATTGGGGGTAATGAAACTCACATGTAATTTATGCATGAATATAATGATTGTACTAAACAAAATGATTTAAAATGTTGAGTAAGCTGGATGTGGTGTACATACCCACAATCAGCACTTAGGTCATTGTTCCCTATAATGTTAGTTTAAGACCAATCTGGGCTACATGAAACAATCAATCAACAACAACAAAGATCATGAGTGAGAAAGATAAGAGAAAAATAAAAAATAAATTAGTAAGTAGACAATGCCAAAGTAACTAGTATAAATGACTACCTCAATGAATTACTGTCAGATATATAAAAGATATTTTAAAAGATTTTATTTATTATTTCGTTTTGATTTTTTGAGGTAGTATCTTCCACCAGCTTAGGCTGACCTGGAATTCACTATGTAGTCACATGGTGGCCTCAAGCTCCTGAAAATATTTTTAGTGTTTAAAAAAAAGTTCATGTTGATTTGTGTATAGGTATAACTTTCAAAATATTCTCAGAAATACTTCTTTAAGCTATCGCTTTTCTGTGTCCTTTCACTTAATACAATGGAAAGTCTAAGAAGAGCATTTCAGACACATGTAAAATACCCTGTGTTTATTTTTAGGAAGATTGATGTTTTGAAAGCTACGGCAGAAGAAATTTCTTCTCAAACTGGAAATAAGGTATATTAAGAAGCAGCTATTTAAAACAGATTTAGGAATTATAACATGTTTAAATTAGAGACTCATGTTTCTGGTTTAAGAAGCCTAGAAACTGTAGGGTTCTTTGTTATTCTGCAGGTCCATGCAATTCAGTGTGATGTGAGGGAACCTGATATGGTGCATAATGCTGTGAAGGAACTGATCAAAGTCGCAGGACATCCTGATGTAAGTGTAATGATGCTAAAGCCAAAGCACATGGCTTTTGATGCTTTGATGAAAACACCCAGCATGGCGCATGAAGGGAAAACACCACTGATATAGTAACTGGCATAAAAACAGCTTACTTTGTGTCCCTAGGAAAATGCCAGCTCTGCCTAAGCAGGGAAAAGTTTTGGTGGATTGCTACACTCCTTCCTTACAGGAATTCTTAAAAACGTATTTGTAATCATAGAACTAATTTGACTTCACTTTATTTAATAAGATTATGGAATAATGGGAGCAGTTGTCCAGGAGCACAAGATCTCATTTAAGTGGTTCATTGGGTTTGCTTTTCCTAATAACTTTCAATTATCTCCCAGTGGAGAGTAGTTCAAGCAAGGAAAACTACAAGCTATTCCATACTTCTCCTTAGAACATCTCGATATAAATGGATATTTTGCTGTACTTAGTTCATTTACTAGAGATGTTCTATTTCTTCTAATAATCTCAAAGATAGCCCTTTTCTATGCTAAAAGATGTTTTTAGACAGGTCAACAATATTGAATCTGCTAGAGAGTTAAGGAGTGTCTTTATGAATAATGAATAAGTAGATTGCCAATGAAGAATTCTATTATCTTAAAAAGAAATCCAAAAACTATAAAGCATTTTTTTGTATGTTGGGGTAGGTGGAAGTTGAGATAGGATCTTTTTCTAGATAGCCCAAACTGATCTTGAACTCTCTATCCTCCTGTCTCAGCCTCCTAAGTGCTAGAATTACATTGTGCACCACAACATTTGGCTGAAAAAGTATCACTTGAAATTTTTGAAGTATGGTTACATGCAAGTATGTTTAAACTATTAATTTTCTTTTAAAAATTTTATTTATGTATTTATATTTAAATTATTTATTTATTTATAAGAGATAGAAGGAGGCAGATAGAGAAAGAGAATGAGTATACTAAGCCCTCTAGCCATTGCATATGAACTCCAGACATATGTCCCACTTTGTATCTGGCTTATGTGGGTCGTAGGGAATTGAACCTGGGTCCTTTGGCTTTGTAGGCAAGGGCCTTAACTGCTAAGCCATCTTTGTAGCCCTAATTTTCTTTAATCGAGTCTGCCCACATTTAAATATAGAGGTTCAGATTCCAAAATTAGCAAACAACAGAGATTTAAATTTTTATAACCATCTCTCCAGCCTTCTGTACCTTGTTTTTTTTTAAAAAAAAATTTTAAAAAATGTTTTATTTATTTGTGAGAGAAAGATGTAGATAGAAAGAGAATGGGCATAACAGGGCCTTCAGCTGCTGCAAAAGAACTCTAGACACATGTGCCACCTTGTGCATCTGGCTTACACGTGTCCTGGGGACTCGAACCTGAGTCCTTTGGCTTTGCAGGCAAGTGCCTTAACCACTATGCCATCTCTCCAGCCCAACAGAGATTTTTACAGACTTAAGGAGCATAGTAATCAGGCGTGGTGGTGACACCTTTATCCCAGCACTCAGAAGGCTAAGGTAGGTGAGTTTGCGGCCAATCTGGGCTACAGAGTGAGTTCTAGGTCAGTCAATGCTAAAGTGAGACCCTGCTTGAAAAACAAAAATAAAAGCATCGACATAAAAACCAAAACAAAACATAAAATGTAAAACTGAACCACATCTCATGGCATTATTTCATAGCTGATTATGACCATTAGCAGTAATATTTCAGAAAGAAAAACCCTAGAGGGAAAATATCTTTCCTCATCTGAAAGTTTCTATAACTTGTCTCATTCATTTATTAGATTGTGATAAATAATGCAGCAGGGAATTTTGTTTCCCCCACTGAAAGACTATCTCCTAATGGTTGGAAGACTATAACTGACATAGTTCTAAATGGCACAGCATTTGTGACTCTAGAAATTGGAAAACAGCTAATTAAAGCACAGAAAGGTATGTTTATTAATTCCTCCCATATTTATTGAACCAACTCAGTGTTAAGCCTTGGGATACTTTAAGTATATAGAATAGTCTATATTTGTACAACTAGCAATATAGTGGTATAGATACTTAAATTATTACCATAGGTAATAATTGAAACATGTGTTTCAATGGCATTTGGAAATGCAAAGATAAGAACGATTTCCTATGGTTAGTGGTCAAATTGAGAACTGAGATGCAGTTTGAGATAAATTTTCAAAAATCTCAGTTTAGGGGCTGAAAAGATGGCTCAGCCGTTAAAAGGTGTTTGCCTGTAGAGTCTGATGTTCTGGATGTGATTCCACTGTCCCCACATAAAGCCAGATGCACAACATGGCACATGCATAATGGAACTCATTTACAGTGGCAGGAGGTCCTACTGTGCCCGTTCTTACTCTTTATGTCTGCTTCTTTCTCTCTCTCAAATAAATAACACATTAAAAAATTTTTTTGTTCATTCTTATTTATTTATTTGAGAGTGACAGAGAGAGAGAAAGAGGCAGAGAGAAAGAGAGAGGGAAAGAGAAAGAGAGAAAGAGAGAATGGGTGTTGCACAGCTTCCAGCCACTGCAAAGGAACTCCAGATGCATGTGCTGCCTTGTGCATCTGGCTAACGTGGGGCCTGGGGAACCGAGCCTCGAACCGGGGTCCTTAGGCTTCACAGGCAAGCACTTAACTGCTAAGCCATCTCTCCAGCCCCTAAACAGATTTTTGAAAATTTATCTCAAACTGCGTCTCATATTTTTTTTTTTTGTTCATTCTTATTTATTTATTTGAGAGTGACAGAGAAAGAGAGAGAGGGAGGGAGGGGGGGAATGGGAAATAAACATATTTTAAAAAAACCAAAATAAATAAGTACATAAATAAAATAAAAATTAAGTTATGTTAGTCTTAGTCTGGAGAAAGGATGGGAAAGAAAATGGGAACATCTCAGGACAGAAGCCTGGGTGTAAGAGAATATCAGAAGTATTAAGGGAATGATGAAGAATTTGATGTGGATAGAGAAGTGTCGACAGGGACAGAAACAGTTGTGGGGAGGTGAGTTGAAGTGTAGCTAGAAGAGTTACCAGTACCAGAATTAAAGATGTTTTGAGAAGTGTGTTAAGAACAGTGACTTGGTTGAAAAGCTTACTGACCACATTGTGAGAGACGGAAAATTTGGAAGATCCATGTTGGAGAGTTTTCTGTTTTTCTTTTTTCTTTTTAGCAAATGGAGAGATGGCCTGGCTCGTAAAGAAGTTGTTTAGGAGAGCAACAGACTATATAAGAGTTTGTAGCTGAACAGTGAATAGTTTTGATGATAATGACATAAATGAGAACATTACAGGGAGAATAGATTTAGAGAGGAGTTACTAGAATTTTTTCATTACAACTGTGAACAAATTTCTTGATTGAAGTTCATGTTTCTATAAATAGTAAACGTGTAATGCCTGTATGTGTATATGTGTATATATATATATATATATATATATATATATATATATATATATATACCTAGAACTAGTATACTTTATTTATTAGACACTGTGGACTTTTGTGTACCAGGCTTTGCGCTGCATGCCTGAAGCAGAGGTGGACAAGACTGTCCTTGAATAAGATGATGCTGGGGCTTGGAGGACAGGGCGTTTTCTCAGAGGGCAGAGTGCACACTGACCAGGGACCAGGTCCTCAGTGGCTCAAGGGGAGGAAGGTGGCCATGGAACTGGCCTGGCTCTTGGCTGTGTTCCCAAACCTTTGTCTGGGAGGTTTGGTTTCTTCTGTGTAGCATGGCTAATTCATAAGCCAATTTGAGACAGCATGTGCACATTGATGAAAGCTTGACAAGAAAGATAGGCACAGCTTTTTGTTTTATTTTATTTCACAGCTTTTTAAAATGCTGATACTTTCCATCCTTTCTGCACTCATCACAATCCATGATCACACATGTCCACTCCAGCAAAATAGACAAAATTTAATTTGGAGTTTGGTAATGCCATTGTTTTTTTGTTACTCCCCCTCCCCCGCCCCAGAATGGATTGATTAGATCATGGAGGGAGATAGAAGAGGGGGCTTACTCTGCTCATCTGCCGTTGCATCCTGTCTTTCTTCCATTTCTGCCCTGTGTGATTTCCTCCTCTACATTTCTTTCTCATTCTAATGCCTTTTTCTTCAATTTTGGATTTCTTCCTTTATATCTCTGTCTCTTTCACCTTTTTGTCTTCATCTTGACTTGTTACCCTTTTACTTCTCCTGCTCATTTTTGGCACTCTCCGTCTCTGCCTGACTCTCTTCTCATTATTGCCTTTCATACTAACACAGACTTCAGTCTATTTTTATTCATCACATTGGATTAAAATTCTCTGGACTTCATTAAAGATATATTAGGTAAGATGTTTTAGAAAATGAAAGTCAGTTTTTATTCTTGTCAGTTGATGTGGCCAGACAGATTTTGGATCCCTGGGTTGAAGAGAGTAGTGTTGAAGGTCTGTTCTGGCCCTGGATCAGCCACTAAGATGCTCAAGTGTTAAGAGCTCTTAAGTATGTCCCCATGGGTAAACCTGGGGGTTGGTTCAGCAGGCAGCAAAGTATGGAACCTTTCACCAGGAAACCAGTCCACCAAAGTGGATGAGGGCACCAGTGTCTACAGGATGAAGCTCACTTGCTGGGCATAGGAATTGGTGACAGTGTATACTGGGAGAGGGGCAGCAGCTGACTGAAGATCAATAGTGCTGTGGTCTTATTGGGACAGGGAGGCTAGACTTAAGGGATAATCAACATTGATGTGAAATTAACAACTAATGGGTTGGGGAGATGGGTCAGTAGTTTAAGGCATTTGCTTACAAAGAAAGCTGGGGTTTGATTCGCCAGTGCCCATGTAAATTGAAATGCACAAAGTGGCACATGCATCTGGAGTTTATTTGCCCTGGGGTGCCCGTTTCTGTCTCATTCTCTCTCGCTTTTCTTGTAAGTACATAGTGAGAGGAAACCAGTGTCACATCGGCACGGAGGGCATAGTAAGAGCCAGTGGGAAGGAGCTATAACACCTCAAGGCCCAGCCCCAGTGACACACTTTTCCAAGCAAGGTTCCTGTGCCTAAAAGTTCTATAGTCTCCCCCAAGTAGTGCCACCAGCTGGGAATTAAGTATTCAAACACATGAGTTTATGGGGGTCACCATCTTGACAGATTCATCTTGTAAACTGAAGGAGAAAAAGAAATTAAAAGGAATTGGAGAGAGGATGGGTATTGTTGGACTTACGTCTGAAGGAGACTTTCCAGGAGTCTACCAGAGAAACAGAAGAATCAGTACGGGCAAGCCCCACTTAGTGCTGTCCCAGGCCCAGGAGACTGTTACTTTACTTTGCCTCTCAGTAAAACTGCCTACTTAGGGCTGGAGAGATGGCTTAGCGGTTAAGCGCTTGCCTGTAAAGCCTAAGGACCCCGGTTCAAGGCTCGGTTCCCCAGGTCCCACGTTAGCCAGATGCACAAGGGGACGCACGCGTCTGGAGTTCGTTTGCAGTGGCTGGAAGCCCTGGCACGCCCATTCTATCTCTCTCCCTCTATCTGTCTTTCTCCCTGTGTCTGTCGCTCTCAAATAAATAAATAAAAAATGAACAAAAAAATATTTAAAAAAAAAACTGCCTACTTAAAGAAAAAGAATAAATATAAATCACCAACTGGAGAAGGACTAAGAGAAGAATCCTTTAGTTGATAGTTAGGAAAGTTTTGAACAGAGTAAAATACTTTGTATTCTTTTTTGACGTAGGGTTTTACTGTAGCCCAAGCTGACCTGGAATTCACTATGTAGTCTCAGGCTGACCTTGAATGTCAGCCATCTACCCACCTATGCCTCTCAAGTGCTGGGATTTAAGGTGTGCGCTACCACACCCGGCTACTTTGTATTCTTGAAGTTCTGGTGTATTATCAGAAAACACAAGGTTTTCTTTTCTTTTTTAAAATTCTTTAAAATTTTAATTTTAAATTACTCACTGGAGAGAGATCGAGAAAGAGGCAGATAGATAGAGAGAGACAGACACAGAGAAAGACAGAAAGGGCGTGCCAGGGCCTCCAGCTGCTACAACTGAACTCCAGACACATGTGCCACCTTGTGCAACTGGCTTACATGAGTCCTGGGGAATCAAACCCAGGTCCTTTGGCTTTGCAGGCAAGTACCTTAACTGCTAAGCCCTCTAAAGCCCAAAATTCACTTTACTATTGTTTTCTCTTTTTTCAAAATTTATTTGAGAGAAAAATCAACAGAGAGAGAGAGAGAGAGAGAGAGAGACAGGCAGGCAGGCAGGCAGGCAGACAGACAGACAGACAGACAGACAGAGAGAATGGGTGCGCCAGGGCCTCTGACCATTGCAAATGAACTCCAGACACATGTGGCATCTTGTGCATTTGGCTTATGTCGGTCTTTGGGAATCAGACCTTGGTCCTTTGGCTTTGTAGGCAAGTGCCTTACCTGCTAAGCCATACCTCTAGCCCATTCTTTTTCTTTTTTAAAAAAACTGTCTTGCAGCTATCTTGGAGTATATATTCAGTGAACAATGAACACACCAATATAAAGCATCCAAGTATTCTTTTTAAAAAAAATATTTCCAGCTGGGTGTGGTGGTGTACACCTTTAATCCCAGCACTTGGGAGGCAGAGGTAGGAGGATCACCAGGAGTTCGAGGCTACCCTGAAACTCCATAGTGAATTCTGGGTCAGCCTGAGCTAGAGTGAGACCCTACCTTGAAAAACATATGAAAAACACACACATACATATATACATACATACATACATATTTATTTCCATTTATTTGCAAACAGAGAGCTATTGAAGGGAAAGAGAATGGGCATGCCATAGCCTCCAGAAAGCTTCAGATAGATGTGCCACTGTATATCTGGCTTTATGTGGGTACTGGGGAATGGAACCCGTCTTGTTAGGCTTTGCAGACAAGTGCCTTAACGGCTGAGCCATCTCTCTAGCTCAAGGATCCTTATTTCCATTGTGAAGATGGTAGTTACTTTCCCTTCCTCATCCATGATCTACAACCTTCAGTCTATCTAGTCTCCTGCTTCTAAGTAGTTGTTCTTTTCCTGCATCAGTGTACATGTGTGTGTGTGTGTGAATGTATGTGTGTGTATATTTGTGTGTACATGTGCATGTGTGTCCACATTTGGGTACATGTGTGTGTGTGTGTGTGTGTATGTGTGTCCATGGTGTGTATATGTACGTATGTGTGTGTACGTGTGTGTATGTGCATTTAGTGGGCACGGGACTATTTTGGGTGTGCTTCCTTGGGAAAGCTATCTGCCTCCTTTAGACATGTGTTATTGTTCTGGAGCTCACCCGATAGGCTAGACAATTGATCTGTCTGTCTGCCCCTCCCCAGCTTTGGGATGACAGGCATATGTCACCATGCCGTACATTTTTAGTTGGTGCTGAGGATCTGACATAGATTTTACTGCTTGAGTGGTAAACGCTTTGCCATTGAACTATCTCCTCAGCTTAGCTGTTGAGCATCTTCGTGCCAAGCTACAGAACCACTTCTCAGTGAGAGGCTCCCTGTTGACCAGTGTCATAATGCATTTAAACATCCTGCTTGTTGTTTTTGTTTTGTGTCTGTTTTTCCTACTCATTAGATCTTTCAGGACCAATTTCACCTCCCTACCATTTTCTGATTACAAAAAGGTCATGCTTTGCTGATGTAACAAAACTTACAGAGACCTATGTAAAGGAGAGGTGAGGATGTATCTCATGCTTTAATTTATGTCCTTCAGCTTTATTCTTTCACTGCTCTATGTGCTTATTTTTCTTTTTTTTTCTATTAATTTTTTTGTGTAATGTGGTATGTGTTTGTGGTGTGTGCACATTTATGTGCCCATGGGGAGCCTTGCTTCTGATGACTGGAGGGGAGGGGACAGTAGGTGTGCTGCTCCATCACTTTTTTCCACCCATCCTTACTTGAGCCAGTGTTATGCCAGGACTGAGAGAGAGAGGGGGGGGGGGGGATGAGTGTGTGTGTGTGTGTGTGTGTGTGTGTGTGTGTGTGTGATATCCCTGGTAATTCTCCTTGTTCTCTATAGGTCTGGGGTTATAGACATATATGTCTACTTCCTGCTGAGTATTGAACTTGAGTGGTTTCTCAAATCTCCCTGGGCCGTCATGTTTGTTCACAAAATGCTTTTAACCACTGAGTCATCTCTCCAGACCTCCATTTTTCTTTCTTTCATTTTCTATATTACTTAATAGCATAACTTCATGCTGTTGTCTGCATGAGGCTGTTAAAATCTTGCCATTTACACACCTGTTTGATGGATAAATATTCTAATGGTAGTAACTGGCAATATCAGTCTTTTATTTTGAGTTTTTAGCACTATCATTTACTGTTTGAAGTCTACTGGCTAATTGTTTTACCATGAGTCATCTTTCTTGTTGGACTGTCACAATTTCAAATTCTTATAGTGAGGGGAAATGAATATAGGCAATAAATAAATAAATAATAAATAAATAAATATCATGTTTCCATTCTGGGGAAATGGAAGTAATCAGTATTTCATTGTAAGAAGTGGGCTGTCCAGTTTTTCTAGGTGAGAAAATAAACCCTATAAAGAAAAAGAGTGCAATGTAGTTCATTTCCAGCATCTGAATTGTATTATAATGGTGTAACTTCCCTCCTACACTGGGAAAACATTTCTGTCAAATTGTCATTGGAAGATAGTCTGCCTTCTATGGGAACATTTGCTTTGTGTAAATAATTGTTACCATTGAAGTATAGTTTGGCTATAAGAATGGACAAACTGCCGTTTCTTCTCAGTGTACGGTAATGGAGCTCACTAATGCTCTACATGCCTTGTCTTACAGAGTAAGAGTTTGGAAGCAAACTAATTATCAGCTATCCGAAAGGTTGAGTTTGATATTTCAGAGTTGCCAGAGTGACTAATGTAATCATTTTTATTTCTCGTGTCCTCAGAATGGTACTCCTACCCCCTGCTCCACCCCCACAATCTCCAGGGAATTTTGTTTCTATCCTGAAAAAAAGCTAACACAGAAATTATATGGAGACAAAAAGCTTACCCGCATGTTCTTCAATATACTTTCTTGTCTCTCTCTCTTTTTAAAAAATATTTATTTGAGAAAGAGAGAGAAAGAGTGAGAGAGAGCGAGGAGAAGCAGATACAGAGAGATAATGGGTGTGCCATGGCCTCTAGTCACTGCAAATGAACTCCAGACACATGCACCACCTTGTGCATCTGGCTTGACTTGGATACTGGGAAACTGAACCTGGGTCCTTTGGCTTTGAGGGCAGGTGCCTTAACTGCTAAGCGGTCTCTCCAGCCCTTCGGTGTACTTTCTTTGGGTTCTTATTTCCCTTCCTTCCTTCCTTCCTTCCTTCCTTCCTTCCTTCCTTCCTTCCTTCCTTCCTTCCTTCCTTCTTTCCCTCCCTCCCTCTCTCCCTCCCTCCCTCCCTCCCTCCCTCCCTCCCTCCCTCCCTCCTTCCTTCCCTCCTTCCCTCCCTCCTCCCCTCCCTCCCTCTCTCCCTCCCTCCTTCCCTCCTTCCTTCCTTCCTTGCTTCCTCCTTTCCTCCCTCCCCTCCCTCCCTCCCCTGTAACTTTAAGACAAGGTCCTTGCTAAGTAACTTAGGCTGTCTTTAAACTCCTGCTTCCATCTCTGAGTGCTGGAATTCTAGGTGTGTACATCACACCTGATTTAAATCATGTTGGGGAGAAACCAGAGCATCATGTATCTAACAATACTCTACTAGCTATGTTCCTAGCACCTCCTTAGTGTTTTTTTAAAGTATGTTTTCCTTCTGTTTATCCTGACTGGGACTTTTAAAAAGCTCTTTGGAGCTGTAACTTATAGTTCATTTATTTATTTGTTTATTTTAAACCAAATTTGAATTTTTTTTTCAGTTTATATTTCTCAAGCAGTTTTCTTCTTTCTTGAACTTTAACATGTGTTAGAAGGCTAGATCTCCTAGTCTGTGAGATTCTGGTCTTTTGTTTCTTGACTGTTTTTGCCTTTGGTCTTTATATAAATTGGGTAGGTTATATTTCTGTATGTTCTTCAAGTTCATTGATCTGTTCTACAGGAGTTAAACTCCTTCATTTAATTTTAAAATTTAAGACATCATATTTATCTGGTTTAGAAGTCCTCTCTTGGGCTGAGGATGTAGCTCAGTTGTAGACTGCTTGTCCAGCATGTGTCAGGACTTGGGTGTGATCTTCAGCATCAATAATACCAGGTGTGGTGGTATATACCTGTAATCCCAGCATTTGGGGAAGTGGAGGCAGCAGTATTAGGAAGTCAGGGTTGTTCTTAACTACTTAGAGAATTTGAGGCCAGCCTGGGCTACATGAAGCCTTTTGTATATGTGTGTGCAGATCAGCCCTCAGGTGTCATCTGCAGGAATGATTCCACTTTTTTTGAGGTAGCGTCTCTCATTGGCCTGGAGCTCACCACTTAGGCTAAGCTGGCCTGTGTAGCTCCAGGATCTCCCTGTCTTTGCCTTCCCAACAGGACTGCGGGTACACACCACCACACCCCACATTATTTTTTATTTATTTGGTTTTTTGAGGTAGGGTCTTGCTGTAGCCAAGGATTATTTGGAATTCACTGTGTAGAACTTAGGTGATCCTCCTACCTGTCCCTCCCGTGTGCTGGGTTTAAAGGCATGCACCACCACAGCTGGCTCATACCCGGAGTTTTTTTTTTTTTTTTTCTTTTGCTTTTTGGTTTTCCCAGGCAGGGTCTCCCTGTAGCTCAGGCTGACCTGGAATTTACTATGTAGTATCAGGCTGCTGAAAGTGTTTGCCTTGTGAGCATGAGGACCTCAGTTCAAGCCATCACTTTTACGTGGGCTTGAACTGAAGTCCTTCTGCCTATGAGGCGAGCACTTTCAGCAGCTGAGCTGTTTACACAGCCCCTGAACTCTTTCTCAAAAAAAAAAAAAAAAAGAAAGAAAAAGTAAAGAAATGAAAGAGAAAAATCAATTTTAGATGTTGTATTTTTCTGCTTTAGAAATTCTGTTTCTATTTTTGTATTTTCCATTTTTGTTATATTCATCTTTACTTTGAATCTTTTAACATATTCCTAATAGAATTCTAAAGGTCTTTATCTGATAATTGTATCTTCACTCTCTCTTCCAGGACTTTAAATTGCCTTTTCTCCCAATTATTTTTCTTAAGTCTCTGTATAGTAATTCATTACATACTATGAAAGCTGTATTGTAGATGTGTCTGAGTATTTTAAGGTTTTCTTTGAGGTGTGACAGGTTTCTTTTAGCAAGCAGTTGTTCTGAGTTCACAGTGGTTTCAGCTGTATTTGGGTGAGTATTGTAGTCTTTGTTCTGTGGCTCATTGGCTCTTGCTAGTGCATGATTTTCCCAAGCTTTCTACAGAATGTCCTAGACATTCATATGTTGCTTAGAACCCAACCCCCGACCCCCGGGCCTCCCAGCCTATGTGAACTCAAGATGTAGTTCAGCTCACAGCTCACTAGGAGCTCTCTTTGCCTGACCTTGTTGGATTTTATCATAAGATGTCTAGTGTGACATTTGTCCAGACTTGAGACTCAGTTTTCCTTCTGGGAATGACTGTCCTTCTTTGCTTTCTGTAAGGGACCTGAGAATACACATGTATGATGTCTCCTGTACAGTTGTCGTGATGTTTTTAGCAGTGCTACAAGTCCATCATGGCAGGAGGCAGAAGTCCTTCATAATTTTGTTTTAATTCTGATTTCTTTATACTATAGTAGTGCTAAGGGGAATTCTGCCCAGCTGATTATGCAAGTGTTTATAGGGACACATCTTTCAGATGTGGGTCTTTGTATTGACTACCTAGATAAAAAATTCCCAGTAAGTGCAGAGTGAGCCATTTCAAAGACACCAATAGTAGGGGCAAGATGTAGTTTTAGATTACTCTTTCGTTAATTCAATTTCATAAATTCAGTTTTGTTATACCTCTGTGAACCACATCCTGTGGATCATATTTTATTGATGTAAATAGAGTGTAGCTTCATTGTTCATTAACTGTATCCATTAAAATTTTAGGAGCAGCATTTCTTGCTATTACGACCATCTATGCTGAGTCTGGGTCGGGTTTTGTGGTACCAAGTTCTTCTGCCAAATCAGGCGTGGAAGCTTTGAACAAGTGAGCACTGCTGTGTTAATCCTGTTGTTGAAAACAAGAAGAGTATTCTAGCCCTCAACTAGAGAAAAGTACAGAAGACTTATTTGAATTCAAGAGACATATTATGTCTCCCTGATGAATCTTGTTTGTCTATAGCACTGTCAAACAAATCTTTTTGCAATGGTGGAATTTCTAAAATCTGTAATGTCCAGTAGCCCATATAGCAGTCAAATCTATGATAAATGGCCTGTCTGAGAAGCTAAACTGAAAAATTTTAAGTGGTTAATGTCTCCTTTTTTGATACACAGGACTGCAAACACATATTGTCCTATGTGTTTTTTTCTTGTGTTGTCCTTAACACAGCTTCATCTTTTTGTTGTGGGTACTGTATAAGGTAAATGGGAGTAACACAGACCACAGACACTTACCAGGTCTGGCCTGTTCTTCCTGCGTGTATCTGTTTCTCCCTGGCCATTCCTGTTATCTGCAGTGATGGGGGTTCTCATCACTGTTTGTCTGGCTTTCTGTCATAATTGTGTTTCTTCGTTACCAGTGTCTTCTCTCTTTATTTTTATTTTCCTTTTTTGATGTTTTAACTTAATAGCTTCCATAATTATAGACAATAAAGCATGATAATTTTTATTTTATACTCACATCCTCACCAGAAATGCCTTTGTAAAAATAAAAGTACATTCAGCAAAAATATCTACTGATGACATTCTCTGGCTGAAATCTTTAGTCCGTTTTCTATTTCTCCTTGGTATAAAAGCCAAATCTCATCATGACATTCTAACCAGGTTTGTCCCTGGCCTTTTTTTTTTTTTATTAATCAGTTTATTCAGTAAGTGTTTATTGTATTCCTGCCATTATGCTGGGTACCAGGGGATGTGGGACATAAGACAGGTCATGTTCTCACCTGAACTCCTATTCATATATCAGTCCATCATAATCCCTCTACTTTCATTCCCACTAACTGTTGCACATTCTGCTCAGCATGCTACACATCTTCATGTATCTGTCCACACACAGAGATACACCTACCAGCAAAACATAAAAGAAGATCAGACTGAAAAATAGACTGTCAAATGCATGTTTAAAACAGATTGCTTCAAGCTTCTGTGTTTGCGATTCATATTATATTTTGCTTTAGGACATTGACTGAGATTTTGTTAGAGTCCTATTTCCTTTGAAGCTCAGTTCTACAATTATGTTAAAGCCTGGTTAAACATGGCTGTGGTTAATATTTTAGACCTGTGTAATCCATCTCTTAGCCAATTAAAGTACTTGCGATGTAACAGACATTGCCATCCAGTGCTTAGGGCTCTGAGGAAAACTAATAAACTTTGAAAATGTAAGCATAACCTCAGGACTAGATAGGGATGTGCTTGAAGTTCTCACGTTTTTATGTGAGTGATATATAGTTCAAAACATCATGTTACAGATTTGTTAATCTAAAGTGTAGAATGTGGGTGACTATGGACACTAAAAACAGGTGTCAGTGCTAAGTTATACAGCAGAGTGACAAGAGTACAGACTCACGCTAGACTCCTTGAGGTTGGTTGACAGATTAGCCATATGACCTGAGAAAATGATCTGACTTTTCTTTGTCTTAGATGTTTACTAACATATAGAATACTAATGGCGTATGCTGCCTAGGGTGTGCTCTCTGGCATATTGTGAATGTGTACTGCATCTTGGATATTCATGCTTTAATATATAGTGTAATATTTTAGAATATGCTCTGTCTGTTTAATCTTTAGGTCGCTTGCAGCTGAATGGGGTAGATACGGAATGCGATTCAATATAATTCAGCCGGGGCCTATAAGAACCAAAGTAAGTTTTAGTTGATGTACTATAACATTGGAGTGATTAAAGAGGAAAACAGTGAAGGCTGCATTCTGATGGATATGTGAAGGGCATCTCAGGGATGCCTGGGTTTGACACTTTTGTTACAAGGGGAAAAAAAAAATCCTTCACCATTATGCAATCTAATCTGTAATGAGGTGATCAGGAGACAGCAGATGTGGAATGCCATGATAGGGTTTTTTCCAGTCTTTATCATATAGAGTGTTTTATGCTATCTATTTTGGCATTTTTATGATTTGTTTTTGTTACTATAAACCCGTATTTTCTTGTATTTTTAATTTTTTGCCCTATTTAACAAAGTCTTCTCTTATGACTGACATCACTTCTTTAAGTCATGGAAATGCAACTGTGTTTTTAGTTTAAGAGATGCTCTAGAAATCTGTCCCGAAGGCTTGGTCTTGCCACAGGTCCAATTTTCTTTGACTCCTCCCTGTGCCTTTTCATTTCCAATCAATTTGTCATCTGACTCCTACGACTCTCTGATTAAGAATCCTTTTGATGGCATGTATCCACTTGTAATTAATAACCTTACAGACACTCATTACAACTCATAATTACCACTAATGGTATTGCAGATGATTAGAACATCCACACAATTTTTGCTCTCTTACATTATCCCCTTGATGACTTCACTCTTAAATATCTTTTGATTTTCATTTAAAGCCAGAATTTATCATTCCTGGGATATAGCTTTGAAAACCCAGGCAAATTGCATAAACACATTAGAAAATAATACTGAGGTACATTGGATTGTAGGTGCCTCTGGGTATTAATTTTTATTTTTGAAATGGTACCACTTATTTATTTAGGAATTTTATAGATAGAAGATGAAAGCAAAAATTGCCTGATAGAAACCTGGATGAATATTATTTATTTAACACTTTAACAATAAAGACTGAAATAGAATTAGTGGGAAAATAACTCAAATGCATGTACTAAAACATTTGGGTAGTGAGAACTGGAGCTCCCAGGAACCTTCAGAGCATGCCCTTCCCCATCCCTGTGTCAACGAGGAAAGGACCATGTAGACTGCAGAGCACAGAGCCAGTCGTCATGAGTCAGCTCCTACCTTCACCTTGGTGGACTCTGCACATCACAAGGACAAAGCAGAAATTGGCCAATTTAATTCCCAAGTTTTCTTCCTAAGATCTACTTGGGTTTAATATTCATGCATGGTTGTTTTATGGTTTTTCTATTATTTTGGGAAGAAAAGAGAAGACAAAGAACTTCTCTTAAGTATTCCCCACTTGGTCAGTCACATGATATATTTATTACCAGTGCTCTGCCACATGAACCTATATGTTTCTGAGGAATTTGTATACATTAGCTAATCTGATGCATACATGACCTTGTGAAGTAGCAGAAATTAAGAGCAGGAAGTAAAGGGTTACATTTTCAATTGATTTTTTAAAGTTAGGTAAAATAACTTTGTTTTACTTTTTTTGTTGTTACTTGTTTGCAAAAAATAAAAAGTGAGGGAGGAAGGGAGGGAAGGGGGGGGGGGGAGAGAATGAGAATGGGTATGCCAGGGCTTCTTGCCATTGCAAACAAATTCCTGATGCATGTACCACTTTGTGCATCTGGTTTTATGTGGGTGCTAGGGACTCAAACCTGGGCCGTCAGGCTTTTCTTTTTTTAAATAATTTTTTTTGAAAAATAAACCAGAGCTTAAGCTGTTTTTTTTTTAAATTTTTTATTCATTTTTATTTATTTGTTTGAGAGTGACAGAGAGAGAAAGAGGCAGATAGAGAAAGAGAGAGAATGGTCACGCCAGGGCCTACAGCCACGGCAGACGAACTCCAGATGCGTGCGCCCCCTTGTGCATCTGGATAGCGTGGTTCCTGGGGAAGTGAGCCCTGAACCAGGGTCCTTAGGCCTCACAGGCAAGTGCTTAACCACTAAGCCATCTCTCCAGCCCATCTTTAAAAAAATATTTTAAAATTTATTATTATTACTATTATTATTTTGGTTTTTCAAGGTAGGGTTTCTCTCTATCCCAGGCAGACCTGGAATTCACTCTGTATTCACAGGGTGGCCTCTCATGGTGATCCTCCTACCTCTGTCTCCCAAGTGCTGGGATTAAAGGCATGCACCACCACACCCAGCTTTTATTTTTTAATTATTTTTTTGAGAGAAAGAGGTATATATATATATAGAGAGAGAGAGAGGGAGAGGGAGAGAGGGTGAGAGAGAGAGAGGGAGAGAGAGAGAGAGAGAGAGAGAGAGAGAGAGAGAGAGAGAGAGGGAGAGAGGGAGGGAATGGGCATGCCAGGGCCTCCAGCCACTGCAAATGAATTCCAGATGCTTGTGCCACTTTGTGCATCTGGCTTACTTGGGTCCTGGGGAATCGAACTGGGGTCCTTTGGCTTTGTAGGCAAGTGTTTTAACCATTAAGCCATCTCTCCAGTCCCAATCACAGCTTTTTGAGCAAGTGCCTTTAACTACTGAACCATCTCTTCACCCCAAAATAACCTTGATGGTTGAAATTGAATGTAAAAAATTTAGTGAAATTATGTTCCAAGGCCTAAGATATGAGCCGGTTGCTATAGTAACATCCCATTTTATGCAAATTTGAAAAGGGTTGCTGTAACACACAAACACACACACACACACACATCCTCCACAACCCCCCCCCCCCCCAACAGCCTAATTATTTTTCTTGATTTTGTAGGGTGCCTTTAGCCGTTTGGACCCAACTGGAAAATTTGAGAAAGAGATGATTGACAGGATTCCCTGTGGCCGGCTGGGAACTGTAGAGGAACTTGCAAATCTTGCGGCTTTTCTATGTAGTGATTATGCTTCTTGGATCAATGGAGCTGTAAGCAGTTGTGTCTGTTGATTGTTTTGGGATGTCAGAGCCCTGTTTTGGTACCAATTTTAATAGTGCTGAATGTACATATGGTTCAAAAATGCTTAGCTGTAGCCAGGCGTGGTGGCGCACGCCTTTAATCCCAGCACTCGGGAGGCAGAGGTAGGAGGATCACCGTGAGTTCAAGGCCACCCTGAGACTACAGAGTTAATTCCAGGTCAGCCTGGACCAGAGTGAGACACTACCTCGAAAAACCAAAAAAAAAAAAAAAAAAGCTTAGCTGTGAATAAATTATTTATTATTTGTTCTGTAACATTAATCCCTTGCCAAGTTAATTTTATTAAGTACAAGTTGTCCTGGTAGAAATGACTCTTAAGATGATATTTAAATTAGATACAGTTTTTTAAGGAAGATGATTCTAAGAATAAGTCAACTTAGGTTTATTCATCAGCTTTATTCTTTAAGTTTGAGCCTTTGATTGTAAGTATTAGGGAGATGTTATGTTCAATTAGGATGTGAAAATGAATAGTGGTTCAGAAGCTTTTAAAAAGGAGTTTGTTTCAGAATTCTTCATATGTGTGTGTGTATTCTTTTTTTTTTTTGCAGGTCATTAGATTTGATGGTGGAGAGGAAGTATTTCTCTCAGGTGAATTCAACACCCTAAAGAAGGTAATGCCATTTTGTCTATATAGTATTAGCAGTTGGAGAGCTAAGCCTTACAAACATGCAAGAATCCAATTAAATTTCTATTTTCTTCTATATCAGGTCACCAAGGAGGAGTGGGACACAATAGAAGCACTTATCCGGAAGACGAAAGGCTCCTAAGACTATTCTGGCCTTCATCCTAGTGTAGATACATCCTGATACAAATTGACTATAATTTTTTTTGGCATATTTTCAAATCTAATACACCATTTGTTTGGTTTGGTTTGGTTATTGCTTCAGTGCCAAGTAGGGATCAAACTCAGGGTCTCTTGTATGTCTAGTGTTCTGGCAATGTACAGTAACCCCAGCCTTAATAAGTAATTAACTTACAAACCCTGTATTCATACTGTGTGTAAGACCACAGATAGCTGTTGTGTGTTCAAGAAAAAATCAGATGGGATATCATCTCTTAAGATTTTTTTTTTTTTAGGGCTGGAGAGATGGCTTAGTGGTTAAGTGCTTGCCTGTGAAGCCTAAGGACCCCGGTTCAAGGCTCGGTTCCCCAGGTCCCACATTAGCCATATGCACAAGGGGGTGCATGCGTCTGGAGTTCGTTTGTAGTGGCTGGAAGCCCTGGTGCACCCATTCTCTCTCTCTCCCTCTGTCTGTCTTTCTCTCTGTGTCTGTCGCTCTCAAATAAATAAATAAAAAATGAACAAAAATATTAAAAAAATATTTTTAAATAAAAAGAAGAGAATCAAAAAAAAAAAAAAAGACTTTGATAGACCTGAAAAGTTCACAGAAGTACAGAAAAAGGAATAGGTATTAGAGATCTGCAAAATCAGGAGAAACTTGATGGTAGTATTTCAGTTACATATTATACTGTACTATTGAATGGAGCCTGCGTGACCTATACTAATTTTGGGTATATTTCAACTTGTGAATTGTATTATCTTGAGAGCTCTGATTAACTCAAATCTTACAGTGTTCCAACTTGTATTATACCAGATGCTTTTGCTAAAAAATAATCTGTAGCCCTTTCCCTCTTGAAACTTTATTTAGCAGGAAAGACCTTTAAATAATTGTAAGTGGTATACTCTGACTAAAATGTAGGGGAAGAAGTAATTCATTTTGTTTAGAGAACGTGGCTTTTGTAGACCAAGAAGGAAAATGAAGCAAATAAAATACTTTTACATATTAGCAAACAAAGTACTTTTGTGTATTATTAATTTTCATTTGAGTTGACTAATATGTAATACTGATAATAAAATTAAATTCTTAAGTCTACTGAGTTAAAATTTTGAGCCTGTATTTTTAAAACATCCATTTTGTTTTTGTGGGAAATACTTACAACAATACTCACTGGGCTGACTGCTCCTGTTGTACAACTTGCCAATAAGAAAAGTTAGCTTTTATTACCTCTGAACAGATCTGTCCAGATTTTCTTTTTTTAATTTTTTATTATTTATTTATTTATTTGAAAGTGACAGAGAGAGAAAGAGGCAGATAGAGAGTGAGAGAGAGAATGGGCATGCCAGGGCTGTCCAGATTTTCTTTTTGGCATGCTGTAGGCCCCTTACAGAAACCTTTTTATATTGATAGCTGTATCCATAAAATCCATTTATTGTTGAATTATGTGTTCACAGGATGATTATATAGGCTTGGAGTAAGTGGTGTTGACATTCCTTGCCATATTGCTCTCACTGGGCATTTTGTAGGATGCACCAAATAAGAACATGATATACTGGAGCCTAGAGAGATTGCTTAGTACTAAAAAGTGCTTGCTTGCAAGTTAGATTCCCCATCACCCATGTAAAGCCACATGCACAAAGTAGTGCATGCGTCTGGAGTTCATTTGCAGTGCAAGTGACCCTGGCATGCCCATCTTCTCCCCCGTCTCTCTCCTTGCAAATAAATAATAAACATTTATTTATAAAACAAGATATTTGAAGACTTAGAGGGGCATCATGACCAACACATAGCCAACCCCCTGGTTCTGTTCAGATTCCTAGGGAATGCCTAGTCATTCATCTTTTCTGGGCCTAGCCTTCCTTTCCTTGCCTTATGTGTGGAAAAAAGTACTTGAAGCCTGGCCGAGTGAAGATGTTTTCTTGTTGATGACAGTCTTACATATTCTTTGGGTTGCTGGTATTTCCAACCAATCTTTTTTTCTTGCCCAACAACTTGTCTTCAAATCATTGGTCTTTTTAAGTGGCAGGTAGATAAACTCAGTAATACATCCTGCTGTTTTATAATGTGATTTCTTGTGATCTATAGTTTATATGTAGTTTTTCATGTTTTCTTTTTATAAAAATAAATATTTTTGAGGCCTGGAGGATGTCTTAGTGATTAAAGGCTCTTGCTTGCAAAGCCTGTTTCCAATGTTCCATTCCCCAGTACCCATGTAAATCCAGATGCATGTCATGATGCATGGGTCTAGAGTTTGTTTCTAGCACCAAGAGGCCCTGGCATACCCATACTGTCAAATGCTTTCTCTCAAATAAAAATATTTCATTTTTCCCCTAAGGATGCATGCTGGTACCTCCTTAACCAATATATTTGAAAACATTGATATTTTAGGTTGGCAGGCCATTATTGGATACATTTATGTGGTATAACTTTATATTTTCATACAAGTGATCTGGAATGATTAAGCTTAGCTAATTAATATATCATTGATCTGCCTGATAGTTTGATGATAAGCATTGAAAATTTCCTCTCTTATTTTTAAATATTCTAATATTACTGTTGACTGCTGTGCCAGTGGATCTTAAAAAATTCCTCTATCTGAAACTCTTGATCAACTTTCCATACCCTCACTCCCAGCATGTGGAAGCCACCATTTTACTATCCACTTCTGAATTTAGCTTTATTATATTCTACACATCAGTGGGATAATCAGAAATCTTTCTTTTCTAGTATTATAAGTAAAACTGAACCTTTTAGGCATAAGCCATTTTTAGAATTTAGAATTTTCCTCATGACAGATACCTATAAATAGTATGATTAGTTAAATGTTATGAAGCTTTTACATAATACATCTCCATATTTTTTTTCCCAAAAAATGTATATAACCTCTGAACAGTGTGTGATTTACAATTTCAACAAAAGCCTGACAACAAGGATTGGAGATATGGCTCATGCTTATTTTTAAAGCCTGAAGGCCCAGGTTCAATTCCCCAGTACCCACATAAAGCCAGATGTACAAAGTGGTACATGCATTTGGAGGTTGTTTACAGAGGCAAGAGGCCTCTGCCCGCCCATTCCTTCCTTCCTTTCCTCCCTTCCTCTCTCTCTCTCTGTTTGCAAATAAAAAATATATATATAAAAAAAATCTGCCAGTAATGAAAGCCATCAAATTGTTACGGAAATCATTTTATGTTTCCTTTGAAAGCTTTTTTTTTTTTTTATATTAGTGGTTTGGGGGTTTGGCTCAATGTTGGAGTGCTTGCTTGCTATATGTGAAGCCTTTATTCAATTCCTGCCACTAGGGGAAAAAATAAGACACACACACACTTATTGTTACTTGAGAATTTTTTTTCTTTTCGTTTTTTGAAGTAGGGTCACATTCTAGCCCAGGCTGACTTGGAATTCACTATGTAGTCTCAGGGGGTCCTTGAACTCTTGGCCATCCTCCTACCTCTGCTTCACAAGTGCTGGGATTAAAGGCGTGTGCCTGGCTACCCTTGAGAATTTTGTGTTTTATTTGTTGGTGTCTCGATTTATTTAACAGTTGGATTTATATGAGTTTGTATACCTTTTTCTTTTATTAGCTGTCTTAGAGTTTCTCATGAGATGGTGTCACAAGAGATGGACAAGGGTGTGACCATGCCAGTGGTGCATAGAGGTCCAGAAAGGGACTCATGGAGCTTTTCCTCTAAGACATTTCCTTCTGAGTATGAGAGAGGGGAAAAAAAAAGGCAACTTAGATCGGTGAATAAGCACTATTTTCCATGACCGACAATGCTTTAATTACATTAGTGTGTCACCACAAGAATCATTTCTGTCACTCTGTTAAGAACTTTTGTAAGAATCCTACTGAGCTAATGGAGAGTTAATAGTGAGTCAAAGAAGATTTCTTTAGCAACAATGTCACTAGTAATTAACATGTGAAAAATCTTAGTAAATATTTCCGTTGTAGTGACAGTCATTGTTTCCTCATTGTTCTTGTGGAAACTAATGCAGCAAGAGTCTAGCTGACTTTGAGTAACAGAATTTTAGATCTGGAAAAGCCGTGGAGAGTACTCATTCTCAATCCTTTTCTTTTACGGTAGAGGAGTTCATCCAAGGTCCAGGGAAGGTACATTGGAAAAGCCTGTTTTTAACCTTTTAGTTTAAAAAGCACACAAATTATGAGCTATCGCAACATGGGTATACACATGTGCCGGGGTAAACCAGAACACCACAGGGTCCCAGAGACCACCCCTCCCCCACTGCCATCAAGAACTTCTTTCTCTTCTCTGGGACTTGATACTGTCTTGATGTTTAACCACACAGTTAAGCTGATTTTGAAACCTATATAAATAGAATCATTCCACTTTATTTTTCTATTTCTACTATTTTCTATGTATAAATTACTTATGCGTTTTCATTGTTCTATAACATTCCTTTGAACGTGTGGTATCCATTTTGGTACCTCAGTTTGACCTCAGTTTGTTAATTCTGCTGTGGATGGACATTTGGGTGTTTAGTTTTAAGCTTCCCCAAACACATTGCTGCTGTGAACGGGTCTCTTCTTTGGGTTTCTGTAATGTCTTGGTAGTTAGTATATGTGGATGAATAGTCTCCAGGGTCAGGGCATGCATATGCTCACATGTAGTAGATACTAACAAATTGTTTTTCACAGTGTTCACACTTCACCCTTTCATCAAGCAGCGTGTAAGAATTTGCACTGGACCATATCCTCAAAAACACTTAGCATTCAAGCCTCTTCTGAGCATATGGTGGTGGTACCTCAAATTATTAAATTATTATATTTATTGAGGGAAAGCTGAGCCAAGGAAAGCATACACATGGCTAGAGATCCCACGTGGAGGGCCTGGGGAAAAAAGCATGGAAAGAAAAGAGAAAAGTAAGTTCAAGGAGCTCCTGCCATGTGGGGAGCTGGAGGGGTAAAGGACCCTTGTGGAGAGTAAGGGTTGGGGGGGTCCTCCTGGCTGGGCCTGCTGAAGCTTGGGCTGAGCCCTTCCTGTTGGGGCCTGGGCCGAGGCAGCCCAGGCCCAGCTAAGGAAAAAACTCACCCACAGCTGGAAGTTTCCCAGTGAACAGAGTGTACCTCATATTTTAAAGTCTATTTTCCTCCTTCGTGGTGATAAGGTAGATTATATTTATTGGATATCTAATATTGTGGGATGTCTAAGTCTTTTTATACATTTCTCAATAGGGTAATATTTTCTTTTTTTAAATTTTTTTTGTTTATTTTTATTTGAGAGCGACACAGAGAGAGAGAGAGACAGAGACAGAGAGACAGACAGCGAGAGAGAGAATGGGTATGCCAGGGCTTTTAGCCAGTGCAAATGAACTCCAGATGCATGTGCCCCCTTGTGCATCTGGCTAATGTAGGTTCTGGGGGATCGAGCCTCGAACCAGAGTCCTTGTGCTTCACAGGCAAGCGCTTGACTGCTAAGCCATCTCTCCAGCCCTCAGTAGGGTAATATTTTTATAACTTGATATTAGGAGCACTATTTTTTGGCTGTGTGCTTTTGTTATATGTGTTAAAAATTTTTTTTTTAATTTTTTTGAGGTAGGGTCTCACTTTAGCTCAGGCTGACCTGGAATTTACTATGTAGTCTCAGGGTGGACTTGAACTCATGGTGATCCTCCTACCTCTGCCTCCCGAGTGCTGGGATTAAAGGCATGAACCACCATTCTTGGCTATGTGTTATAATTTTTAATCATTCTAAGTGGTATCTTTTTGTGAATAGATTTTCTTAATGAACGGGTTGGGGAGATGGTAAAGTACTTGCTGTGCAAGTGTGATGATGGCCTGTGTTTGGTTGCCCAGAATCCATGTAATGCTGGAAAAGGTAGCACACATATGTAATCTCAGAGCTCTTACAGCAAGATGGGAGATGGAGACAGAAGATTCCCAGGAATCTCACAGGCCACATAGCATGGTATATGCAGTTGTGAATAAGATATCCTGCCTCCAACAGGATGGAAAGGAGAGGACCAACTATTGGACCTGTCCTTTGACCTCCACATGCATGCCTGCCCTCATCCACATGAACACACACACACACGCACCTATAGTAAAAATGTCCTTAATTATTATCATATTTTCAGAGTTTCTTCCTAACTAGTTAATAACTATTTCTATATCTAGAATATTAAAAATCAGTGTTTTTGTATTACTTTAATATTTAGATTGTAACTAAACTTGACATGGTTTTTGTTCTTAGTGTGAAGTAGACATTGAGTTTGAAGTCTTGTATTTAAGCTTCTAGATTTATTTTTTGTTGTCCTTTTGAGGCATGATCTCATACTAGCTCAGAACTTACTCTGTAGTTACTAACCTAGAACTTATTCGATAGCTCAGGCTGGCCTCATTAATTTTCTAATATGTTGCTCTTTTCTCCCCAAGGAAGACCTGCCACATGTGTGTGAGTGTACTTATTAAAGTATAAGAACTTTTTTTTTGATAGTGCTCCGAAGTTCAAGTCTACCATGATACTGATGTGGTCATTGTTATAACCAGCTATCCATAAGGTCTCTTCAGAAATATCTATACTGGGTGTGGTGGATGAACAACTGTAATCCCTGTATCCAGGAGTATGAGGAAAGAGGATTAAGATTTCAAGGCTAGTCTAGCCTATGTGGTGAGACCTTGACTAAAAGGCAAACATGAAAGGAACAAACAAAAACCCAAAACAAACTATGAAAACAACAACAAAACTACATCATACTTCTTATAGTAGTTTGTGTATGTGTTTGTGCCACTATTAAGAATACCAAACTTGGTATACTTTTGGTATGTTTTTTTCTAGTGAACAGGTATTTTTGGTACAAATAAAATGTTGCAGAAATATTTAGTATGCTCCCATCTCTCTTTTTAGACTTTGAATTAGAGATAGGTGACTAAAGCATATGGGCTTTTGTGATATCTTCATTAATCTTTAAGAGCTCATTCAGTGATTTGACTTACGGAATCAGATTTCCATTTATTTAGATTCCTTAAGCTGTGATAGTTTGAACTGCCTTCATTTCCACCTTAGCTGATTATAGATTATCTGTCAACTAAAACTTTGGAGAAGAAACAAATACAAGAGGTTAAGATAATTTTCTTCTTTATTTTTAGTAGTTAAAATCAGTCTAATGTCACTGTTTCCATCTGCATGCTACAACGAAGCCAGTCTCTCTCACTGTCATCTTCGGATTAATTTTATTTTGTGGCAGCTCTCTTTTCTGTTCATTCTCAAGGGCAACTGCTCACTGACAGGAACTGTAGTTTTCACACACTCTGTTGCTGATCCTTGCTTCACAATCAAAGAATCTAAAATCACCATTATATGTCACCTATAACCAGTATAGGATACTCTAGCTACATGTATATGAAACAGTTTAGTTGCAAATAAAAGAACATTTGAGAACCTCCTTTGCTATATAAGATAAATGATTACATGAACAATACTCTTCTGAGGCTAGTTTTGACTCATCTTCGAAACCCTGAAGATAGAAATAGAGCTATTTTGGATGCTGATCTCAATATGAAATGTAGATTCCATAGAATGAATACACAAGAATATTGGTGATAGAACTCTTAATCAGGTTGCTAAGAATTGTACAGTAAAATTCAATTATATAGTAAAAAATAGAATTATAGCTAGAAAAAAATATTTTCAGAGCCAGCCAATATACCCTTAGTGGAAAGGAACAGTGCTACATGGAAGGAAAATCCAGGAAGTACACAAACTAGACATCAGGATACTCAGTACATTAAATTTAATCAGAAAACATACAGAGAATATGACATAAAGAGCAGTTTACTAGAATAATTACAATCTGAAACACATGAAAATAATTTAGAAAATGTGTTAAGGTTGTACTCTCTAGCAGTAGACTTGGTGAAAGTAGAGTCGTAGAATCAGGTTTGTGTGTTATCTGGCTACCTTCCCTTGTCAACCAATCAACTTGAGCCAATAGTTTGGTATCTATTCAAGCAGTACACATGCCACTGATTAGTAAACTAAATCTCTAGGGAGCCAGTTAATAAAGCCATAAGTAACTACCTATTGATATTTTGGAATTTTGATGCACAAGCACATCCCTCCCAGTAGTTGGAAACACAGTTTAGAAGTTCTTTGTGGGGCAGTCCTGTGATTGCCTAAAAAAGGCTTGGCTTGTCATATTCCTTTACTCAGTGACAAAATGTGCATTAGCACACCAGACACTAGAATTTGAGAGATTAGTCTTGGTACATTTTTCAGAGGGAACTCTCAATGTACAGCTGTATTTATATTATAAGCAAAAAAATTAGATTATTTTATAGTTGGTTGTACTGACTGGCCTATGCATGGACTTTCTCCTTTTCAATTTTATAATTACAAAAACTGTACATTACAAACAGTATAGAAACAAGCAGAAAAGAATGTGCCACACATCCTAGATAATCATCTATATGCAGGGAAATTTACAGATATAAAAGAAAATACAGCCTACTCCTTTATAGTGCACAGTTATGGTTTTAGGTACAAGGTATAGCTAGCAAGTGGTTGTGGCCATCAATTCTAGTTGTCCCCAGCAGAGAGAATAAGAGCAAGGTCTGTTCGGTACAGCTTGCCTCCATCCGACAAAGCCATTATATTCTTCTTGTATGTAGTAATATTGTTAATATCCAGTTCCTGTATATGACATAGATAGCATTGTAATCCAGTTAAATACAGAAGTTAATTAACCACTGTCCAGTGATAAAATGTGAGAAAAAACTTTTTATATCAACCCATTAAGAAAAGAGCTGGGTTAAATTCTTTTATTCATGTGTTAATCACAAGACTTAAAAAACTCTATCACAATTACACTGATTGAGGGTAGAATAAAATTGCATTAAGAATCAAAATCTATTTTTACTCTTCTATAATTTTTTTCATAGATTTTCAAAATAAACATCTGGTTGCTTCTGGATAGATATGTAAATCCTGCTTACAAAATAAGAGGCATAGTAACTAAATTACCTGTTTATTCTTCTCACACAGATCTTTGAGTAAAGCATCCAGTTCATTTTCATCTATGTATCCATTTCCATCCTGGAGAAGTAGAAATAAAACAGAACACATCCAACTCCATCCATAAGTGAGGAATACAGCAGGTTGAAAACAACTGGGATCCACAGAAAAATATCCCTGGCAGGTACTCTCACCTGGACAACAAGTCCTTAACACTTTGAGCTCTCCCACAGTTCCAAAATCAGGGAGTTGCCTCTTATTCAGCCCTCACATTAGTGAGATAGCTTCTACTTTTCAAGAAAATACTTTTAGCTGCTGAGCCATCTCACCAGCCCAGCTTATACTTTTCATTCAATATTCTACTTTATGTTAATATTAAAGAGCCCAGGTCCAGAAACAGAGATTAAAAAAAGCAAAAACAAAAACAAACAAAAAAACCCCCACCAAACCCCACAAACAACAACAACAAAAAACACCCCATGAACTAATACCACAAAAAACTTTCCTCATGCACACGATAGTCCTGTTTATTATGTGGGGGCTTCTGTGGAATAGTTTCCCCTAGCTTAATCCTCATTCAACCCTGTAAGTGAGTATTCTTATCTGTTGTTTGCCAATGAGGAAATTGAGGCTCAGATGATTGGGCTCCTTATTCAAAATCCCAGCTGAAAAATCACAGAATAGGATGTAAATCAAGGTATGTGTAATGTGGAATATGACATAGTATGTTTTGTAAAGAATGAATTGTTTGTTTGTTTTAATAACCCAATGTTTCTTTAATGTGAACCTTCTATTTTCTTTTAATGAACATTTTCCAAATTTTCCTCAAGAATCCAAATACAGATAAGATCATATTAAAAAGGAGGAAGTAAGATAATATGATTTTTGTAAATAGAAAACTTTTATATTAAAAATGTCAGCATTAATAAACAAATTTAATGAGGTTATAAAATATGAAAATCCAAATCTAAAAAATCAGTTTTATATTTTTATACACTACAATGAACTATGTGAAAAGGATTTAAAAAATGCCATTTCCAAAAGTACTGAAAGAGAATAAATTACTTAAGAGTAATCTTAGCAAAGGAAGTAAAAGTTATGACCACTGACAGTTCAAAGGTATTGGTGAAATAAAGTGAAGAAGGGCTGGGGAAGATGGCTTAGTGGTTAAGACATTTGTCTGCAAAGTCAAAGGACCCTCGTTTGATTCCCCAGGACCCATTTAAGCCAGATGTACAAGGAGGTGCATGCATCTGGAATTCATTTGTAGTGGCTGGATGTCCATGCATGTGTACTCTCTCTCTACCTCTTTTTCTCTCAAATAAATAAATAAATAAATAAGTAAATAAATAAATAATTTTAAAAAAGGAAAGTGAAGAAGATGCAATTGGAAGGTGTCCCCTGTGCTGGTGGACAGAAAGCTCAGTGTTAAGATGGTCACACTGCCCATGTCTACAGATTCACTGTTATCCTTCTCCAAAACCAAATGGTATTGAGAAAAATTTATTCATTTGCAAGAAGGACAGAGGGAGAAGGAAGGATGGAGGGAGGGAGAGAGAGAGAGAGAGAGAGAGAGAGAGAGAGAGAGAGGGAGAGAAAGAGAGAGAGAGAGAACCAGGGCCTCTTACCTCTGCAAATGAACTCCAGATGCATACCCCACTTTGTGTATCTTGCTTTATATGGGTACTGGAGAATTGAACTCAGGCCAGTAGAGTTTGCAAGCAAGTGCCTTTAACTTCTGAGCCATCTCTCCAGCCTCCAGTTTTTATCAGAATTATAAAAGAAACCACTAAAACTCATACACAACCACAAAAGTCACCAAAGACAAAAGTCTTTGATTTAAGGCTCACATTAAGAGAAACATGGAATACTAAAATTATGCAAACAACTCAGTTTTCCTATATATGAGAATCTTTTTGAGTTATTTATCTGAAAGGCAAGGATCTCAGGTAGATAATAACATTCCATATTCATTACAGTATTATTCACAAATGCTAATGTATGGAAACACCTTCAATATCCACCAATGAATAAATGGATAAAAATACCTAAATAAATATGTATACATGTATACAGAGGAATACCATGCAGCATTTAAAAGGAAGGAAATTCTATAACACAGCATAAATGAACCTTGAGGGCATGATGGTAAGTGACATTATACAGTCAAGGAGGATAAATATTGCATGATTCCACTTACATGTGTCTGAAATAGTGAAATGCATGGAAACAGAACTGTTGTTAAGGTGATGGGAATGGGAAGTCACTCATCAGTGAGCACAGTTCCAGCAGGGCAGAAAAAAACAGTTCGTTACTGCCCAATGTTGTTTCTATAGTTCAAAAACACTCACAATTTTAAGAGAATAGATTTCATGTTGAGTGCTTTTACCACAAGTTTTACTTTTTTTTTCTTAAAGAAAGAAAAATCTTTTACCTGATCGTATAGTTCAAAAGCCTTATTGAACTCTTTCCCACACATTTTTACTCCCTAGCAGACAGAGAAGAGAAGACATGTTAAAATGCTGTCATGATGTAATGAAGTCTCTTGAAAAAATCTCCCACATTCTGACTTTTCAAGAAAAAAACATTATTTACTGTAGAGAAAAAAGAAATACCTGAAATTTGAGAAGAAAATTCTCTTGCACTGGTAGTAACCTTGTGAGAGAAAAACATTGCATTAATAAATGAAGAGTTTTGGATGAGGACTGGCTTATTCAGCCTATTTCTAATATTATATACACAATTCCTAAACTCACCTGGCCATCTCAGTCAATTCCAGCTTCCCATCATTATTTGAATCAAATAGTTTCAGCTGAAAGACAGTGTCATTGGGACATGAATTATTGTATGGAGACAAAAATCCAAAATCAAGCATCCTGGGTAACCAAGTATTTACATATAAAGCAAATGTTTAGAAACAAGCACTTGTTCCTTAATTTTCAATGCTAGCTTTCAATTCTGTGGCTTGCGTTAAAGTTAATTAGAACAATACAGAACAGTCAAAGTAAATGCAGTCTTAACAGGTACTTTAATGCCATCATTTATTTTTCTTTTTGCTATTTTATTCTATTTTATTTATTTATTTGTGAGGAGGGAGAGTGGGAGGGAGGGAAGAAGAGAGAGAGAAAGAGAGAGAGAGAGAGAGAGAGAGAGAGAGAGAGAGACCATGCAAATGGGTGCTCCAGGGCCTCTAGACACTGCAAATGAATTCTGGATGCATGTGCCACCTTATGCATTTGGCTTTACATGGGTACTAGGGTATCGAAGCCAGGTCAGTAGGATTTGAAGGCAAAAGCCTTAACCACTGAGCAATCTTTCCAGCCGTATTTTTCTGATAAATACATGTTTATGTATATCAAATGGTGCCTGGCAGTATATGGCATTTTCTGAAACACGTTAGGCAATGGTATGAAAACAAATATTTAATTCATTTCATTTTTTTTTTTTTTTTTTTAGTTCTTGCTATTGTACAACCAAGGCTGAGTGCCTGATAGGCAAACCACTGAGCTACATCCCTAGGCTTCATTTTACCCTTTTAAGCACAAAGAACATCACAACAACAAATCCTTAGAGAATGAAATTTTGAGCAATATCAAACTGCTTAATTTCCATTGGGTACTAGAAACTGAATAAAGCTCACAAACTCTGTTGTATGTACACACACAGCACATAGAGGTACATCCAGACATAAATACACATGTTTGAGAAGCATTTAGATTTTGGGCAGTATTAACTATTAACTATATGGTCTACAGAAATAACATAAAATATAATGTATGAAATATATATGCTTAAAAGCATTATTTTTGTTTTTGCAAAAGAACTGTGACAAAGTTATGATACACACAGGTTTAGTGTGAACATTTCAAGGGAAACTAAAGTAAATCAATGATTTTTAGTGCTTGAACAGTTCTTTGTTAGAAGCAAAATTTTTTCAGGGTTTGATAATGACCCAGCACTTTATAATCCAGTGACCATAAGTTCTAATATTGTCACACTTTCTGCCAAGATACTGGACAACTAGATCACACAGTTTGGTGCCCATAGGGAAATTTCCTCACCTATATATTTAAATTTTAATTAGTTCTTGATTAATTTGCTTCCTGGATTGGAACTGGTTTATGACATTTAATCAGAACTGCTGGGCCAATCCAACCGGGGGAAGCTCCCATATGAATGGTTTTGAAAGGCTGCTTCAAATTCCTACCTGGGAAGGAGACTTTAAATAGACATCCCTTAATATGGGGACAAAATAGAAAACTGACAAATGTAGGTTATTGTTCATTTCTGCCCATTGTGACACATATCAAGAAAGTCCTCCACTTGTTTGCCAGTGATATTATAAACCGAATGTACTGAGGAATTATACAGGGCCATGGGAAATCTTTGGTTGTTTTAAAAAGCTAGTCATACAGTATAATAAACATCACTGTTTAGTAATTATGATAATAGTGAGGTTCTTCAGTTTTGTTTGTGATCCTTTTTCAGGCAAAGTACATAGAGAGGCTGCAAGTAGACCATAGCTACATCAAATGGAAAAAACTCATTAGAAGTTTTCTTTTTTCCCCCCCTCAGGGTAACTAAATGTTTAATTTCTTCACCACTTTATGTAGCATAGCAATTCTTGTGCCATACAGCACTGTTCTATGGATTATGTATTTAACTCATGGGATAGTAATTCAAAGTGCCTTTACAGTATATAAACAAGTTAGCCATTTGTATTTTCTAGAAATCTTGCTCCTATAAGTCAAAATGAGCAACCCACCAATTTGAGATGAAATAACTTCATGAGTGTTGGTTTATTTTGTCTAAAACCACATTAATGTATTTGCCCATCTGTCCATAAAACATGAGAAGCCTATGTATAAAATGTAAGGCTGTGTTACCCATGTTTTGTAATAAATCTTGGTTGTATTATCTATCAAAACATCAGGCTCAGGGTACATTTGTATTTCCTCATCCAAAGCACCAATACAATACCCAAATATAACAAAAACCAAAAGAAAAGGATTATTATAAGTAGTTCAATGAATAATGGAGCTAGCAGTTCTCTTTATGCTATTAAAAAGCCTTTGGTTTTTCTAAACTGATAAAATAGTTTCAGAGCCTTGATAAGTTAGGAGTGATATAACTTATACTGTGTGTATATATGTATATATATACACACATATATACACACATATAGATATATATCATTCATAAGCTATATAATTTGGTGATATAATTACATGAGATTTTAAAGAAAAAGGTCATCATTTGAGAGATATCATGCAGTCTGGTGAGAAAAGATTAGATGTTGAGTTGTTCAGCTAGTGCCTGTAGCACCCAACCTGACAAACCATAAGCATCCTTGCTATATTTTAATTTTGCAATGTAATTACATCTGAGGGTATGTGATGCCCACACAGTGTTTTACTTATTCTATCTCTTGTAGACTTGAAAATTTCCAAGAGTTTGGCGTGGTGGCCTTTAATCCCAGCACATGGGAGGCAGAGGTAGGAGGATCACTGTGAGTTTGAGGCCACCTGAGGCTACACAGTGAATTCCAGGCCTGCCTGGACTGGAGTGAAAGCTTACCTAAAAAAAAATACAGATAGGTGCTTAGTGAAAAATATTTTCAAGTTCAGTCTTACCATTAGATCTGTGTACTCAGCTAGTTTTGTGTCATCAACAGTCTTGTTTGCCTTTTCTAGGAGGTCCTTTAGAAAATTCTGTTAAGATAAAGAGCATTCAGAAAAATTTTATGTCGTTGCTATTTCATCGTGCCTTGAAACATAACATACAAGGAATGAATAAAAGGAAGCCTTTGTTTTGAGAGTAGATCTAGGTTAGGAGAGGACCTTGAAGCCTCAGGCATTCCAGTAATGAACCTGCCTTTGACTTGTATAGTGGCTGCTTTTTACTGAGACATGATTTGTCATGGTCTGAGCTGTATTGTGCATTTATGCTTTCAATAAAAGGATAATCTGGCTTGTGCACTATTCAGTAATTTGAAATAAAACTTTATAAAACCAACTAACGCTCTGCAAGCCTATCTTCTTAAATAGTATATTCACACATACTCCTGTGACTTCTATAAGAAACCTAAGATCCCTGTGCTGCACCTCTTTCACATGTGTGAGAAATGATCAACAAACTAGAGAGAGATCGTTCCAATTTCAAATGCATTCTCTGTCACATGGACTTATTAGTTTGTAGCTAGTATGAAGCCTGTTTCTTTAGAGGACCAGGTGGTTAGCTTTTAGGCTTCACACGATCCAAAGAAGCTTAGTTAAACTGTTTCCGCTGACTGTACAAAGTAAAACAGTTGGTCACAGATGATAACATCAGATCCTTGAAGGACGTGTGAATCATATGAAAATAAAGATTTATATAGGAAGGATGAAAGAAAGATGATTATAAACTTGACAGTTGGAACTTAGGAGAAAGTTTAATCTTTTTAAAAATTAAATAAAAGCTCTGCAACAATAACAGTAACAGCCCTTAAGGGCATAATAGTCTTTAATTTTGTCCAGTGATTATCATTTGCCTTTTTTCACACAAAACAAATTCATGCTATTATGGAATTTTAGAAGATTCTGTTCCCAGATAGTATTGAAGGATTGGCCTTCTTTGGTTCAACAGTAGTTTATCTCTCTAAAAAGGCACATGTTCTGATGAGTTAATTTGACCTCACTCTTTTCTGGTTCAAATTCAAAGAGAAGCATGGAAAATTCAAAGTTATCTGGTGGGGGTGAATTTTATTTTTGAGCCTTATAGGCTTTTGTCAGAGATTAATTGGGTTAAAAAAACCTCATCAGGGACTAAAATGGTGGTCATAAAAATAGCCTGGGAGAAACCTTAGGACACTAAGATTCAAAGTCATGTCTGAGAGCAAGTGATGTTTTACTCTATTATGGATCTTAAAATTAGCTTTCTTGAAAGATCCATTAAAAAGAATGCCAACTTATCTTCAAAATTCCCTAGGGAGGAGGACTTCTATTTAGAATTTCCTTTCTTAGAATAGAATTTAGAACAAAGAAACAGACGTTTGGAACACTTTGAGGTCAAGATTGGAAATGAGCTAAGGATTTCATTAGGAACTGAGATGAGTGTTTACAGAATTCTTTTTGTCTAATAGAATAAAAACACAACAGCTTCAATGTCAGTTACCTTGTGGGCCATAGATGCAGAGCTGGAAGTGTATACAAGGCACTGTTTTTAGTAACTTCACATTAAAAATGTTTATTCAATGGAATGTCTCAGGAACAGTAATGCAAACATGCCTGTTTGATTTCTAAAACTGTATCCTTCTTAAACCATGTTGAACTATGATTAGGAAAATGACACTCATATTTCCTCATATAACAGCAGCACAAGTAGCTTTCAGTGAATGGAACCTGAAGGAATATGCTGCTGAAGGGGAAAAATATTAATATTGTCAGCTACCCTAAGGTTAAAACTTGGTTCTTTTCCTAGGCAGCTATGTAATTTTGAAAAATTCTCCAATCACTCTAAACTTCAGTCTTTCTGGATTATGGAGAATAATATCTGCTGTGAAAATTTTTTGAGGTTGAAATAAGATATCATTTGAACATATACTACTACACCTATTATACATGAAGTACATATCCAGGCATCTCATAAATATTCACTTGTTTCCTTTTTAGTCACTGTATTCAGAAGTTAGAGGAAATGGGGCACTAATGAGCCTTAAAGTTGAGTTGAAGAGATAAGTTGAATGATTTGTCCCCATTTCTGAAAGGTCAGTAAAGTGAGTTCAATTATAGTATAATTTATTTTCTTTACATTTCACAAAATCATGTGTTACATCTTACTTGAACTTCACAATGCCTCTGAAAAAAAAGTATTGCTACCCTTTTTCTTATATCTGTTTTACAGATGAAAATCATTAGCTAGAATTACATAGAGATTTGCTCTACAGTGAGATTTGATTACAGATTACATTTTTTGTTCTTCCCCTGCACTACCTTCTCATGATTTCAGTGAGCTAAGAATTGATAAATTCATTTTCAAAATTACAATTTAAAAATCAGCTGTATTAGGATTCCCTTGATGCCATTGAGAGGCATCAGGTGCTATAGTTTATCTAGGAGCCTTGGAAGAGGGTGAGTCAGAGATTTCACATTGAAGCCCTGTGACTTACTTATGTATAGCCTTCACTAGGTCTCTTAACTTTCCACGGGACTTATGTCATTGGGGTAGTACTAACTTCATAGAACCTATATAAAGTTTAAATGAGATACTGCATGTAAGTTCGTTGGCATATAATATGTGTCACAGTCATTTGTCTTTCTTCTGGAGAAGACATCTACACTGTTACTTTTTTGAATGGTATGTGTTCTACCCTTTGAAGTAATTCCCTATTTTGTCTTCTTTTCAAATTTATCTATCTACCCTCTTTCTTTCTTATAACTTTTATAACTGTACATACAGAACAATAAATGAAGATCATAAGCCCCTCCTACCACCCTCCTTATTTGTCATACTTCTTTCTTTCCTTCCTTCCTTTCTTATCTATACATGTATGTATGTATGTATGTATGTATGTATGTATGTATATATGTATGTACATACCTATCTATCTAATCTATCTATCTATCTATCTATCTATCTATCTATCTATCTATCTATCATCTATCTACATTATGTATCTGTCTTATATATACCACAGAAAATGATAATTCCTTGCACTGATGAATTTTAAGAAGCACTTGAAGTCTCTTTTTCAATCTGTATTTCATTAGCGACATGAAGAGTGGGTGAAAATGTGCCATTTCTCAACAGTAGTTTCTTTTGTGGGAGGTTTTTTTCAGAAGCTATGAATCCCTTAGCAGTTCATAATTGTATTCAAAACAGAAAAACTTAGCATAAGTTTTTATTTGCTTACCTTAAGCTCTTCAGTTTCTATGAAGCCACTATGATCAGTATCATACTTTCTCCAAGTCTGTAAGAGGTTTGGATAAGCAAAATCCAATTAAAAAAAGAATACCACCAACAATTTTCTACTTTTCACATCTTTCTTAAGGGGAGAACTTTTTCCTACCTTCATGAATTCCTCACAGGACTTCAGCTGCTGGCATCGGAAGAGCAGCAGGAAATTCTCCTCTGTGGGTAGTACGTGAGCCAACTGGAACAGATTTAAAAACGGGGAAACATTGTGGTGAGGAGCTTGAAAACAAGCCTCTGCTGTCACCGGCTGCTTTAGTTTTGCCTCAACATGTTCCCTAGGAGCAATTTGATTGCCTAGAAAAGTAGGAGGAAAAATTCCAGTTGACTTTCCCTTTTTGGTACTGTGCTGTAACAGAGATGGAAGGTGTGTTCCAACACTAGTGTGGCCTTGGGTGCATGGTTCTGCAGCCAGGGAGCTGGTACCATTGGGACCACTTTCCTTCTGCTGCACCCAAGCTGGGCTTGCTGTAGTTCTCTGTGCCACAGGACAGGTCTCACTCTTCACAGTGCCACACATGACAATGCCACACATGGTCACTGTAGATCTCATGTGAAATAGGAGAAATTATAAGAAACATGAATGCAGTGGAGAGGAAGGAAGATAAAAATACATTTGTAAGTTTGGAAAACCCAGTATCAGGTGTAAGGGGAGATCAGTTGTCAAACAGTAGATAGAAGTGAAAAAGCAATTCACAATAAGCATGGGAAACTGAACAGTAATGGGGAAAGTTCATTCTCAAATTGTTGGTTTCTGATGAAAGGAATTGGATTAATTTTGTTCTTCACTGCATGGCTGTATGACATTTCACCTAGGATACAATCTCTAACTTCAATATTTATCTCTTTTTGGAGGAATAAAGGGTTGAAGATCCCATTTTAAGACTAATGTAGTCTATCAAATACGAAGGAGGAGGGAGCTAGATTGATGGCCCCACTGCCCATGTGAGTTCTATTTCTGGCTTAACTACTAATGAGCTGTGGTTCCCAGCAACTTCCTCAGTAGCTTCTGGCCCTTGACACTATCAATGACCAGGGTAAGGAGATGAAGGAGAGCCAATGTTTCTTAAATGTACTAGGTACAAAATGCATTTTGTCAGACCCATTGCACCTTCACCATTAAAGAAGGAACCCACATACACTGCTTTTTCACCAATTCCCAAAGCATAGACACTGACCCTGACCCTTGGTGTTGAGACCATAATCTGTTAGTTTAGACCAGGGCTGCTGCTGCTCCTTTTCTTTCTCTTCTCCTTCTTCTTCTTTTTATTAAGTAGAATTTTTGTATGGAAACACCATGTGTTGGTGCCATCATTTCCCCCCTCCTTGTCCCCATTCTGCTGAGGGCCCTCCTCAGTGGGATTTCTGGTATTCCCATGGGGTTGTGAGTTATGAGTTGTGAAAGCAGCTGTCAGTCATTGTGTGTGTGTGTGGGGGGGGGGGAATGCCTCTGGATATTCCCTCCTACCCTGTGGCTCTTACAATCTTTCTGTCCCCCTCTTCGGCAAACTTCTAAAGAAGGCTACTTAAATTTCTCCCACACATGACCCCTTTTATCTTGAGAAAAGGGTATATAGATATATAAAGTAGGTATGTAAGGTAAATATTTATAATCACAACTCATAAGGAAATTATTTGGTATACATATAATTTTTCATTTATTAATGATGAAAGTAAATTGTTTATCTTTTACATAAAATGAAATCTGGCTGAACATTTGCTACTGGAGGAAATAAGTCATGTTCAGTTTTTTTCAGAGCTGATGTCATTTGATTTTGTAAACATCAATGTTGAGAATACTACTTCAGGTAGATATACAATACAAAAGGCAGAAGTGAGTTTGGGGCCATAGGAATTGTTGGAAATTTTGTCCTAATCCCAAACTCAAATTCATTTAGCAATTTTTTTTATGAAACTTATATCAACAACTCAAACATCAATTTTTAAAATCAAACATTCTAATGCAACACAACCCAAAGATATACCAATTTGGTGCCTGCATGCTCAGGAATAATGGTAAAAGTGTTAAAAGTCTTTGTTTTCCATAATTAAATCATTTTTAAAATAAGAACAAAAAACTTTTTGTATGCACAGTAAAAAACACTGTGTTTCATAGCATACAGTAGTCGTGAATGTTAGCTTAGGTGTTTTAGGCAATGTAGTTGGCATTGCGTGGCGAGACAGCATGTGCAGTACAAAGTGCATATTTTGTGTTCAGAACAAGGCTGCAGTGAAGTTGTGTGACATAACACAGAGTGTGGCTTCATACATGCTTGATTTTTGAATTGACTTTTGGTCATTGTGTATTCAGAAATTTTGTACCATTGGCTAAGTTTTCATGATCCCCACAGACAGGTACATGTTCTCATACGTTATCTTGTTTGTAGATATGTGAAATAATATATCAGAACAGTTTGATCTATAGGGTCCACATGTGGTGCTGAGACTAAGGGGAAGGACGAATTAGATTATTAGAAGGTGTAGTATTAGAAAATGTAGTATAATCCAGTTAGAAAACATCTGACCTTGAAGCAAAGGTCACTAGTGTGGGTAGATGATAATATATGTAAAAGGTGAAGATCAGGGGATTAGGATTTGCTAGCAAACTAAAAAAGTAAAATCAACTTTTTGTCCATAAACATAGTTACATCACCATAGTATGAATGTATGTGGAGAGAAAAAATGTCAGAGAAAGTGAGAGATAGATAGATAGATAGATAGATAGATAGATAGATAGATAGATAGACAGACCGACCGACCGACCCCGGTATTTTATTAAACTCAAGGTTCTCCTATGTTCTTTAATTTCTTTGTGAATTCTTTACACATACAATCCTATATCTTAGAAGTAATGCCACTCAATTTACTCACATTCAAAGCCCAACTTTTGAGTTATTGCTAAGATGCAAACATTGAGTGATTTGATATGGTGATTGGTAGACTTTGAAAATCACTTTAATTTGTTGATCATCAGTAAATTAAGTCAGTAACATGCCTCTGAAGGCAGGTATAGAAGGGTTTCTTGGAATGCAAATGAAGCATTTGTTGGTGGCTTTTTTTTTTTTTTTAACAGTGGCTATGACAGGCCATGCTTCTACTCAATGGTAACTGGAAGCCAAGTATAAAGTTTCCTTTCCTCGGCCTCTGTATGTAGGCCACTAGTGAAAGTATCTAGAGCTTATTTATTTATTTATTTTTTATCCAAGAAGCCAGACACTGCATGCTAGGCTCAAAGAGCAGATTTTGGATGAAGCTAAGGGGTAAAAGGAGAAGAGGAAGGGAACATGAGGCTGGACTTGGAGAAGGTCTTTAGAGGAGGGAGAAGCAACTAAGCTCCTATAGGCTTTTGTACATCCCTGACACTTATGATCATAGTTTCCTGAAGGCAATCTGGAAAATGTTTCAAAGGAGATGAGGAGGGAGGAAAGACAGATCCAGGAAAGGGGTGTGGGTGGGGTGGATTTAGAGTCAAGAAAATGGAGCTGGAGAGATGGCTTAGTTGTTAAGGTGCTTTCCGGCAAAGTCTAAGGACCCATGTTTGACTTTCCATATCCCACATAAGCCAGATGCACCAAGTGACCCAAGCATGCAAGGTTGCACATGTGTATAAAGTGGTACACACAAATGGAGTTCAATTGCAGGGTTGGGGGCCCTGGCATTCCAACTCTCTCTATCTCTCACTCTCTTTCTCATACTCTTTCTCTCATAAAAAATTAAGAAAATGGAAATCACAAGGGGAGAAAATATGTCCAAAGCATACATTTAAAGGAACAAGTTGACCAATGGAACTTGATGGCAAATGGACATTTTGGAAGATTTTGTGTGATACAGCCATGTTACATTGTGGTTGTAATTAACATACAATGCATTGAGGAAACTACAAATAGCCATTGCCAAGTCTTTTGTTTATTGGCATGCAATATTTAAAACTCTGGATGGACCTCCTCCAGACCATCTATTTCAAAAGCTGAGAGACTATTTCTTGTCTGTATCCTCTTACTACCCAGTGTCAGTGGAGTCCAGCTTGTTATGCTCCTGAAAGAAAAGCTTTTGATTTAAGTGATAATTTTATTTAAGTAGATGTAATGAGTTTGAAAATATAAAACATTGTTATAAGTTTGTCATTAAAAAAGCAATGAATATGTATGGATAGTATGTGGTCATAGTGAACATCAAGACATTCTTTGTAAGATGTGTTCCACAATGTGGTGGTTTTGTGCTGTCTGTTGGTCCTTTTGTTTGTCAACATATATGACCAATAGTCAAATTTCAGAAGTGGGCATGGAAGGTCTAGCTGCAGCATCTAAGACAATGTCTAGAATGTGCCAAAGGCGTTTCATGGGAGGAGTTGAGCTGGGCTGCTTGCCAAGTCAGTGTTGCACACAGGAATAACCAGCACTGCCTGTCCCGAGATGGTTGGTGAATTTTAGTCATTGGGCTGCCAGCTTGCCCTTTTATGAGCTCCCCAAAAGTTTTTCTGAATTGCAGAAGAAAGTGGAGGGTCTCAAGGGGATGAGTGGAAGACAGATCATTATGGCTACAAACAGAATCCCTCAGGTCTTCACTTATGAGCATTGATTGCCACTGAGACCAGGGAAACAAACTTTCTACTTTCTTGTCTTCTTGAGAATAAGATCTACGTTTTGTTTACTGTTTCTTTGTCCAACAACTGCAGGCATTTCAATAAATATTTTAATGGTGCAATGAATAAAGGCAGTTCTTGTTTAGAGTCAGCTGTCAATATGTGAAAGTTCAGTTCCCTTGAGATGATTGAAACAATTTATGACTGGCTGGAGTAGACACCATGAGATGCCACCCAGAGCTCCCTTCCAGTTCTGGGAGTGTTTCTGTGAGCTCTGCTGTCAGACCCCTTTCAAGGGTTTACTGGGCTGAAGACAGCTGCATCCCTAAGGAAGCTGTACCCTGTGATTAATCCTCATAGGATTATATATGTCCAACCTTCTTCCATCAAATTAAGAAATTCTTTGCAGGGGCATCGAACTTTTGAGTTAATTGTAGAGCCAGTTGAAATTTTTAAGGCTTTGTGACAGTCCAGTATCTCCCTTATCCCAGTTCTGTCAGTTCTTTTTCCTTCCCTTCCACAGGAAATTATACCTATGTACTTCCTAATAAACTCCTAGGTGCTACTCTTCCATTCATATCTGCTTCCCAGAGACTCAACATTAACAGGATTTTTGTTTGTTTCCATCTCTTTTTTTTTTTTCCTAGGATAACATGGAACCCTTGCCTTATGTTTTGGAGAAAATTAAAATCCCTTGCTATGGCTCATCTGGTCCTAAGTATTAGGTCACTATGTTAGTTAGCCGCAATTCATAACCACTACCAATAAGAATTTGACAAGGAGAAAGAACATTTAAAACTTCTTTCCCTAACAATTTCAAAGCAAGTGATAGACACAATACTAATGCTACACACCACAGTTGGACACACATGCAGAACAATTCTTAGAGATCGATGAATGTAGCAGATGCTTTAAAGTGCAAAGGAGGCTAATTTATGGAATGTATTAACCTTCTTGAGCATGCCCTAACCAATTTCTCACTTCTTTTAAATTTGAAAAACCCAAGAAATTTTTTTTTTCCTAGCCAATGAGTAGTAAAGCATGGACGTTTAGAAGGCAAACAGCCTTCTCATAAAGTTAAAATTATTGAAGTTTAATAATTTGAACTTGTTAGGTTACAAAGAAAGAAAGGGTTCAACATTCATGAAAACAGAGTAGATTTTCTTAGCATACTATCTTTGTATTTATCAATGAGTGGAAAATACGTTTATTAGGTTTTTCCAGTGGTAGTGGACTGTTTGTTAGACATGTGTTATCTCCTTTGGTGCAAATACAACAAACCCAGGAGCTGGAACATAGTCATCTCTGTTTACAGCCCAGAAGGCAGGCTCATAGAGAACAGCTGACATGCTCTGTGTAATTTGTTGCCTAAGTAGTCCCATGGTCTATTTTGACCTTGAGATCTTTGTCTTTTACCATCACACCCTCTATTAAAATTCTACTACGAAAAAGTTTTACTAATAAATTCAAAACATCTAACTAGATCAAATTTTAAAATCCGACTTTACTGGCAGCCATTTCCCCATATACAAAGGTAGATAAGTTGTTTGCCAAGAAAAATCACCTTTGCTCTGGCTAAGCTTATTTGCTTAAGCCCCACTGTGGAAGAAAAGAGGCTATGGCTAGCAAAGTGTCTGCTTCCCTGTAAGGATTGTTAATAGTTTTCAGATTAAAATAGCTTTTAGATCTTTTTTATTTATTTTGGTGGATGCACTGCCCTGGACAGATAGAAATGCTCAGACTAGAGAGGTTGGTATGTCACCCCCTCCTCCCGCCCGTGCACACACACGTTGCCCAGGGAAACAGGGGGAAAGCTAAGAGTTTTGACATAGAGCTAGGGGAAGTATCTATACTTCAATGAGACCCAGAGAAGAAAATCCGACAACTTGTTAAATCATCCATTCTTCCTAGTTAAGTATTGCATTTTGCTTTCCTTTTTTTCGAGATAGGGTCTCACTCTATCCCAGGCTTACCTGGACTTCACTATGTATTCTCAGGGTGGCATTGAACTCATGGCAATCCTCTTACATCTGCTTCCAGAGAGCTGGGATTAAAGGCATGTGCTACTACGCCCGGATTTTGCAACACTTTTGTCTCTCGTTGTATTTGCTACCACAGAATTTCAATGTTCCTTTTCTGAATTTATATTAAAAACTAGTCTTATTACTGAATCATATTTATTTATATAAATTTTTAAAAATATTATTTATTTATTTGCAATCAGAGAAAGATAAAGAGGAGAGAGACAGAAAGAATGAGCATACCAGGGTCTCCAGCTGTTGCAAACAAACTCCAGATTCATGTGTCATATTGTGCATCTGGCTTTACGTGGGTACTGGGGAACTGAACCCAGGTTGCTAGGCTTTGCAGGCAAGCACCTTAACTGCTGAGCTATCTCCAGCTTCTATATGAATTTTAAACCTAAAGACACACAATTACCAAATTCAGAAGTCCATATCTCCCTTTCATGTGTTTCTAAGTAGCAAATACATGTTTGGTAAAATGTCAGACAACTTCATCAGATCAGAATTTTAAAAAAAATTACTGTATTTACCTGTCAATTAATTCACTTGATGGTTAAATCTGACTACTACATGAATATTTGTTTTGATTATATTTGGATGAATCCACAAGCATAACTAGTAAGTGAGCATTGAATATAAGCAAATGCAACACTTTTTCTTCTTTGAATGCCAAAGTTATACTGTGCCTGAAAGGAGGAGGGAGGTTATAATATATTTTGGAAAATATGAGATTCTGCCATACTTTAAAGCTAAATAGGATTTGTGTAATGGTGTCCCACATGATGTGTTCAACACCTAAGCACAAGCTATCTATGTCAAGTTGGATGAAGTAATCCATTCCACACAACTTTCTGGTGACACCAGAGGGCACACAGGAAGTTCAGGTGTTCTACACTCTTCTGTTTCCCATTGGTAGCTTTTCTTCCTTTTACCTGTTCCTACTTAACCACCTAGGTATGTGTCATGAACTACCTGGCAGCTCCTCCCTGTTCTCCCATCCTCTGACTTCTATCTCCAGAAAATCTCTCTGTCTAACTTCTTCCAGCATCTTGGCTGACAACTAACGTGGGTGAAAAGTGTTCCGGAATCAGAGTCAGATCTATGTCTGTATATATGATTTGTTACTCCCTGCCATTGAGATACATTATTGGATATATTACTCAGTCTTTTGGGGCTTCAATTTCTTCATCCTTAAAATAGGAACTTTTGGCTAGTTCCTTTCAAAGGTCCTATCTAGCAAAGAGTTCCATGTGCCAGAACACAAAAAATATCTAGCCACTTCTTGCTGGTCTCACTTCTCTTTCAAATTCTTTTTAAAAAAAATTTTAATTTTTTGTTTATTTTTATTTATTTATTTGAGAGCGACAGACAGAGAAAGAGGCAGATAGATAGAGGCAGATAGAGATAGATAGATAGAGAGATAGACAGAGAGAATGGGCATGCTAGGGCCTCCAGTCACTGCAAACAAACTACAGATGCATGCGCCCCCTTGTGCATCTGGCTAACGTGGGTCCTGGGGAATCAAGCCTTGAACCAGGGTCCTTAGGCTTCATAGGCAAGTGCTTAACTGCTAAGCCATCTCTCCAGCCCACAAATTCTTTTCGACTGGACTATTTTTTAAAGTTCTTCCCAAGTCATGTTTAAGTTCTTTGAACAAATGAGTTTTTCCTATAGATATAACCTGACACAAAGGGCTCAGCTTACAATTTTTTTGACTTTACAATGGTGCAAAAGCAGTATATATTCAATACACATGTTACAATTTTTGATCTTTTGAATAAATTTATGAGCAGAGCGAGAGAGAATTAGGCAAGTCAGAACCTCTTGCTGCTACAAATGTACACTATATGCACATGCCACTTTGTGCAAAAAAGTACCTTGAACACTTAGCTGTCTCTCCAGTCCAAAATAGCATAGTAGTAATACACAGTAACATGTTATCTTGTGATGTTGGATGGATGTAGTGAGATCTCACTCCTAGTCAGCCATGCAATAATGAGTCTACAACTATTTGGTACATGGTTCCACTAAGCTGTGATGTTTGGTAGGTTAGGTGTAATTTCTTCCTTCCTTCCTCCTTTACTTCCTTTATCTTCTTTTGTTTCTTTTTTCAGTACTTGGGATTGAATCTAGGGCATCTACCCATGCAGGTTAGGCATGTGCTATACCACTAAGCTACATTGCCATATTGAATTTTACTTTAAAAAGTATTTATTTATTAGAGAGAGAGAGAGAGAGAGGGAAAGAGAAAGAGAGCAAGCAAGCATGCCAGGGACTCCTGTCAGTGCAAATGAACTCCAGAAGCATGAACCACTTTGTGAACCTGGCTGTACATTGGTACTGGGGAATGAAACCGGGACTGTCAGGTATTGCAGGCAAGTACCTTTTACCACTGAACCATCTCTCCCCGAATCTTACATTTGGAGGCAGATTCTCACTAGTATGTCCAGTATGAACTTAAACGTGTGATCCTTCTGTTTCAGCCTTCCAAGTAGCAGGGATTACAAGACTGTACCACCAGGCATGGTGAATAGGTTTACTAATGTGTTATAGATCACAATATTTCCAACATACTACAGATTTTTGAAGATGTTGAGGAGCAGTCATCTCTATTTAAGCAAAAAACCTTGCCATAAAAGCCAACTGAATGGGCTAGAGAGATGGCTTAGCAGTTAAGTGCTTGCCTGTGAAGCCTAAGGAACCCAGTTCAAGGCTTGATTCCACAGGACCCACATAAGCCAGATGTACAAGGTGGTGTAGGTATCTGGAGTTCGTTTGCAGTGTGGCTGGAGGTCCTAGTGCACCCATTCTCTCTCTCTCTCTCTCTTTCTCTGTCTGTTGCTCTCAAATAAATAAATAAACAAATTTAAAAAAACCTGAAGCTTGAATACCTTTTCTTTTTTAAAGGTGTTTTGTGTGTGTGTGTGTGTGTGTGTGTGTGTGTGTATGTTTATATGTGTAAAGGCACATATGTGGAGGATAGAGGACAACTTTAGGGTATTTCTCTTCTCATTTTACATTCTTTTGAAGATAGGATTTTTCATTTTGCAGCTATATGTGCTGGCCCATGAGCTTCTAGTTTCTGATTGGGATTACAGATGGCAATGGGGAATTGTACTTAGGCCCACGGGCATGCAAGCAAATGCCTATAACTGCTGAACCAGCTCTCCACCCCCCAAAATCTTTTCTTTTAATTTAGAATATATGTAGGTTATCTATTTTTTTTTTTTTTTTTTTTTTTTAGTGGACAGAGTAGTTTAAGGGAACATGACTGTTTCAGATTTAGTTCCTATTTTCTCAGATTCCCCAACTATACACTAGATTCTTGCTTTGTAATGAGATTTTATTTTGTTATTATGAGGCTCGAATGGGATAAATCACTTGAAAATTTCCTATAAATCATATGCTGTTAATGTAAATTCTTTTTTTCCTATTCTGTTAAAAATATTTTATAAGTTTTATAAATTGCATGCAACAAACGTAAACTTTGTTTTCAATTCTATTACTATAAAAATTTCTCCATTTTCTAGTCTGATTTTATTACCTTCTTTCCCTACTTTTTTTTTGTTTGTTTTTCAAGGTAGGTTCTGGCTTTGGCTCTGGCTCAGGCTGGCCTGGAATTAACTATGTAGTCTCAGGGTGGCCTCGAACTCTCAGCAATCCTCCTACCTCTCCCTCCATGCCAGGATCTTCCTTCCTTTCATACCTCTATTTCTCTCTTTTCTCACATTGAAAACCTTTTCTTCCTTGTGATGGCTCTTATTTCAACCTTGTGGGAAAAGTGTTTGATCAGACCACTAAGAAAATACAACCTGTAGTTTCTCCTTAATCGTAGGCTTCAAATGATAATTCATAAATGATATCAGACTACATATAGTAAAGACTGCATTTAAAACATGTTCATCCATTTGTCTTCTTAAAGATATGAAGTCAGGGCTGGAGAGATGGCTTAATAGTTAAGCGCTTGCCTGTGAAGCCTAAGGACCCCGGTTCGAGGCTCGGTTCCCCAGGTCCCACGTTAGCCAGTTGCACAAGGGGGCGCACGCGTCTGGAGTTCGTTTGCAGAGGCTGGAAGCCCTGGCGCACCCATTCTCTCTCTCTCTCCCTCTATCTGTCTTTCTCTCTGTGTCTGTCAGTCTCAAATAAATAAATAAAAAAAAAAGATATGAAGTCATGTGAATAAGATCTATGATTACATCACTAAAAATGTGAAAGAGGATAAACAGGTGGGCCTACAAGCATTTTTCAATACAAACATTGTTAGGTACTACAGTATCCATAACTAGCATTATAAAGTATTGCAATCTAAAAGCCAATCTGGAACATCAATTATGTCAGGTCTTTTTCAGCCTAGATTTACCTCATCTCATTTACATCCACTTTAAAGTTATCTCAATACTCTTGATTTTGTATCCTGATTAGTTGGCCTCTATCTGTAAGTTCCATTACTATTGTCTATTTATACAGTAATTAGTTGCATTTAGATAGGCAAAGAGAAAGTGTACACTCCTGGGAAAAATTTTAATTACAAAGATAATAATAGTTTGCCCTTCCTTCCCTCTATTTGTAGTACGTATTTAAAAATAAGTGTGTTTCCCATTGGCATCATAGGTGCCTTAATACGTTCAATTATTTGAAAACCAGGTTAATTCTCTACATCTAAGGTAAATTATAACTAAAATTTTGAGTGCTAGAATACTTTATAACATATTACACCAAGAACACTTTACAAAGAACATAATTATGATTGTGCCTTGCCATATTTTTAAATATGACCTTATTAATTTTTCAGAACAGAACTTTCTACCTAATTTCTTCAAAAGGTTACAAAGCTAAGCACAGAAGCAGAGATCTCATCAGAGTTCAGAAAACTGGAGATGAGCAAAGCAGCCACTATTTTTCACATTGAGAATGCCAGTGGACGTACTACAAATTTTGTTTCCTTGACTCAGAGAGAGAATATCTTTAATGGAAAAAATTGTTGTCAGAAGGTAATGAAATTTACAGCTTTGCTTTGTGGAGACTCCTTGTGTACCTATGACATCATAAAATATTCACTTATTTTACAGAATGCCTTCCATTTTTCTCAGTCCATCTGTCAGTTTGAAATAGAATTTCAGAACCCAGAATATAGCTTTTTGCCAGGCCAGCATCACAGAACCACAAATATTTACTTTTACATTTTTAGAGAAAAGTCACACTAAAAATTGGGTAAATGAATAAGATACTTGGTCACTGGGCTCAAGTGAGTGGGTAGTGCAGTGTGGCAGAACCCCCTGCAGAACTGCACCAATGCCAACAAATAACTGCATGGCAGAGACTAAGAATCTCATGTCTTCATTCAGGTCTGTTTGTGGTATGAAATTTATGCTCTTGAGTAAACAAACACACTGGTTTAACTTTGTTTAACATTTGATTTGTCTAGCCAACAGATAGCATATTATTTAGGTTTAAACAGGCATTTCTGAAGGAGCATTGCCAGATCGTATTTGATTTGGTATAACTTGATAGAACACTGAAATTCATTTATTTTTATTAGTTTGAAATTCATTTATTAAATGAGATAAATGTGTAGGGTCCTTACCTCTACAATTCCTATCTTTCCATCATCTCTCTGTCCATACTGGTCCACAAAAGTTTTCATCTCAGGTGATAACTCCTAAAATTACATAAAAGCAGGTGAGAAGCTTGTATAAAAAGTTATGCTCAAGAAGGTGTTAATAAATTACCACAGAAATAAAAATTAGGACTATTTAGTATTATGCATTCAGATAAACTATGTTCATAAAATTACGATATATGTAGTACATAGTATTTGTTAGGTTTCAGTGAAACATGTATGATTATGACCATTTTAGACTCAGTCATTATGGTTTATATTCTATGATCAGTTAAGGAATGAAGTCAGAATTATTCAATTCATAATCCTTACTGAATTTAACTATACTGATAGCTGTTCATATACTTTACAGCTGCTTGCTGTGCTAAAGATTATTTTATATTGCTGCACTCTCTTATCTTTCCTGACATAATGCCTTATCTATGGGAAGCAAGAGTAGGTTTTTTGCTTGGACAGCCAAAATGTATGAATATTGAAGAGTATATATAAGTATGGAAGTAAAGACTCTCTTTCACAAAACAGGTAATCATTAAGTAAAGTTGAAAAAAATAAATATTGGAGAAAAGTGTGCAAAGGGAAAATGGCTTGACCAAGTTGTGCTCTTACTAAGAGACTGACAAAATTGATGGCCTTATTTTAGGTACTGATTATGTGCTTATGATCTATGCCTCAGGTGGGAACTTAGGGAGCACTTTTCCAGGGTTGCCTTGCTTCCATTTTTTTTCAAGATGATATTGTTTTCCCACATATTTTGTACAATAAATCATGACAGAGTAAATGTTTTCTTCACAATTGGTTCCCCTCACAATATATTCTGTTCCTTGTTCCTTTTGCAATCTCTTTATATGTAGACAGATTAGAGAGTTATGAGCCATAAACTAGTGGTATGAACATAGAACTAGTAAGTACTCAGGAAGTTTAATATTTTACCCTTGGGTCTCAAACAAAGCCCATTAAAAATAGCTTTGTTACATGAACTGTAGTATATTTAAAATAGGTCAGCCCTTACTAATATCCTATTCTATATCCTTGGAAAAGCCAATTAGGCCTCCATTTTCATCATAACTAAAAAGATAGTGGTTCCTATCATACAAGTTTGCTCTAGAGACAGATAGGTTAATATAATATGAGGGATATATTTAGACTAAAAATCATTACTACCAGCATTTACAAAATCCTTTTGAAACCAGTGTAAACATAATTAGTAGAACAAAGGTAGTAAACAGTAGCAAAGCAATTTAATTATATTGCAGTCCCAAAATAATCTTTTTACAGTGGGTTATTTTGAAGTTACATTTATTAAATTTTGTTATAGGAAAAATTATAAGAAAGTGAAAGTATCCACTCCAACAATGGCAGCAACACAATGCCTCTATTTTTGTTTTCATATTTTTAAGTGAACAAAAAACAAGTGTTCCTTTGATATTTAGCTTGTGAAATTTCTGGATGTAAATTGTGTCAAAATCAATGTTTTAAACAATACAAAACATGTACTCATGGTCCTTATCAATTAAAGATTTATAACAATGCATGTGACTTTAAAGACTAAGCCATGCTTTGTACACACGGTGATGGTTTCAGAAACACTTTGGGCTGTCATATCCACTGATGAATTTTTCATCTGGTGAAAAATTTGAAATTTTACATTATTGATATGCTAGCCAAACAAATGTTTCTATTGTGTGTCCTAGGTTGGGAAATGTAAAGAGACCTTGCTTATGAGGTCAATCTCTCTCTCCATTTTTTAAAAAAGAGATTAAATGTCTAAACAAGATTTGATGCAATGGGTCAGTAGTCAAGTGAAATGTGTCAAGTGTATACATTTCTCAATCTGAATCTTGATTTAGATTTTTAACTATCTATAGGCCATTTACATAATCCAGAAAAAATTTTCAAGTCTGAAGGCATTATGCAACTTGACTATATATTTGTGTGTGCAAATTTAGTATTGTCAGATTGAAGTCAAACCATTAGAGCTTGGGTAGTCCAAAATTAGATTCTATTCAGTAGAAAAAATAATTAAGCTCCAAGGTCTACAGCACTAACACGGACATTTTTTTACAAAAAGGGTAAAAATATTAAAAATGAGAGAAGAAAAAAAATCTGAATAAGAATTGAACTCATGAATATTGGGATTTCTAGGCTGGAAATAATTCTCCATATTAAAATTAATTTTGGAAAAATTAAAATATGATTATTTAGCTGTCAGAAGCAACTTTCAAGGCTTTAATTTTAAATTTTGTGGAAAGCAAGTATTTCCACATCTATCTATCTATCTATCTATCTATCTATCTATCTATCTATCAATCAACCTACCTACCTATCCACCTACCTACCTACCTATCTATTTTACCACAGGAAGAGCATTGCCTTTATTTGCCATTGAAAGGTATACAGGATCATAGTAATATTATTGCATGAGTTTATGCACACAGTAATACATAAGTTGGGAGGCGGGCAGAGAACAGAATGCTTTTTTATTTTATCACAATCTATTACATTTTAAATTATATTATATTAAATCTGGGTAAAAAAATCTCTAGAGCATGATCAGATTTAAAGTAAATTTGGCAAGCTTTCTAGCAACTTGATATCTGCTTAAAATGCATTCACGTACATTTAAAGTCCTCTGGGACTTTTGTGAATATGTTGTAAAGAGATATGTACTACAAAAATTTCAATTTAGATAGAATGATAATTCTATTAGTAAGCATTTTATATGCATACTTACATACACACCCATATATATTTCATTCAGTACTAGAAGTAGTGGTATGCTATAATTAATATATAGAGATGACATGTACATCATCTGTAAAATATTTTTTTTTGTAATCATACTCCCAAACACCAAAGACCATTAACATTTAGCTAGTAGAAATTCAATCATTTTCCTGAGAAGCAGTCTTACATAAATGCCAATGCACTGGTATAATTCTTATTTTCGTCCATCCAAATAAACCATATGTTTCAAAGCTTGCTGATTATCTTTTTAAAATATATATACAGACATCATCTTTTCTTAACAGGTAAATTTATGTCCCAAGGATTTGATTTATAATTAATAACTCATTTATTTAATAAGCGAATGACCTAAATAATAAGCATAACTTATTTTCAAAACATCACTAATTGCTTCCTATCAGATATCTCATTGCTTATTCTTTTTAACACTTCATTAACTTGTTGAAATGTTCAATTTTTAACTTTTTAAACTTTGGGGTTTCCATCCTTCACCAAAATGAAACTCTTTTCTTGCTGAACTGTCAATCACTCTTATACTTCAAGCTGGCCAGTTTTCCTTGGGGAGGAGGGTCACTTTGGGATGTTTTATCAGCCTAGCAGCTACATCGCCATCACAGCATTCTCTGGAAGCAGAAGATCCACTCTGCAGATCTGCTCCTGACCACACAGGGGCAGGAATGTATTTCTACCCCCTCACTTCTCACAGCAGGAGAAGAGAAGTTAAACATTACCTAACCAAATCTGTGGTAGAGGTAGGTATCTATGGCAGGGTCTCACATGCCCACGCTCTCCTTCTAAGACCTAAGCACTCTATATAGTACATGTACCTATGTATCTCCATTTAAAGCTGTAGGGTTTTCCCCTTGAGGAAAATCAATCTCTGTCTCTGTCTCTGTCTCTCTCTCTCCCTCCCCCTCCCTCCACCTTCTTTTTCTTCTGATGCAAGCTTGTTAGGTTTTTCATGCTTTTCTCATTCAACCACTAAGCCTTTACTTCCCCTCAGGAAGCCTCACGCACTCCCTGGCTCTTCCGCGCCCTCAGGAAACACTAGCATGCTTATAAGCTTCAGCGTTGGAGGTCTTTCACGAACTTGAGCCTACCAATCCAGCCTTCTTCCGCGCCTGCAGGAGCTCCTGGATCAAGTTCTGCAGCTCCTTTCCCTCCAGGTAACCACTTCCTGCAATGACAAAGAGGCACCTGCGCGTCAGATGTCTGCTTCCAAGTTTCTTTCCCATTTCTTTCCACGACAGCTCTCCAGGCAAGCTGTCTGGCCCCAGCCTTGATGGACCAGCCAGGGGTCCCATCGTGGTAGCGCACCCCAGGCAGGCGGTCAAACTCCTGCCCCACTCCGACGGGCTGGGGAGAGTCCTAGAAACTTTTAGGGATACTAGGTTCCCTAATCCATGCTTTCTCTTCTATCCCTGCTGTTCCTAGAAAGATGGAAGTTTACATCGTGGGGATTACATACGACAATGTAAACTTCCAGGTAGCCCGGGGTGGGTAGGTGGTAAGACAAGGCAGAGTGGGTGGAGGAAGAAGTGAAGCGCAGAGAAGGATGAGCGCGGGATGAGGAGGCTCCGGGGAGGAAGAGGATGGGTAGGGGGTCTTGAAAGGGTTAAAAAGATAATCACCATCAGAGTCGAAATGAAGCCAGATCTCAAAAAACTGTGAGGCTGTGATCAGGGATGACTGCAGGTGGGATTCTGCCATTGTGCTGCGGGCTGCGCGCGGTACTGGCGAGCGAGCGTGTCCCGGGGAGGCGAGCGCGAACCGCGGGCGGGCGGGCGGGCGTGCGGGGCTGCTCCGGCGAGGCTGGGCGCGGCGCGGCCTGGCGCTGTCCGCGGTGCTGCTCGTCTCGGCGGGATCCGGAGTTCTCTGCACCCCGCACCCAGTTCCCAGTATTTATCCCCACGGCCCCAGGCCGGGCCACGCCTCCTCCTGCCTGCCTCCCATCCTCGCTCCCCGCCTCTAGCTCTCGCCAACCTTCTTCCCCTCCCCTCCAGCATTCTCCCGTCTTGGGAAGCTAGCTGGTGCAGGAGGGTTGAGTCTAGGAAGCAGCAGGTGGTGGGAGAGCCTCTGCTCAGATTGGATGCGGAGAACAGACTCATTTCCCCTTACATCCTCTGGTCCAGGGAGACTCATCTCTGACTACGATAGCGTAGCAACATGCCAGGAAAGGTTCTGATTATCATTTGGAAGGGGGAAACTGATGAAGGGTAAGACCACATTAGTGATGGTCACACCTGCGTTTTATTTCTCCAAGACCAGTATTTGTTTAACAAAAGTCAGATTGACAATACTAGATTAATTGGTCGTACATACAATATACATTGGCTGATACCAATAACCACTCTATTTTGTGTGTGAAGATCGCCATGTAAATATCTCTTAAGCTGGTTTATGTGTGCAGAGGGTGCAGATGGTGGCTCTTTCTGTTATTGTTTTTAGCTTGAAGCATAGTGATAACTGGAAAGCAATAAAATTAAATCAAAAACAAGTTTTGTGTGTGTATTTTGAGGTAGGGTCTCGCTGTAGCCCAGGCTTACCTGGAATTCACTATGTAGTCTCAGGCTGGCCTCAAAAACTCACGTTGATCCTCCTACCTCCTCCTCCTGAATGCTGGGATTAAAGGTGTGTGCCAAAATTTTAAGATCCTATAAAGTTATCCTAGAGATAATATTAGTTCCTCCCTTGAACGTTAGAGTAAGCTAAAGCAAAGGGTGACAGTCTTTTCACTTGGTAAGTTACACCCCAGCCAGAGCCCCATTCAGTGACCTCACCACATGTACTTCTTATTGCTGTCCCCAGTAGAGAATATATACCAGGGACAGCAATAAGAATATATATATAAAGTATGTATTGATTTTCCGAGCTAGGGTCTTGCTCTCGCTCAGGCTGACCTGGAATTCACCATGTAGTCTCAGGGTGGCCTTGCACTCACTGGCAATCCTCCTATCTCTGCCTCCCAAGTGCTGGGACTAAAGGCATGTGCCATCATGCCCAGCTAAGAATATATATATATATTTAAACTGGAAGTCAATATAGATGGAGAAAGCTACCCAGTTACATTGTATATTTGTCTTTTAATAGAAAATGCTATACTTAGATTATTTATTGTTTGTGAATTACCTTCTAAAGTTTTTAGTTTTCAGTATTTTAAAAATATTTATTTGAGAGAGAGAAAGAAAGAAAGAAAGAGAGAAAGAGAGGGAGAATGAGCACACCAAGCTTCCTGCCACTGCAAATGAACTCCAGATGCATGCATCACATGGGTACTGGGAAATTGAACCCAGTCTGGTAGGTTTTGCAAGCAAGTAACTTTAACTGCTAAGCCATCCCTTCAGCTCTAGTTTTCAATCTTTTTTGAAATCTTCAAGTCTGCTGAAAATGTACCTCAACTGTCTGATTACAGTCATGTAAAAGCACAATGAAGGAATAAGAGAAAATTCAAACCCATCCAACATAAACTTTCAAGATGAATTTATCAAGCTCTACATTTTTCCCATTGTGAAATCAAATATACAAACTGCTGGGTGTGGTGGCACACACCTTTAATCCTAGCACTTGGGAGGATGATGTAGGAGGATCATTGCTAGTTCGAGGCCAGCCTGATACTACATAATGAATTCCAGGTCAGCCTGGGTTAGGGTGAGACCCTGCCTTGAAAACGCAAAACAACAACAACAAAAAACAAACAAAACCCCACAAATATACAACCCCCAACATCTACATTTCTGAGACTATGGATCACTCTAGAAGTGGACTTGAGGGACACTTTATGAGTATTATTTTCAATGACCTATCATTTCAGATCAGGCCCATTTCCATAATCTTCTCAATGCAGTCCTCTATGCCACAATGCCTTGCAGTTCATAAATTATTTTCACTTTAGTTATCTAATGCTCACATACAATCTCAGGCTTATATTACACAAGAGGCAACCTAGAATTTAAGAGGTCAATAATTTTATATTCTAAAAGGGACAAATTAAATGTCCAGTTAGTTGCACTTTTATTTGTCCAATGCACAATGATTTACACCTTTTATATCAAATACTTTTCTAGACCTTGAGAAAATAATGAAATAGAAAATGTGATCCTTACCTTCTGGAGACATAGACTTAGCTACCAGAGTCACATGAGCATACGTAACAGGGCATATTGATATAAGAGAAGCGTGTGTGTGTGTGTGTGTGTGTGTGTGTGTGTGTGTGTGTGTCTATTTATCTCTCTATATATTCCATTTATGCCTAAACCTTCCAAGTTTTCTGCATGTGTGAGAACTGATGATTAAGTTACCTAAGTTACATTCTCACAGACAACTCTCCTTCACAGTAAGAATTTTAATGTATAAGGAGAAATGATCATGAGAATGGAATGCCAGTAGCATATGCAAGCTTGTCATAATTCCTGGAAAGCTAATCCTTAACATTGTCCTGTTTGTCATTATATTTCTGGAAAGAATCTTTGTATTAAGAATAGGAAATGTGAACTTGGAGGTTGATGCTGGAAGAGAGAAATTAGAGAGAGAGAAATTTCAGTGACCTTAAAATCATGTGAAGACACATGCTGACCCTTCCTGTTCTTAGCAGAGCTGGCAGTATCTAGACTTTGGGTACAGTTTTAATACATACAAAAATGGGCTGGACAAACTAATAAAAAGAAAACCAGTATTTCTATTATTTTTATAATTGTAACTAACTCCTTCCTGGAATAAAAAAATCATATTAAGGCAAAAATTCTTAATTATCTAAAGTTTTTTGTTGTTTAGAATTTCTTCTTTAATTCCAAGTATTAAAATACAATTGAGGGTTGGAGAGATGGCATGGTGTTTAAAGTGAATGCCTATGAAGACTAAGGTCCTAGATTTGAGTCCTCAGTACCCATGTAAGGCCAGATGCACATGGTGGACATACATCTGGAGTTTGCAGTGGCTAGATGCCTTGGTGTGCCCATTCTTCCCCTCTTATAATAAATAGAACTACAGTAAAAATTTTTTAAAACATAATTTAAAATTTAAGCTATATAAAACCACTATTGTGAACTCTAATTATATGCAAAACACTTTTCACTTACATGACACTATGAAACTTCAGAATTTCCACTTAGGAATGTTTAAATGTTGTGAATTGATGGAAAAAGGGTGGAAAAGAAATGTAAGACTTTCTTGGAATTGTGTGCAAAAGTAAGCACATCCTTTCTGCTTCCTTTGTGCTGGGTGATATTAGAAGGCACTAATGTAGATTATGAAGATCTAAAATCCCCTTAAATCACTTCTTAGTGCTGCCCTGAGGTAGTTAGTGCCTAAAGCTTCATGGTTAGATGAACATAAAAATACACATGTATGATTTTTTAATTATTTGTGTTTATAGAAAAAGTATATTTTGTATATTATCCTTTACCTTTTTATTAGTTATGAAAGAACATGTGTCCAGTATTAAAATCAACATCTAATCCCTATGTTTTAATAGTTGAATAATATTTTATTGGTTGATCTTAACTATATACATTCTGATTTTCTATTGTTTTACAGTGACAATGGTGCAATGAACATCTTTAGGAATTATCTCAGACATATGTGTTTTCTGGTTATAAAAGTACTATTGTTAGTTCAAAGGTATACATATTTTAAATTTTAATGAACATTTCTAGGTCATTGTCTCTAGTCTGCAGCAAGTCATATTAAAATTAACAAAAAATAAGGATGACATCCTCATTACTTCTGAATATCATATTAACCTGGTGGATAAAGAATGGATTATTATTTATTCTTCCTTTAATGTGAATTTGCTGTTGATATCTTACATTTATATTTTGTTTTCCTAAGCTGGGATTTCTTTCTTTAAAATTTTAAAACAGAAATGTAATTCCATAAAACATAGTTTCTTTTTCTTAAAACTACTATTGGTTCTAGACTGTCAGCACAAATCAACTTTTCTTTGCAGACTTATGTTTTGGGTCATTTTAAGATTAAGTTCAATTTAAGGGTAAAGAAGTATATGTTTTATATATATAAATTTAGCTTTACTCAAGAAATATTTCTCTCTCTCTTGCCCCCTGAATTATTTAGTTTATTAATCAAGGTAGGCAAGATGGTACATTTCAAGTGTTCAGGAACCCTTTAATTTCTAGAGCTCTGGAAGAAGTACATCAACTTTGAATGATGAGATTTTTCCACAAGATTGGGCTTTCTAAAATCAGCATTACAAAAAGCACCTTCATGACTTGCTTTATAGGCCTCATTACTCAACATTAAGGTGAATGGGTTCATGATCCCATGTCATAAAAGTAGAAAAAAATCTCCAGGGTAATTAAGCTATATTTCCCATTTCATGTTACTGAGTCACTACATCTCTATTCAGGTTCAGGCTACTGTTTGCAGTTCCTGTTAACTGTGTAATGAGAAGGACCAGAATTTTCCAGGTGTAATGAATACACTTTTAGCTTTCATTAGGAAAACAAAACCTTCAAAAGTACATTACTATGGGGTCAAATCTGTGAGGGGATCCACTTACTATGTTTTCTTTTCTTCCTATTTCCTCTCGCAGGTGTCATTGATAGAGAGGTTCATGTTCGTCCTAGTACTTTATGAAAGCACACCACCACTATCATCTTTCCTTTTGATTTTCCCAATGGTTAAGAGGTTTGTGTAGATTTGATCTCTACAAACAGTCTCTTGGCTTACTAGGTAACATGGGTGCTACTTATTTCAAAAGAATATTTGATAAAATGTAGCTGATACAGGAGAGAATAAATGTCTTAGAAACAGTGGTATATGGAAAGTTGTGGGATGTAACTGCAAAGTCTGTCTTGGAGAAGCTGCCTAAAAGGTCTTCCAGACTTACCTAGCAAGAGGGATGAAGACTTTACTAGAGAGCAGGGAGGCAGCTTTCACTGCTGTTTGGATACACATTGGTGCTTTGTAGCTCTTCACAAAAATAGAAACTCGGACTTGAGTGGGCCGATCCCCACAAGGTCCATAGAAACACTCATTCACTCATATAAGCACATATTTGGACCATAGTATATCATGTAGTGTGTTACAACAGCGAATGAGACAGAAACTCTCTGGGCTTATGAACTTACAGCTTGGCACATGGCTGCATGGCTGGCTAGGAGGACAGTTAGGGAAGGAAAGCTGCACGGGCTGCTTTGACATCATTGCTTTCGTGACCCTTCCCATCTCTTTAGTTCTGTAATCTTAGAACTACTTTTTCTGGACTGTTTTGGGTTGAGTAGCATGAATTTTCAGACTAGATTTCTAGTAAGAAGTATAGGCTATGCCCTTGAGGGAAATTAACTTCTTGATGATAAAGCACTGGTAAATTTATAGCAATTCTGAAGTATTTGGCCACATTAACTTCAATAACTTAATAAATTTCAAAAATTATACTATTAAAGCCGGGCATGGTGGTGCATGCCTTTGATCCCAGCACTCGGGAGGCAGAGGTAGGAGGACCATTGTGAGTTCAAGGCCACCCTGAGACTCCATAGTAAATCCCAGGTCAGCCTGGGCTAGAGTGAGACCCTACCTCGAAAAACAACAACAACAAATTATACTATTATAAATATTTTACTTTACATTTACTATATATTAAGATTTTTTTCCCATTTTTTAAAATGCATAGAGCCAGGTACGGTGGTGCATGCCTTTGATACCAGCACTGGGGAGGCAGAGGTAGGAGGATCGCTGTGAGTACCAGAGTGAGTTCTAGGCTAGCATGGGCTAGAATAAGACCCTATCTCAAAACTAGGCATATAATCCTTTTATTTATAAAGAAAAATGTCTTAAAATAGGAAGTAGATGTTAGAAAAAGTTTTTTTAATAATGATATCTACAATAATTGAGCTTTTGTAATTAATATCAATTCAAAACTTCTTATTTTTATATTTCTGAACTGTTATGTACTTCACAGTTAGTGTTCTATAATTATAACTTGAGGAAATCTCTTAGTTCGCTGCAAATTTTCAACAGGTCCTCATTTGCTTGGGGGATAGAAATTAAATTCTAAAACCTAAAATCAAATTTTCTGCCTTATTTCTAACACTGTCCCTATGACATACAGCTATCCATCCCAAAAACCTGCTATATATTTTGGGTAAGCACATGCTTCTGTTATCCTCTGAAAAATCTGCTTGTCTCCCTCATTCAACATTTCCTTGTTGGAGTAATATCTGTGAGCTGCCTAGTACACATACCTCACTGGGTTTTTCTCTCATCTCTCACTGAGAGACAATACCTCTGTGGTTAGAACAACTCTAAGTAGCCACTGATGCCCCTGCCTGACCCCTCACATGGACTGCACACTTATTTAGTAAGTGATTTAAAGGGTCAAGCTAAACGTCATTATGACCTGGAACTATATTCAGGTAATAACAGGTAGGGAATTTATTACATCTTGCTTTCAATGTAAATTAATACATGACTAGAAGAAAGCAACTACTTGTTAATATCTTTGAATTTATAGTTGTACTTCCTTTCTTAAATATGAAAGAGACAGGGCTGGAGAGATGGTGTAGCAGTTAAGCACTTGCCTGTGATACCTAAGGACCCCGGTTCGAGGCTCGGTTCCCCAGGTCCCACGTTAGCCAGATGTACAAGGGGGCGCACGCGTCTGGAGTTCGTTTGCAGAGGCTGGAAGCCCTGGCGCGCCCATTCTCTCTCTCTCCCTCTATCTGTCTCTCTCTCTGTGTCTGTCACTCTCAAATAAATAAATAAATAATTTAAAAAAAAAATGAAAGAGACAAGTGTCCTGGAAAGCCTCATCAAAACATGTAATGAGTGAAAAAGTAACTTTTGTTTTTGTTTTCTATGGTGCTGGAGCTGGAAAGTGTTCTATTATTGAGCTATAGCCTGCAACCCTAAAACTAGGCCTTTAAAAATATAAATGAAGTTGAAAATGTCTAAGATTGTTTATTAACTATAAGCAAACATGTAGTTAGATTTAAAGAACTTCAATTGAAAGTACAAACTTTTAATATGCTACGTATTTCTTAAGTCCAATCCTTTAAACACTTAGTAATTAATTATAGCAAATGGCTATGTGGAGGTGTGACCAAAATATTTCATGATATTAAATCCAAAGAATTCACATCTAATATTAGACTTGTTATATTCCAGTCCCCACTTCACTCATTATGCTTACATTCTGTATTTCACATTTCATTGAATTGTTTCTTAACTTCCCAGGCCACATGATGAGAGTCTGGATGAAAGAAACACCCAAGTAATTTATTCTAAAATAACCATAACTTCTCCTTGATTCCTGTGGTCTCTGTTTAGTTACTGTCCCCTGATTTACTGTAGATACTTTCTCTGGTTCATTCCTTTTAAAAATACCTATAGAAGTATAGTTATCATACAGTAGATACTACATATTTAAAATATGCACTATGACAGGTTTTGAGATACGATTACTCTTGTAGACCATAGTCAAGAACCAAAGCAGTGATTGTGGACAAAGAGCTGAGATTTCCTCATGCCCCTTGTGACCTAGCCCTCCTTCCAGCAGGCCACATGCCCTTTCCCAGATCCAAGCAACTATTGATCTACTGTTTTCTGTTGCTATAGATCACTTTGCATTTTCCTAGAGCTTTATGTAAATGAGATCATACCAGATTTACTCATGCTTCCAGGTCTATCAATCATTAATATCTTAAATGGGATGAGCAGTGACACAATGCATCATTGTAACTTCTATTTATTCACTTGCTCATGTCCATTTGGTTTGTAAATAAAGTTTCTATGGACATCCATGAACAAACCTGTATAAATACATGCTTTCACATATCTTGACAGCATACTTAGATGTTGAATGACAGAATCCTATGGGAGGCACATGTTTAAGAAACTTCCAAGTGGTTTTATAACTTGGTTGTGCCATTTCACATTCTTCTAAGCAAGGCATAGGATTTTGAGGACCTTGTCATTCTTACCTATGTATGAAAAGGACTCTTTCATTACAGATATTATTGATATGATTTTATATATGCAATGTCAGTTATTTCATCATGGTTTTAATTTTTATATCTCCAATGATCATCTTTACATATGCTTATTGTCTTTTTTGTCTCTTCTTGTTGTGGTATTGAGGATGAAGTTCAGGACCTCATTCATGTGAGGCAAGCAGCCTACCACTGAGCTCAACTTCATGTGCTTACTTTACATTTGCATTTTTTATTTTGCTAATTTTATTTTTATTCTGCTAATGCCTTTTAAAAAAATTGAGTTGTTGCCGGGCATGGTGGCTCATGCCTTTAATCCCAGCACTTTGGAGGCAGAGGTAGGAGGATCACCATGAATTTGAGGCCACCATGTGACTCCATAGTGAATCCCAGGTCAGCCTGAGCCAGAGTGAGACCCTACCCTCAAAAAACAAAACAAAAAAAGAAAAATTGAGTTGTTTTCTTATTTATGCATTCTGGGTATATATATTCTTTATTGGGTATATAATTTTCAAACATTTTCTTTTGGATTATACTTTAGAATTCTGATGATGCCCACTTTATCAATGTTTTTCTTTTAAAAGCCACATTTTTGGTGTTGTTTTAAGAAATCTTTACCTAATGGAAGGTCACTAAGATTTTATCTTATACTTTCTTCTTAGCCAGAAGGAGAATGACCCTAATTCATTACTTAAAATACTGTTAGTGATCTTTAGAAAGGAAGGAGAGGACTGTCTTCACTGGTTCCTAATCATGCCATTTGCAATTCTCTATAATTTTACTTTTTCCATGAGTTGTCTATATATTTCAGTGTTTTTGTCCTTCTTTCCCAGCTGTACTGAGTTATTTGCTTTTCTCCACATATTTTTCATTTGAATAATTTTGTCCGACATCTCCTCTTGCTGTAATCTTTTGGGATTAAGAATCACATGTCTTAAGCATTTCTTGACCTTTTCTGTTGTTGCTCTGATGGAGTGTTCTTTTTGTTTGTACTTACACTAACTTGCATTTAATTCTATTACAAAATTCATGATGCTGTTATGATTCTCAGATTGTACTTCTGCCTGATCTTAAATTTATGCAGCAGAGATGAAGTTTTGCCATCAATTTTCTCACTTCAGTGTCAGATACCACACTAAGAACATAGTGAATGTTCACTAAATTGCTAAACAAGCTAACAGAATTGGAATGGTGAGATTATCAAACCATATAACAGGGCCTTTAAGGAAGACATGTAATTGTTACAGTGGCTCTTAATCATGGATTCACATTAGAATGAATCAAAAGAGCAGGATGGGGAGATGGCCCAGTGGATAAAGCTCTGCTGCATAATTGAGACTATCAAATTTGGTTCCCTAAACTACCATAAAGCTAGATGTTGAAGCCTAAGTGTCTGCAACACCAACGTGTCTACTGTGTGATAGGGGGCACAGATAGGAGAATCCCCTGAAAGGTACCAGGCAAATTCAGTAGTGTACAATGACAGACCCTGCCTGAAACAACATGGAAGGGGAGGACAGATACCCAGGGTTATCCTGTTGCTTCCACATGCATGCTGTAGTGAATATACAGACACACACACACACACACACACACACACACACACACACACACACACAAAATAACAAAATAACCAAGTAGAAAGCTTAAAAAATATTTTGGTGCCCAGACCTTCAGAAAATTAAATCAGAATATCAAAGAATGGGCTTCTTACATGAATATATTTTAAAGCTTACTAAGGTTGTATAGGAGGAAAGAAAAGAGTAGACAATGAATGTATTTATTTGTGCCCTATCTTGTTATGAAGAGTTTGAATATGTGGAAAGGAAGCAAGTAAAACATCAAATAGTAGATTTATGAACATTTCAAAAGTGGATCTAATATTTTGAGTATCTGATGAGTTATAAAAAATCCATGGGATAGAGAGATGACTTAGTGGTTAAGGCATTTTCCTGCAAAGCCAAAGGACCCAGGTTTGATTTCCCCAGGACCTACATAAGCTAGATATACAAGGTGGCATATACATCTGGAGTGTGTTTGCAGTGGCTGCAGGTCCTGGCATGCCCATTCTCTCTTTCTCCCCCTCTCTCCCTCTTCCTCTCCTCTCAAATAAATAGAAAAAATCAACAACTTATAATATTCTGTCATGCACTAAATGGTAACAGATATAGTCCCACCGCAATAATAGGAAAAGTATGAGCTTGGAAGATATGGAGATCTAATTCAAATCCTAGTTTTTCTACTACTAAGTTTGTGAATTGCTTTTGGTCAAGAACAGTTTTGATATCTGAAAAATGGTGATATCTATCTCAAGGTACTGTAAAGATTAACAAAGCAGCCAACCATATATAATGTACCCGGTAGGATGCTAACCAGGTCAAGTAGTTAGTGATTAATGAATGCAGTTACAATAAACAACTGTTGATGTGCACATATTATAGCTCAGTTTCTATGCTTATTTTAAGATTTGTATAATTGTGACTCATAACTAAGGAAACCATTCCCGTACCTTTTGAAAAATATATTTTTATTTGTTTATTTGACAGAGAAAGAGAAGGAGAGAATGAGAGAGAGGGAGTGAGGGAAGAAGGGAGCAGAGAGAGAGAGAGAGAATGGGCACACCAGGACCTCCAGCCACTGAAAATGAACTCGAGATCCATGTGCCTCCTTGTGCATCTGGATAATGTGGGTCCTGGGGAATCAAACCTGGGTCCTTTGGCTTAGCCCACAAATGCTTTAACCGTTAAGCCATCCCTCCAGCCCCCTGCCTTTTTAATAGCAAAATTTCATGGTGATTTCATTGATGTTAATTATTGGACAGTTAATGTTCATTTACATTAGTGACTTTTCATAATTAATTAACTAGATGTGTTTTGGAATGACTTTTTGATGTCTGTATTGCACACAAGGCTGGTATGAAGTGGAGTCTATTGATCACGATAAGTACCTTGTACATTTTTTGAGGTATAGTTATGTGTCCCTTCATAGGGTCTTAGAAAGGCAACCTTAGGCAATCCCATCATTGTGTGAACATCTTAGTATATTTATGCAAACTAAGATGGCTACAGGATCATAGGGTAATTTAATCTGATGGTACACCTGTTGCATGTCTGGTGTAGAGTTGAATGAAGCATCTTCATGGGGTCCATGAGTATGCTTTGTGAGTCCAAGGTCACTGCAGTCTTAGTGGTTATGTGGACCTTCCTGTTGGTCATGATTCTAAATTAGGAAATCTCCAGGGAAAATGTTTCCATGGCAGATGATGTGAAGGAATTCTTTCATACAAGATGAAGGTAAAATATAATAATCAGTAAGAAATAAAATAAAAACAATGAAAATCTGCCCCCCCACCCACCAAATTTTATCCCAGTGTCTTTGTGCATGTGTCTTGGATATTTCTTTCTGGGAAAGACTTAGAAACATTAAGAATGTTGGGGAAAGTTTGAAAGTTTTTTAAACTTTTTTTTGACAAATGAAGATTTTTGTATACTTAGGGATAAACTAAAATGAAATATTTTAAATACTCCTTTTTATTCCAAGAAAATTTTATTTTGTAAGTTTTTATCTTTAAATATCCTGTGTGTACCCAGGAGAACAGGGACAAGCATGAAACAAATACCTCACTAGGTAGATATAAAGCAACTACAATGTGCTTAGAAGTGTTGCACTCAACACTGACATTTGGTGCCAGAGATATTTGAATGAACTAAAACAGAATAATCATAATGTTAATAATGACAAACATTATTTAAAGATTATTTGAACATACATGAAACTTTATTTTCAAGTAGATAAACATGCACTAAATACATGTATGTATACAAGCATACATGTACTATATTGACTTTATGAAATACATTCATGCTAATGAGGCTGCATATAAGATGATTTTTCCATAAAATAAATATATTTTCTAGCTTATCCCACATACGTAGTTGAAAATACTTTTCTACTGAAGACAATTAAACTGAGAAGTAAATATTGGCATGGCACTTGTTAATAAAGTTTTATTCAATAATTTTAAAGATCCCAATGTGCCATCCACTGCATAAAGGCTTAAGATGCAGTCTTAACTAATGTGCTCTCTGTTTTTTAGGACACAGCTATTTAAACTGTGGTTTATAGCTTCATATGGAACCATGAAACTGAATATGGAGGCTGCAGAAAGTTTGGCAATTATAAATATTTCTGAATGTGCAATGAAGAGACACTAATTCAAAGTCAAACATGTAATGAATCTGAGGTGTTTGGGGCAATTTTCACCTGTGCTGCACCACACATATCTGTAGCCTTGGTTCTGTATACACAACATATGAACATTTCAATGTGCATGCTGTCCTGCCACGCAGCATTTGCAGTATTTTTCCTATACATACCAAGATTTCTCCTCTTAAAGAAACATGGTATAATTACAAGAAACAAAGACTTTTAAATATTTTCCTATTGTCATTCCTCATTTTCTCATCATGTATCAAAGTAGCATATCATTGGATTATAATGTAAAAATGTTTGATTTAAAAGTCATCTCAGTGGCTGATGAGTTTAATTTTAAAAAGTTACCTGAATTTTGGTTTGGGATTAGGACAGAATTTTCCACAATTTCTGTAATGGCTCTAAACATAACTTTACCAGTTTATATTACTCATTTACACAAAATAGCAGTCAGCATTATAAAATCAAGATATCAGCTTTGAAAAACATTGAAGGTGTTGTATGTTTTGCAGTACCAAATATTCAGCAAATAATTAACTTTCATTTAAAATAAACATACACATCTGTCTTATTAGTATGTAAGTTTGCTTTTATTTTTAACATATGATCACACTATATGTATACTAAAGAATTGTTTTAAAATCAACTGGTGGAGGCTGAAGGGATGGCTTAGTGGTTAAGTTGCTTGCCTGAAAAGCCAAAGGACCCAAGTTTGATTCCCAGGAACCATGTAAGCCAGATGCACAAGGTGGCACATGTGTCTGGAATTTGTTTGCAGTGGCTGAAGGCCCTGGTGTGCCCATTGTCTTTTTCTCTCTGCCCCCTTCCTCTCTTAAATAAATAAAATAAATTAAAAAAATAAATTGATGGGGCTGAAGAATGGCTTAGCAGCTAAGGTGCTTGCCTGTGAAGCCTAAGGACCCAGTTTCAATACCCAGTACCCACGTAAGCTAGATGCACCAGGTGGAACATGCATCTGGAGTTCATTTGCAGTGGCTAGAGGCCCTGACATGCCATTTTCTCTCTCTCTCCCTCCCTTTTTTTCTCTCTCTCAAGTAAATAAATAAAAATTAAAAATATTTTAAAAATCAATTGATGATTTTCCATAAGTAAATATTTTATTTGTATGTCTATTTAATATTCCTATATGTACAGGGTTCTGTTATCATTTCTGGTGCAAAAAGGGGTTGCTAGTGGGAGCCTGTTAACAAGCCATGTTCTAGGGATTTATATTTTTTTTACAGACTCTAAAAGTGAAAAAAAGTGGCCCTATCTACACACATACACACACACACACACACACACACACACACACACACACACACACACACACTTAGAGTAAACATGGAATTTAAGCACAATGAGGTATGCATTATTAAAATGACACCCCCTAAAAAAAAGCACAAAACTGGTGTTGAAGGTGGGATGAGCTGGTGATGATAGTGGACATAGGAATGATGGCAGTGTTGGTGCTGCTTGAGGTAGCGGCACGTCCAAAAGCCCAGAGGCACATGAGCACAGTGGACCTGTGGACCTGTACATTTCAAGTATTGCTGATGGATTTAAATGTGACGTAATGGAAAGATGTTGATGTGAGATATGAGGCTAAAAATGTAGGCAGCAGCCAAAACATGAGTAAATCTATAACCTCTGGAGGCAGAATTGCTCCATAGTGCTGTAAAGTATTCAGTGGATAAAATGCTGCTTTGTAGTGCTCACCCAATTCTTTGGTGTAAGAACTCATTTCCATCCTAGCTGATCTCATAACACTAATTGTTGAACAGGAGATTTGCAAAAAATCATCTCATATTTAATAATTGGTTTTTGAGTATAATGAGACTATAGACCTTACTTAAATGTTACGATGCACTAGGCCTTTTCTGATATGATGCCCATGAGTGAAGAAGCGTACAACCTTCTCTGTCTTCTAGCAGGGCTGGGGGATGGGTCTCCACTCAGCTTTCACTGAAACCTGAGAGTGGGAATTAGAATGGTTATTATTGCTCATGGGTGGGGATGCAGCTTCCCATCCGTGCACAGTAGTAGTCAGCCACTCTGACAGTACCCCTGTTGGGAGAGGAGAGTGTCACTCTGACACCATGGGTTGTGGTGACATCTCAAAGGGGACAAGAGTCCTGCCTTCCAGTGCCATCTTCTCTGACAGGACCGCAGTCAGAGGCATCTTGTAACAACCAGGCGAGGGTGGACTGCATTCTTGTTTGCACCTTTGCTGGCAGGATTGGTGTGTGGCCACAGGTTTCTCTGTTATGTCTGCTTTGGCGCTTAATATGTCATATACATGTCACATATCTTTGTTTTTTAAAGCATGCATGTATAGTATGTGTGGTGTGCATATGTATAAGGAATGCTTATGTGTGTGCAGAAATGCATGCCTTCTGTGCATAAGTGCAGAAGCCAGGACGAATGTCAAGTGTCCTCTTGTATTGCTCCTCTGTTTGATTTCTTGGAGACTGAATCTCACTGGGTTCCGGAATCAAAATCAGACAGTTTCAAGCCTTTCACTCTCAGGCCCTATGCTTGCAAATACTCTTACTCACTGAGCCATCTCCCCATCTCCACAGATCCCATTCTTTTTTTTTTTTAATTTGATGTGTGTGAATGTGTCTGGTATACGTGTGTATATGCATATTAATATATGAGTGAGTACATGTGTATACAGGGCAGAGGTTAACATGAGTGTCTTCCTCAATCACTCTTCATTTTAATTTTGAAACAAGTTCACTGAGCATGAAGCTCAGCAAGCCCTCGGGATTCTCCTGTCTACACTGCCCCTGTTCTGGGTAAGTGGGCACAGATTTACATGGATGCTGGGGATCTGAACTCAGAACCTCATGTTTGTACAACAAGTACTCTGCCTTGTATGCAACAGTTATCTAGACAGCTAATCATAGAAAAATTAGTTTTTTTTTAATTTCTAAATTTGAGAAAATACCAAAAGTCCAAACTATTCAGAAATGGATTCTCAGTAGTTTGGGATGACCTGCCATTAGCTATAGAAAATGAAATTCAAGAATCACAAAGGGAATTGGATTGACATTTTTGACATCTCCAATACTTTTCTTTTTTTCTTTTGAGGCAGGGTATCACATTATGTATGTACAACAGACTGGCCTCTAATTTACAATCCACCTACCTAAACCTACAGAGTGAGTACTGGGATTACAGATGGCTACCACTGTGTTCATCATCAGGCTGAAATTCTATGAGATTCCGAACCTACCATCTTCAGAAAACCTTTCCCAGGAAAGGACACCATCACTGATGCACCATAAACTTAACCATGGATGTCAGGCCTGTACCCCACAGTTTTTTTTTTCTTTTTTTTTTTTTTTTTTTTTTGTCTGTTAGTTCCATTAAGCATAGATGTGGGGAAGTGTAGAAAACTGTAACTAGGAGTCCATTTACTCTAGACACAGATGCTCATATTTAAGTGGTTTAAATCCCAAGAGGGGAAAACATGTTTATATTGTGACCAGCCTTCTGTGAACTCCATCATCAGTTATACATAGAAATGTTTGAATATTTGCCCAAATATTTTTGCATATATGGAAAATTCTCAGAAAAAAAGAAAGCATGGCCTTTAATGTAAAATTAGTGTGTTTGTTAATTTATAGAATTTGGAATTTTTTTTTAGGTTAGCATAAAAAGGAAAGGGTTTCACTGTGGCATTTTTCTCCATGTGTGTCACTGCACCGTGGTGGTCTTTGCTCCACTCTCCCGCTGGTCTCCCTCTACCCACCTCCAGCTGGTTCCCTCCTTCCTCTAGTCAGTTCCTCCTTTTGTTTTCATGTCATATGTAGTCCATTACCCTCATTTTTAGAATTGTTTAAGAATAATTTGGACTTCAACTAATAAAGTATAAAATTTTCCTCCATGTATTTAATTCTATGATGCTGTTGTCTATATATAAGTGGTCATTAGTATTCCTTGAGAAAATATTCATTTTAGGACCATGTTGGAACTAAAGAGAGCATGTAAAAGCAGTAATAGCTCTGAAATGAATACTGGAAATGATGAAGTGTATGATTCCAAATGCTTTTATTATGGAGATAGGGCAATTGCATGTAATACAAAAGCAAATATATTTTCTAGGATGGGCATCTCAATAAAGTTTTATATGGAAAAAATCAGACACCACGGTACACAGGCTGAAAAGGTTAACTAGTTCATCTCTTGACCTCTACAAACTTGCACTGAACTAGGCCTCTATGGCCATAAAGAGAGATAAGGAATCTAGTACGCATAATGAGATTTTTCAAATTTATCAGTTGCAGAATTACTTCGAGGAAATTCATTTACCATGACATCCAATATTCATATTTTAGCTAGCCACACTGGGGACTCCAGTAACACCAAAGACTAATTTGATGCTTGTGCCCAAGTGGCATTTTCATTAACTTTAGTGGGTGTGAAGTGTGAAAAGGAAGGAAAAATAATTTCCCTTTACAGTATGAAGAAACTGCAAAATGAGCGAAATTATAAGGTTGAAGTGTTTCTTTACTTTTCAAGATTTGACACATAAAATCCCTAGAGAGTTTTCTGTTTGTTGGTCAATTGTTAGAAGACTAGATGTTTTCAATATTTATTTATATTGAGACTCAGTCACATAACTTTATTAATAATGCTTCATGAAGGCAAAGATTGAGTGACCAGAAGTCACAGTTTGGTTGGAAACTTTGTTGATTAAAAGATAGTTTGGAAAACAAAAAGGAGAGAAAGTTGATAGGTGAGGAGGGTCAGAATGAAGAGGATTTACTTCATATTTGGGTCAAATTCGCCTTATTGGCTTCACTTTAAAAATGAATGTCAAATGTCAGGCATGGTGCTGTGTGCTTTTAATACCAGCAATTGGGAGGCAGGGAAGTAGGAAGGCAGCAGTGAATTTCAAGCCAGCCTGGAACTACAGAGTGAGTTCTAGATCAGCCTTGGCTAGAGTGAGATCCTACCTTAAAAAAATAATTTCAAGACTTTATGTGGAAGTTTGAGATATTTTTCTATAGATTTCTGAGTTAAAGTTCCTTTGTTTTTAATATTCACTGCAGATCTGTGCAAGCAGGCCATTAGTGGGGTAAGCAGACCTCTCAGAAAGAAATAGCTCTTAGAGTGAGGGAGAGGGAGCAATATTCACATAACAGGAGAAGGGGAAGGACAAATGTACTTTCAGAATTTTCTAGAATTGTCCTGCATTGTGATTTACGTTTTTATCTTCTCTCTCCCTCACATTTCCCAAGTTAGAAGTACCATATTATTTTGTTCACTTACTTGTTTCTTTTGTATTGTTGTCATACAATAGTGAAAAAATATGTTTCAATGGAGGAAAACTTGCTTGAGCTCTAATTTTGATGAGCCACACATTTATGGCATGGTGTACACAATATCTTATTCTACGGTCTCCTTTCCCTTGCCTTTGGAGTAGAGTGGGTCATGTTTTAACATGTTAATGCATATTAAGAATTTTTAAGTTTATAGGAATAAATAACTTTGAATGTAACTGAATCCTTCTGGGAGACAGAAATTCTATTCTCCACTAAAGCTCATCTTTGTTCTTTTTTGACCTTTATCCTTATTCCAGCATTTAATGACTTTCATTTCAAATGAAATTTTCCTTGTAAATAGAATTTAAGCCTCTTTCCTCCTGTTCTTGTTCCACTGGAGAAAAAAAAAAGACACAGATTTGATGTTTTTTTCTCAGGAATACTGGAGTGCCTTACCGCTTGCTTAGACTAGATTAAATGTTGGACAGTTTTACTAAAATCTGGTGCTGCTACACAGTTAATGCAAAAGATGTCTATGAAAGTAACCCAAACTAAGCTATTGTTGAGACAAAGGGTAAGTAGGAGAACTATATCTTTGATTTTTTAAAAAATATTTTTTGTTCATTATTTATTTATATATTTGAGAGTGACAGACACAGGGAGAAAGACAGATGGAGAGACAGAGGATGGGCATGCCAGGGCTTCCAGCCACTGCAAACGAACTCCAGATGCGTGTGCCCCCTTGTGCATCTGGATAACGTGGGACCTGAGGAACCGAGCCTCGAACTGGGGTCCTTAGGCTTCATAGGCAAGCGCTTAACGGCTAAGCCATCTCTCCAGCCAAATATCTTTGATTTTTAATCATGTTTGTGTAGCATCTAACCTACAGATGGTACAGTTTTCATGGTTCACCTCATCATTAGTGTAAATTAATGGATGAATTTCTCCAATTTGTGATTTCATATAGCTAGAGGAAGTGAGATTCCATTGCTCATTAGACGCTAGGCAGAGTACGATAGCCAATGGGAAGCTAAAATCCTATAGAATACCATGTTTTCATTTCAAGAATTCATAACCAACCATTGTGCTTGAGAGTACCGCTTAGAGCTCTGGAAACATTATTCCTCACAACAACACACAAAGTTGCTTCCTGCTCTCAGTGTATTAATAATGCCAGAATCCAAACAAGCAATTGGAATCCCAGAGGGATGGGGCAGTTAAATTAATCATAGTACCTTTTCCTCCTTTGCCTTCTTAGATAATGGTGACATTGAAGCAAGATATAATTGTGAATATTTTTAAGGTTACAAACAAATCTTTGGAGAAGGAGAGATTTTGCTTAGCATGTTATAGTTTCTACCAAATATCCCTTGGTTCAATTTTCCTCTTACCTCCTTAGCAAAAATAGATATAATAATGAAAGTCTCATTATGTAGGATTCTTTATTGCTGAGGAAACCTAGTCTGTGGTATCAAGGTTATTGTAATCAGAACGCTCTGAGTTGACTGCCTGATGCTGGAAACGAGGGTCCATTCTCATAATATTTTGCTATCTTTTTGTCACCATAGAGAAACACAAAGATCATGTGGAAGAACGAAGGCTCATGTTTCCATATCTTACATTACAGTCTGAGATTTCTTCCTTGTTAAACAAGGAACCTGGGGCTCCCACTGGTATTAGTTATCAAAATAGGGTTATTTGGGTTTGGGGAGGTAGCTCAGTCACTGAATTCTTTGTCTCACAAGCACGAGGCTTCTCTGTACACACATATAAAACAAACACCTGGGTGTGGTTTTGCACACTTGTAATGCCAAGTGCTGGGGAGGTGGATTCCTGGAGCTCTCTGGCCAGCCAGTCTAGTCTCCTTGGCAAGTTCCAATCCAAGGGCACACCCTATTTAAAAAAAGTTGGACAGTATTCCTTAAGAATTATGTCCAAAATTATTCTCTGGTCCCTATATACATTCATAGGACACACATGTACACCTGCATACACAGAGAAATACAATAGTTCTCTATATATAACATCTAACGGGGTCTAAACATAACATAAAATTTAAGATATAATTTATCCCCCCTCTTACCCTTAATCTCCCTCTCCCTCTAAATCTGTTTGCCAAATAAAAAATATAATTACAAAACATAAATTCATGTTTACTATAATATCTACTGATTTGAGCATTATGGAGGCAGCTTGGTGAAGAGAAGGTCTGTCTTGGGGTTACAAATGGGTTAATGGCTTGAATCCAACAGTTGTTACCTTTGTGGATTTAGGGAAGTTATTCCATTTCTTTTGTGCCTGATTCCTCACTGGCATTTGGGGATAGTAAGACTTATTTAAGTTGTTATATGATGTAAATGGAATGGAACATGCACTCTATATGGCATTCCTTTGCTTGTACTCCTGTTGGCTTTGTTATTAATGACTAGCCTAATGTATTGGGCAGTCTATAAAATAGGATCCTGTTTAATGAGCAGTTAACCATTGCTAGAAAAATTTGATGGTAAAATGTATTCAAGGACTGTGTTGCTTTTGCTTTTTGTATTTTTTTTTTGCTTTTACATTTAAAATAAAAGAACTGTTTAGCCACTATTTCATTGAATTGACCATTGTTTGCATTCTTTAATACTTTGTGATGCAGTAAATGTAGGTGTTAAGAATAGTACCTACAAAAATTATATTATAACTTTGGGTTGCATCCAAAAGTTAGTTTACTAAACAGAGGGAAACTATAACTATATAATTTGTTGATACAACTTGTTTATCATGAAAAATAATTTCAGAGCCCTATATTTTCCAGATAACAATATTCTATTCTGTATATCTGCTCCTGGAGAACATGTTATAAACGATTTTAAATAAATACAAAATATTTTTTTCATACAAATCCCTCTTGTGGCCTATTGTGATAAAACTTGATGTTGATTTAAAGTATCATTATACAACCATGCACTTTCAAAGACTATACACATTACATAGAAGACAGGGCTGTTTTATGAATTATTGTATCTAAGAGGATAAACATATGTTTGGGGGCTGTTGAGATGGCTTAGCAGTTAAGGCACTTGCGTGCAAAGCCAAAGGACCCAGGTTCAATTCTCCAGGACCTACGTTAGCCAGATACACAAGGTGGCGTGTGTGTCTGGAGTTTGTTTGCAGCAGCTAAAGGTCCTGGCGTGCCCACTGTCTCTCTCTCTATATATATCTGCTTCTCTCTCTCTTGTTCTCTCTCAAATAAATAAATGAAGTTCCTTAAAAATGTATTTAAAAATATATATGGAACAAAAAATGTTTGCACTGCTAAGGCATACAGTATTTATTTAAAAGATATATTTGGCAGGGTGACTTGATTTCACAGAATTACATTGTATCTTGGCTAACACACACTGTGCTAGACGTTCCCTTTTGTGTATGATAAAATTGCTGTCTTTTTATATTGTTAGTAAAAATTAGTGTAACTAAAAATATCACAGCTTTTTGATAATTTGAGTTTGAGGAAACTTACAAAGAAAATATATTCAATTGGTAAAAACCAAGTTCTTTTCATTCAAGCTAATGGGTATCTTTAAAGAAAAAACATACCTGGCAGCTTTTGATCCATCTAATAAAAACTCATATCCTTTGATCTTGTAAATGACCTCCTTGGATAACTAAAAAATGCAAATGAGCAAATGAGTTTTTGTCCAAAGAAATGCCTAACACTGAGGCCATTCATTATCTATGCACAAAACATTGTCACCGATTTTATTTTATCTCTTGATGAATTTTGTTCAGCATTAACCTTCAAAAATGAAAGAAAAATATAATCTTGACTTTTAAAAATTATATATATATGTATATATATATATAATTATATAATATATATATAATCTTCAATATAAATTTCCAGATATCATGCAGCAGCAAGTGTTGTTCTATTAGTAGACATTGTTTCTCAAGTCATTAAAACTCAGCTATATTGTTGATTTAATATAAATATCTGCTTCATTCCTTCAAGTCCCTTAAACTTTGAAAATTAATCCTTTATTATATTGCTGTGTGTAGATGATGTCAACATTTATTCAGACCAATAATTTCATTGAAGAGACATGTGGAATTAATATATAAGTTAAAATGACTCTTTCAAACATGCTAACATTTAGTATTACACATTTTTTTTTTTTTTGGTTTCAGCATGAAAACTATTTTCTTTGTAGCACAAGTCATAACACAATTAGAAAACAGAAAATGTGAAGTTCTATGTAATTTCACCTCATAAAGCTACTTATTTTTAATGTTTTAGCATACATATTTTCTCTTTTAAATTATATATACATATGTACATATACATCATAATATGAATATAAGATGCATATTGCACTTCTGGCCAAGATGGCGACCGCCTAGCTGCACTCCAGATACCAGGGAGAAAAAGATGCAGATCCTATGGAGAGAGCTGCCCCAACATACCTAAAAAGGGGCCCAACTGAAATTAAGGACAATTGGTGAAACAAGCAAGGGTGAAGCTTTCCTGTGAACTGGATACCAGCACAAAGGGGAAGGAGACCAACGCAGAGAAAAATCAACTCCTACCAAATCAGAGAGCCAGAGCCTCAGATGCCCCCAACACCTCAGCACTGAAGCAGACCAAAAATGAACCCAACATGGCTCAGGGAAATTTTGCGGAAGAGGGGGCGGAAAGAATGTCAGAGTCACATGTTGGGTCATGATTTGCAGAGACATTTAGCATACCAATAACTGGGGACTAACTCCACAGTGCACGACCCATTTACATCAACAAGGAGGGTCTAATGGGAGGGGGTAGATCATAGATGAGCCTAAACAATGGTACCAAACTGCCTGTATTTGATGAAAAGAAAACTAATAAATCAAATTAAAAAAAAAAAAAAAAGAATCATACAACAGCCAAAACAGGTCTGGCAAGGGACAGCGTCCCTCACCTCCTTCATCAACCCCATGTTGTATGATCTGATAATCAAGCACCATCAGAGAACCATCCACCCCTGAGACATTGAAGGTTTATATGAAATAATTTTCTTAACTTTTGTCACTGCACCAGGGGAGAGAAAGTCTCAGAAGTCCTTCTACCTCAAGACCAAGTACAGATTTTGTGTCTGGCTCTGAGTACCAGCTGTGTTTGCTGTGGAGTATCCACTCATCAGTTTTGTGGATAGCAAAACCTATACCCTGATTCATCCTTAGCTGTCACTGAGTCTCCAAATGGACCTCAATGGGGAAGTGAGAGTCCAGATCACTGTGGGACAGACATTGAAGCCAGGGAGACAGTGCTGCCCCTCATCTCTCTAAGCTACTGAACCCATAGACTCACAGCCCAGGACAGGATACCTCTTCTTTCAGCTCCAGGGACTCAGAGCTCTGAACAGAAATAAAAAAAAAGAATAAATCCCTGAGATATTGCAGCACCCTTGCCTCAGGGAAGACTGTTTCTTCAATGGGGCTGGGACTGGCATATGCCTGCTCCAAACCAGAGTGAAGCCATTGCCAGGAAACAGAATGACTGTTGATCTCCAAGGTCTCTCTCTTCTTGATAGAAACACATTTCCTTCCATAACAAACAGAATCCACCATGTCCTCAAAAAGATGAAGTACTTCCTAGACATGGCTTTCCTGGGTTCCAGAACAGGTAAAACTTCAGTTTTGTGGTCTTCAGGCATTAAGGAAGGGAACAGTTAATCAAAGTTGCCATGTTTGAACACATTGGCTTTTGCACTCAAGACTGGAGCAAGGCATTTCCTCTCACTACCAGATGTTTTGAGGCTACCAAGGCCATGACTGTCCACAGGTGCTCCTGAGACACAAAGACCCACAGTCTTGTCTCTATCAGCAGCTGGTGTCCTTGTCCAGTGTGAAACCCTCTGTAGAGATACAGGCCATACTGATGTCAAAGTTAGCCAAGATCAGGACAGTCTTCAGAGGGACCCAACCAGAGTCATAACAGCTGGTGTCCATGTCACATCTCCCCTCAGCTGCATTATCACCTGTGCAGTCCAGATGATAGTCCTGGGGCTCAGCTCTTCCAGAGGTTCACCACACCTTGAAGCTATGGACACCAGGGACAGCAGGAGGGGTTTTCAAGGAACTTACTCTTGCTTATGAGTCCAGGATCTTTGAGGACACATATTTATTATCTGAAAAGTAAACTGTATGTACCCTTGTTTGTTCTTATTGCTAATTGGCCAGTGGTAATATTAAACATGCATCATAAGAAAAAAAAAAAAAGATGCATATTGCTCTTCAAGCCTTTGTGGTCCACTTACCATGCTAATACAAGAGCTATACTACTCCTGAGTAGTTATCTGAATAAAATGTTGTCAGCATACACAAGAGATATTCCCAGGTTTATTGATTTATAATTTGTAACCAACAAATAATCACCCTAGGGCCAGGCGTGATGGCACATGCCTTTAATCCCAGCACTCTTGGGAGGCAGAGGTAGGAGGATCACCATGAGTTTGAGGTTACCCTGAGACTACATTTTGAATACCAGGTCAGCCTGAGCTAGAGTGAGACCCTACCTTAAAAAAAAACAAACAAAAAAAATCACCCTAGGTGACAATCAACAGATGAATGAATAAATAAAATGTACTATATATACACAGTGGGCCATGATTCAGCCATCAAGAAGAATGAAATTAGGTTGTTTACATAAAAAAAGGATGAAAGAGGAGGTGTTGATATTAAAGTAAGCCAGACATAGAAAGACAAGTGTTACATGTCTTCCCTTATTAAAAAAAAAAATAAAAAAAAAAATAAACACATTGAAAATAGAAGTGGGACCAAGGACTGGGGAAGAAAGAGGAAGGCAAAGAGGGTAGAAGGCAGGGTGAGCATGGTTAAATCACAATTTTTGTATGTATGGAAATGTCACAGGGAGACTGATTCTTTTTTACATTTAAAATGTTAATGATTATAACTAAAAAGCATTTAGAGCATATAATAAGAGTCCTTGATCTTTTTGAAAACTAATTTGCTGTTTTTCTACAATGAAAAATTTATTGTAATTAATGTGTTTGTTATTATGTTTCAGTAAATATCTTTGTAATATACCTTTATCCTCTTATTTCTTTATGTTTATTCTTAAGTAATCAACAGAATCCAAAGTATGTAAGTTTGAAAGATATTAAAGTTGCTCTCCCAAAAGTTTTCAAATTTTATTTTCATAAAAATATATCAGTGTAGGGCTGGAGAGATGGTTTAGGGATTAAGATGGTTGCCTTCAAAGCCTAAGGACCCAAGTTTGATTCTCCAATACCTACATAAGCCAGATACACAATGTGATACATGCATCTGGAGTTGTTTGCAATGGCTAGAGGCCCTGGTGTGCACATCCTCTCTCTCTCTTCTCCCTCAAGTAAGTAAATAAATAAAAATAAAATATTAAATAAATGAAAATATATATCAGTGTCTATTTTCTTACATCCTTACCAAGAACTTGAATCTTGAAATTGTTAAACACTTTACTAGTTTGATAGGTTGATGTATAATAAAGCCTTCAGTGCTTTTAATTTTATTGTAATTTGTAAATAATATTTTATACCTTTTTATTATATAAATTGCTTATTCTTTTCTTAAATATTTTTATTTTTACTTATTTATTTATGAGAGAGAGAAAGAGAGAGAAAATGAGTGTGCCGGGACCTCTAGCCATTGCATATCAACTCCACACACATGTGGCACCACATGCATCTGGCTTATGTGGGTTCTAGGGAGTTGAACCTTGGTCCTTTGGCTTCATAGGAAAGTGCCTTAGCTGCTTAGCCATCTCTCCAGCCCATACTTATTCTTTATCTATGTCTATTTTCCTAGTATAATTTTGAATTCCTTATTACCCAAATATAATTTATTTAGCTTTTTATTCAGTATGAAGATGGTAGACATCTTTATCAACATAATTTTATGTTAAAACATTTACAAGCTGTGCATGGTGGCACATGTCTTATATCGCAGTACTTGGGAGGCAGAGGTGTGAGGATTTCTGTGAGTTCGAGGCCAACCTGAAACCACATAGTGTAGTGACTTCCAGGTCAGCCTGGACTTGAGTGAGACTCTACCTCAGAAAAACAAAAATAAAATAAACATTTTTATGTTAATATATCTAGGTTTTATGTGAGGTGCACAAAAACTTATGTTTCCCAAATGATCAGCCAACTATGGCAAAATTATTTATTACATTTAACCTGTTTATTTTCCCCTATGATTTGAAATGTCACTATTATAATGCAAAAGTTTTTCATATTGATGGATTTAATCTTATATTTATATTTATTTTATAAACTATCTTTTCCATACAGTTTGAATCATTGTAACATCAATCTTTACATTTACATAGTAGAAGAATATCGCTCTTACTGTACTTTTTCTAAAATTTTTTGGTCATCCTCATGAATTTATTCCCCTTTTTTGTAACTAGGAACCAAATTTCAAGTTTCATATCTTATATTAGTTGCATACCAAGTTAAATCATCAGTATATTATATTTAGAAATTATGGAGAAAATTGATGACTCAGAAAACTGATCTGAGTCTTCCCATCTAAGAGTCTGTCATATATACTTAGGATATCTTTACTTAGGATATCTTTATGCCCTGCACTAAATTTTGGTAATTGTCATCATGGGCACTTATCTAGGTCTTTTTTGGTTTACTTTTAATATAAATAATGGGTTTATATTAAGAGGACTGTTCTGCTCAAACATGTAAGTGCTAATGTTTTACACTTAATGATTTTTGTGTTGACCTAATAGTATATTCCTCACTGCACTTGGCTCTTGATTTCAAGGTCCTTTCCTTGGTTTCTCGTCCTTTTTAGATTATTATGCTATTTATAAAACATGGTAATTTGTATTCTTGCTTTCCCATATTTATCCTTCTTGACTTAGTGTCTAGAAAGTTCATAGCAATGTCAGGTAAGGAAAGTGACAAGTAACTTTGTTTAACTCCAGCTTTTACAAAAACACTTCTAGGGGCTGGAGAGATGGATTAGCGGCGGAGGCCCTGGCACACCCATTCTCTGTCTTTTATTCTCCATTTTATTTTATTTAAAATTATAATAATTTCATTATTTTATTCTGTCTCTTTCTCTTTCTTTGAGAAAACACTGGATTTCTCTAGTGTTCTAATTAAAGTTTTTTAAATTGTTGGCTCAATTGAGACCAGTTACAGTTAGTATGGGTGGGTGCAAGCTCACAGCATACAAAATGGATTATGGTTTAGAATTAAGCTTTCATGAAACTAGTAATGAAAAGTTTCTCCTTATCTCTTGTCTGCAAAAGCTTAAATACCATGGAATGTATGTTTTCTTTGATTTTTCTTGGCTTTATTTTGGTCTAATATCCTGTGGGAAACTCCTCAGTGTGGGTATTATATCAAGCTTGCTATTTGCTACTCAAGCCCTAGACTTCATTGTCTTCTTTTTCATTCAAATTCTGAGGGAAAACTGCTAAAATTACCAATCCTGTCTGTAGTTATCTTTCCAGGTAGAAGCTTTTCTTTATCAATTTTGACACTACATGGAGCAGAAGGATTATCTCTGATAGGATTCCAGGATTTGAGGACAAATAGTGTATAAGAAGTGCAGGTGGGAGTAGAAGATGTGTACAGAGAAAGTAGGAAAGTCTTAGGAAGCAACTTACCATTGTGACATGCTGGGAGCTGTTTCCTCTGGGAAGTTCCTCACAACCAGTATAGAAAACACCTACCAGAGTTACACTGACCAAAGACGAAAAACTGGTGAATTTTTACCCTAATCTTGTTACTAATTTCTTAAAGTCAATTCCTGACATAAGTAGCAATAATTTTTTTAGAGTTCCTGAACTGCTTCATTTGAAATTAACATAGAAAGCATTTGCTTTGTTTTAAATTCAAATGCTGGTAGTAAGGAGAAATTGTGCCTTTTAATGTTCACAATAGTTGTAGTTTTGTAATGCCTTGTACCTACATTTAATCCAACCATTTATTGAACAGATGTTTGCTTCCATACACAAATGATGATTTAATGGACCATACATAATTTTGGGGTCATAATCTTTTTCTAGAAGAATTTCCTAAATTCTGACTCATACACTTGTTTTTTTTTTATTTTTTTTTCCATTTAGTATACAAAGTAATGGGATTCAGCATGACCTTTTCATTCATGTATATCATTTCTTTGCTCATTTTCACTCCTTTACTCTTTCTTGTCCCCCAGGAATTTCTTCCCGCATTATAGTCTTACTTCTGCTTTCATGTAAAACAGAAACATATTTACATTTCATTCTTAAACATATAGAATATAAATATGAGCAAAAACATGAGCTGTTTTTCTTTTTTCCCATGACCCTCTCATGTTCCCAGCTTCCCGCTAGTTCCCCTCCTTCCCACCTGACTAGTCCTCATTCTACTTTCATGCTACATGTAAATATAAATTTTCACGTATTCGAAACATATACACTGTTTATCTTTCTGAGGGATTGGCTTAACATGATTGTCTCTACTTTTGTTTGTTTTCTTCCAAATGCCACATTCTTATTTCAGTTTTATGACTGACTACAACTCCATTGTGCATGCATATACCATTTTCCTTAGCCATTTATATGCTGACAGGTATCTCCACTGGATCCATATCTTGGCTACTAGGATTCATAGACCTAATTTTCACAGAAATATTTTATGCTAATTCATTGAGCCTATTGATTTGTCTATCTTATCATTTTTCTAAGTACATGAAAATTATTTGCTTTTCTCTTGTTCTTTTACAAATAGAACTTTACTTTAAAATGCAGTATTTTCTCAACTCTTCTTGAGAATTCTAATTTTTCTTTTCTTTTTTTTTTTTTTTTTGTGGAGATTGGTATTAAACCCAAGACCTTGTGCATTCAAGGAAAGTGTTCTACTACTGAGCTATATCCAAAACCCTCTAATTAGAATTTTTGAAAACTTGTCTTCTGTTTCCAGAAACAACATATTCCTTGGTGGTCATTTGTTCCAATCACCCTGCTTAGTCATCTTCCTTTTTCCTTTCCCTTATTTTACATTTCTGGGGTCTTCTGTTGTCTGTTCATGTTAATAATGATGAAGATATTTCATTTAAATTAATTGCTAATATTTTTAATAGGTATGCTATCTCCTAGCAACTATGTAGATTAGTAGTTACAAACTTCTTGAATGTTTACAGAAAATACATTTTTTAAAAATTGAGGAAATGTACAATATTGTCAATGCAAAATTATATTTTAATTAGGGAGCAACTATCTATAATATAAATTTATAAATTAAAGATGATTTTAATTCCTCTAGAGAAGATAATAGTCTCTTAGAAATTCAGCAGTGTACATATTTAATGTTTTGGTCATTATTTTCTCACGTTGGATCAACGGGAGCTTCCTATGTGGTAGACACCAGGAATCAATGAGGACATAGTTGTGCCTTCAACTTTGTCTTGCACTTGCTCACACCATAAATTGTTGTGCTATTTGTGGGTGGTTTCAGGTGAGAAAGTTCAACTTCATTTTGTGGTGATGCACATGTGAAGTGCGCGCAGAGTGTAAACATTATCACCATACCTGTTATCTGAGGAGCTCTGATGGGTTTCAAGGAGTCTTTTAGTTTACTCTCTCAAGTTTTCAAAATTGGTTTGAGTTGGAAGAGTTGCTCTTTTGATTTCATAATTATTTTCCAAGTCTTGTTTATAATCCACAGAAATTAATATTACCCTCCCAAAATAATAAATATTTCTGGGATCTTTGTATATCCTGTGGCCTCTTTCACAAATGACCTAGCTTTGGTTTTTGCCATTTCCAGGGGGGTATGGAATGGCTCTCTTAGGCAATTATAAGGAACACCTATTCAACAGGAAAGAAGAAAGGAAATGTACTGTTACTGAGTTCCTTTGCTTGCTAGGATTGACTAAATTATTTGAACTTCTCTGAAACTGAAAGGTAATCATAGTGAGGTAGGAGTAATTGATTGCTTTTGGCAATTGAGGAAACAAGGACTGAGAATGTTTACATTTTTCTTTGTTATATAGTTAATTAACATCAGACCTGAAATAGAACACATATGTCTGGTTCCTAAATCAATACATTTCTCCCTGAATATTCTGCTACCTTTTTGTAATGAATTTATTGAATAGCTATAATTCTTTATTGCATATTTAATTAGGACATGGAAAATAATTATTAATAGTTTGCCTGAATATAATTAGTTTAATAATGTTTTGCTGCTTTAGATTCTTAGTCATAAATACTAATCAAATTCTGTTCTTGATTCCATCTTTTACTAATGAAATAATTTAAAACTAATTGCTATTGTCAATTATTCTAACTTTTTAGGTAAGTTATAATGTTTGATCTTAGAAAAAGTTATATATACACAAAATTTTATAATCTGGTATTTAATTTCTTGGGCCTTATGTAAATGTATCTTAGGATAGTCTTATTGTAGAGGGCTTTCAATCAGTTCTTTTTGTATGACTTTATGCCTTTTGGAGACTCAGTATTTAATGATGCATAAAACTCTTTCTGAATTGAGAAGATAGTCTTGATAGCTCACAGGAAATATGACATTCTAATACTTATATTTAAAAATATTTATTCGTGTGTGTGGGGGGTAGATGTATGTGTGTGTGTGTGTGTGTGTGTGTGTGCACATGATACCAGGGTATCTTGCTACTGCGAATGAACATCCATGTGGTTTTATGTGAGTAACTAAGGAATCAAACCTGTACTTGATCACTTTGCAAGTAAGTGTCTTTAACCACAAAGCCATTCTCCAGGTTGCTTTTATATGTGTGTGCATGTGAGTATGTGCAAGTGTGTATGAACAATCTAATCTGTTATGTCTTTCTGTGACAAACAGCTAGTATATTTTATTTTATCCTTAGTTTCCCAAACTAAATTAGTCTTTCTTTAAGATTTTATTCCCTGAGTCATACTAGTTCCAGGTGTTTACAAGAGAAACTGCAGGTGAGTTTGAGGATATCATACACAGCTCATTATGATCCAGTAATTTATTTGTAACTTTGAGTTTCTCTAAAAGAATTTAAAGGGACAAGTATTTGTATACTGATTTTTATGGCATGGATATATCTAATAGACTTTCGTCAGGTATTTAGATTTGTAAATCTGTTGGATAGGACTTGTAATATAGTGTTTCTCAGGCTGTTTTTAATAATGTGTGATGAAAATTTTATTGTTTTAAAGGAAAAATTAATATATTCATTTTTATTGTATCCATTTGTGTCCATGACTAACATACTGTTCCTTATTAAAAAATATTTAATACCTTGAAATATTTCAGTGGCTACTGATGGTGGCACATTAGTGCAGTGTTGATAAGTTATTGGGTAAATTGAGTCTCTTGCTTCACTATTTCTCTGAATGCAAAGCAACACTAGTGATGGATAATGGTCATACATAATTGATTTGCTGAAGAATTTATGAGATCAGGTTCTGTAGCTAAATCTGAGATCAGTAAGATGTAGGGCAGTTGGACAAGCATCTGCATTCATGGGATATGAAAACTCAAGTTACCACAAACCAGCCATGTGATAAATTGAGTCCAGATTTTTTTGGTGGGAGAGCTGAACAATAATTTGAAAAAATTTTGAATTAGTTATAAACATGTAAAAACTGTGTCATTCTCCTGAAAATTAGAGAAATCAGAACTAATCTGAACTTCAGCTGCCTCTACCATTGCACATCTTTCTTTCTGTAGAGAGAAAAAGGAATGGTTTCTTGTACTTATATCTTATCAAATGAAAAAAAGTGATAAACTAAGAGGGTAGCATATGGGAGAGAACATATTTCTTTCTAAAAGTGAAAATTATTCTTGTGCTTAATATTGAAGATGTAATTTTGTTTAAAAATTGCAAGTTAAAGTACTGTTATGTAAGCAATCACATTTAAGAAGTATAATTGATAAATGAGAGACTTCTCTGATGAGAAACTTAAAGATCTAAGAATCCAATCTTTTAAAAACAAGGACTGCTTTTTATCTTATTTAAAAAATTGAGTAATATTGCTATGAAATTTAGTTAAATATTAATGTCAAAAATTGCTTCAGTACCAGAAGCATTTTTTTGGTTTAGGTTCTGTGACAGTATGTCCTGGAAATCATATATTCCTCTTGCCTCAAATTTACAAGTGCTTGGGATTACATGATTGAGTCACCATATCTGGCTCAAGAAACATTTCTCATAGGTGGTAAGTTTATAAATGAATATATAAATTAATAAGAGAGAAGGAATTGTGTTTCCTAATCTGAAATATTCATTTAAATTCATAAATTTAATTTCAACCAGAATATGCACTCATAATATTAAAGTAATAACTGAGAACGTAATGCATAAGTTGGATGAAGGATGTGAATGTTTGACTCAGGTTCTGATGTAGCTGACACAAGCCTATAGATGATGAACACCATCAGATCATCCACATTTACATATATCATAAATACCATAAATCATGTCAGTAATGAAGATGTGGCACATTTATACAATGGAGTTCTACTCAGGGGTAAAGAAAAATGAAGTTATGAAATTGGAAGAAAAATGGATGGATATGGAAAGGATTATACTAAGTGAGGTAACCCAGGCCCAGAAAGCCAAGTGCCACATGTTCTCCCTCATATGTGGATCCTAGCTACAGATGATTGGGCTTCTGCGGGAGAAGGAAAATACTTAGTAGCAGAGGCCAGTAAGTTAAAAAGGAGATATAAAGGGAAGAAAAAGGAAGGGAGGAGGGTACTTAATAGGTTGGTATTGTATATATGTAAGTACAATAATGGAGATGGGGAGGTAATATGATGAAGAATGGAATTTCAAAGGGGAAAGTATGTGTGTGGAGGAGGTATTACCATGGGATATTTTTTATAATTATGGAAAATGTTAATAAAAATTGCAAAAATAATAACTAAATAAAAATAAATCATGTCAGTGATATCAGATAACTTTTCAACAAAAGCCCATGAGTGGGAGGCTGGAGAGATGGCTCAGCCATTAAGATTCTTGCCTGCAAAACCTAGTGACCTGAGTTTAATCCCCTAGTACCCACATAAAGCCAGGTACACAAAGGGATACATGCATCTAGAGTTTCTTTGCAGCAGCTAGAGGCCCTGGCATGCTTATACCCTTTGCTCTCTCTGTTAGTAAATAAAAAAGAAACACGAAACGTACAACAGCAGAGTGCATTTTCTCTGTTGCAGAGTCTGGAAATACTTAAGGAAGATTGGCTGGGAAATCGTAGGGTGTGGCTAGAGGTGGTGCCTTCATGATAGCACAAGTTAACACATCCAATTGAGTGTGAAACAAAAATCTTAGGTAATGAAATTTGGATGAATATAATGTATTTTGCTTGTAGTTAGTTTTTATCAAATGACTGAGAAAAAAAAAAAAAAAGGAGGCTAGTGTTCAAAGAGCTTACTATGCCAGCATGAACATCTGACTTTGAATCCTTAGCACCCACAGGCCGGGTGGCTGTAGCAGCCTTCTTTTCATCCCTGTTCAGAAAGCAGAGGCAAGGGATGCCCAGGACAAGCTGGCTAGCTAGACTAGTTCAAGTGGTGAGCTCTGGGTTCAAGTGAGACACCCAGTCTTAATAAACAAGGTGGAGAACAATTGAGGAAGACACCCAATGTGAACCACTGACCTTCACTTGCACACACACACACACACACACACACACACACACACACACACATATATGTATGAATGTATGTATATCACACAACATATATATATATATATCACACAACATATACATACACATACACATAGCAGAGCCTTTCTTGGTTAGAGTCAGCAAAATTGCTAGCTAAAAGCTTTCTGGTGACTTGAAATGCAACTGGCTCAGGGCTTTCCCTGAAGCATGAGGTACAGGTCAGTGTTCTTACCATTCAGAAACTGAATTGATTGGCCATCTGTGTGTGTGTGTGTGTGTGTGTGTTTGTGTTTTAAAATAAATCAACATGCCCATACCATCTTTCTTAAGTTCACCCTTAGACTATGAGATGAGAAAACTTGATGTTTGGTTGGTGCTAAAACTGACCTACCAATTGTGAATAAGCTTTCACAACTGGTTACACATGATTGAATATACCATTTCAGGTAAAGCTATGTCTCTACAAAACTCATCTGACCAAAGAAGTAGCAGTTTATATTCCCTTGATCAAAATGATTTATAGAAGTGACAGTTGCAGTTTACACTATATTTCAAATACAGAGGTTGAGACAGAAATCCGGAAAGGGTTCTCTGACGTTTTTAGGTTTATAAATGATCTGATGTAGTTCTTAATTGTAAAAATACATTTCTGAATGCTAAATAGAACTTCTAGTATGCTAAAATTTTACATCTATCCCTGTCTAATAGTTTTCTTAATGATACAAACCTTTGTAAAGATTATAGACATGTACAGATATATTTAATTGTGAATGAATAAAATTCAATAAATCTCCCTGGTAAAGAATTTAAGGCCACTTTATGTCTACCATGTATCAAGTTAAACCAAATAACTGTATCATTTTGTCATGAAAGAAAAGGGGTAAAATTTCCAATTCTATATTGGAAAAACAATGAAGTAGGAAAAAGAAAATGCTTGACACCTCCCAATTTTAAAATGTATGTACATTTATTTAATATTTAATTTAAAGCATAATTTACTCTACAACGCATAGTTGTAATAATTTAATAGAAATTAAAATTAGCAGTGTACTAAATAATTGATTTCTTTTGGCATTTGTTTTCCTATTATTTTACCTTCCTAAACTTGAACTTGAGACTCTTGATTTGTTGTTTTGCCTTGGCAAAACACAAGAGGAAATCTTGCTTTGCCTTCTAAATGCCTTTCAAATAATGTCCAGAAGCTAGTGCTGATCGACTTTTTGGATGACTACTACAGCCTGATTAGTAGATTTGTTGTGACAGTGGCCTTTGGCTGGGTTGTGCTGGTTTATTTCTTCATTCACTTACCCTCAGAATTGCTAAAATTGTTGGTGTTCCTCCTAAAATGCTACACATTCTAAGTAATTTGAAGCAAGAGAAATTAAATGTAAATAAATTCCTAGCTAAGCCAAACATTCCAAGTTGTCTTTTAGAAAATTAGAAAAAATTTATATACAAATAGCAATGTCCTTAATATTATTTTGATATTTTCTGTGTTTGTTGGAGTTTATTGTACTTAATAATCATGGTTATTTCTAGCAATTATGATTTTTCTTGGTTACATTATAAATTTGACATGGAAAGCTGTTTTAAATACAATACATGATTCAAATGATCTATGTAGGGTGCCTGGCACATACTAAGTATTCAAGCAATACCTGTTGAGCTGGGCATGGTGGTACATGCCTTTAATCTAAGCATTTAGGAAGTAGAGGCAGGATTGCTGTCAGTTCAAATCCATCCTGACACTATATAGTGAATTGCATGACAGCCTGGGTTAGAGTGAAACCCCACATAAAAAAAAACAAAACAAAAACAAAAATAAAAATAAACAAACAAAAAAGGTCTCTGAGCTGGAGAGATGGTTTAGCTAAGGTGATTACCTTTGAAGCCTAAGGACCCAGGTTTGATTCCCCAGGTCCCATGTAAACCAGATGCACATGGTGACGCATGAATCTGGAATTAATTTTCAGTGGCTAGAGGCACTAGCATGCTCATTCTCTCTCTCTCTCTCATTGTCTAATAATATTAATAATAACAATAATAAAGAAATGCCTATTGAGATATTAGTTCAAGGACAGCTGAAACAAAGCCCAGTATTTGACTAATATATTTATAGTAGTTAGGTTAGGCTGAGTTGTGTTGCTTCAAACAACTCCAAAGTCTTAATAACTCAACTAAGATAAATGCTTGCTTTCTTGCTCCTTCCATATGTGTGGTGGCTTGATTCAGGTGTACCCCATAAACTTAGGTGTTCTGAATGCTAGGTTCCCAGCTGATGGAGATCTGGAAACTAATGCCCACTGGAGGCAGCATACTGTTAGGGGCAGGCTTATGGGTATTACAGTCAGTTTCCCCTTGCCAGTGTTTAGCACTCTCTCCTGTTGCTATTATACACCTTATGTTGGCCAGGAGGTGATGTCAACCCTCTGCTTATGCCATCATTTCCCTCTGTCATCATAGAGCTTCACATCAAGTCTGTAAGCCAAAATAAACTTTTTTCCCCTCAAACCTGTTCTTGGTCAGATGATTTATGCCAGCAATGTGAACCTGACTGCAACAGTGAAGTTGGTACCAGTAGTAGGGTCATTTTCTTCTAGACATTTGACTGTGGTTTTGGGTTTTTGGAGCTGATTTTCAAGAAGAATGTGGAAGGATTTGAATTCTTGGCCTAAGAGTCACCTTGAAGTGCTATAAATACATCTTGATTGACTATTCTGGTCAGAAATGAAAGACTTTAATGCAGTAAGAACTGAGAACTGTGAGATTTGGCTCATGTGGGTGAGAAAGAGCTTTGCCTGGACTGGACCAGAAGCAGTTTGTGTGAGAGGCTTGCTGTTATGACTGAGGCCTGAAAATTTGTGTAAGGTGGCATTCAGTAGAAATGGACTGGTGTTGAGTAGAGAGATATGGCACAGAAATGAGATCTTTGGGCTGAAACTTCTTCCTATTTAGCTGCAATTTATATGAGAGATTACAACCTTTGAGATTGGGCCGGCTGATCTGTATTGGGCAACAGGAAGAATGTAGACTCTTTTGAAGGGAACTGAATGTTCAAGGAGTGTCCTATGCTTCAAAGTCTGTTTACTCCCCTCTGAATTAACAAAATTGACAACCAACCTGGTGTTATGGAGTATAAGAAATGCAAGAAAGAGAGGGTCATTGAGTTTGCAATGTGGTCTTGTGTTTTGGAAATCTCCATGGGCAGGATGAAATAGGTTTGCTGGATGCCTGCATGGAGACCTGATTGAGCAATGAGGAGGAACTCTGGGTTGCAATGTAGACCCAGTGGAAATGCCAGGACCATGAGATGGCTGCTGAGGACAGCTGCTGGCCCCAGATGAAGTTTTCCAGGACTGTGAGTAGCCTGGCTGGAGGGATGGAATTGGAACTCCAGAGACTTGCTGGTTAGAATTGTCAGACTTGGAGACTTTTCACTGACTAGAGTTGTAGGACTTGGAACTACAGCATTTGATGTTTACCCTATTTAAATCTTGTATTGGTTGACTATATCTTTGCTATACCAAATGCCATCTTTGCAGTGTGAATGTTTAGTCTGTGCTACTATGGTTTTTTTTTTTTTTTTGGGGGGGGGGGGCATTTTTTGGTATTATGTCTCAGTTAAAAGATGTTAGACTATGGGGATATTTGAACATCATTGGGAGTTATAAAGACTATGGGGACTTTTAAAGTTGGATGAATGCATTGCATTTTACATCATGTATGGTTATCAGCTTATGGGGGCCAGGTTTGGAATGTAGTGGTTTCATTCAGGGGTTCCCCATAAACTTAGGTGTTCTTGGAAGATGGAGATTTTGGAATTAAAGCCTACTTGAGGCAGTGTATTGCTGGTGGCAGCTTTATGGGATTTTAGCCAGTTTCCCCTTGCCAGTATTTGGCATACTCTCCTGTTGCTATTGTCCATCTTATGTGGCCCAGGGGGTGATATCTACCCTCTGCACATAGCACCATTTCCCCCTGCCACCAAGGAGCTTCCCCTTGAGTCTGTAAGCCAAAATAAACTTTTTTTTTTTTTTTCTTAAAAGCTGCTCTTGGCCAGGTGAGTTCTGCCAATAATGTGAACCTGACTACAACAATATATAATCAGGATTGACAGTGCTTTGTATCTTAGGCTGATGGAAGCATCACAATTTTTTGTGGTACTATCAACAACTGGATTCTAATGGATTATTCCCTCCCCCCTTTTTTTCCGAGGGAATATATTTTTTTGATTCAGACATCAGGCTCTCAGAAGTATGCCCTATACAACTTATTTGTAATTATGGTTCACTTTGTCAACTCTTCCAATGATCCTTGAATTATCCCCGACACTGATGGTGGTCCTAATGCCCTTGCTATTCTGTTTCTAGCACAAGTCATGTATGTCTGGAACTAACTTGCATTGACTTAACAAGGGCTTTCACAGCCTTTTCATCTTTATATCATGACAGGGGAGATTTTGAGATTTATGTTTCTTTTTCTAAGTAGAAATTTTATATGGATATATCATGTGTTGTTACCATCTTTTCCAGCCACCTACCCTCATTCCACTAAGTGCCCTCCTTACTGGGATTTCTTATATTGCTTACTGGGATTCATCATTTCTAAGTACAAATTATTCTGTGTATACATGTAAACTTGTTTTTAGTTTATTTCCATAACTATGTACATACTCTTCAACACAACTAATAGCTTTGGGAATGCAAATGAGGAACAGGATAATTTGCCTAAAAAATGTTAATTGAGAATAAGCTCTGTGTTAAGGGTAAGGATACCTCATATTTTTTTTCATATGCCCTTTCCCAGTATTCAACAACATAAGGCTCCCTACATAAGCCATACTTACCCAGGTTCTGAAATCTGTGCATATTGTTGTCTTGGCCTGGGAAATCTCTCATTTGTTTGATTGAAAAAAAAAAAAATCTATCCATCTGTGCTAGTTTGAATGGATATTCCCCAATAGGCACAGGAGTTTACTAAAGCTTATAATTAGATTTCCAGCAGCCTTGCTGTAGGAGGTATTACTGTGGGTGGATCCTAGGGTCCAGCCCTAAAGTATGTTTGGGAGCGTATTTGGAATTCCAAACTAAATATATGCAGAGTGCTTGAGCTCTGCTTGGGGTTTGAGTGTGCTTGCTTATGGTTCTGGTGAGGTATCTCTCTCTGCATGGACCTGTAAAAGGGAGCCAGCTTTGTCTGCCATGCCATTATGGAACTTCCCCTGGATCTGCAAGCCTCACTAAATTCTTCCCTACCATAACTGTGCTTGGTTTGGAAGTTCATCTCAGCAACATGAAATTCACTATGACAGAATTGGTATCAGGAGTGGGGTGCTACTGTGTGATGAATCTGATCATGTGGATTTTGTTTGTTTTGGAATTTTTTTTTTTTTTTACGTAATGGTCATGGACTTGGTACTTGCAACTTCAGATGCATTCCAGAGCAATAGGACAAGTTTTAATGACCATTATAGTGATAGTTTGAAAATGCTAAGTGCAGAGAGAATTGTATTTGGAGGGTTTACTTTTGAGCTTTTTAAGGGGAAGTAAATACAGCAGAGAACTTTATTAGAACTGAGCTACTGACATAAGAACTGGCTGAATTCTGTTGCCCATGCTCAGAAGACTCAATCAAGGTTAAATTTGTAATAGACTACTGTGCTTGGCTAAAGACATGGAACTGAGAAATTTAAAGTTGGAAAAACTCAAGCAAATTTAAGGTTATGGGCACTAAGACCAGTTGCTAAAGCTGCTATTGTTCAGGAAATATTTCCATGATTAAGGAAGTTCAACCAACTACTTTACATTAAAGCAATAGAAAGAATGCCTGAGGAAAGATTGAATGGTAGAAATGCAAACTCTTTTAAAAGGAGATGACTCTAAAGAAGGAACTTTGTCTTCAAGATCATAATTTATTTCAACTCTGAAGTAAGAGTATGGCTATGTCCTGCACACCCAGCATTAATTTTTGAAACATGAAAAATGTGTGGAGCAAGTCATGAATTACACATGGTACAAGGGGCCACTGCTGCAATGTGACATATAAGCAGGGTGTGATTACCTTTGGAAGATGGAGCATGGATTACATGGAGACCTGAAGATGTTTTGGATGTATCAGGACTATTCAGGGACTACCATGGAGCACTGTTGGCTTGGGATGGAAGGTTTCATTGGCTACTGCAGCTAAGCTGGAGGGGTAGAATAGAAAAATCTAGAGATTGCCATTCATTGGTTATGTTTTTGGGCTTGAACTGGAGAAGTGCGATGTTTGCTTGATGGTTATTGAGTTTTCATTGGTTCAATATTTCCTTGTTATGCCTTGTTACAGTTGAAAATGTTTACTCTGTGTCATTATATGTTGGAAGTATGTAACTTGTTTGATTTTATAGGACTCACAGTAAAGAGACAATCTTAAATCTCACAGGAGACTTGGAACTTTGGACAATCTTAAATGGGAGAAGACTATGGGGACCTTTGAAGTTGGACGAAATACAATTTACTATGTGAGATGACTATGAATCTATTGTGGGCCAAGGGTGGAAGGTAGCAGTTTAAATCAATGTCTCCCAATAAGTTCAGCTGCTTATTAAAGCTTGTAATAAGGTCTCCAGCTGCCTTGCTGGAGGAGGTGTCACTGTAGGTGAATCCTAGGTTCTAAGACTAAGGTGTGTTTGGGGAAGATTTGGAATTCCAGACTAAATATATGCAGAGTGCTTGAGCTCTGCCTGGCATTCCTGAGTGTGCTTCCTTATGGTGCTGGTGGTGGTAGATTTTTTTCTCTTTCTGTGTGAACTTGTAAAAGGGGGGCATATTCTTCCACCATTATGGAACTTCTCCTGGATCTGTAAGCTTCAATAAATCCCTTCTGCCCATAACTGTGCCTGGTTTCGAAGTTCATTCCAGCAATACAAAGCTGACTATAACACCATCTTTCAACCATAATTTAAATTCTTCATTGCTACGAGGTAGGAATGGTCAGTCTGCCTTTTGCACTTTATGTTAAAATATCCATTTCATATTACTCTAGCATCATAGGACTTGTCACATTATTTTATACATTATACATTATACATTATTTTATCTCTTGATACTTGAAAGTGAAGGATTTCACCTTTTTTTAAAAATTTCACTTGTTTAGCTTTTGTAGTTGGACAATATTGTGATGCCAGTTATGTAATGGGAATTGTATAGCTAGCTCATAAGTAGTTAAAATAAGTATCTCATAAGTAATACATAGGTGTAGTAGACAGCTTTAGGTTGCTGGGATGAACTTCCAAACCACACAGTTATGGAGGAAGGGAATTTATTTGAAGTTAACAGATTGAAGGGAAGTTCCATAATGGCAGAAGGCACTGGCACACCTTCACAGATCCATGAAGAGAGAGAAAAAAGCAACCATAGCAAAAGCAAGTAAGCATATTTCAGGAACCTCAGGCTGAATTTGGCCACTTTGCATATCTTAGTCTGGAATTCAGATCTACCCCCATTATCACCTCCTCTAGCTAAGTTACAAGCTTGAATAAAACTCCTGAATCTACTGGGGGCATCCATTCAAACCATCACAATAGGATATTACCCAATATTTTATAGGAAATAATTAAAAAGTGTTAATGTAGGCATTAATGTGAGAAAAGATAAAGGAGGTATATTCATCTATTCCCTTTTCTTATGGTTTTTTGTTTTGTTTTGTTTTGTTTTTCAAGGTATGGTTTCACTCTAGCTCAGGCTGACCTGGAATTCACTATGTAGTCTCAGAGTGGCCTTGAATTTATGGCAATCCTACCTCTACCTCCCGAGTGCTGGGATTAAAGGTGTGAGCCACCATACCCGGCCTTATGTTTGTTTCTGAGTGTTTTGCTATGTATTCAAACTGGACTAAACTTGTATGTAGTGCCTAAGCTACACTCCTGCATCACCTTCCTGAGTGTTGGGATTATAGACATGAACCAGTGAGTACACAGTCCAAGGGTCTAAACAATTTTAGAAAGCATCTCATTCTATGCTCGACTAACAGGAAATTGCTCTATAGCTCAAGCTGGCCTTGATTTTGTGATGATCCTTCTTCAGCTTCCGAAGTGCTGGGATTATAGGTATGTACAAACACTCAGCTCACATCTACCCATTTCTTAAACCATTTATTTATTTAATAACTTCAATGGTCAAAGTGAAACATGAGGGTGGGTAGGTCTGAGATAGTATGAATTTAGAGGAAAGGTTCTACTCATAAAACTTATCAAAGGTTGAAGGGCACAATGTGGTAAACATTACCTAAATATGCAGGTAAAAGAAGAGGAACTAAAAATAATTTTGTGATATCTAGCTTGAACAAATTGTTAGGGGTCATACCATTGGAATAATATTAGAACAGGTTTAGGGGAAAGAAAACAAATGCTAACCAATTATAAAGACATAAAAACATGAAAATATATGCTAACTTAAAAAATCACAAAGAAGGAAATGATTATTAGCATTTGCCTATTTAGGGTAAATTTCAAAGACTCAATAATTTTCCCTAGTTAGAGAGGTTACCTACTCATAGTAGCAGAAGTGACATTTTGCAGAAAGCTAGGATTCACTCTGGCACTGGAAAACTCTTGTGAAAGATTATCTGGAAGGATTCTTCCCCAGCAAACCAAACAAAAGGGAAATCAACCAAGATGAATAAATTATATGCTGAATAATCTTTAAATGTTTTCCAGGAAGTATTTGATATGTAGACAGGATCTAAGACATAGCTGACAATCACAAATTCTTAAAGAAATGATGTATATAACCATATATAATAGTTTCATTTCAATGAAGCTTTCATGGAGTTAATCACCATACAGGATAATAATAATGGTCACCAACTTAACTTAATTTGGAGTGAAATTGGTAGTTCCTACAATAGCAATAGAATCATAGAAGTGACTTTGCTTAGGTTCCTTCTTTTCATTATAAGACTGCAAAATATTTTATTCCTCTTTAATCATTTATTATCCAACAATTATGTAACTTCTAGCACTAAACAGGTACTTTTTTCCTTTAACCAAAAGTCTTAATGTTCCTGAAAAGCCTTCAGTTCTGTGTCTGATACATCATTAATGTTATAGATAAAGAACTTCAAATATTATGCTGACCATGATGACACCCTCCCATCATGACATTTGCTCTAAGCAAGTTGGACTTCCTATTTTGATTTTTCTTTGAGATAAATTTGGAGCAAATGATTTCATGAGAAATTTACTTGTTAGAAGCAGGGAGTTGAGAACTGAAGCCATGCAATTTTTCTTTAGAGTATTCCTTATAAATAGATCAAATCAAATCAGAGGTTACAGGATAATTTAAAATAACATAAAATCAACACTTCAAAGCCTGTAGTTTCATGATCATTAGTAAAGAAACACTTGAAGCATCTATAAAGAGAATTAAATAGGGCAACTACTATGGTTGTATATGATTTAATTTTGTCTCCTTAAAGTTTCATGTGATGGAAATCTTGGTCTTCAGGGTGATGGTAATAAGACATGCATGGAACCTTTAAGAAAATTGGGCCTTGTAAGGGGGGGTGTCTTTGGAGATATGCTTGTGGAAAGTAGCCCTTATGCAACTTTTTGAGTTCTCCTGAGAATATTGCTTTAAAGAGGAACAAGCCTTTTTTTCAGATAGATGTAGATCCTAAGGAGAGAGCAACCCCATCATACCTCAAAAGGGCCCTGGCTGAAACTAAGAAAAATTGGCAAAACAAGCAAGGGTGCTGTTTTCCTGATTAACTGGATACCAGTACAAGGGGGAAGGAGATCAACACAGAGGAAAATCAACTCCTACCAAATCAGAGAGCCAGAGACCCAGAGGCCCCTAATACCTCATCACTGAAGCAGACCAAAAATGAACCCAACATGGCTCAGGGAAATTTTGCAGAAGAGGGGGTGGAAAGAATGTCAGAGCCACATGTTGGGTCATGATATGCAGAGACATTTATCTTACCCACAGAGACATTTATCTTACCCATAACTGTGGGCTAATTTGACAATGCATGGCCCATAGACCTCAACAAGGAGGGGCCAAGGGGAGGGGTAGGTCATGGATGAGCCTAATAATGATACCAAACTGACTGTATGTGCTGAATACAAAACTAATTAATGAAATTTTTAAGAAAGAGGAACAAACCTGCCCTATCTTATCCTCTGTTACTAGTTGCAGGTATGATTACTTGCTTGCTTCTATACATACTCTGCCATTTTCAATCAGCTCCATGAGATGATGCAGCCAAGGGGCAGCCTTGCCAAGTCTGAGCTATGCCATTTCACTTCTGTCTATCACACTGTAAGCTAAATAAATCTTTTTTTTTTTTCATAAGTAACGGGTGTCAGGTATTTCTTTGCTGCAATGCAAAGCTGACTAACATGGTAGAGAGACTCAAAAATTGAAGAAACTGAAGATCAAATTTGGAGTCTTGGTTTAGCCAAGACTGTCAGCTCTATCACTATATGGAAAAAAAAATACAGATTAGAGACCGATTCTCATGTAGTATTAAGTGTATAAGTAAACACTTATATTTTGGTGACTGTAATTTTCTTGCTTAAAGTATAAGAAGTTATATGATATAGAGCCGCAAAAAAGATTTACCTTCTGTGTTCTAGTTACTACTTTAGACAGACAATGAAAAAGTTTAAAAATTCCCACCAAGGGTTAATGCTATTATGAATTCTGGAGGTCAAGTGAGTTAGCTTACAGAGGATGCAAATGTCATTACCCAAAATAAAGCATTTCCACAGCGCCAAACAGAATCCTGATGTAGCTAGAAGTCTGTGCCTTACCTAGGAGAATGCCTGTGTCCCAATCCTCCTGCAGAGACTGCACTTGCGATATTGTACACCACAGTCTCTTTCTACTGTATCAGCAAGATAGAGCAGATACTGTAACTAGAGCCTCGGCTGATGCTTGTGGTAACTAGGGAACTGGTAACATCCATTCTCTTTGTAATTTGGGTAGTGCTATCTTAGAAGCTGTTTGATAGTTTAGATGATAGTGAAATTAGGTCCCATAGGCAATGTGTCAGTTTCTTGTGAAGATGAGTTGATGATTTTTGAATGTGCAGTTGCCAATTACTTAAATCAAGGCAGAAATCAATTCTTGTTCTTAAGGAGCTTGTCCCCAACTGTGATGGACAGACACTATATTTCCAGGGAATGGCAAATAATAGTTGTATTTTGATTTGATTATAACCCAATACAACTTCATATTTCTTCTGTTTTAAATTTCATTCATTATGATTAAAAGTATTTTCTAACAATACATATGAGTTGAACATTATAATGAGTTTTTGGGTAAGTAATAAATATTTCTGTTTCTAAAATATTGAAAAAAGTGCACATTCCATAATGAATGATTTTATGCTGCTGAAAACTCAAATTTCAAATGTGAAACTACATTTATTTGGTATAAAATTTCTGGGTGAGTAAACAATTTTTGTTGTTTCTACTTACTTATCTACTTATGAACACTTATCATTGACTTAGTCCTTTAGTTTCATCTTTATATATTTGAAGAATAAGGGAAAATTCATTTAATGATGGATGATACTGGATGTTTAAGATCTCAATGACTATAGTATAAATTTTATTTTTAAGTTGACTATTTGTTTTCGTTTTTCTTTTGATTTTTCAAGGTAGGGTCTTATTTTGTAGCCCAGACTGACCTGGAATTCAGGGTGGCCTTGAACTCATGGTGATCCTCTTACCTCTGCCTCACAAGTGCAGGGATTAAAGGTGTGTGCCACCATGCCTGGCTAAGTTGTCTATCTTTTAAGTTATTTTATTTTTATTTATTTACCCAGATGGATGTGCTACCTTGTGCATCTGGCTTTTGTGGGTCCTGGGGACTTGAACCTGGGCCTTTTGGCTTTGCAGGCAAATGCTTTAACCACTGTCATCTATCCAGCCTGAAGTTGTCTACTTAAAAAAATAAATTAAATTAATTTTTTTAAGAGAGAGAGGGACAGAGAGAATGGAAAGATAAAGAATTTGCATGACAGGGTCCTCAGCCACTGCAATTGAACTCCAGATGTTTGTGCTACCTACTGAACATGTGTAACCTTGTGCATGCCTCACCTTTGTGCATCTAGCTTAGGTGGGATCTGGAGAGTTGAATATGGGTCCTTAGGCTTCTCAGGCAAGCACCTTGACCACTAAGCCATTTCTCCAGTCCCTAAGTTGTCTATTTTATGAAGACAGATAACTGTAATACACATCATACTTTGATAATAATTTTAGTATAGTTTATTTTTTTAGTTAGGATTAATTCCAGTAGGTTTGGAATCAAATTGAGCTGTTTGACTATAGCACAGATCCCTATTTAGAGCCCTGCTCTATCACTGGGGCTCTGAGTGTTCCTACTTACCTTTGTCAGAGAAAACCCAATTCTTTGTGAGCTAATAAAAAAATAAATAAAAAGATTTATAGATTTCCAAACTGACTTTGTAGTACAAAGTTTTCTTTAACTTGTTCCTCAGATTAATTGGTAATTCCTCTAAAACTAGCCTAGAGTATTATATTTGCAAATTTTATATTTCAAAATTTGTACCTTAGTATTTTTATATAGCTTTTTAATTAGTTTTACATATAATAGAGCATTTATTTCTTTCCAGCTAAAATAAGGTTTTGCCATACTTTGTGAAATAGTAAAAGAGTAAATTATAAAGAACCATAAAATTAAAGATTATGAAAAGTGATCAGTGAGAGGTTAAAAAAGAGAGATGAGCCCCATGACTGTTCCAGTTGTTTGACTTGAGAGATATTTCAGGCACTCTGTAAGGAGGATGAACCTGCCATTCTGTTAGTCAGGGCTATAGAGCTGAGTGTACTGAAAGATGTAGGAAGCTGGAGGTCAGAAAACAATGTACCACAAGAAGATGTCTGTCCATGGAGAGAGCTCTGAGGATGTGCAGAGGATCTCTTTTGAGGAGTCAGATCAATACTGATGGTCACAGATACTTTAGGAGATGGGCTACATCTGGGAAAAGAATTTCTCAAACGTGTTAGAAGCAGCAGTGTCCAGTACTCACATATACCTATTGTCATTAGGCAGAATGGAAACCTCATGATTCATGAGACACTAGGTCTGTAACATGGAGCTGATTTTGTCATTAGGAATAATTAATACCAGACTGAGTTTGTCCTTCCTAGCAAATCCTAAAAGCAAGACATGAAAGGGTCACAGCCTTTTCAATTTACAACTAGTAATATTTTAAAAGTAACCAAAAATTAAACTTAAATTCTAGCTGTGCATGGTGGCTTACCCTGGTAGTCTCAGAACTTGTGAGATGGAGGTAAGATGATCCTGAGTTCAAGGTGTGACTACATTATATAATGAAAACTTAGCTCCAAAAGCTAAGGGTTCAGTATGTAGATCAATGGTAAAGTACTTGTCTAGCATGCCTGAAAGCCTGGGTTGCATTCCTACCACTACAAACAAACCAATAAAATGCATAACAAACAAATACTCCCAAATTCCCACACACAAAAAAATCCAACAAAAAGCCATGATTTTCTTCATATTTTTCTCTCTGGGGGACATGATACACACACACACACACACACACACACACACACACACACACACACACGTGTATGTATATGGTATGCGTGTGTCTCTTGAAGTTATTTTTCCTTCCCTGCTTTCTCTCTTGAATGTTTCTGCAGCTTTAGGTGCACTGTGTTTCACCATTCTCTATTCTCACACATCTTTGAGGGTCTGAGCATTTTCTGTGACTTCTCTGGTTTGTTTCTTTGAGCTTGCATAACAACATTGATCTATCTTAATATGTAATGAACTTTTATCTCCCACTTAATGTAAGGACAATCTAGCACATATTTCATTTCATGTATTGCAATTTTTAGTTCAAGAGTTGACCTTTAGTTTTGTTTAATTTCAGTTTCTTTGCTGATGGTCTACACTTGCATATTAATTATGGCCATCTTTTGATTTATGTTCTATATTTTCTCTATGTAATTTAATGTTCTTACCTGGAATGATATCATCCAAATAATTTTAAACTTTATTTATGGGGATTATTTTTCTAAGTAAAGTGTTAACATTTATGACCTCTTCATTTTGGTCTTTTTAAATACGGTGTAGTATAATAATGATTACTGTGTTTGTACTAATTCTAAGTTCCTTTTTTCGTTCTGTTTTATCTGTGGGAATATGCCACTTCACATGACACTTGACAGTTTTAAAAATATTTTATTTATATATTTATTTTAGAGAGAGAGGGAGAGAAAGAGGGGAAGAGGCATATAGAGAGTGAGAATGGATACATCAGGGCCTCTAACCACTGCCAACAAACTCCAGAAGCATGTGCTACCTTGTGGATCTGGCTATATGGGTGCCGGGGAATCAAATCTGAGTCCATAGGCTTTGCAGGCAAGTGCCTTAACCACTTAGCAATCTTTCCAGCCCAACATTTGTTTTATAGGTCAGTTTAGGTACAGCGGTGTTTATAGATTAAACAGTAACCCACACCTAAAGGCATATCTTTTTTAAAAATTTTTTTTATTTTTTGTCCTTTGTTTATTGGAGAGTGAGAGAGAGGGAGAGGGAGAGGGAGAGGGAGAGAAAGAGAGAGAGAGAGAGAGAGAGAGAGAGAGAACGGGTGCGCCAGGCTTCCAGCCACTGCAAAGGAACTCCATACGCCTGCGCCCCCTTGTGCATCTGGCTAATGTGGGTCCTGGGGAATCGAGCCTCAAACCGGGGTGCTTAGGCTTCACAGGCAGCCACTTTACGGCTATGCCATCTCTCCAGCCCTAAAGGCATATCTTTTATTCTGTTATATACTGGGAGATTTTAAGTGTTTCCACTTGTAGCTCCTCAACATACCTTTAAATAGTCCACGACTGGAAGAGCCCCCATGCACATTTCTGGAGTGACTCTTACTGCAATTCTCTTCTCTTTGTTTCTCACTCTGTAAACATCAGTCACCTCAATAGCCCAAGATTGCTCCTCAGGACTGCGTATTTTTTGTGGACTTCACTTTCCCAAGCTGTGATCTAGAATGTACCTTGTGTTATTTTACAAGATACTTCTTTTTCAATTATTTTAGCTCTATACTCTTTTATCTAAAAATTGAACTTTATCATCTACCATCTATTATCTATCTATCTATATATCATCTATCATACATCTATCTATCATATATCTATCTATCATCTATTTCTAGTGTTATTTATCCTCATATATAGGCAACACTGATATAAATTTACCCATCTTGACTGGATATAAAAGTGTTAATTAGCTTAACTTTCATATTTAGGACAATATTAAGAGGTTTTTTTTTACATGTTGTGAGATTTACAAATTTCATTTTTTTTGTCTTTGTAGATCTCTGTGTTGGTTATCTTTCATGTTGTTGTGACAAAAATATCTTTAGGAGGAAGACACCCAGCTTTCTGCTCCAGAGTCTAGCATGATGGGGAAGTTATGATGGCTGGAGAACTGGGCGGCCAGTCACGTTGCACCCACATCCGGAAGTAGGGAGCCATGGCTTCTGCTGGGATGCTTCCCTCCCCCTTGATTGTGCAGTGCCAATAGGATGGGGCAGTGACTACATTTAGGCTAGTTCTTCTCACCAAAATGAACCTAATCTAGAAAATTTCTCATAGACATGTCCAGAGATTTGTTTCCTTGGTGATTCTAAATCCTGTCAACTTGACAATCAAGATTAATCATCACAATGTTCAATTAATCCAGCATCATTTGTCTTCCCAATGAAATTGGAATCAAGTGTTTGTGTATTAACAATGAAAAGTGATATGAAATATTTTATTTTTTGAGACAGAATCTAATTCTGTAGCCAAGCTGTCCTGACCTCACTATGTAGACCAGTAGAGCCTTGAACTTGTGATTATTTGACTGCCTCAGTCTCCTGGGTGCTGGGATTATATGCATGAACCATTACACTCAGCAAATATTCTAAATTTAATACTGTTGAGATAAAAAAACAACAACTGAGTTTTACTGCTCTGAGATGAGTTACTGGTGTTTTTTTGCATGTGTACTTGATTGTGAGCATGAATGTAGAGTATTATGATGTGGTGTGCTATGTGTGGTAGATGCAAGTGTGTGTGTGTGTGTGTGTGTGAGTGTGTGTGTATGCAGTTGCACATGTGCCATGGGCATGAGTGTGAAGGCCAGAGGAGAACTTCAGGTGCCCTTCTTTATTGTTGAAGTACGTCATTCCTTAGGACAGGTCTCTCCTTCAACCTGGATGTTTGTTTCAGAAAGCCTTCTATGCCCATATTTTTATGTGTGTTTTAAGGAGTTGAATTTGGGTGGTCTTGGGCCCTTCTAGCCCTCAGAGTTAAGGGGTGAGCCCTCTTAACCATTGAGCCATCTCCCCAGCACAAGTTCTTAGTATTTCTTTGTATTTGAAGTTAAGAACCAATTTAGATGATACCAATCATAGATCTAAGGGTTAAGAAATTTGGACTAAAATTACAATGTAAGTTAGTAGCAATCTAAACCTAATAAGTGCTTTGTAAATTAATTATTTTTATCTTTATTCTTTTATTCTTTCCCCATCTTCAATTTGGAATATATATATTTCTATTACACTTAGCCACATTTGAAGAAACAGATTAGTAGTCAGATTACTATTACTGACAAAAACTATAAAAGATTTCATCATCATTGTGTCCTGTTGCCATGGTCATTGCTTACTGAAGAAGACCTCCCAATGAATTGGGCCACTTAGAACTCACACCTTTTTTTGTTGTTGTTGTATTTTGAGGTAGGGTCTCACTCTAGTTCAGGGTGACCTGGAATTCAATCTATAGTGTCAGTGTGGCCTCAAACTCATGACAATCCTCCCACCTCTGCCTCCTGAGTGCTGGGATTAAAGGCGTGTGCCACCATGCCAGGCAGAGAGCTCACACCTTTTGAAGCCCTGTCCCCTGTAGCATATGAGCTTGCCATGCATGACCAAACTACTCAATGTAAGGGACACCATATGAGTTATGAGGATGGATCATAACAGTATGTGCATCTCTCACAGTTTATTGCCACAGGTGCTTGGAGAAAGCCATCTACAACATAAGAAATCCACTGCTCGAGACTGTGACATTGTGAGACTTCAGCGAGAAGAGGTTACCTGCAGGGAGGGAGGAAGCAGGGAGGAAATGAGAGAAGTGCAAAGAGGAGTGGTGTGAAGCAAGTGAGGAAGAAAGGACCTGGGAAGGGAAGGAGGAAGGAGATGCCTAGCTAGTCCACAGATGTTCAGGGATATTACCTCATGCACCGGCATCTGAATGAAGGAGTTGTCGTGAACATCAGGCTCTGTGGAGCCATCACCCCCTACTGCCATCTGACTGAAACCACATGAGAAATCTAGCAAAAACTGACTACATTCAACTCACAAAACTGCAAAAATTGTCTTAAGCCCCTAAGATTGAAGATAATTTAATTTGTTGCATAGCCATAGATAACCAAATAATTAAAAATGGCTGTTGCTTGCAATGAGCTTCTGTCTTCTCAGAAATGACAAATTTTACCAGTTAATTTCCTGTTAAAGGATTACCATTACTTTAATTGTGCTTTCTGCTTACCCAGATACATTATTTTGGGGGTTGAAATGACCTACTAGATCAATTAAAATTATTGAATTAATTTATTGTGGTTTTAGGATAGAACTTAGAGACTTTCTCTTCTGGGGCATGTTTTACTTGAGGAATCATATGACTTTTTTTCTTCCTAGTGAATTTATTTCCATTTATATCAGACGTTAAAAATCAGTAATTGTTGTTCTGCATACTTGAGTATGGTAGAAAACACCAAAGAAAATGCTGACATTTTTCTAATTGTACTCATGAAGACTACTGCTGTATGTTTTGAGAATCAGTTAAAATTGAGTAGTTACTTCTTTGCTTCAGGACTTAGAACTCTTTTTTTATTCAAATATAACCCAAGTCAATTGATTTTTCTGTGGAAGATCTCTGTGTTTACAGAGTGTGCTTTAAGGAATCCTTTCACAGTTAAGTCTTTTAAAGTTTTGATTCGGTGTGTTCTTACCAGCTGTGGTGTTTTGATTCAGGTATCCCCCACAAACTTAGGTGTTCTGAATGCTAGGTTCCCAGATGATGGAGATTTGGAAATTAATGCTTCCTGAAGCCAGTGTATTGCTGAGGTCAGGCTTATGTATTATAGCCAATTTCCTCTTGCCAGTGTTTGGCACACTCTCTTGTTGCTGTTGTCCACCCAATGTTGTCAAGGAGGTGATGTCCACTCTGCTCATGTCATCATTTCCCCCTGCCATCATGGAGCTTCCCCTAAAGTCTGTAGGCCAAAATAAACCCTTTTGTCCCATAAGATGCTCTTGACCAGTGATTTCTGCCAGCAATGTGAACCTGACTGCAACTCTAAAGTTGGTACTGAGACTGATGTCATTGCTGCTTGAAATATGACTGTGTAGGATGATGGAGGAATGTGGACGAATTTGAAATTTGGCCTAAGAGATGCCTTGTAGCACTGTAAGTATAGCTTGATGGACTATTCTGGCCAGGTGGACAGACCCGAGTACAGTAAGAACTACGTACTGTCAGGTTTGGCTTATGAGTGTGAGAAAAAGCTTTGCCGGGATTGGACTAAAAGCAGTTTGTGTGAGACGCTGCCTGTTATGCCCATGTCCTGAGAAATTGTGCAGAGTTTCATTGCTTAGAAATGGACTGGTATGTAGATAGGGATATGGCACAGAATGAAATCTTTGGGCTTATACTCCTGCCTGTTCAGCTGCAATTGTATGAGACTTTATAACCATTGAGATTGGGCCAGCTAATGTACATTGGGATAACAGAAAGAATGCAGAGTACTTCGAAGGGGCCTGAATGCTGAAGGAGTATCCTGCTCTTCAAAGTCTGCTTTACTCCCCCCTGGATTAACATATTGGCACCCACCTGGTATTATGGAGTATAAGAAATGCAGGAAAGAGAGGGTCATTGAGTTTGCAACATGGTCTTGTGTTTTGGAAATGGCCATGGGCAGTGTGAAGCAGGATTGCTGGATGCCTGCATGGAGACCCAATGGAACCATGAGGATGGACCATGGGTTGTAGTAGAGACCCAGTGGAGATGTCAGGACCATACGATGGCTGCTAACAAGAGCTGCTGCTCCAATGAAGTCTTGCAGGAGTATGAATAGCCTAGCTGGAGGGTTGCAGTTGGAACTGCAGAGACTTGTCACTGATTAGAACCATCAGACTTAAGAGACTTGTCATTGACTAAAGTTGTTGGATTTGGAGAATTTGATGTTTGCCCTGTTTAAATCTTGTATTGGTTGAATATTTCTTTGCTATATCAAATGCCATCTTTTGCAATATGAATGTTTAATCTGTGACATTATGGGTTTTAGTGGGGGATATTTTTGGTAGTATGGCTCAGTTGAAAGACATTGGATTATGGGGATGTTTGAATATCATTGGGATTGATAAAACTATGGGGACTTTTAAAGTTGGACTGAATGAATCGTATTTTATGTCATGTATGGTTATTAATTTATGGGGGCTAGGGGCATGGTGATTTGATTCAGGTGTCCCCCATAAACTTATGTGATCTGGATGCTAGGTTCCCAGCTATTGGGGATTTGGGAATTAATGCTTCTTGGAGGCTGTGTATTGTTGGGGGTGGGCTTATGCATATTACAGCCAATTTCCTCTTGCCAGTGTTTTTCATACTCTGCTGTTGCTGTTGTCCACCTGATGTTGGCAAGGAGATGATGTCTACTCTTTTCTCATGCCATCGTTTTTCCCTACCATCATGGAGCTTCCCCTTGAGTCTGTAAGCCAACATAAAGCCTTTCTTCCCACAAGCTGCTCTTGGTCAGGTGATTTCTTCCAGCAATGTGAACTTGACTACAATACCAGTGTTTCCTGCCCTTTCTGAAGTTCTCTTTCATGATGTGATCAGTTAAGAGAAGCTATGGTGTTCTGTTGTTACCTGTGCACTTGACATGCTATAAACAGCTCAGCAGAATTATTGTTATGCTTATAAAGTACTTTTGTATATGTGTAATGTTATTGATGGGATCGTATTTGAAAATACATCAGTTAGCATCCAAACTCTAAAGAAAATGATAAAATGCTGATTCCTTTAAGTAATGGGGAAGCTGAGGAAGAAGAGAACTCTGAAAGAATACTTTCTGATATATATTTAAGAAAATGGTAGTGTTGTGGCTCAAATACTACTACCCTTGGTGATAAGTTATCCAATTTATTTAAATTCTCTACTCATGTTGCATTTATATACCATTATTCACCCAGAAAGCCTTATGAATTGTTAAACTAGAATTCTCTTTATTACATCCATCTGAGATACATAGAGATTACTATTATTCTCACTGGATAGGTGAGAAGGGCTTAAACATGGAACAAGGATTACTTTTCATAATCATAACACAGTGACAGAGCCAGGAAGTATAATATTTATTTTGATACCAGTGCTGGCATGGATAAATTCGTACTTGAATGTGTAGATAAATGATAAATAAGTAGAAATCCATAGTAGGTAGACCCCCCCCCATGCACTGTGGAAAGTATAGAAACCCATTTGCTTCCTGTTTTTACTTCTCCAATTTTTGTTGCTTACCAGACCACCCAAAACTTATATTTTGTTGTTTGCTGAGTAATTCCAAGAAGAGGACTATTCTTGATAGCCCATTGTCTCCATATTCAGCTCTAATGCCTATCTTAGGCAGAGGAAAATATCTATGCTTCTTGCTTCCTTTATCCTAAAACCCTCTGAAGTATTTGGAAAACTTATGCTTCTTTTGTAGCAATGGATAAGATTTTTCAAGAGTTTTATCATTTGCATTTACTCAGATTTCCAATAAAGTAAAACATACTCAGGTGCAAGGTTCATAAGTATTGCCAAGAAGTAACAGGAGCTGGAGGCAGAGCCTGTCCTGGAGTCATTGAGTGCAATGCATACCTGGAAGCTAGCAGATACCAATCAATGAAGCTTTAGTTTCAATGCGACACAGTTGTTTCAGAATTCACCTTGGGTTTAATGTTCCTGGAGCTTTGTCCAGAGGACTAAATTGCTTCTTTAATGAACTCAAGTATCTGGACTGGTGGTCTAGGTCAGTTTGTAGGTAGGCATTTTCAGTTTTTAAAGACCAGCAACTAGATTGTTTAAGAAAACTAAATTGGACTAATGCATGGTTTTCTATATTTTCTATAGGTTGCCTTGTTTTTTTGACATAGACATTGCATTTTGAGTCTTATTTGGACCATTGTGCACAAGCAACATGAAACATACAAAATAGAAAAATAGGTAACAAAACTATTAATTTCAAGCACTAAATTATAATTGCTTGGCCTATCATTTTAAAGGAGTGAGAATTTATGTGAATGAGTTTGCAAAGTATTTACATTTGCTATACGAGTTAAAAAGAAGTCAATATAATTTGTAGTTTCTCTGTATTTTTGTGTAGACTTCTAATCTTTGTAAAAATGACACATTAAATAGTTTTCTTTATGATATAATCAGATTTTGAATTTGATTTAGATTTAAGTATTTTCTCCTTTTCCAAGCAATGGTGTGCTACAGGAGAGACTTTTTTGGTTTGAGAAGGGAAAAGTGGGAGGATTCTCCATTTAGAAGTTTCACACTGTCAGCAGACACATGAAGAAAACCCCTCTTATTACTAATCAAAGTGCTAAGCACAGCAAGAATCTACTACAGAAATCAGGAACCATTTTTGCTCTCACTCTCTATCTATCTAATCAAGGTTCAGGGTGGTACCAGGAAAAATCTTCCATGCTGGCATTATTATAAAATTATTTACACTCTACCTTTAATATTGCATTTGAATCCCCCCACCCCCATGGCTTTGTGTACTTTGTACAAGACTCCCATGGAAACATTTGTATTTTCTTCCACTTTCTTCCACTGATGAGGGTAATATATTTTATAATTCCCTAGCTACTTCTCCCACACTGTTTTTTTTTCTTTCTATTTACCAGGAGGTCTTTTGTGAAAGAAATTAAAGGGGCTGTAGGCTAGCTACTTCTCTTATATGAATTATTAATATATCATTTACCTTAAGAAGTGCTACAACTATAGGCTGATCACAATGAACTTGCCACTTCTCTCTTTCTCTGCTGACCAAGCAGCCAGCAAGTCAATCTTTGCCATGTAGAATGGGCAGGTGGCACATTCCAGGACAGGTCAGGGCACTGCCTCTTGAGGCTCAGAGGCTTTTCACAAGGGTCTTGTCCTACTCTCTACACAAGAAGCCTTGGTACAAGCCCCACTTCACCAGCTCTCTGCAATGTTGTACATTCTTTGTGGTTGAAGGACTTTTAGAGTCACCAAACAAAAAAATCTCTTTATGTTTTGAAAATTTTCATTATGGTAGAAAACTGTGTTAAATTTATTTTCTCTTGTACCGAACTTCCCCAGTGAAGATACCCAGTATGATGCCTCTTGTTAGACATATCTTTTATAACCCTTCTAAAATCTGCTCTGTTCAGTGTACTGTCTCCTCAGGGAACTTTGTGAACTCCTTTTTATCTTTGTTTAAGAGATCCCTCTGTCCTAGCTATCTGACCCTTTACCTGCCACGTTCCTTGCCACTAGTCTATGCCTCTCTTTGTCCAGTGTATAACTTCTAGGAAAACTTGGCTTAGAAAACTATTTTATGTGGAGTGTTACACTTTGCAGATAACATTTACATTTTGACTCAAAAGAGTCAGCAATGTGGCAATTACAGGTACCTTGGAAGAAACAGAAGCAAACACTTCGAACTTCTCAAACCACAATAGTGAGCTGCCTTCTCAGCTTATGTCAAAGGCTGGCTTTGCCAATTCCTGCCTACATGAGGCCACATCATGAATAGCTAGCTCTTCCTTCCCCATAGCCATGGCTGTAACACTCCAAGAGGACCACAGTTTGAAGAAATACTAGTTGGTGCTCTATCAAATACCATTAAATAGTATGTCACTATCTTAGAGAGGTTGAATAATATACAATCCCATAATTATTTTTGGTTGGTGACTATTGGCAAATCAAAGCACTTGAGTTCCTCTGCTCCCATACCACAATGAATACAGAGGACTTCTGACCACAAGAACTGTGGGTTTTATTTTTGCTCATACATTAAGCAAGCAAGTAAACAGTGCCACAGTGAATACCAGATGAGTGTCTTAATCTAGCTTTGATATTGCTTGTCTAGAGGTAGCACTGGGTCCTACAGGTTGAAGCCTGTCTGAATTCCCTCCCACTTCACACAGCAGTCTCATGTGTCAGATTGTTATATCTGTGCTTCTGAGCAGCCAGCTATAAATCAAGGTTCCCACAATTTCCACTTTGGGTTATTTTGCTTGAGTGGCACACAAAACTCAAAGAAACACTCACTAACTTTTGCTAGTTCATTCTAAAGGATGTCACACAGGTCACACATGAGGAGGTACCCAGGGAAAGGCACAGGAAAGGCACGAGGAACTCCCATGCCCTTCTATGATAGGCTGCCTCTAGGGACAGCTGTGTTTTGGGTTATCTGGAAGCTTTCTGTTCCTGTTTATTTTTTATTTTCATGGAGACTTCCGTTCACAGGCATTGTTGAAGCATGGGAAGCTATGTGGATAGGTGGTGGGACTCTGCTAAATTCAGTGAAAACTGAATTGGGTCAGAGGACAGTCAGTGGGTGGTCACTGAAGATCTGATCATTTGCTTTGCAATATAAGGGCAAAGGTCCCTGCCTCCTGGTGTCAGAAGTCCTGTGTGGACTGTGGTAGGGATTAGAGCCTCTGACTGACAGAGTAAGTGGAGAGACTGAGTAGGACCCGTTTGATGAGATTGCTCTTAGTCGCTCTGGGACAGGACGTTTTTGAGAGAAGGAGGGTCTTTGTGGTGGTTTGATTCAGGTGTCACCATAAACTTAGGTGTTCTGAATGATAGGTTCCCAGATGATGGATATTTGGGAAGTAATACCTCCTGGAGGGAGTGTATTTTTGAAGGTGGGCTTATGGGCTTTATAGCCAGTTTCCCCATGCCAATGTTTGGCACATCCTCCTGTTGTTGTGGTCCACCTTATGTTGTCCAGGGGGTGATGTCCATCCTCTGCTCATGCCATCATTTTTCCCTGCCATCGTGGAGCTTCTCCTCGAGCCTGTAAGCCAAAATAAATCTCTTTTTCCCAGAAGCTGCTCTTGATTGGGTGATTTCTACCAGCAATGTGAACCGGACTGCAACAGTCTTATACCATCTATCAGACAGGGGTAGGTCTGAGAATTCTTTACAGCCAGCTCCAAGGTGGGAAAGTGATGGAAGATTAGAAATACTATGACTCTCCTTGGGGAAAGGAAGTGATTAACCAGGAACTGTGGATGAAACATATATATATATATATATATATATATATATATATATATATATATAAAACTTTAAGCTTGAAAAATGAGAAAGGAGACTTGATTTTTGTTTTAAAGACCTAAACTTATAAGGAATGATAAGGAATGAACGCAGGACCTTGAGCATTCTAGGTAAGTAGTCCACCACTGGCCCTCAGCCCTACCTAAAGATATTTCTTTTGATTTAAAAATGCTAAGTTTTTCAATACTCTCTTTATATCCACAGATAAGCTTTCTTCTCAGCACTAATCCGAAATTCTTCCATATATTTATTTATTTTGGGAGTGGGAAGTGGTCAGTGTGGTATTAGGGTTCTCTAGAGGAACAGAACTGCTAGAATGAATTATTTTAAAAGGAATTTATTGGATTAGTTTACAATAGTCCAATAGCAGTTGCAGGCCAGAAGAATCAAGGAACCTGGTAGCTGCTCAGTCCACATGGCCAGATGCCTCAGAAGTCCTGACCCGGCACTGAAGATGGCAATGGAAAGCCTGGAGGCTTCCTGAGGAGCCGCTGGGTTTTGATCCATGTGAGTCTTCAGTTGACACTGGTCTTCAGTCCACGCTGTTCTTCAATCCACGCTGGAAGGCAACAAGCAGCTCCAGCAGCCAAGTCCCCCTCTGAGTGGGCCGCCCACTCTGGGGGAAGGGCTCACTCTGGGGGAAGGACTTCCTACTTTTGTTGATCCTTCCTGGAAGCATCTCCCGAGACCCACCTAAAAGGGATTTTTGTGGATTACTAAACAGATCAAGTTGACAACACCTTAACTATCACAAGTCTAACCCTGTCGACTTAGCAACTAACCATATGTCCTTACATCATAATTAATTTCCAAATGAAAACAGTAACAAGCTCATAATTCTGCCTAATATGGTATCACTATCCCACGTACGACTGGAACAACAAAATCTTCCCCCAAACACAAAGCTTAGTCTCTAATATAATAGGTCTAATATAAATTCAGCAGTTAGATAGTGATATAATCTTAATATTGGTGTAGATATGTACAACACTCTGTATCAAGGTAGGACAGAAACATTGCAATTATAATCCTTGTTTCTGTAACTGAGAAGTTGTACAGCCAGAGGCAGAGTGTGGTGGTTTGATTCAGGTGTCCCCCCATAAACTGAGGTGTTTTGAATGCTAGGTTCCCAGCTGATGGAGATTTGGGAATTAATGCCTCCTGGAGAGAGTGTATTGTTGGGGGTGGGCTTATGGGTGTTATGGCCAGTTTCCCCATGCCAATGTTTAGCACACTCTCCTGTTGCTGTTGTTCACCTTATGTTGGCCAGAGGGTGATGTGCATCCTCTGCTCATGCCATCATTTTCCCTCACATCCCCCTCAAGCCTGTAAGCCAAAATAAATCCTCTTTTTCCAAGGACCCGCTCTTGGTTGGGTGATTTCTACCAGTAATGCTAACCTTACTGCAACAGTAAAGTGGCACTGAGGGATAGGGTTGTTGCTAGACACCTGACTCTGTGGCTTTGGCTTTTTGGAGCTGATTTTCAAGAGGAATGTGGAAGGACTTGAAACCTTGGCCTAAGAGATGCCTTGCAGTGCTGTAAGTACAGATTGATGGACTATTTTGGTCAGAGTTGAAAGACCTGAAATGCAGTAAGAACTATGGACTGTGAGGTTTGACTTATGAAGGTGAGAAAGAGCTTTGCCTGGACTGGGCTAGCAGTTTGTGTGAGAAGCTTGCTCTTATGTCCATGTCCTGAGAAGTTGTGCAGGGTTATTTTGCATAGAAATGAACTGGTGTGAGCAGAGGGATATGGCACAGAAAGAAATCTTTAGGCCGAAACTGTTGACCATTCAGCTGCAATTGAGAGATCACAATTGGGACAGCTGACCTGTACTAAATGTAGACTCTTTTGAAGGGCCCTAAATGCTCAAGGAGTATCCTGTTCTTCAAAGTTAGCTTTATTCCCCACCCCCACTTCCCCCCAACCCCCAAAAACCTGGATTAACAAATTGGGACCCTAGCTGGTATTGTGTAGTAGAAGAAATGCTGGGAAGAGTGTCATTGAGTTTGCAACATGGTCTTGTATTTTGGAAACGGCCATGGGCAGTGTGAGGCAGGTTTGCTAGATGCCTGCATGGAGACCATATGGGGCCATGAGGATGAACCGTGGGTTGCAGTGGAGAACCAATAGAGCTGCCAGGACCATAAAATGGCTGCCAAGGAAAGCTGCCAGGCCCCAATGAAGTTTTCCAAGACTGTGAGTAGCCTAGCTGGAGGGGCGGAATTGGAATGCCAGAGACTTGTTGCTGGTTAGAATTATTGAATTTGGAGATTGTCTCTGGCTAGAGTTGTTGGACTTGACAGAGTTTGATGTTTTCTCTGGTTGTTTTAGATCTTGTATTGGCTGAATATTTCTTTGCTATGCCCAATGCCATCTTCTGCAGTGTGAATATTTATTCTGGGCCATTATGGGTGTTTGGGGGATTTTTTGATATTATGACTCAGTTAAAAGACCTTAGATGGGCTGGAGAGATGGCTTAGTGGTTAAGCGCTTGCCTGTGAAGCCTAAGGACCCCGGTTCGAGGCTCAGTTCCCCAGGTCCTACGTTAGCCAGATGCACAAGGGGGCGCACACGTCTGGAGTTCGTTTGCAGAGGCTGGAAGCCCTGGTGCGCCCATTCTCTCTCTCTCCCTCTATCTGTCTTTCTCTCTGTGTCTGTCGCTCTCAAATAAAAAAAAAAAAAAAAATTTAAAAAAAAAGACCTTAGACTATGGGGATGCCCAAACATCATTAGGATTGATAAAAACTATGGGAACTTTAAAGTTGGATGAATGTATTTCATTTTAAATCATGTATGGTTATCAGTTTATGGGGGCCAGGGGCAGAATGTGGTGGTTTGAGTCAGGTGTCCCTATAAACTTAGGTGCTCTGTATGCTAAGTTCCCCAGCTGATGGCAATTGAAAATTAATGCTTCCTGGAGGTAGTGCATTGTTGGGAGCGGGCTTATGGGTATTATAGCCAGTTTCCCCAATCCAGTGTTTGGCACACTCTCCTGTTTCTATGGTCCACCTTATGTTGGCCAGAGGGTAGTGTCTACCCTCTGCTCATGCCATCATTTTCCCCTGCCAAAATAAACCTCTTTTTTTCCCTGAAGCTGCTCTTGGTTGCGTGATTTCTACCCGCAATGCGAACCTGACTGCAACAAGTGCAGAGAGTCACAACTGGTCAAGTGCTGAAAATATGTGACTGATGAATGCCATAAACAAGCCATATACACAAACCTCTCCATAGCCCAGGGAACAGTGAAGAAGACGCAATGGACATTAATATAAGAGCTGGAGGAGGAGTGCTATGGAACTCTGACATTCAGACATGACAAAGTCATTGGCCTCATGAACACACACCAGATGTAGTTAGTTGCACAAGATCTGCACATGATGGGGCTAGTCTGTATTCTTTAGTAGACAGAGGAGGGGCTTGGGAGGCCACTCCCCTCTCTAATGAGTTAATAGCAGTTAAAGGTTGTGGTGGGATAGAAGTGGGGTCATTCTCTTCCAAGGCACAGCCACATTTTTATTTTTTTGAGGTAGGTTCTCACTCTAGCTCAGCTGATCTGGAATTCACTATGTAGTCTCAGGGTGGCTTTGAACTCATGGTGATCCTCCTATCTCTGCCTCCCAAGTACTGGGATTAAAAGTGTCCACCACCACACCTGGCTCATGGCTGCTATTAAAATTTCAGAAAAAGAAGGAAAAGAGACTGAGGGGAATAAGAGAGGGTAATGTGCCATGCATATGATCAAATGTAATATGTAAGTATGAAAATGTCTATAAAGCAAATAAAAATTATAAGAATACTTTAATTACTAAAGTTTTCTTAGTTAAATTTATTTTTGCTAGCATGCTGTAACTAAAAGCAATCATGTCAAAGTATGGAACTGATGTATAGTAATCTTTAATACTTATTTTGATAAAAATATACTTAAAATTTTGAACACAATATAGCATATAGATCACTCTTTTAATTTATAGAGGCAAAATCACTGAAAGAATAATTCTCACAGGCTACAGAAAAATAAAAATAATAATAAAATTGATGCTAATGCTACTCCAATATACTTTAGGATGTCCAACATTTAGGGATAGCCTAACTTTTAACAAGGTTGAAGCATGAAAGGCTGTCAAGTGAATATGTAGCATTTTTCTTCTTCTTCTTCTTCTTTTTTTTTTTTTTTTTTTGAGGTAGGGTCTCATTCTAGCCCAGGCTGACCTGAAATTCACTATGTAATCTCAGGGTGGTCTCGAACTCATGGAGATCCACCTACCTCTGTCTCCCAAGTGCTGGGAATAACAGTGTGTGCCAAGCATTCTTATTCTTAAGTAACAAGCAAACACTTTTGAAAACTCATGAGAGTTGTGTGTGTAAAATAATTAAAATTCATCAAATACTTAGAGAGGGAGCCATCTTCTGATTTCTATTATTTTATTTTTTTGGCTTTCATTTCAAGGTTTCTTTCCTCTGACAAGTCTTCCCTCATCAAGTCTCCCTGATTGAATCCTTGCAGATCAGGTTAATCTGTTTCATAATGAACAGTTTCTGTTGCTCCAATGTAATGCTACGAAGTACTACTTATTATCTGTAGTGAAGGAATCATATACCAATTTATGTCAGCAACATCATACTTAAGAATACTAGTTTTATTTCTAAAAATAGGTTTGGTTAGCTGGTATAAAATTAAGGACTTCACATTTTAAACTGAAGTGTGAAATGAAAAATTGTATTCTTTAATCTAGGTAGTTAAGAGAACAAAAAATTAGAAAAGCCCAAAAAGGGGAATCTATGAATTATATTTTAGAGAAGAAAAGATAAAGGAAAAACAGCAACAAAGTGAATCTGGGTGCCGTATCAACAGGTACAATGAGTAACTAAAGAAGGCTGTAAAAGTTACCAATAAACCATTCAATCATGGGCTCTGAAAGAGAGAAGAGCTCTCAAGAGGCCACACAATCTGGTTCTTCGCCCTCAGAAATAGGATAGCTCAGCTTTTCTTCAATTCTGGTCCTCTGGCTCCTCTGGAAGACATCAAAATGGATTATACAGTTTTTCAGGTCAACAACAAGCTACTGAGTTTCATAATGTGGCTGGGCAGATAGGAGCAGGATCTCAGAGAATAGATCTAATTCCTTATCTGGAGGCATTCACACCTCAGTGGGGAAACAAACACATGAACAGATAATTCTGTCCATAATACCAACAGGCTGAGCAAGCAGTAATACACTCTGACATAAAAGCTTTCTTTCAGGTTGTGACTTAGAATTTCATGTTCTAAGATTAAAAATAAAAAGAAATAAGAGAAGGTTCTTCCAAATGGCAAGAAGAAAGGAAATGAGGTAGATACATCTAGTATGTCTATAAAATGTCCATTTGTACATTTAAAAGTTTCTAAGGAAATGAATAGACTTGAGGAAACAGACAAAAGCAGGTGAGAATGAATAGCTGATTTAAAAAAATAGAAACAGGGATCTTCTGTTGTGCTCTGTTTTTATGCATTTTTATTCTTTATTAAAGCATACCATACAGAAAAGTGCCAAATAATACCTTGCATTGCAATTATACTTTGCTTAGTGAACACTCTTGCTACACCTACTGAAGACAGCATAATCCCAGTGCTTTTGGAGCTTCTTCATTCTTCCCGGTTACTCCAGTGCAACTACTATTTGACTTATAGCTTCAAGGTGTAGTTTTGCCTAATTTTTGAACTCTCACTCCCCTTTTAATTACTGTATTTTTTGGGGGGAGGATTGGGGGACATTATTTCACTATGTAGTCCCAGCTGGCCTGGAACTAGCTATGTAAGCCATGCAGGTAAGTAGCACCATGTCTGGCAGATGTAAAACTTATTTTTTCATGCTAAATAAATCTGGATTGTATTTTAAATTATTAAATTGGAGTGTATTTAAGTTACATTTCACAAAAGTTTTGTATGTTATTTGGTACACATATATAAGAATATATTAAAAATACTTTTGTTTACTTTTATTTATTTATTTATTTGAAAGTGACAGAGGGGGGGGGAGAATGGGCACACCAAGGCCTCCAGCCACTGCAAACGAACTCCAGATGCGTGCACCCCTTGTGCATCTGGCTAACGTGGGTCCTGGGGAATCAAGCCTCGAACCGGGGTCCTCAGGCTTCACAGGCAAGCACTTAAACGCTAAGCCATCTCTCCAGCCCTGTATAAGCATATATTTTAGCTTCATACATAGGAGTAAAAAGGCAGATTATAGGTAATGCTTTGTGGTTGCTCTTGGTATGTTTTTTCAAAAGTGTTTCATCCATTTACTTTTTTGTGTCAGCATATTCTGAGAATTCTAGTCACAGTGAAGCAAGTGGTAGCAGTGTTGAGTCCTTTTCAGGTTGCCCATTCTTGTGGGTGTGTGATTGTCGCTCACTGCTGTTAATTTGCACTTCACTGGAGAGTGAAGTGGAAATTCATATGCTGTCTTTAATGCTTTCTTCAGTCTCTAGTGCACTTTATCTAGAGATCTCTTTTCTTATTGTGTTTTATGTTTTGTAGACAAACCCTATCCAATATGTACATTGCAAGTGCTTTCTCCTACTCTCTCTCTTGCATTTATCTTATTTCTTCTAAGTTATTTTCATTTTAATGAAGCTCACATTTATCAAGATTTTCCTTCAGAATTCAGTGTCTTGCACAGTATTCTGTTTAAGCAATCTGCCTACTCCTGGGTCACAAAAATGCTTTCATGTTATCTCTTAGCAACTTCACTGTTTACTTTTACACTTAAGTCTATAATTCAAGCTGATTTGATTTTTATGCATTGTGTGAGATAGGTTTTTTCCCCTTTCTGGTTCATCACTAGCCTAGGCTAACCTAGGACTCACTCTGTAGTCTCAGGGTGACCTTGAACTGACAATAACCCTTCTACCTCTGTCTCCTGAGTGCTGGGATTAAAGGTGTGTACCATCATACGAGGAAAAATAGTGTTTTTTGAGTTTCCCTATAGTCCAAACTGACCTGAGCCTCACTCTGTATCACTCTGTAGTCCCAGCTAGCCTTGAACTCACAACAATCCTCCTACTTCTGCCTCTCAAGTGCTGGGATTAAAGTTGTGCACCACCATGGCCAGTGTCTTTACCTGTTTTAAGTGCACAATCCACTAAAAATCATTTATTTTTCAGAGTCTGTTTCATTTTTGTAGTAGTTTTACCTTAAACTAGGTTACTATGTATGTGTAGATCTAAATCTAGATAATTTTTCCATTTCAGTGATAGAAGTGGTGGAATGTATGCATGACCTGTCCCATAACACATTTTTATTTCCTTTTTTAAACTTTTTATTGACAATTTTCATGCATATATGTAATATATTTTGATCACAATCCTCTCATTGCTTTCTTTTGCTCCTCTTTTCCATCTGACATCCACTGAACTCCTTCTTTCCAACTGGTCCCTCTTCAGTTTTGTTGTCATTTTATTTATCTATTTTGCTCTCTCCATCATCTATGACAGCATCTTGATGAAGTCCAATATTGTACTTGTGCAGATAATGACAGCCACTGTGATGGCGTGAATGCAGTGGGTACTTCCTATCTGAATGACAGATAGAGACAGAGTTCTAAAGCTCTCCTCTTATTCTTTGGCTCCTAAATTCTTTCTTCTACCTCTTCCCTGGTGATCCTTGAGCCTTGGAAGTTGTGATAGAAATGTCTTGTTTAGTGCTGATCAATCAACAGTCTCTTCTGGGCACTTTTATGAGTTTTAAGTCTCTCCAGTAGACTGGAAAGAGAATCTTTTTTAACTAAAACTATGAGTAGTGTAATATGTAGGTATAAACACAAATATTTAGAGAGAAATTTGAAGAGCATAAAATATCAGTGTAACAAAACAGTAGTAGTTTTCCCTCCTAGTATTTATGACTTCCCCAGCCATAGGCCTTTCACTAGGTTTGCAGTATTGGCTATGAATTCTTTCCCACAGAATGGGCCTCAAGTCTAATCAGAGAACAATTAGTTACCTTCATACCAGGAATGTTGATATTGTACCAGTGGGCACATTCTGGTTGACTGGCCAGTTTAGATCATATTAAAAAACTCAGCTTAATAATTAGTCCTAACATCTACTGATGTCCTAACATACTTTCCCTGAATACTTTAAAATCATTCTTCTTTAACTGACTTTGCTGTTCTGGGTGCTTAAAATTCCCACATATTATTCAGAATCAACTAGACAATTATCATGTAAAATTTGTTAAAAAATAATTTTATTATTTATGTATTAGAGAAAGAGAGACAGACAGACAGACAGACAGACAGACAGACAGACAGACAGAGACATAATGGGTGCATCAGGGCCTCCAGACATTGCAAATGAACTCTGAACACATGTGCCACCATGTGTCTGGCTTACCTGGGTTCTGAGGAGTCAAACCTACATCCTTAGATTTTGTAAGCAAGTGCTTAACTGCTAAGTCATCTCTCCAGCCCCTGTTAGGAATTTTGTTTTATGAGGAACTCAGTATTAGAGTACATAAAGATGGTACAGTTCTTTTAAAATATATTATAAATGTTATCTAAAATGTTTTTTAATCCATTGGCATATGAAGACATAGAGACACCTACAGACTTAGTGAGGTCACTATATTCAAAGCATTTATAACTTGTACTGCATCTTCTAGGAAGGAATTGTATCATTAACAAATAATGAAGACTTCGCTGACTCCATTTCGATCTTTAAGCCTCACATTTTTGACCATTGATTTTCCCTTGCTAGGTCCTCTAGTGCAATGTTGCAGAAAAGTGGTAATATCACAGGTCGATTTTTTCTTTAATTAAAGGAAAATATTTTGCTACTTTGCAGTTGAGTTTGGTATTTGCTGTGACTTATTTTTTCCAGGTGTATATGTAGGTGCTTTATATTGGAGAATAGTTCCCTTTACTTCCAATTTGCTTAGAATTTTAACATGACAGAATATTAAATTTTATTGAAGTGTATTTGAATCTTATAGATTATAAAACTTTTTCCTTTATTCATGTTATATTAATTTTGAGTATTCAACTAACTCTTAATTCCTGAGATAAATACAATTTGGTTTAAAATATTATCCTCTTGGGCTGGAGAGATGGCTTAGCGGTTAAGCGCTTGCCTGTGAAGCCTAAGTACCTCGGTTCGAGGCTCGGTTCCCCAGGTCCCACGTTAGCCAGATGCACAAGGGGGCGCACGTGTCTGGAGTTCGTTTGCAGAGGCTGGAAGCCCTGGCGTGCCCATTCTCTCTCCCTCTATCTGTCTTTCTCTCTGTGTCCGTTGCTCTCAAATAAATAAATAAAAAACAAATTAAAAAAAATTAAAAAAAAATATTATCCTCTTAAATATATTGTTAGGTTTATTTCCCTGATATTTCATATTGAATTATTTATGTTTATGTGAGTAAGAGCAATTAGCCTATAATGTTTCCATATTATATTTATGTATTATCATTTTATGTCATCAAGTTTATTTTAACCTTTCCAAACAAGTTGGGGATATTTTATCTTTCCTATCCTCTGGATTCAGCTTCTATAAACTTACTTCTTTCTTCAACGTTTGAAAAAATTTATCAGTGAAGCCATCTAGTGTGAAGTTTTTTGGGTAAAATTTCTTTCCTCATATTCAATCCAGTTTATTAAAGAGACATAGTTTATGTTTTTCTATTTCTTACTGAGTCAACTGTGTTTTCAAGGATTTGTGTTTCACTTATTTTTTTTAAAGACAAAATAACAGAGAACACTAATTCAATGAAGATTATTATTTTGAAAGAAGTGGCCATGAATCTTAGTAAAGAAAATGTGGACCAAAAGAAAGGACTTTCTCATTCTTTTCTGTAATAAAACATTATATATAAAATAGTGGAAGATGATTACAGCATTTTCAAGTGTTTTAGTTTTTGCCACTCAAGAAACTATTCCAAAATTTAATAGCACAAAACAGTGAAATTTCATTATCACTCAATTTTGAGTGCAAGAAGTCTGGTCTGGGCCCTCATTAGTTCAGCCTGGCTAGACTCACTCTATCTGTGGCCAGTAGGGCTGTCCCAGCCTGGCTGGCTAATTGTTAGGAGGTTTGTGGTGTTCTCATCAACGCTCTGAGATAATCTCCATGACCTTTCATCCTCTAGAAGGTGTGCCTGGGCTGGTCCTCTTAGCAGTTAGAGTTCCAAGAAAAACAGAGGAAGTGCCCACAGCGTAAGCACTTTGTAATCCTGTATGTGACTGAACCAGTTACACCCACCTGTCCCTGGACACTGGGCAAGTGTCAAGGATTGTTCAAACACTCATATTATCTCTTAAAACCACAGTGTCAATGATTAGTTCCATAGGTTTATACTGTGTAAGCACTACTGGTGTTATATTTTCCTGTAAATAAGCAAAGATGTTGGGTATTGGGCAATTTTAGTCCCTAGTTAGTAGTTGTTGGATACTCTCTTGCTACCCAAGCTACCTTTAGCAAAAGGACTTTCAGTCTAGGATTCAGTCAGCCTACTGTTATGCCAACACCAACTGTCTGGAATACTTCATGATTTAGACAGCTACACAAAATATGGCAGCTGAAGGCACTTCTGGATGGGACTATTTGAAATAGTGTGCATTAGAATTTTGCAATCACAAACCTCAATGAGCCATTTCCACCTTGGCCAGAAAGGGAGCTGTAATTGGGGTAGGAGGGATGGCTCAATGGTTAAAGTGCTTTCTTATAAAGCTGCTGGCCTGAGTTTGACTCCCCAGTACCCATGTAAGCCAGGTGCACAAAGGGGCACATGTGTCTGGATTTCATATGCAATGGCAGGAGGCCCTGGTGAACCTTTTCTCTCTCTGTGTTTCTCACATAAATAAACAAAAGATTTGAAAACTGTGATTGGCCAAACAAGTGTCAGTGATTGGACAAACTTCCCTCTTTGGGCTGTATAGGCTTACTCAGCATGTTGGCTGGGAGACAGTGTCTTGTGCTTCCTCCCTGGTATTGCCACATGGGGTCTAATAAAGACTTTTCTCCAGTGATCTCTTATACTTTCGGTGGTACAGGCTGAGCTGGAAACAAGAAGAAAGAGGACAAGGCAGTGGTAGGATTGGGGGGTAGGGTGTTATGCCCTAATCCTGGCCTGGAGCTGCTGGCTTGATTGTACGGTGCCCTGCTCAAGACTTGACAGTTGAAGATCCACAGGGTGCTGGAGATCCCATCTTGTGGCTACCACCTACTGGTTTTACAGAGGAAGATCCTGTGGGGTGCCACAGTCTGGGACCTGCAAGCCTGATACTGACGTTCCTCCAAGGCTGATACTACCCTGCTTCCCATCCTTGACACCAGATGCTGGAGCAGCGCAGTTCACATCCACGAGTTCCGGGTCTTGGTTTTGGAGCAGTGTCTGCAACTGGCAGCGGTCAACAGTGAGCCTCTGTGACTATGGCCTAAATCCACTAAGCCCTAAGGGTGCCTGTTGTTGCTGACCACCTGCTGATCCTGCCAGGGTGTCTCATCCACTCACCGGGATCCCATCTCTAGTAGAAGGAGATGTCTGTGCCTGAATGATTCTAGCTGATTACCATCTAGGTCCTGCTCTGGCTCCTGAAGGCTATTCCAGCAGAGGCAGGTACCTTGGGCATCCTGTCGGTGATGACTGACAACTGAAGGAGCAGCTGGATAGTTCTAGAGCAGCCAGGCAGGAAGAAGGGAGATAGATGGAGAGAGATGATGAGGCAAGAGTGGGGAGCTGATAGAAAGCAGTAAGCAGCCCATGAGAACCGGCAGGACCTGTTACCAGGGGAGTTTGAGAGCTCTTAATTCTCCAGGGATGTCTCAGCTCCCAGGCTGAATGCTGCACCACTGGCCATTACCAGGGGCCTACACTGGGGTGCTAATGTGAGAGGGTGACTCTCGCCACCACTTCTACTTGCTTAGTACTGCCACAAACTCCTATTAAACACAGAGGGAGCAGCAGTAGCCAGAGATGAGCTTCTTGCCTACCCATGATTTCTGTTCATGCAGAGTAAAATAAAAGAACCACCAAGTGAGCTGACTTTCCACCAACTCAACAGCCTACAGCCAAGTGCCAAGTCTAGTCCTGGTGTGGGCGTAATCAAAAGGGTGTGAGTGTAGGAACACACCAGCAAAGCAAATGGCTAGCCAGAGTGTTTGAGATATGTTTGAAGTTTGAATGAAGGGCTTCTTTTAGATCTATATGAAAGGAAATCCTGGTAAGGACTGGTAGTGTGTTTCATTCAGAGGCAAAGAAGAGAAAAGAAAAACAAAAAGCAAAAGTACTAAAAGGTTCCTGGAGCAATGGCAGAATAGATGGCCTTTTTTTTTAGCAGAGAATTTTTTAAACTGTATTTATTTATTCATTAGAGAGAGAGAGAGAGAGAGAGAAGAAGAAGAAGAAGGAGGAGGAGGAGGAGGAGGAGGAGGAGGAGGACGACGACGAGGGGAGAAGAGAAGTTAGGAGATTTTATCCCTCCTTACAATACATTCAAACTCGTCATATAGTGACCCTCAGCCTTGTAAATGTGCTAGCCGGCTGTCGAATGCAGGGTCCTAAGACTTTGAAGACAATTGCCTCAACTGCTAAGCCACCTCTCCAGCCCCAAAGAAACCTTTCTGTTATTCCTCCTCTCCCTTTAACCTAGAGCACTGTGTCTCAACAGTGGTACTACTGACAGTTTAGGCCAGATCATTATCATGGGGGCCATTCTGTTTGCCGTGGGGTGTAATGGTATCCTCACTTGTAATGTGCGTGGGCCCTGGTAAATGTCCTCTGGGAGGAAGTCATCACAGTTAAGAGCAATGGTTGCCGGGTGTGGTGGCACATGCTTTTAATTCCAGCATGCAGGAGGCAGAAGTAGGAGGATTGCTGTGAGTTCAAGGCCACCCTGAGACTACATAGTGAATTCCAGGTCAGCCTGAGCTAGAGTGAGACACTACCTTGAAAAAAAAAAGGGGCTGGGGAGATGGTTTAGCGGTTAAGGCACTTGCCTACAAACCCAAGGGACCTCGGTTCGATTACCCAGGACCCACATAAGCCAGATGCACAAAGTTGTACATGCATCTGGAGTTCGTTTGCAGTGGCTGGAGACCCTGATGCACCCATTCTCTCTCCCTCCCCACCTCTCTCAAATAAATAAATAAAAATTGAAAAAAAAAGAACCAATGGTTAATCCCCCCCCAAACCAAGCATTATATACTTATATTTTCTTATTTTAATTTATCTGAAGATATGCAACTGACAATTAGAGCATGAGCAAAGTAAGATTCCTTGCTTCCATGATCTTCAACTACATGTTCAGATCAAAATCTGTCCAACCAAGGGTGCTGTTTTCCTGATGAACCGGATACCAGCACAAGGGGGAAGGAGTCCAACACAGAGAAAAATCAACTCCTACCAAATCAGAGAGCCAGAGCCTCAGAGGCCCCCAACACCTCATCACTGAAGCTGACCAAAAATGAACCCAACATGGCTCAGGGAAATTTTGTGGAAGAGGGGGTAGAAAGAATGTCAGAGCCACATGTTGGGTCATGATATGCAGAGACATTTATCTTACCCATAACTGTGGGCTAACTCCACAAAGCATGGCCCATATACCTCACCAAGGAGGGGCCAGTGGGGAGGGGTAAGTCATGGATGAGCCCAATTATGGTACCAAACTGACTGTATTTGCTGAATACAAAACTAATTAATTAAAAAAATTAAAAAAAATCTGGCCAACCATGGACACTACTAGTTCTTTTTGACAACTTCAGTTCTTTCATACAAAAAAACATGGGTAAACTATTTTCTATTCAAATATTAAATATATGATATAGTATGAAACATAATCTGCAATTTGGTAAACAGTAGGCCAACAAACCCTTCTATTGTTAGTATTGATTTTGTTTAATTCTAGTACAAATCAAGTAACTAGACCTGCCCATTATATTGAATAGCCTTGTTATAGGTACAGGTATAATTTTAATTGTGCCTTTGAAATAGCTAAGTAACCCCATTATTATTATTGCAGAATCCCGAGTGTCTGTAACTTCATTGGGAACATGAAAACTGCTGCTCCTTTAAAAATCTCTTCAAAGTTCAGCATTCTCTTATTTTATTTATATCTACATCTCAATTTTCCTTAGAGAAGTGCACATATACATGTCTATTATCCAGGTTCAGAATGTTTTCAGAGTACTTGAGACCCACTTATTAATCTCAGGTTAAAACACTCTAACAAATGTGCCAACATTCTAGGATATATTTACAGCCAGGAGAGTAGGCAGGGAGGGATGACAAGATCTAGGCAAAAAGGCAGAATTGAGGTTGGCACAGGGAGAATAAGACATGCCATTCTCTGACCCTGAAGTAGTGAAAGCTGGAATGAACATTTTAACACTAGCTCTGTGTGCACTGAAGGAGAGAGGCCGTGACAGAACCCTATTAGAACAGCAAGAACTAGAAAACATGTCAGAAGGGACATCTAGGGAGAGGCAGTCATTGTTCTGTGGGGGACAGGCAAAGATGAAAGTGGGTGCTATCGGATTGGAGCCATAAAAGTAATTTTAAATGCATATGAAGAGACAGGGAAGGAGTCTGCCCAGTAGGAGAGGCATTCTATAAACTTTTGTACAAGTGTTGTGTGTTAATTGCCACAGAGACAACGGAAACTTATGGAGCTGCTTTTGATAATGACAGTGGGTGGAGATGTTGACAGAATTATTCCAAAAGCAATAACCCATTTAAAAAGGAGGGGTATGTGAATGGATGCCAGGGTTCCAGCAAAGACTAGCGTAACAGTGAGTCCTAACAAAATCACAGCTCAAGGAGTGAGAAGCATGAGTGATCATAGAGGTGATGAGTTAGCTATGGCTATAAAAATCTCTGCAACTACTCTTGAGGGTCTGAAGCAAACCTTGTCAACTTACTCTAATGCAGTGAGCAAGACTGCTAAAGTCCTTGGAATGGAAACAATGATGTTAAGTATACATCTCAGTGGAAACAGAAAAGATTTTAACCTGAAAGCTTCTGTTTACTAACAATGACCCCTGGGTATGGACACCTAGGGATTCTGATGTAAAAATGACCCAAAAAGCAGAGGCCATGCTATTATGTGGGAAAGAGCCAACTGAATACAGAAAAAATGACCAGAGAAGAAAAATATTGGATGGGGTAGGTAAATGGATACGTTTTCAATTATATATAAATGAGTTCAAATTATTGTTGTAATCTTTGTAAGGTACTTTATTTTCCCAACTTTATTCTTTCTTTACCTACAAAGCAAGTATAAAGACTCTCATGAATATCAAATAACATTTAAAAATACAATAATCTGAAAATGTCCTATACTTAACAAATCTATAATTAATGAGTATTCAAGTTGATGCTGTCTTGCTGTTGGTGTTTCCCTGGTCGATCCCTTCTATAGCTGCCTAGTACTTGTGTTCATGTCCATCTGGCCCACTGGCATATGATGTTACCTTTAAAAAACTCTTTTGGGATGGGGAGGTGGCTTAATGGTTAAGGCACTTTCCAACGAAGCCAAAGAACCCAGGTTCAATTCCCCAGGACCCACGTATACCAGATACATATGGCACACACATCTGGAGTTTGTTTGCAGTGACTGGATGTCCTGGCGTGCCCATTCTCTCTAATAAATAAATAAATAAAATATTAAAAAATGAAAAAATAAATGACTATTCAGTATGTTCTAGGCTATATATACATATATATGCAGATATACATACATATATATATATATATATATATATATATATATATATATATATATATATAAAATTTTCATCTAAACCAGACAATCACAATGTGAAATAGATATAATTGCATACATTACACTGTTTTTATTATTTTTGTTAGTGATGAGGTGTACTTTATTTTTAATATTTTGGTGCTGGTGATTGAATTTAGGGACTTGTACACATATTTTGTTATCTTCAAGCTATGGCACTCTGTGTGTGTGTGTATAGGACAGGATCTTTTTGTTGTTGTTGTTGTTTTGAGGTATGGTCTCACTCCTCTAGCCCAGGCTGACCTGGAATTCACTACATAGTCTCAGGGTGGCTTCAAGCTCATGGCAATCCACCTACCTCTGCCTCTTGAAAACTGCTGGGATTAAAGGTGTGTGCCACCACTCCTGGCAGGACAGGATCTCTTTGAGACAGGATCTTGTTATGTTGCCCAGTCTGGATTTAAATTCATGATAGTCTTATATCAGCCTTCTTCAGAGAGCTGGAATTACCAACATGCACCATCATATCTATCCTATATTTTAATATTTTGTTTGTTTGTTTGTTTTTCGGTTTTTCGAGGTAGGGTTTCACTCTAGCCCAGGCTGACCTGGAATTCACTATGGAGTCTCAGGGTGGCCTTGAACTCATGGCAATCCTCCTACCTCTGCCTCCCGAGTGCTGGGATTAAAGGCATGTGCCACCACACCCAGCTATATTTTAATATTTTTAAAGAAAGTGTAAGGCTAGGGCTGGAGAGATGGCTTAATGGTTAAGCGCTTGCCTGTGAAGCCTAAGGACCCCAGTTCAAGGCTCAATTCTCCAGGACCCACGTTAGCCAGATGCACAAGGGGGTGCACGAGTCTGGAGTTTGTTTGCAGTGGCTGGAAGCCCTGGTGCACCCATTCTCATTCTCTCTCTCTCTCTCTGCCTCCTTCTGTCTCTGTCATTCTCAAAAAAATAAATTAAAATGAACAAAAAAATTAAAAATAAAGAAACCGTAAGGCTATATGGAGATTCTGATTGAAATGTAAATATCTTGGTAATGGTTTTGCTACTTTAGTTTTCCTAATAGATCTCAAGATGAGGCAAAATGGGGCATCATTTACTTATTATCATTTGTGTTGCTCATATTGTCTTATAGTGGATTTATGCTTGCATGTTAGCTAAAATGTCTTCACATTTACAGAAGGAAATGCCTTGGCCATGTGGCTTCTCTCTCATACAGCTAAGGGGATTTCAGAAAGAATGAATTTCTAAAGGTCACATGCCAGTTTGCTGAAGGTACAGACAAGAATGCAGGTTACCTGATTCAGTTTCTAGAGTATTCTGCGAGGTTTTGCTTTGTATAAAACTCTGTTTGGTCCTGGAGCATGGGTCGGGGGCCATGGGGTATGTATAATGATGCCTATAGAGGAACTCCACAGTTCTCAGAACCATTGTCCTCATGTCCTGGAAACCTGCTCTGTGGGCAAGTGCTTGGCAAAGGGTCTTGCTTGGCAGCTGTTTCAGTAATTGTTATCTCTTAGACTAAGCTTTAAAGATAGTTCTTTTGATATAAATGATAAAGATAATCACTTCCTGCAATTTAGCGCCCTACATGTGCCTGCTGGAAATGCTGGGAGAATTGGGTCTTTGCCTGATATAAGCCTCATGTGGACTCATCCTGAAATTTCCCAGGTGGAAGATTAAGTTAAATTTCAAGCCTCCTCAAAGTTCATTGGAGGTTTATGTGTTGGAATTAGGAAATGTGGCAGGAAGGCTGTAAGCAATAGGGTATCAGTAAGGTTCACTATTGTTCATTTCTAGAATAAATATTGTTCTATTAAGCTCCTTCTCACTCTCCTATGCACACTCAGTGCTCCCTCTTAAAATATTATTTATTTATTTATTTCAGAGAGAGAGAGAGAAAGAGAGAGATAGACATAGAGGCAAATAGAGAGAATGGACGCACCAGGGCCTCCTGTCACTGCAAATGAACTCTTAGAAGTATGCCCCACCTTGTGCATCTGGCTTACATGGATCCTGGGCAATCCTGGCTCTTTAGGCTTTGCAGGAAAGCACCTTAACTGCTAAGCCATCTCTCCATCCCAGTGCTCCTTTGTGACTTTTCTCTTTTTCTTTAGGACATTTTCTCTTGCCAACCATTTCCCCTCCATGCTTACTTATGCCAGGTGGACCTGGTTGCTTTAAGGTAGAGTAACCTCAGGTTTGTATCCCAACTCAGGCAGTGAGAACTCAGGTAGCCCTTTACTTCTAGGTGGCTCTGCTCTGTGTTTCCAACTGTCAAGGGGAAGAATTCTAGTGCCAGTCTCATATCATTGTATGAATTACTGAACAATTATACAAAAATATTTAACATGGTCACATCATATAATGGGCCATTGTAATTTTTTAATTATTCTTATGAGGGCTTATATTTAAATTTTTGAGTTCTAGTGATATAAATTAAGACATTATCTTTCATTCAAGAGATTTCATGTGACAGCAGTCTGGGAAGGTTTAATGAAAGTAAGGACACTCTGAGTTTATTCTAGGAGTGTCTGTGTTTCTATCAATGGATAGTGTTAACCTGTGGGACAATTACAATGCTGGCACAGAGGATGATTAGCATGTAGACATGTGTCCATAAAATATAAAATTGAAGCATCTGTGCAGGCTCTGTTTCATTTCAGGACCACTTCCAGTTGTAGGTGTTATCTTTCCAGCTGTTGGTGAATCCACTGTGTGGCAAATCATAGCTGCTACTCTGTGAATTTCTCCTGTCACATACAGCAAGAAGCACACAGCCTGCAAGTTGCTGTGAATGCCAGATTTCTGGGTTCATGAGCACCTGTGACCTTCTCCCTCATCACAGATGCTGTTCTGTGGATAGAGTGTGATGTGTACAACTCTTAACTGGCTCATTTTTCAACAATCCTGGGTGATTTTTCTTTCCATAGCAGCTATCATATGACACAACCCCATAGTTTTTAATTAGCATTTGGTGAACTGGGTCAGAATACCTGTTATTTGGATTGCTTGATGGAATAATTTGTGTATTTATGAAAAGAGAACAAAATTGGATAACATCACAAGAGGTGTTGATGATATCTTTCATTTATAAGAATGAAAGCTCCACATTGTTCACAGTGTCTAGAGAGGTGCTGTAAATCCTGGTGGTGATAAAGTCAGATTATATGGCAACAAGCCAAATGCAATTGAGAGGGCGAGACAGGGAAGCAAACCTGTAATCAGAGGGATCGGACAAGAGTCATTGGAAACCAAAGTTTGATGTCAGAAGCTGAGCTTAAGAATAATTATATCTCCTTACAAGAGAACTGAAAGCAATAAGTCTGTTTTTTCCCCCCAATGTCTGAGTCTCATCTGGCTCAGGTACATTCATTTGACCAGTCTGAGCCTGTCAACAGACCATTACCCACTTTAATCAAAGGTGGTTCTCCACCATCCAGGATAAGAAAAAACATGTTCTTTAGGCAGAAACTACTGTTTGGACAACATTATAATTGTGTTATCTTTATGCTGTGCTAGAAGTAGTCCCCAGTCCAATGTACTTTATGTTTGTGTCCCTTGAATGGAGGGTGTTAAATCTAATTAGTTATATGTTTTTGGGATTGTATTTTGTAATGGCTATGATGCTTAGGTATAGAATCAGATGAAAGAGAAATCTCAGCTCTCATGCTTCCTGCCTTTGGCTAGTTACTTAATCTCTCCAAGCCCTGGCATTTCCATAGGGCTGTAGTGAGGATAAAATAATATAGAGGGCTTAACAGCACTTGGCTTTGGCCAATCAATTGTGGAGGTTATTATCATAGTAGAGAATAATAGCAGTAACACATCAAAAATATTAATGGAAGCAACCCAGGAACATAGCTCAAACCCATCCTTAGTACAGTATTTCAGTCACTTGGGGAGAACACAGCCTCTCCGATAAGAAACCAGAATTTTGGAGACCTGAATTTTGGGCAGGAAAAGAAACATCCTTTTTTTTTTTTTTTTTTTTTTTTTTTGAGATCTTGACTTAGAAGTGTCTAAATGATCTTTTGAGTGAAAAACAAAATCTGATCAGGATTAAAGAGATCTAGTTTTAAAAAGTCAGCATTGAGCTGGGTATGGTGGCACACACCTTTAGTCCTAGCACTTGGGAGGCAGAAGTAGGAGGATCACTGTGAGTTCGAGGCCACCCTGAGACTCCATAGTGAAGTCCAGGTCAACCTGGGCCAGGGTGAAACCCTACCTTGAAAAACTAAAAAAAAAAAAAAAAAAAAAGTCAGTAATGGAAGAGACAGAAAACATAAGTTAGATGATCAAATAACAGATCAGTTCCCTTCTTCCATATTCTCAGTCTGGCTTAATGTTCATCTCATCTCAGATTTGCTACAGACTATGAAGGAACTTGGTATTTTCTTCTGCTTGAGTTTCATCTTAAAGTTCTATCTCATTTAATCCTTTCCCCATTTAGTCACTGAGGCTAAGGGAAAAGCCATTGACAAGTCCCAAACAGAAGGCAAGGTTGACTCACCAAAGAAGATTTTCTCTTCATTGATAGCCTTGGAGAATTTTACCAAGAATGATCACTGGGGCTCCCACTGGCACCAAATCATATACTATGATATGTTTCTCTGTGTTTAGCAAGTTCAATAATTTTCCATCAATTCATAAAATTCCTGAAAACAGGGACTTTGTTGTATTTTATAAAAATTACCTATAAGACTTGGCTCAATCCTTTATAAGTCAAATTTCAGTAAACATGTTTCCTATTTATGTAGTTGTTCTGCTAAATTGGGAATTGGCAATAGCCTAAACAATGGCCCTGTGCTTCTCTACTTCACCAGATCTTTGGAGTTGCTGATATGTCCATATGCTACCAGAATTAGTACTTGATTCGGTTCTTATCAAAACCAGAGCATGCTTTAGAAGATAATTAAATGCCAAGGTTTTCAATTTCTCAGAAACATACGGTTGGGAGCTATCTCTAGTGCTCTCCACTCAAATGTAGCTGACACAAAACATAGCTAAGATGTCTTGTTACACTAGAAATGGCATTTTAATTCACATCTTACCATTTAAATTTCCAAAGAATTTAGTGTGGAAGCTGGATGTAGGAAATTTGAAGGTCTCATAAATGAGGTAAGTTGTTGAAAGGAAGCACTGCTTGAAAAATCCAGGAACTGCCTCATACCCCATTGTTAGTTAATTATGCTTACACCCGAGTGGGGCCACAGTTAGATCAAAATGTGATCCCAATCTTATTAAAGGCATTATATTGGCAATTCCTTCCTTGTCAGTTTGCAAAAATGACATTAAAATAGGATTTACGGACTGGAGAGATGGCTCAGCGGTTAAGCGCTTGCCTGTGAAGCCTCAGGACGCTGGTTTGAGGCTCAATTCCCCAGGACCCACGTTAGCCAGATGCACAGGGTGGCGCATGCACGTGGCTGGAGGCCCTGGCATGCCCATTTTCTCTCTTTCTCTGTCTGTTGCTCTTAAATAAATAAATAAAAATACACAAAAAAATTTAAAAATGTGGTTTAATTCCTAAAGTTGGTGAAGAGACTTTGGCCACATTTATTACTCGATGGAAACATATTTTAGTGGGAGAACTATGAATGTCTTCCATGTGCATAAAGAACCTTCTGTCAGTGATGAGGTGTTGGGGGCCTCTGCAGCTCTGGCTCTCTGATTTGGTAGGAGTTGATTTTTGCGGAAGAGGAAAGAATGTCAGAGCCACATGTTGGGTCATGATATGCAGAGACATTTATTGTATCAATATCTGTGGGCTAACTCCACAATGCACGACCCATATACCTCACATGGATGAGCCTAATAATGGTACCAAACTGCCTGTATTTGCTAAATACAAAACTAATAAAAAAAAAAGAAAGAACCTCTGTCAGTGTCCATTTCTTTCCCGGTGGTATGGAAAGCAGTGCCTCTAGCCTGGCATGGACTCAGGGCTGTGGGCACACGGGGTGCAGCCCTACAGCCTCCAACTCTCTAGCAAGTGCAGGGTAAGGTGAAGGTGATGAGAGATGGGGGCCAACTGACAACCATTTAAAATTCTTGTTTGAGTAGATTCCAAGTTCAAAGAACATAATAAGTAAACAAAAGCTTTTTTAAATTTTAATTGTTAGAAGGTCTCTGCACCAGCATTACTTGAGAAAAAAATGGTGACTCATGAACTGGATTCTGAATATAGCAGATATTGTGGCAATTTTCATTGTATGCATTACTTCATTAAGTCTTCTCAATCATCTCACACCTATTAAGACAAGTTGATCAAGATCTTCAATGAGATAGGTAGGGAATCTAGGGCTTAAATCTAATCCTTAGCTCTTGACTCTCGTAGCTCTTCAGTCTTTCCCGGTTTGTTCTGGTATTTTTGAGAAAATGTTTGGTACCAGGAATAATTTAACACCCACCACAGCATTAGACCATAAGTTATGTGTCATGAACCCCAGACAAACAACCACTGCTATTTTCATCAAGAGCAGCTGTGACCACTCTTGAGAGACCCCTCCCTCATAGGATAAAGAGGTGGGGTGGATCATTAAGCCCTCATCTATGATTTCGGAGCCCCCTGCGTCAGCTCTGTGCAATGATGCATGAGGGCTTCGGTCCCTCAGGGGTGGAACATGGAGCTTGGGGGGACTCTATCTGTATGACTATGAGGGTGTACATATTGGGGTGAGACTCTTGATGCTGTAGCTACTTTGGGGCTGTCCACAGTCCTGTAAGTAACTCCTCACCCATGCTCTTGAAGGAAGCCCAATAAACTCATTGATCTACCAGGTCAAACTTTCATGGAATCCTATGTTAATCTCTCCAGGGTGCCTTGCCTGTGGAGAGCAAGTGTTCATCTGCTTTTCTGTAGAGAAAAGTTTATGCTTCATGGTATGATATTGTATAGACTGAATGTTCACCAGAAAATATAGCTGGATTTGTTACAATTCAGAAACTGATTGACCAAAAAACTTTAATCCACACTGCATCTTACTGGAGTCTGTGGCTGAGTGCTTGTGTTTGTAGACAAGAGGGTGAAACAACTTTGCTTGTGCTTTGTTGTTACTACTTTGCACATGTGCCTTCCAGAAACAGTCCTTTCATGTAGGTGTGGCCCTTTCCTCAATTGTCAGATGATTGCACAGAATAGGGACAGAGTTTTCATAACATTGTACCCGGATCCTGCCTTGTTAATCATTCTTCCTTCTTATGTTTTAGTGGAAATATTAAGGATATGTAATCTAGCAGCATATAAAGCAAAGTTCCACTTTTAGTAATAATTGCACACAAACCTCACCACTCTGTTAAAAGACTGATTTAGAAACTGAGATTTAGAATTGAAGCTTAAGAAAGACTACTACTTTTCCCTTCACTCCCTCTCAAAATAGAATTTGGGATCAACTAGCCAAGGAATATGTGCGTATGTTTACATATATATTATACACTTAATTACTTAAGCTCATATATATTAAAACTGAGATACGTAGGCCCCACTTTGAGTGGACTTATATCAACACATTGTCCGACTCTTGTCATTTCCCACCTGTCTCCTCACAGCAGGCATCCTACTGCCCGCTCCCTGGGTCCTTCCTAGGACTAACCTTCAGCTGGATGTGCGAGAGGTGCTAGGTCGACTAGCTCTCAACTGATGGAAACTCAAAGATAAATATCCCAGCTTCTTTAACTTCTCAGGGAGGAAAAGCCCAGGGCTTAGTCTCTACTTCTTCAGAGTTTGTCTTCATAGTTGAGACTCAAGGTTCTGAACTGGAAACCTTTATAATGACTATGGCTGGCAGAAATATGACCACTAAGATGTGTCCACTCTAATCCCTGGACTCATGAAATGATATCACATGAGAAAAGAGATTCTGAAGCAATTGTTAAGACTATAGATCCTAAGATAGTGTTGTTATCCTACATTCTCCAGGTGTGCCTGATCTGGTTATTTGTGTCCTAAAAGTAGAGAACTTTCTTTAGCTGGGAAAGAAGTATAAACGCCTGACAGATTTAGTGCAGGAGATGCTGACATATCATTGATTATTTTGAAATGTAAGCACTAATGTTCAAGAACCAGAGCAAGGTCTCAGGGGTTGTAGTTGCTCCCACCTTAAAACCACCTTATAGATAGAACCTCAGTCCCACATGGCACTAGATTCTGCCAATGACTTGAATAAGCTTTTACCCTAGGAAAGTAATTCCCCATCAGAGTTTCTGGATAGAAGTACAGACTTGCCAATACCTTGGTTTTAGTTCTGTGAGGCCTTCAACAGAGGACCAGCTCAGACATACTGTGTCTGCAATCCTGATGTATAGAACCCGAGATAAGTGTGTGCTATTTAAAATCACTAAGTCTGGGGTAATTTGTCATGACAGCAATAGGAACTAACACAGGCACAGTTTCTTGTTTTTTTCCTTCTCTGATTCACCATTCCACTTTTACTGGTGTTTCCTGGGCTCTTTCTTCAGTGAACCCTCGGTAGTGAGAGAGAGTCAGGTAGTTTTATTAGGCAGGTAGCTTGGCCCCTGAAAGTAAATAAGGCAGGGAGGTCTGCACTTGCTAGAGATCTCAGCTGGAAGGTAGGGCCCACTACCATAAGGTTATGTATATGTTTGTGAGGGGAGAAGAGGGCAAGGTCTCTGGGCTTCCTGACTACTCATGAACATCCACCTTCTGGTGAGTTTCTCCTCAGCTTGGCAGTCTGGGGCCAGCCAATGGGAGGACCTCCTAACATGTTCTTCCCACGTGGGCTTTTTAAGTCCGCATGTTTGCAGCTTTACTCTAATTCTCTTTAAATTAATTTTCCTTCCCTTGGTTCTGTACTTCCTCAAATAAATATGATAATTCAATAATTATCCTTCTCAGTCTTGTTTTATTCAATCCTTTCATTAAAACTAGACATAAATCTAGGGTTTGGGGATCAAAGACTTTCCTAAACCCCTAATACCCTTGTACTAGGATCCTCCCTAGAATCCCACTGGGACCATCTTGGGAATTTGTTACTGGGTTTTTTGGATGGCAGTTCTCCTGCATCTGCTGCAGGCTTCCACTTGAAGACACTCCTTCCTATCTGAGGGGCTTGTGGTCAATGAGCAGGATGGGTGAGTACACGGAACTGCTCTTATACCTAACACTGATTGATCCACGTGCCAGCCTCATGCTAATATCTCACTGCATTGGCCGTTCGACAGCTTGAAGCATTTCTACCATCCATCCTTCCTTTTACTTTCACTTTGCATAAATGTCAAGCGTCCTTTGCTATCTGAAGATTTTCTTTGTTTATCTGTAACTCCTTTTATCGTTCATAGGTATTACCCCAATAAATTTATCACTTTATATTTTGTCTTGGTACATATTTCTCTGAGCACTAAACCGACCCACTAGTAATGCAGACTAAGCCTGCTCAAGAAGGTGGAGTTTGCCTAGACTAACTAATCGTAGTAAAATAAAATTAGTTATGTAAGAGAGCAAGCCAAGAAGCTTGAACCAGAGAAGATCCTATATCTCTTTTGTTCTGTATACAGAACAAAACAAAACAAAACAAAAAACCCAAAGCCAACTACCAATCAATCAACCAATCAACAAACCATCCCCCAATTAAACAAAAATCGAATGTGAGTCTAATAATTATTCTAAAATGTCACAATCTGAGAACAAGTATATGACCTCACAGGATAGTAAGAAGGGATAAGCTGTATTTGGGGACACCCAGCTGGACACCAAAGAACAAAACTAAAACCCTTGACTCACCTGTTTCTTTGTGGATCTGAGTTACTATATTTGAGCAGTGGATTGTGTGAGGCTGCAAAAAAAATAAGAGTTCAGGAAGAGGTCATGGCAGGTTGAACTGTACTCTACAATGATCACACAGGGAATTTTTTGTTTTCAAAGAAAATAAACTATATAGTTGAATTTCTTTTAGAGGGGAAGAAACAGCAAAAGATCATATTCAAAGGGCAAACCTGAGCCAAAAGTAGATAATATAAAAACCAAAGTCTCAAGCCAATCAAATATAAATTTAAGTATAGAGAGGTCGAGTTTCAAAGGCACACATATTTGAAACTTAGTTATATTGTGGACTTCAATGAAGGCAATAAAATTTATTTTATAGCAAAGTAAACAGCTTCTCTAATTAAAAATAAAGAACTTTTAATCTAACTTGTAACTAAAGAGTAATTTAAAGAAATTACTCATAGGTGTGTCCATGTATGAATGTATCCACAATGGGGTGTTGATTTTATCAAGTTGGACAAAATAAAATATTACTATCATTAACGGTTTGAATCCTAAAGTGTTATATAAGGACATGCAAATACAGACCACAATCACAGTCCTATCCAAGGTCATGGTACCAGCGGACTTATATTCAAATCATTCTGCGAAGATCAGTAAAGATGCAATATTTGGTCATGGAATTATTATTCATGAAAGCCCCTTACACAATGCAGGCTAAATTTGGAAATGCCAAACTATTTTAGATTAACTATTTTTTCAAAGTAATTTGTCATTGAAAATTTTCAAATGAAAGAAAATGTCCCTTTTTACTTGTTTTCTGTTGGCTCCTATTATGTGTTATTTCCCTTCTAGGTAGAATCCATACCGCTGAGCTATTTGTATCCTCAGGCAGCGGTCTACTATGCTACTGTGCACAGGAGACAACACAGGGGCTGGGGGTGAATGTCTTTTCTTGTCCTAGATAGAAACTTGACCGTTTCCAGTAACACTGAAACAAAGTTACAGAATTCATATGATCCACGCAAATTGGAATCTTTAACTCAAAGTTGCGTCCTTACACCAGTTGTTAATGTAGCAATTACGTTTGATGTCCCATGCACAGCACATGTGGCATATGGGAAGAACAGCATAACCTAGCTGATTTTGATAACTTATATTTTGCTCTTCTTCCAGTGCTTATTTGTATTAGTGACCATGGGCCAATTTCAAAGTTTCTCCAACAATTCCATCGTTTCTTTATCTCTAAAATAAAAAGGAGTATCAACCTCATAAAGTTACTATGAAGCTTAATGAGATGATAAATATGAAATGTTTAATGAATCTTGTTGCATTAGAATTGAATAATGTCTAATAAATTGACTGGGAATATCCCTCTTCTGTCTAGAAGAGAGGAGGCACTCAACAGATGCTACCTCTGTCAACTTGTGTGGAACAAAGTGCTGTCACAGATGCACTCAATGCATGACACGAATTCAAAGAAAATTAATTTTTCTTTCCTTACAATGCAGAATAACACAGAATTCCCAAGTAAGCAAAGAAAGATCTATGTTATGTAATTATTCCAGGATTTGGGGTAAAAGCTAAAATTCCATTTTCAGCTTGGGATCCTCTTGTCAGTTAGAATGGAGTGCCATGAAGAGTGTTAAGATAACTCCGTGGAGATGGCCCTGGGCCAGGCCAGAAATGAACAAACTACTTTCTCTCACATCCCAGTAGAGAGAAACTAGTTACCTGGCCATATGCAGTTGTAGCAGAGACTGGGAAATATAGACAATGGAAAGAGGGCATTTGGTAGACAGCCAGACTCTCCATTAACAGTATTCTTTCTGGTGTAGTATATTCTATGCTGACTTATTTATAAGATTAGGTAATTATATAATTTTAAAACATTAAAACCTTAGCAAGCTTAGAGTCAAAATGTTCTTGTAAACATTTAGGGAGGTCTATTTTAGATCATGTGATCTTTTGTTTGTCTTTGTGTATGGTGGGTGTACATCTTCACAGGTATGCATGTGTATGTGCATATGTACTTGCTGTGTGTGTGTGTTTGTGTGTGCTCATGTGCATGCATGTAAGCCATAGGTAGATGATGGTGTCTTTCTCATTTGCTCTCCACTATATGTTTTTTTAAATTTTAATTTTTTTATTGACACTACAAAAAAAAACCATGATATTTCCCTCTCCTCTTCCACTTTCCCCTTCACAAATCCTCGCTTCATCATATACTATCTCTCTCTCTCCATTCCAAAACCAGGCAGAGATGCCATAAGAAAAGAAAACCACTGGCCTATTTCCCTAATGAACATAGATGCAAAGATCCTGAACAAAATCCTCACAAACCGAATCCAACAACACAACAAAAGCATTATCCACCTTGACCAAGTGGGATTCATCCCAGGAACACATCCCAGGTCCAACATACAGAAATCTGTCAATGTAATAAGCCACATAAACAAGATTAAACATAAAAACCACATGATCATTTTGATAGATGCAGAAAAGGCCTTTGACAAGATACAACATCACTTCATGATCAAAACATTGGAGAGAATTGGCCTGGTTGTTTCATATCTTAAAATAAAAAAGGCCATATGCAAAGCTCCGAAGGCCCAAATAATAATTAATTGAGAGAGACTGGAGGAATTCCCATTAAGATCAGGAACAAGACAGGGTTGTCTTCTCTTACCTCTGCTTTTCAATATAGTACTGGAAGTCTTAGCTCAAGCAATAAGACAGGAGAAGGGAATAAAAGGGATACAATTTGGAAAGGAAGAAGTTAAGTTAGCTCTATTCACTGATGACATGATTGTATATGTAAGAGACCCGAGAGACTCCATCCCAAAACTTCTGAAGGTGAATAACTCCTATAGCAATGTAGCAGGATACAAAATCAATTCACAAAAATCAGTAGCATTTCTATATGCAAATGACAAAGATACAGAGAAAGAAAATAAGGGACATAGTCCCATTTTCAATAGCAACAACAACAACAACAACAACAACAACAAAACCTTGGAATAATGTTAACCAAGGAAGTGAAAGATCTATAAAATGAAAACATAAAAACACTCAAAAAAGAAATTGAGGAGGACTTGAGAAAATGAAAAGACCTCCCATGCTCCTGGATAGGCAGAATTAACATTGTGAAGATGACAATCCTACCAAAGGCAACATATAGATTTAATGCAATTCCAATTAAAATCCCTACATTGTTCTTCACAGATATAGAAAAATTGATCTCAAATTTCATATGGAAAGGCAGAAGGCCTCGCATGTCCAAACATATCCTCAGCAAAAGACACACCTCTGGTGGCATCACCACACCTGATCTAAAGTTATACTACAAAGCCATAGTAATAAAAACAACATGGTACTGGCATAAAAACAGGAATATAGACCAATGAAATAGACTTTAGGACCCGGACTTTGGGTCAAGCAACTATAGCTGCTTGATATTCGACAAAGGCCTGAACAATATAGGCTGGAAAAAAGACAGCATCTTCAATAAATGGTAGTGGACAAACTGGATAACCACATGCAGGAAACTGAAACTTGATCCACACATTTTACCATGCACTACACTCGCTTTTATTTTGATCTCAGCATCTTTTTCTCCTACTAATGAGGGTCTTGTGAAGGCATTGCTAGGCACTGTGAGGTCATGGATATTAAAGCCAATTTCTGTTTGGACAGTTGCATTGTAAGGAGTGGAACCCTTCCTTTGGTTCTTACATTCTTTCTGCCACCTCATCCACAGTGGATGCTGAGTTTTGCAAGGTATGATAGAGATGTTTCAGTGCTGAATACTCCTTCGTCACTTCTCAGCACTATGCTGCCTTTTGGGTCATCCCACTGGTCATTGCCATCTGAAAAGAGAAGTTCTCTAACCAAAAGTGAGAGTAGCATTGATATCTGAATATGAACATTAAGTGTAGTGCTTTCAGGGCAGTTTGGTGAGAATAATATATGCATTTAGCCAGACAAGAGCAGCCTTTGTACCCCTAAGGCACATGACCTCCTCTGCCATAGACTTATGATTAGGTTTTCAGTACCAGGCATGTATTCCCTCCCATAGAGTGGGCTTCCAGTCCAATTAAAGAGCAGTTGGTTTTCCCCAGAGCAGACATGCCACTATTGTACTCATTCAGTCATTTGGCCTGTCTGGCCAAACTTGAGGCTTCCAGTGTCCACTGTTTTCACCACTGATGACTTCTGTCTCCCATATGGCTGCAAGCAGTGCAGCTGTTTCTAGCTGTCAGTTGGCTGATCTACAGGGAGAAGGTTTTCAGCTTATCACCAGCTTGATTTTGCAGTGACCTTGCGGCCCACACATGTGAAGTCTTCAGCAATAGGGTCTTCCATCTGTTACTTGTGGGAAACTAAGGGCTTTGGCAATAGCCTATATTATTTTTTGAGGCAACAGGGACCTCCCTGGCCAAGAACTTACTGTCCACTTTATTTTATGAGACAAGGACTCTCGCTCAACCTGGAGCTCATCACCTTGGCTAGACTAGCTGACCAGCCAGTCTTGGGTTATTGAGGTTATAACAGGGCCTCATCTTTATGAGGTAAGTACTTTATGAGTTGAGCTAAACTATCTCCCCAACACTTCAGAGGAAAAACTTCTAAAGGAAACTCTCTTGGATCATAGTTAAGTTTAGATATCTTTGAGGGTTTTCTTAGAGATTGTTTCCAAGCAAATTCTTAGAACTATAAAACAATTTGTATCATAGTCTGAAGTCTTAAAATTTATGCTATTGCTATTTTTTTTTTTTTGCTCTAGATATATTAGAAAATTATACCTATTGATACACTTGACTTTTCAAAGGTATTCTAGCTGGAAAGTTTTGAGAATATAATTTAAGGATAAAGCTGAAAATAAGAGATAATTTAAAAATTAAATCCTTTTAAAGAACTAAGGACAAAATAATTTCCTTTTTCCAAAAGTGAAATTTTAAGCATACTTTGATTATAATTATGCTGCTGTTGATTGTTAAGAGATGATAACACTAGACCAAAATTAAACTTTATTTCAAACAAAAAGAAGTTTGAACACATTGCCTTTTTTATTTTTGTAAGATATTTCTGCTCTGGACTTCTTTAGGCACACAATGTGTTTCCTACTTTGAATAAGTGGGGGTGATTTTCTAGATTTTTGTGGGTGCATCAGCTGCTCTTTGAAGACTTTCTCTAGTATACTGCAGCGTTCACAAGTTTTTATTGCTTCTGATTTTCAATCTCTTTATTATAGCCAATGATAGGATGTACAGCTCTGGTTATTTAGCCATCTCTTCTTTTGAAATGCTTCCTGCTACTTTCTTATGATAAAAGGATGTTTTCAAACTAGCATCCAAGTTGCATTACATAGTTGCAATAGGATCAAATAGGCCACCCACCATCTCAGCATTTCATGACAACATGCCATCTCTAGTTTTGCTCCTGTCTAGATCTGAATATGTATGCATGAAGAACATAGAAGTTCTCACAAATATTGGCTTTGCTAAGTTTTATTTTCCCCTCAGGCAAGCCACTTTCTCTCCCGGAATTCTTATTTAATTTTCTTGCAGTTTGATCATCTCAAGTATCAGCACATTTTCCTAACACCATTAATTATCTGTATTGATTTGATTCAGGTGTCCCCCATAAGCTTATGTGCTCTGAATATTAGGTCCAAAGATGGTGGCAATTTGGTAATTGGAGCCTCCTGGAGGCAGTGTCCTATTGGGGTAGGCTTCTGGGTGCTATAGCCAACTTGCCTTGCTAGTGTTTGGCACAATCTCCTATTACTGTGTTCACCTTATGATGGCCAGGAGGAGATGTCCACCCTCTGTTCATGCCATCATTTCTCCCTGCCCTCAATGAGCTTCTCCTTGACTCTGTAAGCCAAAATAAACCCTTTCCTCCCCAAAGCTGATCTGGGTTGGATATTTTCTGCCAGCAACTGGAAGCTGACTGCAAATCTGCTTCCATTAGTCATTTCTCTTAGCCCTCAATGTTCCTTATTCTATTAAATCAATCACCCCATTTCTCCAGGTTCATGGAGACTTACTGCTTCCTCATTACTGAAGTCACACAGTGTCAATTCAATGCCCATATCTCTGTCTTCATTTTCTTTTTTCAGATGAGGTTGACATATGTTCTTAATTTTGACATGATGATTTCTTCCCTAGGCTTCTGGGACATGTGTCTAGATTTCCTCTTGACTCACCTGCCCTTCCTTCCCAGCATTCCTTGCTGACTCATCCTCCCCCAATCAAACCTGCAAATTCTGTTTGTACCCCTTGGCTGTCTTGTTTCACCCATCAACATTCTCTTCTTCACTGTCTAGTGCCACAGCTTACAAACCTTACAGACAGCCTTCTCTCCTGGGCTTTAGGCCTGCAGATTCACACCATTTGGGTATCTAATTTAACACCTTAAGCCATCAAACCTTTGGTGTCTGTGGTGGCTTAAATTTATGTTTCCCCAATAGACTTGGGGAGTTTTATTAAACCTTGTAACTTGGATATCCTGCTAGCTGGCTGGAAGAGGTGTCACTGGGGGGTGGATCCTAGAGTCCAGGCCAAAGGTGTGTTTGGGAGCAGATCTGATTCCAGCCTAAAGGTATGTAGAGTGCTTGAGCTCTTCCTGAGTTCCCTGCTGAGTTTTTCTGCCAGTTTTGCTCTTGCCTGTGGTGCTGGTGTTTGGTGGTGGTCTCTCTGTGTTTGGATCTGTGAAAGAGAGCCAGCTTCTTCTGCCATCAATAGAACTTCCCCTGCAAATAAATCCCTTCCTCCCATAAATTGTGTTTGGTTTGAAAGTTTATTCCAGCAGTGTGGAGCTGACTACAACAGTGCCCCAACTCTTTTATGTGCCAAGGCTTTATAAAAGTCTGTTTTATCATGAAAATCACTAATATCATGGGAGTCAAATCTGACTGTCCCTCACACCGCACTTGCCCTCTATAAGTAAGTCTCATTAGCAAAACATGCAAAATAGATTCTAATTCCAGGAACTCATTACTTTCACTGCTTTGCCTCCTGTGAAAGTCTCCGTCATTGCCACCTACATATGGAAACATCCCCCTTGTCAGTTATCTCTGCCTGCACTATTGCCCACAAGCTGTCAGAATGACTTCTCTAAACACAGTAGTGATAACTAGCATCTGTTGATTATGTTTTATTTACTAGCTCCTGTTCTGATCTGTGTCATTCCTTTAAACCCATTGCCATCGCTACTGTTTTGTGGTGGTTTGATTCAGGTGTACCCCTTAAATTTAGGTGCTCTGAATGCTAGGTTCCCAGCTGATGGAGATTTGGGAATTAATGCCTCCTGGAGGCAGTGTATTGTTGGGGGTGGGCTCTTGGGTGTTATAGCCAGTTTCCCCTTATCAATGTTTGGCACACTTTCCTGTTGCTACTGTCCATCTGATGTTGGCTAGGGGGTGATGTTCACCCTCTGGTCATGCCATTGTTTCCCCTGCCATCATTGAGCTCCCCACTTCAAGCTTATAAACCAAAATAAACCTTTTCTTCCCCCACAAGTTGCTCTTGGTTGGGTAATTTCTACCAGCAATGCAAACCTGACTACAACATTTTAAAAATATTTTTATTTGTTTATTTTCAAGGACACAGAGAGAGGCAGACTCATACCAGGGTCTCCAGCCACTGCAAACACACTCTAGATACGTGTACCATGTTGTACATCTGGCTTTACATGGGTACTGGGAAACTGAGCCAGGCCTATCAGGTTTTGCAAGCAAGTTCCTTTAACCACTGATTTACTTACCTTTCCAGCCTCTGCCTTTTTGATGTAATTATATCCTCTATTCCCATTTTGCCTTTCTTCCTCACACAGACCACTTTTCCCTTCCTCTGCACTGGCCTCTAAATGATTACCCACTCCTGTTTTAGACCTTATGTATCCTGGCTTTTCTTGTAATGCACCTTTCCTAGATCTTTGCATGACTGTCTTTGGCTGCCCTTTTAAATCTCACTACATTTTTTTTTTTCCATCTCCACTTCTCCCTTAACCACTTTGCCTTTAGGCGTTTTCTCTGAAATATTATAGCTACTTGAATACAACCTCATTTAATTATTTATATCTCTTTCTCTGCATTAAAATGTAAACTCCTTAGGCTGTCCTGTGTTTCTTTGATACCAAGGTTTTGAAGAATAGGTCTGAAATAGAGATTCCCCCTACCTTACAGAGTTACTGTGAAAAGTAAACCAAACTGTTCAGAAAACCCTTTGGAAAGTGTAAAGTTCTTAATAAGATGCAATATTATTGTTTAAATCTAGAAACTCCAATTGAGTAAAGATCATAATTAATGTTAAGGCCTCTTCTGCACCTAGATAAGGTTTATAATTTAAACCGAGACGCTAGCCTGGGACTGGGAGAGGCTGGAGCAGCAGATCCCCATAAACCAAGTGTTTGGCCAGAATGAGATGATTGATGCCATTGGAGTGTCTGAGGGCAAGGCTACAAAGGTGTCACCAGCCTCTGGTGACAAGAAGTAACCCCACAGGACCCACTGAGGGCTGCACAGGGCTGCCTATATTATATATAGCATGACATCCTGCTCATGTGGCCTTCTCTGTGGCTTAAGCTGGCCAGAAGGGCTACCATCACCACACTGATATCAACAAAAAGATCTACAACATTGGTCAGGGCTATCTTATCAAGGATGGCAAGATGATCAAGAACAATGTCTCCACTGACTATGACCTGTCTGACAAGAGCATCAACCCACTGGGTGGTTTTGTCCATTATGGTCAAGTGACAATGACTTTGTCACCCTGAAAGGCTGTGTAGTAGGAACCAAGGAACTGGTGCTCACCCTCCACAAGTCCTTGTTGGTGCAGACCAATGAGCGGGCTCTGGAGAAGACTGACTTGAAGTTTATTAATAACGCTTGTAAGTTCAGTCATGGCCATTTCCAGAACCCAGAAGAGAAAAAAGCATTCTTGGGACCACTTGAGAAAGGTCCGATTGCCAAGGATGAAGGTGCTTAATGTCAGCACAGTCATGAGCTGGTGGGATCTTAATAAAAGCTTTTCCAGTGGGCAAAAAAAATCAATTAGAAAGGTGAATAACTGATCCATATCAAAGATTTATCAAAGATTATGTCAAGTCAAGGCATAATGACATTAAATCCCTATAAAGAAGCAGTACATGTCTTAGGGGCATGAGCACAAGTACACCTCTCTATCCTTATACCCATGCACTACACATTATGTATGTTGGGAGTGTGCCTTCTAACTACAGAGTTTAGTTTGTCTGGATGAGAATAACTAGTTTTCAGAAGGCCTGCTATATAGTCAGTAGAAATACTTTTAATGTTTTGCTTTTGAGCTCTTAGGGCCGTAAACATCTCCCCAGGCTTTGAAGCTCTATTTTGGGGCATGCAGAAGCTGGTCTGAGAAGCCCTAGAAGTAGTGACTATACTAAAAAATTTGGTTTCACTGAGACACTGGTTTTGGTGAGTTTTCTGAGCACCCATGAATGCACTGTTTTGAAATGAAAGCATTGCTTTATCTAGAGCTCAGAGATTCCAATTTTAGATAAAAAGGTAACAATAGTATGAATTTCTATTCTACTCAGCATTCAAATAAACTTCTTATGTCATTTTCCCTAGAATTTGCCCATTACTTTTATTTGGATACTTAGATTTAAAATCATTTCCAAGCTGCAAAGTACATTGGGGTGGTCAAATGCCTAAGAGATAGGAACTCAAAGTTATGAAAAATTTTAGAGGAGAGCTCTGGGTAAGAAGGATGGTTTGTTTCCTGAAAGAGGGGAGGTGATGATGGATGTATAATATATTTTCAATGGCTGAGTGTATTTCCAAGAGAATAGTACTCTTCTCCCTCCAGCAGCCTCATCCCAGGATGTATGCTCCTAGGTCTCTGGTCTAGAGTATGCAGTGGTCAGTGACACAATCTCTAATGAACTCTGTCTGTGATGATTATCTGAGGCCCTGGTTTTCCACAGTCCTAAACAGGGTGTCTTCCTTTATGTAACATACCTTATGTACACAGTGAAGCTGCCTCATGAGGAATCCAGATCCCAGTGTCCTGTGCTTATACTTTTCTTGTTCATATTTATGAGTTTTCATTTGTTTGTACTCTGCAGAAAATTAAAATAGTAAGATTTGCATTTGACAGAATCTAATGTATGTTAAGTCATGCTTCTATCCTCCAGAGACCCTTTCCTCTTAAGAGGAGGCAGTATTCTGGCATCAAATACAGGCTCCAGGTACTGTGGACATGGCTGTCTGTTGAGACAGGACATTGAAACACCATTATGGGATACTTACACATAACAAAGCTAACCTGCAGCAATTTTTGGAAAGGAAAATCAGAAACAGAACTCTGAACCAGATAATCATTGGACTTGGTTTCTTAATGTACCTTCTCGCAGGAGCTTCCACATGAGATCTACATTGGTTTTGTAAACTAGGGCCCAGCTTGCAGACTTTCCTCCATTAGAGGAATAGGTCAAACCAATTTAAGAAGATACCATACCTACTTTCCATAGTTCAAGGGAAATCTGTACTTTGCTCCTGTGTCAAAGCCAGAATCTTGGGAATTTTTCCTTTCTCAGACCTCCCTGTCATTCCTTCACCACCTACACCTCTTTCCTAGCCTCTCTTTTCTTCCTGCAGTGACGCTCCCTGATGAGAACCACTTCTGTGGTGGGAGGATCTCCTACTGCAATGTGTGGCAGGGTCTGTCCTCTTGTTAGATTTGGAGGATATAGTTCTAAGCCTGGACTAACATCTGCCTCCTACTTCATAGTTATGCATTTAGAGAAGTAACATTGTAAAGTGGGACAGGCATAAAGAAGGGACCAAGGGACTAGGTGGTCACCTTACTCTGAAGATAAATGTACTAATAAATGCTAACAGGCCTGTTAGTTATTTAGTATGTGTCAGGCCATGTTATGGGCACTGGGAGGAAAATCTTGAATCAGCTGTGGCCAGTGCCCTCCCCAGATGCATACTTTGGTGAGGGGCAAGTGCAACATGTAAACTGATAAGTAAGTCAAATGTTTATGTGAGAGAGAAGGGAGCTTAAGACAAACTGAGAATTGTGGCACACATAAGAAAAATCAGCAGTTATAAATTGTGTGTGCTCATACAACTGTCTTTAGAATGGTGATAGACTCTCACTGTATTGGTGACTATGTCTCATTAGAATCAGAATCAGTTCAAGAAGAGGATCTTCAGCACTGAGAATTACCCAGTGACACTGGATACATACTACATCCTTATGCAGACTCTGGATCTCAAAAAGCAACTTCATCTTCAGGGGAGATTTTACAGCTTGACCTTGTGGCTTGTCAAATGCTCTTCATTAGTGGCTAGGATATTACCAGAAGCAGATTTTAATAGATTGACCCAGACTCAGAAACAATGAAGAATGACTTCTCGACATTTCAGTGAACTTATAATGTGTGAGTGTAGTAGAAATAGAGACTGTTGGATGGGCCCTGCTCAGGATTGTTTCCCTCAACTGAGAATTTCCAAGCAGAGTGCTTGTGATGGAGGCACACACAGAACTGAGTCCATCTGTCTGCAGCCACAAATAGAAAGCTTGTCATAGTACAGACAATATTAGTTAATCTTTCCCCAGGAAACCATGCAGTGGAGAGTGTTGGTAGCATGCCTTCAAAGGTAGGATGCTGCTTAATTCTGGCCAGAAATCATCTTAACAAGTAAAATACACCCCCTTGCAATATGACTGAAAGGTTTCATTAACTTCTTGGCCCTATTGGTCAATTTTATATAACCTTAAGTCCAGGCAGGATTGTGAAGAGGCGGAATGAAATTACTTTACTGGTTTTGGAGACACCCCCTCCTTCTTCCAATGTTAGACCAGTGGAGTGACAACTCTGGATTTGGCAGGATGGTCAATGGGAACAAGGTGGAGGAGGGAAACCAAGATAGAATCAGCACCTACTCCTTAGCTACTTGTTCTAAGGCTACAGCTAGAGTGAGCACATGGCTGAATGTGCAATGCAATGACAGCAGCCAGCATGAAGTGCTCTCTTTGCTGCTGGGCCCCCTTCAGGCCCTTCATAAATTTGCAGATTTGCTATATTTTGAGGCTCTGTTCCATCTCGAAGACAACATATAGACAGTGTACTTCCTTTGAAGCTTGTTGTTGGGTAGAAGGGTTAGACTTGATAACATGGCATAACCATTTAAGCTCTAATTCTGGGGAGAAGGCGATGGGTTAATTCACATGTAAGCATCAGTGGTGTGCAGGTATAGGCTGGTGGTAGCTCAGAGCTGTGCAGTGAGTGACACCTTCTTCAAAATTGGCCAATGACACTAATTGGAGTCCCCCCCTTTTTCCAGAGACTAGTCTTCCGTGCACACCACCCATTAATCTTGTAATATTCACAGTGGAAGCTTCTTTCATATCATTTTGTTCATGTTAGAAATCTTGCTAAAAGGGTAAATTGACTTTTATGTTCTTCCAGTGTTTTGCCCCTAAGAAGATCAGCAAATGCAGTATTTACCTCAAGTGACAGCATTCTTGTCACCATGAACCTTCAGAATAGATTTGGACACAGGTTTGTCATCGTGATGTAGATTGGATAGGAGGATATCTAGGGGCAGTTATCTGTCCAGTTTCAAGCAAATCCAACCTTCTTCTGGATTGCTCACTTGCATGTCTGGTGAAAAGTAACTCTTGAAGGCATCTGTATCTTCTTGTAGTGTGAACACTTTGCAGGAAGTGTCATAGTTCTTTTTTAAAAATTGTTTGCTCTTGTTAACATGGCCATTATGCTTACTGATTTTTGTACAAAGGCACATCTTCAAATTTAGAGTCAAAAGTGCCTTATTTGGAAGAAGTACTCATACCAAACTGTATTTGCCAGAAGAAAGTGGGAGTGGGTGTATTTTACTGAAATTAGGGATTTCTTTTGGAAAAAAGAGAATATAGTAGAAAGAAAATATGTACAGTTAAAAATGTTTCTTATTCTGTCAATTTTATTTATCCTCAAATATACTCTTGATGATATTTTGATATGGTATTGGTAAATCATTCTAATGCTTCTTCTCCATTCTAGGTGGATATTTATTTTGATTCAACCTGACAGCTAGTAAAAATTCCATTATAAATGGCAAGACTTGGAAAAACAAAGATGTTACCAAGGGGATGAAAGGAAGAGTTTGCAGTTCATGTCAGCCCAAATTTTAAAATATAAAAAAATATATTTTTTCCTTTTAATCTCTCTCTCTGAAGTTATTTTTTAGGAATTTTCTCATCTAAGATCTTCAGTGTTTTTCTTCATCTCTCCTAGTAGCCCATTCTCCGCCAGGTATATCATTCTACCTGGTCCTGCACAACTTCATCAAACAAACATGTGCTGAGAACATTCTGCACACCAGGGATTGTCATAGTCCTGGGCATGCAGCAGTGAATACGTTCATGATTCAAATGTGTTAATGTGTTTTCATAATTTAGTGTGATACTCCTTCCCTCATTCCAAAATGGCAAATATATATATATATATGTATATATCCTACTGATAGAACTAAATTCTATATAGGGGATTAAAGATGAATTTACTGGAGGTGTTGGTAATACAATGGTTATCATAGTTGCCTTCCAATGATGTATTTATAGGTTGACAAGGAACAATGGAAAGAAAATGTGACCATTATACAAAAAGTCAACATCTCTTGAACATTCATGGGCCACTTATTCTAAGAGCTTTAGATGTGTCACACTCATTTCATCTTGGAAGCAGTTCTCTTAAAAGCAATATTATTGCCATTTTACCCACTTGTATGTTGCCAGATATAATTAGTAAATGGTAAAGACAATTTTGAGTTGAGTAGAGCTGTTATAATTAGCACCGTGTTGTCTGCAGTATGAACTACACCAAGTATGTAATACATTGCTATTCTCATTTCCTTTAAAAATTCTTTCATGTTACACATTCATTTTACATGGTATTGCTACATAAGAAAATTTTCATGCAAACATATATTGTACATTGTATACCCACTTCTCACCTCCTACACTCCCCTTTTCAGCCTCCTTTCACATTAGTCTCCTTTGTTCCTATAGAGTTTCACATCTACTCCCATGTCTACCAAAGTACATGATTTTATGTGTCTATAAAATCTAGGATCTACAGATGGGGGTGAAACAATATTTTCCTTCCTGAAACTGGCTTAATCCAATTAATATAATTATCTCCATGAGGTGGTTTGAATCAGATGTTCCCCATAAATCCATGTTTTTCATGCTTGGTCCCTAGCTGGTAGCAATTTGGGAGGTGAATCCTTGCTGCAGGAGGTATATTGCTGGGGGTGGGATTAAGGGCTTCATAGCCAGCTCCCCCTTTGCAGCTCCACCTGCTGTGGGAGAGGTGATGTCTAGCTTATGCTCATGCCATGTTTTCCCTGCCATCATGAAGATTCCCCTCAAGACTGTAAGCCAAAGTGAAAACTTTCCTCCCATCAACTGGTTTTGGCTGGGCGCTTTATCCCAGTAAGAGAAGTTACCTGCAGCATTTCAGTTGTAACAATTTTCCTGCCAATGATAAAACATGATTGTTTTTATGGTTGAAAAATTCCATTGTGTGCATAAACTGCATTTTCTGTATCTATTTTTCTGTTGATGGACACATAGGGTGGTTTCTTAACTTACCTATTGTGAAGAGCATTGCACCCAACATTGCTGTGTGAAGATCTTCTTTCTCTATGACATATTTAATTGATGTCCTTTGCATAAATGTCCAAGAGTAGCTAGGTAATAATGAAAATTCATTTTTAATTTTTATGTTCCCATTTATATACTGTGCTTGCATTTATGTGTGCTTGTGGTTTTGTGTGTGTGTGTGTGTGTGTGTGTGTGTGTGTGTGTGTGTATACAGATGCATCTGTATGTGCAGATGGGGCCAGGAGTTGAAGTTGCATGTATTCTTCTATTGTTTTCCACCTTATATATTCAGACAAGGTTTCTTAATGAACTTAAAGCTCACTGATTTTGTTAGTTTAGCTACCAAGGTTGACCTCAGGATTTGCCTGGTTCTGCATACGAAGTGCAGGGATTATAGGCACACAGTGCATTGCCCAGAATTTGTGTGTTAATATGAATTTAGGTCCACATCCTTTACTGACTAAGCTATCTTCCTAGCCTTATTTTTAGTTATTTGAGAGACCTTCCTATGATTTCCAGTGATTAAACTAGTTCACATTCCCAAAGGCATTTTATAAGGATGGCTTTTTGTGCACACCCTTCCAAACATTTGTTGTTATTTGTGTTTTAATTACTTCCATTCTGACTAGGGGGAGAAGAAATATCAATGTAGTTTTAATTTATATTTCTCTGGTATCTAGTCTATTACTTTGCTGGAACAAAGTACTTTGCAAAAGAAACTTGAGGGAAGAGTTTACTTCAGCTCAAAGATAAATGGCATTGTACATCATGATGGGGAAGGCATGGCAACAGAGCTTAAGGTTTCTGGTCACATTGCATCTTCAGTCAGGAAACAGTGAAATAAATGCTAGTGCTCAGCTTATTTTCTTCTTTTTATTCAGTCCACACCCAAGCCTGTGGAATGGTGCCACCCATATTTATGATGGGTCTTCTCATCTCAGTTAGCATAATCTAGAACCTTCCTTACAGACATGACTGGAGATTTGTCTCCTAAGTGACTCCAGGTCCTTTCAGGATGATGGTCAACATTAAGTATCACAAGTCCATTCTTTGTCAACTATACTCTCAAACATATCCCTTTTAAACTATAATCTGCCACTCCTGGTGCTCATAAGCTCATGTTTATTTCATAATACAATATGTAGTCAAACTTCAAAATTTTCCATTAAATCTTTAACACCTCAAACACTGTTCTAAGATCCCATGTCCATCCATGTCTCTCTTGACACTCAAGGCAATCTCTTAAATATGAGCTCCTATAAAATACAAAATAAAAATAAAAAATGCACAAAATAAACATACTCATTCAAACATGGATGAAAGGGGGGAATAGCAAGACAGAAACAGTAGAGTGAACACAAAATCTTATAACCCCATGTTCAGCATTGGTACTCATGAAATCATCTAGGTTTATTAGGCCCTATGTAGCCTCACTTCTCCAGCTCGGCTAACTGAAGTTTATTAACCTCTCTTGGGAAGGTTTCACTTTATGCCTTCAGCTTTCTTTGGCAGACATCCCATGGGCTTGGCTCTCCATTATCTCCAGGTCTACATGGCAATTTGGGTTTCATATTCTGTTTCTTGCAGTGGTTTCTTAGGCCTTCCTTTCTTGAAATACAACTATGCCACACATTTCCTGGCCACAGGGGCCTTCAGAAACCTTGGCAAATTCCTTAATCAAATTGGCTTTATTTCAGAGATGCAAGGATGGTTCAATATATGTGAATCAATAAATGAAATGCATCATATAAATAGACTTAAGGGCAGAAATCATCCCCCTAGATGCAGAAAAGGTCTTTGACACAACTTAACATCCTTTCATAAAAAAAGTACTGGAGAGACTAGGTATGAAGGTTACATACTTCAATCATATAAAGGCTATCTATAACAAACCTATAGACAACATCATACTTAATGGAGGAGAAGTTGAAAAATTCCCATTAAGATCTGGAATAAAAAAGTTATGTACTTACTTCACTGCTATTTAATATTGTGCTTGAAGTTTTAGAGCAATAATATAAGAGAAAGAAATAAAAGGGATGCATATTAGAAAGAAGTCAAACTATCTTTATTTACAGATGATATGATTTTATATATGAGATGCCATAAAGACTTCACTAGAAAACTCCTAGAGCTGCTAAACACTTTTTGCAAAGTGGCAGGACATAAAATTAATATACAAAGTAAACAAATTTCTTGCATACCAAAGGCAAACATACTGAGGAGAAAGTCAAGGAAACAGTCACATTTACAATAATAACCACAAAAATTAAATATCTAAACATGTCCCTAACCAAGGAAGTAAAAGACTTTTACAGTGAAGATCTTAATCTTTAATCAGTTTTCTGCTCAAAATCTTCCTGTGAGTGGGGCTGGAGAGATGCCTTAGAGGTTAAGATGCTTGCCTGCAAAGTCTAAAAACCTTGGTTCGATTCCCCAGTACTCATGTAAAGCCAGATGTATAAGGTGGTACACATATCTGTAGTTTGTTTGAAGTGGCTGAAGGCCCTGAATATCCATTCTTTCTCCTTCCCTCCATTCCTTCTCCCCTGCCTCTTTCTCTCTCAAATAAATAAATAAATAATTTACTTTTTAAAAAAATTAAAAAATAGAATTCAGTCTCTCCATTACATTCAAACTTTGTCTGAAATAAAGGGTAGTTTTGTAAATGTGAAGTCTGTGACATACCATGGTCTGCCAACTTCTGAAACCACTAATGTTTTGTAGTAAATAGTATTTACGGGGTGAACAGACAGAAGTCCAATTTTTAGGAAAATTTTCAGTTCACTCTTTACTAGAACCTTAAAGTATGCCAACGTAAGCAACGCTTGTCGAACACTAGGTTTATGGATCATTTATTAGATTCTATAAAAGTTGATAATACAGAATTATGCTGTGGGGCAGTGTCATTGGCTTGTTGGGAGACAGCCTAAGAAGTTGGCAGGCATTTAATAGCACTTTTTCTTCTTAGAACTTTGGGGAGAAATGGATTCTGTAAGAGTCTGACTTTTCCTGAGAAATTATACCTCAATATTGCATCTGTGGATCATGGTACTACTATTTTATTTATTCTCATATTGTCTACCTGTCACTAAAGTAAGTCTCTGATCTAAGTATTGAAGTCTGTAGCACGTTAGCCTAATTCAATTCTACATTTCATAGCTTATAGTGCTACCTTTATGTTTGTCTAACTTTTCTCAACCACATCCATGTTGTATTTCATGTCATTTATTCATTAATAAGTACACCTTAAATAGAGACACTGTTCTTTATCTTTTACCATTTGGTTTATTTAGTCATTCAACAGATAATCACAGACCACATATTTGGGGCCAGAAAAATTTTTAGAATAGTGAAAATAATACAGAAGCAAGTACAAAAACCCTTGAATTCTTTTTTTTCTTTTTTGAGGTAGAGTCTCATTTTAGCCCAAGCTGACCTGGAATTCACTCTGCATTCTCAGGGTGGTCTCGAACTCATGGAGATCCTCCTACCTCTGCCTCCTGAGTGCTGGGATTAAAGGCGTGTGCCACCATGCCCAACTGAGTTTGTATTTTTTATCCCAGCAGTGAGAGGACACTTGTTGAGCTTACTTCTTATCATAGTTGTATTTGTTTAGTGATCAGTATGCAATGTACTTTAGGCTTAAGCAGATTTTTATTTATTTTATTTTTGAGAGAGAGAGGAAGAGAGAGAGGGAGAAAATGGGTGCACTAGGGCTTTTCAGTTGCTGTGAATGAACTCTAGACACATAAACCCCCTTGTGCACAAGTGAAACATTGCATACTTGTATCACCATGCATCTGGCTATGTGGGACCTGGAGATTCGAACATGTGTACTTAGGCTTCACATGCCTTAACTGCTAAGCCATCTCTCCAGCCTTTAAGCAGGTTTTAATTAAAAGTTCAACTAGCATTCCCTAACAAGTTAGTAACCTTCCTTAATCACTTCAACCTTCTGTTTTATGATCAAAAATGTGAATATACTACAAAGATGCACATGTATGGATTTGTAGAAAGTTAAAAGGCACATTTTAATAATTTAACACAAAGCCTAGAATTTCGCAATGGCTTAGAAACCAATTTAATGTTGTTAGCTGAGCTGTTAAAATTCAAAGACAGCCTAACAAGGCTTTTTATTGAATGTGACTCCTGCTTCACTTAGACATGGGTAATGAGATATCTGGGAGCCTGTCAAAGAGGAGAAAAGATGACCTGAAAATAGTCAAGAAGTAGGGTACTTTGTTTACCTGCTAAGGAGGCTGAGTTTCAGTGTTAAGGAAGGGGAATTGTAGATGAAATTTTAAGTATGAGAATGACATATTCAGAATTGTATCTTACATTTATTACTTAGTTGGCATTTGGAGAATGAATCAGAAGTTTAGAAATTTGAAAAGATTCGATCCAGGGAGCTAATTAACCACCACAACAAAGGATGATGAAAGCTTACACCAGAAAAGTGGGGCTGGAAATAGGAAAAGAGATGAACTGTTTGCAAATGTTTCTGCAGCTTTTTCCTGTTTTCTGTCACTTTCTTGGACAGTAGTGTCCCATGACTATTGTAATATTTTGATGAAACTGATGCTGCTTTTTACACAGTTCTTTATTGTGAAGACCCTACAAATTACATTGGTGGTATAACATCTCTAAAGCCCAAATTAAAGGCTTTATTAATATGAGAATTTCAAGAACCAAACCAGGATCATGGAGACTTTCTTGGGGAAGGACAATATTCCCTGCTTTTCTTATGCTCAAGTGAATCATGGAATATTTCTGTTCATAGTTGACATTGGTACCAGCTTTTCTCATGTATCACATATTTTATAAAACATTGTAACCATTCTCTGTAATCAGAATGAGTGGAAATCCTTTCATTAGAGCAATATCAATGTTACTACAAAGGGTAGCAGATATTTATGTATGTACTTCTCAAATATCGTTTTGATATACCTTATTTTATGTACATATAACAAATATGGGCTTTATGTATTTGTATGCTTAATATAGATTATCTAATCTCTTGATAAGTAAATATAAGATATATAAAGTTGATATATAATAGATGGCATATTTCAAATCATAAATATATAATGGAATAAGGATAACGCTTTTCTATAAATAATTTAAAAGGCTTATGGTTTGAAATTTCTAAAATTACTTTGAAACATACAATTTGCTATGTAAATATCAGCATCTGTTCATTCACAGAATTGTAAGAGTGATGTTGGATTCTGTTTCAGGAGTTTGGACTTTGGCTTTGGAATGGCACGGACACTTAGGTCCTTGTTCTCAGAGGTTTTGAAGATACCTATGCAATTGGTTTTGGACCTGGAGATATGGTTAAAGAAAACACTAAGTTTAGGTTCCTGTACTCAGGAAGACTGCTCATGGGCATGAGTAATAAACAGTTAAAATTGCCTTTAAAATTCTTCAAGAGTGTATTGTTTTTCTTCCTGCTTTGAACTCATATCAAAATCAGAAACAATAGAAACTAGAAGTAACAAAATTCAGTTGTAAAACTGTCTAGTCAAGAAGTTTCTGAAAGTAAAACAGTAGAAATATAACAAAAAATCTATAATTTTGAGTTACATGAATTCACATGTAACATTGTTTCTAATTCTTTCAGAAAAAGAAACCCAAACCTCTGGGCTTCAAGAATGTTGACACACTGCTTGAATTCAGTTTTTTACCAGGAACATCTTTGTTTAATTTTTGTGTAGGTTAAGGATTAGAGATATCAGTACCTTCATCTTTGGTTCTAGAAGCAAAAGGCTATCATGAGGAAAGTGGATAGGTTGTATAGGATAGCCAATGATGATCCAAACACAGATAGAACAAGCATGATGATTTAAATGTAAAAGAGCAGAGTCAGGAGACTCATAGTTCAAGATATGCTTTAAATAATCCAGCTGACATATTGTCTGGCAATTTTTAATGAGAATTTTGAAATTGGGAGAAAAGCAAAGGAAATATTATTACATGAGAAAGAATTAGGACCTCTGAGAGTCTTGAACAGACCATGGGATTTTGAAATAGAGTCCCTGGAGGTATTATGCATGGACTTCGTGTTATTCTTCAGTGGTTGAAATTATAGACAAATATTTGAGTGACTTGTGGGTATGTACTTGGCCTAAGTATGGGGAAGGGCATAAATGGTTCATAGGCTTTATAAAATTCTCAACATCAATGACTCAACCAAGTATATGATCCAAAGTAAAGAGTAGCATTCCACTATAACACTGACCCTCTGTGATTAATTATTTAACCTCTATGTGTCTTTGTTTTCAACACATATGAAGTCAACTCTGTCTTTCTCTAAAAGTGATGATATGCTGAGAAACTGAGATAATGTGATAATGTATAAGGAAATTTAATTCACTAATATGATTATAGGTAGAGCTTATAATATGCTTGACACATTTGAAGAACCTTACACTTTTTTTCCATTTAATCTTCATAACAACTCTGAAAAGAGAATTGTCCCTTTTCCAATTTTACATAGGAAGAAACTGAAATTGCTTAAAGTCAGGCAGCCTGTATGTGATCAGAGTAGGACTTGAAACCACTCATTCCAACTCCAGACTATGGGCTCTTTGCTGAAATGCTATAACACCACAGGCTTTCTGAAACATCACTCAAACACACATTGCCTCAAGAATAATAGAGGTATTCTAAAGGTGAAGATGTCCAAATTTGTAGATATTTTTTTTTCTTGAATGTGGTAATTATAATGAATGCTTGAGAAGGCCAGCCTGGAAGATCTTCAAGTGCTACCAGAGAAGACACAGAAGTGAAGCATGAAGTCTCCCATTTTCACCATCTCCATACTTGACATTACTCAACCAGATTGTTAACACAAATTGGTTTCAAACTGATTCACAAAAAAAAAAACTGCTCCAGCTAGGCAAGTCTTAATATGCTTGTCTGGGACACTTTAAGAAGGCCCCTCACCTGGTCCCGATGTGTTTGTATGGCGGCTTTTGATGGTTTCTTATGAAGGGCGTTTGGAGTGTGGTTGTAGCCATGCTTCCCTGCCTTCCTAAGAATGTTCCTTACGTCCTGGAATATGAGCACTAGGGAATGTGCTGGAATAGGTAAGACCCATATTTACTGTAACAACATGGTTTTGATGCTCTTTCCTATCACAACCACATGCACTGCCTCAGCTGCAGACTTCTGATGTCTACATGAGATATGGAACAGGGAGGAGAGCTTAGGGATTTCTGTCTGACCCCAGAAGTTGGAGATAATTGAGGATTAAAACAAAGTACTCAGAAGGCAGAGTTCCTTTCTTCCAGGCATCTGGGCCACATGCAGAACCACCTAGCAGGCATGATTGTAAGAGTGCCACCCCTCTGAGCTTGGTCAAGAGCTTCAGAATCCATGCAAGCCTAAGCATATTTCTGAGATGATTATCAAAGACATCCAAAACTCTTGCAAAAAAAAATTCTAACAAACAATTTACTGTAAAACCCATATTTAAAATAAAATTAAGTCTACTCCATGTAGAATAGATGATTGCTTCAGAAAGCTCATTAAAAGGAAATTCATGAAACATACTGTTTTCAAGTACACAATTTTTACTTACTTATTTACTTGAAATTTCTGAGGCACTTCAGTTTATTTACTTCAGTTACAATCTCTATGGTGATAGATGGGAAGAGCATCTTTATAGCTGACTTGAATACCGTTACTACGTTACCAGTGAATATTCTTGTTTTTAAACTAATTGATTGCTTCATCCCCTTAGTTTTATGTTTTAATTCTTTAACAATTTTTGTGGCTCTTTACTGGGCTGTAAACAATTTTGTTGTATGCTTCTTGAGCTGGGGAGATCCATTACAGAGCTTCTTTTGTGCTCAACAAATGCCACCCATAGTAAATAGGCCATTTCCTGCCCCAGGACTCTCACCTTTGGCTCTTACACCATCAGTTGTCAGTCCTTTGTAGCATGGCCTTCACCACCTGGCTGCAGTTGGCCTTGCTGGCAAGTGAAGAATTCATCACAACAACATGGACTTAGAGAAGATCTTAATGGGAGGTTAGGTCATTAAGCAAAGAGGAGATGGAATTTAAATTATCCTTTAATTCCTCAACTCCCAAGAAGCTATTGACATAGATTTCTAAAATCTCCATTGTAGATGTCTCTCTCTCTCTTTCTATCTCCTTCTCCTACCCAGAGTTCTAATGACTTTCCCCCTATAGCTGAAAATCCATAACAGTATCTCCTCGTGTTAAAGGGTCCCAGAGTTCTCTTCTCCCATCCCTCTCCCTCCTTCCTACCACCTGGCCATACTCAAACTAAGTCTGGGATTTTGGAATTACCTCCTTTCATAGTAATTAGGTGCCTCTGTATTAAAAAGAAGGAAATGACACCTTCCACAGCCTCTACCTCAGCACATCACACAGGCCCCCTTCCTCACAGGGCACTGTCCATTGTCCTCATCCCCAAACTCCTCTGCTTTTCTTTCTAGTTCTCTCTGTTCTCCTAGGCTGTCCTTCCTTCTCTATCCTTTCTCTCCCCCTCCCTTTATCTCCCTCTAGCTCACTTTTCCTCTCTGAAACCCTCTCTCTAGCTTCCTATCTCCTTCTCTCTGTTTCTCTTCCTAGTGCACTCTGATCTCTCTGCCTCCCCTATTTCTTCTGTTTATCTCTTTTCCTCTCTCTCATCTTCCCTTCTTGTCCATTGTTCTGATCCTTTCTCTCTCTATAGTTTTGGATTCCATGTTTCTGCTGTGGATAAAAATTAAAAAAAAATAAAGATGTTTATTTACTTATGACAGAGGGAAAAAGAGAAGAGAAGAGAGAGAAAGAGAGAGAGGGAGAGGGGGAGAGAGAGGATAAAAGAGAATGGCCATGCCAGGGCCTCTAGCCACTGCAAAAAATCTCCAGATGCATGCACCACCTTGTGCATCTGGCTTATGTGTGTACTGGGGAATAGAAACTGGGTCTTTAGGCTTCACAGGCAAGCACTTAACTGCTAAGCCATCTCTCCAGCCCTAAAATAAAATCTTCAATATGTGTATGCTCATTGAATTTCCCTCTAAATATTTATACTTATTCTCATGACTTAGTACTTAGTACAGCTCTCATCCTTGATCAGAGAAGCAAGCTTCTTTTTGCTAATGATGGTGGCTGCTGGGAAGACTCAAAACTAGTCAGAATCCTCAGAATAAATGATTTTTGAGTGCTCATCACTAAATGTGACATCTCTTCCATGCCTTCCAAGTATCAGGGAACATCATGGAATAGGGGCAGAAAGAATATAAGAGAAAGAGCATGGGGAAGAGTGCTTTGGAGCACTATGTTCCAGATATGATGTGGCTACTTTATCCATGACCCCACAGCAGATGTTGCTACTTGCAATAGATCTACACAGTATTGGGCCTATTAATATTTCAGCATGGATAATGAAGGAAGGGGATTTAAAAACATCAAAATAAAAGAGGAGAAAATCTCAGAAATCAAAGGGGGCTGAGTGCAGGGGGATCAGGTGTGAGGTGACAATAGAAGGAAATGGGAGAAGATTGTGATCAAAATACATTATGTACATGTTTGAAAATTACCAATAAAAAAGCAACAAAAAACTAGACAAATGAAGAAACAAAAATAATTCTACTGCTGGTCCCAAGTTCTTAGGGAAAACTTCTTATTTATCTTTTCTGAATACTGGAGATGTGGTAGTTCTTGCTCCATAGCTTTGGTTTCTGTGGTTTTAGCTATCTGCTCTCCAAAAATATCAATTGGCAAATTACAGAAATAAACAATTCAATAGTTCTGTGTTGGGTACTGTTCTGACTCGCACAGTGAAATCTCAAGCTATCCCACTCTTTCCTGCTTAGGCCAGGACTCCTCCCACTGTGCAGTGTATCTGTGCTGTACACACTTCTCATCTCTTGGTCTCTTAGGTGTCTTACTAGGCTAAGAGCTCAACTGTTGTAGTATTGTATCACTTATGTTGAAGGACCCTTGCAGAGCAGCCTAACGGTAAGGCACAACACCCGTATTATTAACCTTACATAATCTAGTATGTATGCATTTAATCACCTCATGTCATCATAAGAAAAATGTTTACTATTTGGCTTTTCACTGTCACCCAATGCTCATATGGTAAATGCTTTGTTATCATACTGGCAAGAAGTGGGACCATTAGGCAGTAGGTCTTAGTGGAAGGAAGCTGGGTCATTGAGGGAAAGGCTTTAAAGGGGAAGGTGGGATACCAGCTTCTCATTGGTCTCTGCTTCTTGGCTATCACAAAACGAATAGCTCTTTACCATAATGTTCTTCCTTGCCCTCTAAGAGCAATGGAGCTGAGTGATGGTGGAATGAAATCTCTGAAGCTGAAATAAATAAATCTTCTTTTTAATGATCTTTTTTCTCCTACATTTTGCCACAATGATGGAAAGCTGACGAATACAAAGAGAAATGCAGTAGAATGAGGAGAGGGAAGGAGAAGAGAGAAACTTATTTACATACCCCTTTATTACTAGTTACAATTAGTCCCTTATTGCATCTAACTTATAGCTAAATATTAGCATAGGAAAAAGTCAGGACTAGTGGTCCTAGGTATTCACTAGAGTACTTCCATCATGGAAGAGGGTAAAATATGGTGATATAGGTGACATCATTCCTCCAGGATTGCATAATTCTCAATGTGTTAAGGGAATTACAAAGGACATAGATGGTTTTGAGTTCTAACCCTTATTCCAATATAATTTGCGTTTGGCTTTTGCCTGTGCTCTTCTATGAAATGCAAAAATATTAAGATATAAATTCTCTGGTGAATTTATACAATTAAAGTTGGATTAAAACAAAGCATTTCTGATATTATAAGAACTTTCTAACTTGGAGCTGGGCATGGTAGCACACCTGTGCAATCCTAGTAGCTAGCAAGGCATGGCAGAAGTAGGAGGATCACCTTGAGTTCAAGGCCAACCCAAGACATACACTATATACTATATAGTGAATTCAAGGATAGCCTGAGCTATAACCAAAACTATGCTTTAACCACCAAGCCATCTATAGAGCCTCATCTTTTTTTAATATTTTATTTATTTATTTATTTGAGAGAGAGAAAGCAAGAGGCAGATAGAGAGAGAGAATGAGCACACTAGGGCCTCTAGCCATTGCAAATGAACTCCAGATGCATGTGCCCACCCCTTGTGCATCTGGCTTACATGTGTCCTAGAGAATCAAACTAGGGTCATTAGGCTTTGCAGGCAAATGCCTTAACCACTAAGGTATTTCTCCAGCCACTCCCCTGGTCTTTTTTTAAAAGTATATATTTGAGGTTTGCTGGCCAATATTGAAGTAGATGTATACTTCATGATGTGAAAAACTGAGGGACTGGCAGTAACAATTCAGATATCTGGTTCTATGTACCCCTTGCCTTAGAACCACAATCAGTTGAAGGTGGCCATGATATCATCTAAAGCTGAGGTTTGAAGTCCAATTTTCCTCAGCTATCACTCATTGAATTTCTGCTTCCTTCTATCTATTATCAACATATCCACAATTTAGCTGGAGAGACTGAATAGACTGAGGGTTTTAGACTATGGAAGATGAAGGAAGAATAACTGCTATCCATACAGTGGAAATAAGAATACTTGGGCTGGAGAGATTTCTCGGTGGTTAAGATACTTGCCTGAAAAGCCCAAGGACCAGGTTTGATATACCACAACCTATGTAAGCCAGATGCACATGGTGGTACATGGGTCTGGAATTAGTTTTCAGTGTTAGGGTCCCTGGTACACTCATTCTCTCTGTCTAACAAATAAATAAATAAAAATAAAATATTAAAAAAAGATATCCAGAACTTGGTAGGAGCTATTATCATGTGTATTAAGTTAGCAAGCATTCATGCTTAGGATTGCATAGTTGATCAGGTTAGGGAAACTATATGTCTTTCTGTGCCCCTGATTTCCTCCCATATAAAACTAAGACAAAGAGTGATCTTGCCAATGACTTACAAAGAGTTGACAAGGGATTGTTAGAGCCTTCATGAAAAGAGATATATCTGTCACAGGCCAGTATATTGAAGTCCAAAGAATCAATATCTCTAGTGCAAATTTTACCTTCCATTCAGGACCTAGTGACTGTTTAAGAGTACTGGAAATTATGTTTATCTTACATGGTTATAGTGCTAAAGATTGTATTCTTTTTTATTATATACTATTTACTTTTAATGGATAATTTTATACATGTATAAAAACACTCAGATCATAATTCCCCCCATTACCTTCTCTTGGCCCCTCTCCATGTGTCTCTTTATACTGAATCCCTTCTTCTTTCCAACCAGTTCCTTTTCTACCTTAGTGCTTGTCTTTTTTGTCTTGTGTTGGTGTGACCCACTGAGTGTAATTAGGATTAGAGATATTTGTCATAGCATATGGATCCTCCCAGTAGTTATTATAGTTATTACACCACAGAGAATGTCTCCCACTCCCCTATCCACCATTAACTGGTAATAACTCCTCAGGGAGGAATGAGGACCCCATGCCTTCCTCCGGTTATCATGGATGGAATGTTGATGGGTCCAAAGTTGTGTGGGTGTTGTGCCGGTTACAACAGTTACTGTGAGGTTATGAGAGCAACAGCCATGTTGTGCCTGGAAGACATATTGACCAGCCTGTCCCCTCATCCTTTCTACTTCCTCATCTGCACTGTTCCTGAGCCTCAGAGGCAGTAACATAATGTCTCATTTAGTGTTGAGCACTCCCCAGTCACTTATTTCCAGCACTTTGATGAGTTTGGAGTCCTCCCAGGAGTTACAACCATCTACAAAAAGAAACATCTCTGACCACAGATAAAAGTGGCATAACTCTATAGGCATAAACATGTATGTTCAGAGGGAAATTTGATAGGCGTAGAAGATATCTATTCTGCTAAACAATTGTAGTAGCTTTATTTTTAGGTCCTTCCAAATCATAGGCTTTTTTTTTAGTACCAGATATGAGTTATCTCCCATGAAGCAGATCTCAAATCCAATCATTCATTGCATTCTAAAATTTAAAAATGATATAAGGTTCAAGGAAGTACAGTTATACACTCAGCTGAAAACTGAAAACAAAATCTCTGGGAAGCTGGCCTCAGGCATGACTTTACAGAGATTTTCAGCCAGCATTAACTATCACATGGTTATCCATTCAATGATAGATCCTCACACTGGACCTTCTTTGCCAGATACCTTATAGAAATTAAAGAAGCTGTTGACCCAATCATGGCAAGAGAGGAAGGAAATAGACTGGGGAATGAACAGACTGAAAGACAGTTTGTCCTAGGAGTAGGTAAATTATTTAAATCTCTTTCAGTTTCTTCATCAGTATAATGGAGATGGCAATGGTATTTAATTTAAAAAATTTATTGAGAGGAACAAATGAGTTTATATTCAAAGTATATGGAACATACTAGTAAGTCAGAAAATATTGGATATGTCTTTGTTATTCAGAGGATTTCCTAAGTATTTAAAAGATAAACTTTAAGTCATCATATTTTTATAAACTAGCCCAGTTGGGGTCGAAAGTTAGAAGATAAGAAAATATTACATTATCACATTTATCTATATGAGAATTTTTTTTTCTAAACCTTAATTTTAACTTGTATACTCTGTATAACCAGTAGTGTTAGTTTAAATACACAGCTTATATTGTTAAGTACCAAAGGGAATGAACGTCTTTAGATTTATAACCATGGAAAGAACACTGTGTTCCAGGACTATGTAAAATGTATTGCTGAAGAGCTATTCCTGCTGGCATGTGAAGTTCTGGAAAGAGGCATCCTTCTCTAGATTTAGCTGCACAGGTCTGGGTTGGAAGGATCTCTCCATGACAAAAGGACACTGAATTTCCCAAAGTCAGAGACAGAACATCTGGACAGAGATTGTAGTAGTTTAATTCTTTTGCTTTTCTTCCCAGGTGAAAGGAATTCTGTAAGAAATAGTTGAAAAGCAGATGGTAAATACGCAGCTCACACTGGCATTTTCCATGTACAAGGAAGGAGCCAGGTGTAGTGGCAAACTCCTTAAATCCCAGCTTTGGGAGGCCGAGGCAGGAACTGTAGGTTAGCCTGGGCAAGATTAAGACCCTGCCTCAAAAACAAACAAACAAACAAACAAACAAAATAAACAAGAAAGAATAGTGCTCATGGAATGAAGGAGAGGAAGCCATGAACTTACCTGACTGTGCTCAGTGACTGAGCTTTTCCTGACCAGAGGTGTGGGCTGCAGGACTCTGTAAGGTCATCTGAACCTCTTCTTGAGACTACTCACTTATCTGTCTCTGCAGAGTAAAGCTGATGCCCTTTACCCTGATCTTTATTAAAAAAATGTTTCTGGGGCTGGAGAGATGGCTTAGCGGTTAAGCGCTTGCCTGTGAAGCCTAAGGACCCCAGTTGGAGGCTCGGTTCCCCAGGTCCCACGTTAGCCAGATGCACAAGGGGGCGCACACGTATGGAGTTGGTTTGCAGAGGCTGGAAGCTCTGGCACGCCCATTCTCTCTCTCTCCCTCTATCTGTCTTTCTCTCTGTGTCTGTCGCTCTCAAATAAATAAATAAATAAAAAATATAAAAAAAATAAAAAATAAAAAAACACATGTTTCTGAAGCTACATATGACAAAAGGATAATATGGTCATTACTTGGTGCTCTGATGTTCTCTTAGTTCAGCAGTATCCCAAAAGAAGAGCGCCCAGTGAGCATCAAACATGCAAACTTCATGAGTATCTGAGCACCAAGTTTCCCACTTACTAGCTTTTTCCTTATAGATCTGTATAAAATGTCCTAAGTAAAACTCTGAACTCATAGAGACCTTGTTTGAAGCTGTTTCTTATATGTGTAGGTGTGATATATATTTTTTGTGATGTGTAAATTTTCTGATATTATTATATAATGGCTAGTCCTATCATTTTACTAGATGTTTTATCAAACCTGCAAAAAATGGCAAGGAGGCTACCTAAATATTGCCCCTTTGGTTTTGTTAGGGACTGATAATAAGGACATTTTGATATTCTAACATTTTATACTCTATTTTATAAATGCACATTCATACTTCACTTTGAAGGGAGGATTCTCTGCATGGATAACTTGGAAGCAGCTGAGCAGAACACACTGCTAATGGGCTTGTCCTAATCTTTAGTTTAGAGGCTCAGGGAAAAAAGCAGGACTTAATGGGCTTGGGGTATGTGAAGCTTCCCCTGCCACAGAGACAGAAAAGAAGGGAAAAGCACTAACACTGTGGACTGTGATGCATGCAAACCTCCTGTCAGAAGGATAACGCTGGACTTTGAAAGCTACCTTTGTTCTAGTTCCCTATTAAAATGCTAATGAGAAAAGACAGGGGAAACAGATCTTTGGCATGTTAACCCAGTGTCTTCTCTGTGGATGAAACACAACTCATGAATTCAATTTCTGGTCTCTTGCCTATGTGACAGGTTGTACAGACTGCTTACAATCCCATAAATGTTTGGGTATATTATAAAATAGAAAAGAAGTTCCTGGACATACTTTGAACCTTCTGGAGCTTGCAGATAACAGCATAAGATTCCTAACCTAATAATATCTGGTCATTGAGACAAAATATCAAGCCTTTTAAGATCTACTACTGCCTATAAAGAAATTGTGCGCTGTACATCCACAAAGTAGAACCTTGTTCCTTCCAAGGGCTACACTTTTCCAAACATGGTTGTTCAGTTTAAGTCCACACTCTTCAACCATTCAATCTCTTTTCATTTAAGTAGGGATTACTCTGATCTACTAAAAAAAAAAAAAAAAAAAAAAAAAAAAAAAAAGGTGTGTAGATGCAGATGGCAGGTATTGTCAGGCTCTTTAAATAGGTGACCCAATGTCCCAGTGGTCTGTCCACGTCTTAGCAATAACAGTCTCAAGTCCTAAAATGCCCCTCCATAGAATATAAAAAGCTTCACTTTCCATAAACAAGTGGAAAAAAAATTGAGGAGAAATCATGAAATCCTCATAATGCCTCTTGAACTAAGGGATGGAATGACGGATCTCTTCATGGTAAAGGAACATTCTGTAGATTACTTCTCTTCATATAACTGCACCTCTTTTCCCTTCATTCCCCTGTCATGTTGTTAACTTCCAGGTACCATTCGTAGCAGCAGAAGGGGTAAAGTGCATTTTTAAGTGTGTGGCAGCCCTTATGTGTGGGTCCCCAGCCTGCCTTTGCTGTGGATTATGTTTGCTTACTGTTGAGTTAGTTTCTATAATAATGTTTAAGACTGCAAAAGGTTAGGTTTCCTGGGGGGGGGGTCATGGTTTCGAAAAGTTAAAGAAAATGAGAAAAATGAGTAAGAACTCCTGCCCTTGCACCCTACTTGTTCCTCCAAGTGAGGTCTATGCACATCTGAGCCAAGGCTCTGCTTGACTTAACAGCGAAGGACCAGCAGTGTTCAGGAAAGGAAGCATGTCAATGTCCCCCTCCCATAGGAAGAGAATGGCAGGAGGCTCCTTTCTCTGGTGATGTTGCCCTTCAGATTGTTTCAGAAGGGTCTGCGTATAAGGCACGACAAATACAAGACTTGTAAAACAAAGTTGGAATGTAATGAAAGAAAAGGGACAATTTTTCTCCTCCATAGGTTTGGTAGTGCTTCTGATATGGAGGAAGTATTGGCTGAATCAGAAATTAAATGGAATGGTGTCAAACAAACAAACAAACAAAATGCCACAGACACGCATCACTCCCACTTGCCGTCACTGTGGGGCTGCTGGAGTGTGTGGAGCTGCCTCTCTTCAACATTTCATCAAACACATTCATTAGTCAGTCAGGAAGATGTTAATAAACAATTGATAGTTACAAGGGAAAACACTGGAAAGGAAACAAGACACCATCCTCTGAACGCATGGGATAGGCAGCTTGCCACTAGAATATACTTGCTGGGCGGGTCATTTTAACTGCTGAATTGGTTCTACTGTGCATCAACAGTGTGGGGAAGGGGGTACTGTCTCCTTTAAAGAGAGCTAGGTTTTGTGCCAGGCTTATGATGGGTTCCTCATTTATTGTCCATACTTAGCCATATGAAGCTTCTGAGAAGCTGTGCACCTTAAGACAGAGTGTGGCAAAAGTAAAGAATGCTTGTTGCTGTCCAAAGCCTTGAGTGCAGAGATTCAAAACATTTTGTGGGTGATGTGTTTTCAGTTAAAACAGAAATGATTGATCAGAAAGAGAGAAATTCTTGGAATAACATCACTCAGCTATGAATTCCTGAGAGACCAGCTTGTGCAATGTTTAGTATTTTATTTGACTTTACTATCACTTTTACATAGTTTCCAGTTATACACTTTAAAGTTGCATACAAGCTATATATAAAAAATCCATATGCATCCTTTCTTGCTATCAATAAAAGTTTGTATGCGTGAATATGTGCCTGTTGGAAGTCTTTGCTCATTATCCTTAATTGTTTATCTGTGTATGTGACTAGCCTCAGACTGCTCTTTGTGCCATACCTATTTTAATTTGCTTTGCATGAGTTTTGAACTGACCACTTTTGTGGGAATCATACAAGTTGCTGCTTTTTTCAGAAGAAAAAAAGGTAGTTTAACTGCTGGACATGAGCTTCCTACTTAAATATCTTAGTAAGATTGTGTCAGGGCTGGAGAGATGGCTTAGCGATTAAGCGCTTGCCTGTGAAGCCTAAGGACCCCGGTTCGAGGCTCGGTTCCCCAGGTCCCACGTTAGCCAGATGCACAAGGGGGCGCACGCGTCTGGCGTTCGTTTGCAGAGGCTGGAAGCCCTGGCGCGCCCATTCTCTCTCTCTCCCTCTACCTGGCTTTCTCTCTGTGTCTGTCACTCTCAGATAAATAAATAAAAAAATGAACAAAAAAAATATTTTAAAAAAAAAAAGATTGTGTCAGACTTCCAAAATAGACTTAATCCATAATTAAAAATTAGCATGCTGGGCTGGAAGAATGATTTACTGGTTAAGGGATTTGCCTGCAAAGCCAAAGGACCCACGTTTGATTCCCCAGGACCCACAAGGTGGCCCATGTGTCTGGAGTTTGTTTGCAGCAGCTGGAGAACTTGGCATGCCCATTCTCTCTTTCTTTCTGTCAAATAAGTAAATAGCCAGGCACAGTGGTACACACCTTTAATCCTATCACTTGAAAGGCAGAGGTGGGAAGACTGCTGTGAGTTCAAGGGGAGCCTGAGACTACATAGTGAATTCCAGGGGTCAGCCTGGGCTAGAGTGAGACGCTGCCTCAGCCCCCCAAAAAAGCCCCCCAAAAATAAAATAATAAAAGAAATAAAAATTAAAAATGTAGCATGCTATCAATATTTTAGTACATGTTTTGAGTTATTTTTAATGAGAAATCAAATAAAATTATAACCAACTTTAGGCTGTTTTGAATTAATATGAGACAGCCTTCCAGAAGAATAGATAGAAATCCAGACACTAATTTCTCCATTATCACAGGAGACATGATGCAGAATTGGAGCTAAAATTATAACATTTTTACTGGCAAAACTGAATTTTATAAGAAATAGAAAAGTTCTCCTAAGTGATTATTCAGCAGGATTTTTTTTATATTAGGCATGTTGCAAGGGTCTTCTATTCTAGTGTCTATTACCAAACACACTTAAACAATTAAGACTTCTTAAATACTATGTTAAACAATTATAATTGTACATGGATATTAACTGATAAAGGTGTCAAATAAAATGCAAAATTGTTCATAAGACAATTATGAACACTCTACAAGTCTTAGGATGGTAATTTGCCTGTGCATTACTTTTGATGTGAAATGGACTCCAGTATGATGTTGTTGGCTGCCCAGCAGGCATTTAAAGCAGATTTTGTGAATTGTCAGAACCCAATACCAGATGTTATTTTTGGATTGAAAACCTCTGAGTATAAAGGCTAATTATTTGAAAATGCAATTTTCCAAAAATTTTTACCAAAATGAAAATAAAACAGAGACATGAATGATAAGTTAGAAAAGTAATTAAAAATAAACCAATCTGGCATAACTTAGACATCATAAAGAAATAAATGTGACTGTGTACAAGTTAGAAGAACACATACAATGGGGTTAGGCAGGCACATGTTCCAAGAAGGGCTATTTAATTGGCAGAAAAGAATTTAAGACTTAGTAGGACAAAGGAGGAGACTTAAAAACACATATAGATAATGGCTCTCACAAGTCAGGTTGAGGCAGGCAAGCACTTCCCCGTCAGTAGAAAGTAGATTTCTCTCCCAAAAAGGAACCAACTCTCTGCTGAAAGTGGCAGCTCCCGAATTAGCTTGGGTTGGCTGCGGGAAAGAAACAGCGTTGAGATTGCTCCCAAAAACTGAGCAAAGTTAGATGCTGAGATTGCGAGAAACTTAAAAATGTCCTATGAAGCTAGAAAAGAGAATTTCTATAACAAATGATTGGGCGCATTCTTTCAGATCTTACTAGCATTCATCCTTTGAAGAAGTATATCAAGTGATACTTAAATCAGCAGCCAAAAATATACCTCTTACTTCTTAGGCAGTTTGATTTTTAAGAAAATAGAAATTAAAAGCATCTTGATTTCTATGAAGATTTTAGTAAATCATCAGAAAGCATAAAGCAAAAGATCATTGAAAGCTTGTTAAAAACAAACTAGACTTTACTCATTTATTTGTACATTTCATAGTTATCATGAATACAAAATTTGTCATATTACATTCTGTCTATAAACTTCTCAAAAGCAGTGAACAAAATTTTACCAGGTAAATATCTTGAACACCATGAACTTCACAATGCTGTGGAGCATGTCGTTCTTCTCCATAGTTCTGAAACACTCATAATAAAAAAGAGATTTCCAATTTTTTAAAAAAAACCTTTATTTATTTATTAATCATTTGTGTCTCTCTGCGTGTATGGGTTCATCAGGGTCTCTTGCCTCTGCCAACAAATGCTTGTGAAACTTTATGTGGGTAGCGAGGGACTTGAACACAGGCTGGCATGCTTTGCAAGCAAATACCATTAACCATTGATTCATCCCCTCAAGCTCAGTTTTCAATTTTTTAAATTTGTTATGTACTTAAAGAGACATTTAATTTCATAGAAGTGAAGGGAGACAGCCTCCTTAGACATGTGCCAATTATAAGATGGATGTCAATATTGGTGGGTGTAGAAAAGATTAATAAATGATGGTTGTATTTACAATCACATTTTCAAAGTATAAGCAAAGAAAAATAAGTTTATTTATTAGTTAAATACAATGCATATGAAAATGAAAAAACAGAATTATAGTAAAAAGAGAAATTTCTATGTGGTTTTCTCTTTGGTAATTTTTAAAGAGGCCATAATGATGTTATAGAATTTTGAAAAACTATACTTTTGGTTGCTCAGTGTTAATTTTATGCAACAAATGTAATGAAAGGTAACTAATTTTTGACACATAAATTGATTAAAACTTGGATAATGTGAGAACAGGGAAATTGAGTAGAAAATAATTTCTTTACTAAAACTAAATGACTTGTATTTAAATTTCTGAGCTCATGTTACTTTTGGGTCTCAGGGAAGATTGAAGTGTGGTGCATAATAATTACAGAACTTTGAAGAGTTCAATGATAGTTTGAACTTTACACATGGACAGTAATCATAATGAATTTATAGGTGCAACAGACCTCATTGATAAACAACTGGTCTATCAAAACAAAACTAGGAAAAAAATGGATGGAAAATTTGGGGTCCTCAAAACTAAGTCCTATAAATCTAAAAACCTGTAAGTCAAATCCTAAATATTCCATGCTCAATTTCTATTGCTGAGAGAATTCTTAACTTGATTTAATCTCTTTGGATGAGGACAGTGCAATGTGAGTCTGATAAAAAGAGATTCAATATGAGTCTTGTATTTGAATGTGTTCAGTTTTATCACTGTATATAAAATAGTACCTAAAGACTGAGTAATTTCAGAGAATTATTGTGGGAAAAGAAATTCAAAAGAGTAAAAATATCTTGGATGAAAGAGAAATATTGAGTCAACCTGTGCTTCTATAGGCAACTGATTTTGACAAAGGGACTGTCAAAAGGGAAGCCTTGTCAATAAGTGGCTCTGGGGAAAGGAAATATTCTCATGCAGAGTTCAAGGCCACCCTGAGATTGCATAGTGAATTCCATGTCACCCTGGGCTAGAGTGAAACTCTACCTCTAAAAACCAACCAACCAACCAACCAACCAACCAAACAAACAAACAAACAACAACAGCAAAAAACTTATAAAAATCAACCGAATATAGATGAAAGATCCAGAAGTAAGACCTAAAACTATGAAACCAATAGGAGGAAACATAGGGGAAACACTTTGGGAGACTGAAATCGCAAAGGAATTTCCAGATTCAGCAAAGGCAACCAACCCCAAAATAGACAAGTGGGATTGCACCAAACTAAAAAGCTTCTCACAGCAAACCATCAACAGAATGAAGAGGCAGCATTCAGAATGCAAGAAGATATTTGTAAACTATATGTTTAGCAAGAGGCTGATATCTAGACTTTATAAATAATGCAAAACAAAAGCAAAGAAACTATCTGATTACAGAAGTAAACAGACATTTTTCAAAAGAAGGCATACAGCCCAGTGTGGTGATGCATGCCTTTAATCCCAGCACTCAGGAGGCAGAGGTAGGAGGATCACTGTGAGTTCTAGGCCCCCTGAGACTACATAGTGAATTCCAGGTCAGCCTGGGCTAGAGTGAAACCTTACCTGGAAGAAAATATTCAGAACTACAATGAGACATTACCTCACCCTAGTAAGAAGGCTGGAGAGGTGGCTTAGCAGGTAAGAAGTAAGAGCTCTTCCTGCCTAAGCATGAGAGTGGGACAGCCTAGATTGCCTGAGTTTTATTTCCCAGCACCTATATATAAATCTGAGCATCACCATGAATGTCTTTAACTTCAGTATTGTGGGGATCAGAGACTGGAGAATCACTGGTGCTGGAGAAAATGGTAAGCTCTGGAATCCATGACTGTGTCTCAAGGAACCAGGAAATGAATAAATGGAGGGGACATGATCGTCTCCTCTGTCTGTCATGGGTGCACAAGGCACGCACATCTGCACACGCACACGCATTATCACATACATACCACACCACACAGGCTACACATGTATACACATACACACATACAAACACACAATAACTATTATCAAAAAGATAATGGATACCAAGTGATAATAAAGATGCAGAGAAAAGGGACCCTTAACATTGTTAGTGATAATAAAAATGTGTGCAGTCATGATGGAAGAGACTCAAATAATCAAAAATGGAACTAACACATGGTCCAACAATTTCAATATTAGGTGAATATTCAAAGGAAATGAAATCAAGAGACACTTACTTTCCATGTTTATTACAGCAGTATTCTCAATATCCAAGAAATGGAAACAAACAATTTAAGTGTCCATTACCTCATGAGTAGATAAAGAAAACATGGAACATATGCACAGTGGAGTACTAACTAAACACAAAGAGTTGGAATATTGTCACTGGAAACACATGGATGAAGCTGGAGGTAAGTTAAGGAAAGTAGGCAGAGCACAGAAAGACAAGTTCACCATAGTCATATATGTGGAATCTGAAAACAGTGCTTGTCACTGTGGTTAAGGATCGAATGATGGTAATAAGATCTGAAGACTAGAGGAGAGAGGTATGGGAGAAATGTTGGTCAATGGCTATTAAGTTACAAAGCAGTAAGAAATTTTGGTGTGCTACTGTGCAGTACAGTGATTCATAAAACGATAATGTTCTCTACATTTCAAAAAGTTAGAAGATTGTGAATATTTGCTCCATAAATAAATGATAAACGTTTAAGATATACCTTTATTTGAACATTGTAGAATGTACACATGTATGGAAATATCATACCATCTTCCACAAATAGGCATAATTTCAATGCTTAATAAACATATGGGTTTATGTATTGGTTTAAGTTAAATAGTAAGGGCAAACAGAAAAAAGTGAAGTGTACAAAACTTTAAATATTCAATAATGAAAGTTTATAAAGCTTAAAGTAAATTGCTTTTTGGATGACAAAATATTATTTTTTCACATCTTATTTAATTAGCTCTATTGTAATTATAACTAATATCCTTATTGTTTTGCATTTATAGAAATAGTAAATGAGGGGCTGGAGAGATGGCTTAGCAGTTAAGTGCTTGCCTGTGAAGCCCAAGGACCTCAGTTCAAGGCTTGACTCCCCAGTAACAATGTAAGCCAGATGTACAAGGTGGTGCGTGTATCTGGAGTTTGTTTGCAGTGTCTGGAAGACCTTGTGCGCCAGTTTTCTCTCTCTCTCTGTCTTTATTTCTCTCTCTCTGACTCTTTTGCTCTCTGTCTGTTACTAATAAGTAAGTAAAAATAAACAAAAATTAAAAATAGTAAATTATAAAGAATAATGTATAATTTCAAAAAATGCCCATTTTCTTATATTAATGTTAGAGTACTATCACATATGTGTTTTTGTTATATTTTGTTGTATTTTTTACTTGATTTTCCAAAATTATGGTAGCCCTATGTTTAAGCTAGGATGGCATATCCCTTCCATATTCTCACATGCAGAGGCAATGAAGGAGTGGATGTCACAAGAGGTTACCACAAATTGGAATCATCCTAATTTTTCTCCAACCCACTTTCAATGTGGATTGAGTATTTCTGGCTTTTACCTCATGACTCTGATTCTGGTGTGGCCAGCTCCTTGGACACAGCTGTTACATGGTTTTCTGGGCATTTTCTCCTCAGTGTCTCCTTGAATGGCTAAGAATTGCCCCTTTGAATCCTACGTGTTCAGTGAACTCAGATGACCTCTGTAATCTTATGCAGTTCAGTGGGAATAGACTGTTACCAGGGTTCCCACTTGTTATCTGTTGGTAGAGTCAGATGCAAATACAAGTATTAACTAACCCAATATGCATAAAAACTTTAAAACCTTGATTATTACACTTGTAATTTCTTAGTGTTATAATATATGTCGAGGTACAATTAAACAACAATAGAGGGCTGGAGAGATGGCTCAGTGTTTAAGGCACTTGCCTGCAAAGCCCAATGACCTGGGTTTGATTCTCCAGCACCCACATAAGCCAGATGCACAAAGAAGGGCATGCATCTGGAGTTCATTTATGGTGTCTGGAGGCCCTGGTGCTCCCATCCAAAACAGTGAGGTGCAATTATTACCTTTAAGCCACAATTTTCCAGGCTGTATAAGTGTTGACTATCTAAACATTAATAGTCTTATAAACATATTTGCTCTACTATTGAAGGCTTGCATACACAGACACATACAGAAGAAGTGTTAGCAAACTAATTGCTAACTTAAAAGTCACTCTTTATGTTTCAAACTAATTGGTATTACCGTGTGAAAATACTATTTCTATGTGGATTAATGCTCAATGTAGGCACTGTGGAATTTCAAACACATTTTAATTCAGTCATCACTGCTAATAACCCTAATTAAGTGGAAACTTCTGACTTTAGGAAAACAATGATTAGTGTTGATAATGGAAGTTTAAATGAAAACATGATGAATGAATTTATTAACTATTAACAGTGCTGTCTTCCAAATTCTGTGGGCACATTTAAGTATGTGGTGGTAGATGGTACTACATTTTATTATATAACTAATCCACATAGCTTATGGATTGACACTGCTTGAATTAACATTGACTCAAACATGTTACTAATGAAGAAGAAGGTCTCCATGTGATGTCATCTTGACATGAAAATTTTGAGCTGAAGTAATCCTTCTGCTTTGGACTCTTGTATAGCCACATGTTCATTGTGTCCAATATAAGCATATTCTTTTGAAGCAATTGTTAAAAATATTAGGAAGAATATATGGCTTATGGAGAAGAAAATTTTAAATAAAGTTACAACTTAATTAGACCCTAATATGAAAAGAATCATGAGTTATTATGAAAACAATTTACATTGTATAATCTTTGTGGCAGCTGTTACCTCTGTACAAAGAGACTATCATCTTTTTAAAAAATGAAAATTTAAAATTAAGATAATGATTCTAAACAATAAGCATGACTCCAATTGACAATTATAAGTTATAACAATAGCATTAATGTGTTGAGGTACATCTGCAAGTTACATCTTAATTTAATAAATATGACTCATCACTATAAGAACAATGTCTTATTTATTTTGAATTACAAATGATGCTTAAGACTTTATAATTAGAACACATTCTCATATAAAATATTTTTGTAGAAAATACTTATGCAATTGATCCAAGTGAAAAAAATAGTATGAAAGTTAGTATTGAGACTTACTTAAAAACTCATCTTCAACTTTTGAGGTAGTAAGATAAAGTCAACTTGAGGAATAAAAATCTTACCTGTTCAGGGCTGTAGAAATTGCTCAGTGGTTAAGGCGCTTTGATGAAAAACCTAGTGTCCTGTGTTCCATTCCCTAGTACCCAGGTAAAGGCAGATACACAAGGTGTCACATGCATCTGCAGTTTGGAATTCATGTGCAGTGGCTAGGGAACCTGTTACACCCATTCTTTCTCCCCCTCTCTCCCCTCTCAAATAATAAATAAATGAATAAACAAATAATTAAGTAAATAAATCTTACCAATTCAGTATTGATTATGAAACACACATAGCACACACACATCCACACTGGGAGGTTTCACTCATAATTTACCTGCTCCATCCAGTTCTGCCTATTTCAAACCACTCACACCTGCATGTGTTACTCTCTTAATTACCTATGCCAGGGTGAGCTTTAGTATTATATGTCCAGTGTTTGGACATTCGTTGTCAGAAATGGTGTTCTATGTCAACTGATATGAGGAAGTTCCCTTCAATGCCTCTCTTTTTTCCTGTTTTTTTTTTTTTTTTGTTTCCTTTGTGTGTGTATGGGGGGGGGGTCTGATTTTTTCTCCCATTTTTGTATGTAAATTTTTCTTATGTTGGTGTGCACTGAGATGGAGATATAAATCCTCTCCCTAAATAATCTCACCTAGTTCTCCACAGCCTGTTTGCTCAGTTTGGGGCACTGGTTCCTGTGTCCTGAGACAATGGTTCCTGTATTGCAGGTGACCTTATCAGGCTGTGGTTTTGGAACTTATTTACAACCCAAAAGTATTTCCTCTGTGTTAAAGCCTGTTCCAATGCCAGCATGTCTCAGTAATTTCTATGACTTATGTAATGATTGCTGCGACACCCACCCCCATATTAACCCTTACAGCGGGGATGGAATTTGCTGTGTTAAGCAGCAGATCCCCAAAGCACAGAAGCTTCAAATAGCAAATGTACATGATGTGTTCCCTGAACTCACTTGGGCCTCTCACCTACCCTGTTCTTACTCTGGATCCCAGGCAGATGTGCTCAGTGGTTGTTTTAGTGACTACTTTATGAAGCACCACCAGTGCTTGTAGCTGAGGGAAATGGAGCTTCAGGGGTTCTGGACCTGGAATCAAAACATCTTTCCAGAGGCAATCACATGGTTAGTCCCGTCATTTCCTCCTTCCTCCTGTGATGGAAGGGACAGACACAACTCCTGCACTCTTGTCTTTACCTGATGCTTTTCAGTTTCCATTCCTTTTTACTGTTTTGAACATCTCAAATCTACATGGTACCCAATTTTCTTATCCAGCTTCATGTCTTATCTTCTACTAAGCCTTCCAAGAGCAGGTAAATCACAATATCTCTTCCATATCTCTTCCTTTTTATAGTCTTAAAAGTAGTTATCTAATGACATTTTTGCTTTATATAACTAACATTTTAAAAACATTGAGCTTTATATTTTTAACGAAGCACTATATAGAATGGTTCTTTTCCTTCTGTATATCATCCATTATGTTGGTCACTATGCCCTCTGTGGGAGTTTGAATGGATGACCTCCAATACATTCAGCAGTTTAGTAAAGTTTGTAATCTAGATCTCCAGCCACCTGGCTGGAGGAGTTGTCACTGGGCAGATCCTGGGGTCCAGCCCTAAGGTGTTTGTTTCTGGAGTTGGATCTGGAATTCCAGTCTAAAGATATGCAAAGTGCTTGAGCTTTGCCTGAAGTTCCTGAGTGTGCTTGCTTGTAAGGCTTGGTGGTGGCATTTCTCTCTGTCTCTCTGCATGAACCTGTGAAAGTGGGCCAGCTTCTTCTACCATTGAGAAACTTCCCCTTTATCTGTAAGATTCAAAAAATTCCTTTCTCCCATAAACTGTGTCTGGTGTGGAGGTTCATCCCAGCAACCCGAAGCTGACTGTGACACCTTCTATTTGCAGGCTCTCAACAATTTGTAAACATTAGATAAGTGTCTCCAAAATGAAGGCAGGGTCTCACTGTAGCCCAGGCTGACCTGGACTTTACTATGTAGTCTCAGGGTGGTCTCGAACTCACAGTGATCCTCCTACCTCTGCCTCCTGAGTGCTGGGATTAAAGGTGTGTGCCACCATGTCCTGCATAAAAGTGTATTTTAACAAACTTGTACTGTGGGCTCATAAATTATAGGATCGTAGATGAAAACTTTGTGTCATATGTGTTGCTTTAATTGTAATAACATGATTGTGTAAATCTGTATGATTAAAAGTAAATTTGTTGGCTGTTTTTGAGATGGGGGTCTTATGGAGTATGGGCTGGCCTTAAGCTTATGATGTACCAAAGGATGATCTTAAACTCCTGATCCTCTTGCCACTATCACCCATGTGCTGGGATTATAAGTGTGTGCCACCACTTTGCTTGAAAAGTAAATTTCTAAGAGTCCTGTGTGATGCATGCTGCCATTGCAGGTATCTATGAGGCTGAGGTGGTAGAACCACTTGAACCCTGGAGTTCAGGACCAGCCTAAGCAAGATAATGAGACCCTGCCTCAAAATTACTAAATACGGTAAAGAACTATAGAAATGATCCCTGAAAGTATAGTCAACGTATCTAGTGCCAGAAGGTGCTACATGGGCAACTGGGGGAAATGACCAATATCTGTCCAAGCAACTCATGGTCCAACCTACTTAGCAACAAATAACCTGTTGTGATGCCCACACAAGTGCAATAGTGGCACACAGCCATAGCAGGGAACCAACTGCTCTTGATTTGGCTAACTGATCACCTTAGTGGTACAGGACCCATAGCTGGAGCTGGGAAACAAGTCAGAACCATATCCAAACATAAGCCCACTCTCCAATATCAAGCTACCATCATTCATGGGCTACAAGAGGGCCTACACCTATTAAACTCTCTAAAAAACTCTAAAACTCTCTCTCTAAAAAAAAAGTAAGAGTTATCTCATTTGTCCTGGTGCTAACTTACTCTCTGTTGGAGAATCTGCTTCTCTTTTTCAGATAGATGCAGATCCTAAGGAGAGAGCCACCCCATCATCCCTCAAAAGAGCCCTGGCTGAAACTAAGCAACATTGGCAAAACAAGCAAGGGTGCTGTTTTCCTGATGAATTGGATACCAGCACAAGGGGGAAGGAGACCAACACAGAGAAAAATCAACTCCTACTAAATCAGAGAGCCACAGCCTCATCACTGAAGCAGACCAAAAATGAACCCAACATGGCTCAGGGAAATTTTGCAGAAGAGGGGGTGGAAAGAATGTCAGAGCCACATGTTGGGTCATGATATGCAGAGACATTTATCTTACCCATAACTGTGGGCTAACTCCACAATGCACTACCCATTTACCTCAACAAGGAGGGGCCAATGGGGAGAAGGGTAGGACACGGATGAGCCTAATCATGGTACCAAACTGCCTGCATTTGCTTAATAGAAAACTAATAAAAAAAGAAAAAATATAAATAAAAAACCATAAAACAACCAAAAAATTATTAAATACACATAAGTAAATGAACAAGTGTATAAAAATTGAGCATTTTCATCTAGTCAGTTTCTCTTTTTATGGATCATGTGCCTTAAATCTTTAAGTATTAGTGCACCCAAATGCAGGAAATGAAAAATTTATCAACAACATGGAAATATAAAAGGCTGCTGCAGTATTTTCAAGTTTTTTTTTTCTGGATTGGATATTGATTTGAAGATGAATTAATCTATTGTGCCCTTGGCATTTTTGCTCAGAGAAAGAAGGACAAGAAATACATTTCTATAGAATGAACACCTGAAATACACAGATTAGCAAAAGTGAGCCATGAAGGACATTTGGGAAGGTATAAACTATTGCTGGTGTGTCTTTGTTACTTAACAAATGGTGCAGCAGCAACACATTGATCTTGAAAGGACAGGAAATTGTGCATGCTCTGCAGTCATCTCATTTTCATGCCTACAAATTGTGTGTTGTGCAGAACTGAATTCTTTAGGAGACACTTGTTCATGAAGACAAAAATCTCAGCATCAGCTTTTTGGCCCTGAGTTGCAATTTATATCTCACTTGGACAGGAAAAGATTGATTTTCTTACTATTTCACTTGATATGTTTTAGTTGATTTATTAAATATTGAACAGATAAAGTCAGATTAATAACAATTGAGTGAGATCAAAAGAATTACAATCAGGTACGTATTTGGGTATCATTAACCGACTTATGGAATATAACATGATCAGTACATTCAATTCTCCTGTGTGTCATTCCTCAGTACCACACACGTCTTATGTTTACAGTTTTAAATAATTGCTTTCATATGCATTTGAAAGTTATATAAATAGAATCATCCTGTATTTATGTTTCTGTGATTGCACTTTGGTACCCTATCTCTAGGTCTTTTGTATTTTTGTGTCTGTGGGAATAATTCATTCCATTTTTACTGCTGTAGAGTTGTATCATATAAGGATATACAGAAGTTTTGTAATTCATTCTATAATTTATTGCTATTTAGATGGTGCTATAGGTTGTTTCTGGAATGTCTCCCCAAAGTCTGCATGTTAAACACTTTGTATCCAGAGGAGTAGTATTAGGAGTCAGTAGAACTTAAGAGATGGAGTCTAGTGCTAGATCTTTAGGTCGTTGGTGGCATGTCCTCAAAGAGGATTATGCCATTCTTGTTTTCTCTTTATATTATTTTGGCTTCCTGGCCATGAGATGAGAAAGTTTGCTTTGGCAACTATCCATGTCTTGATGTTGTGACTCACTGCAGGCCCAAAGCTAATGGAGCTAACTGACAATGGACTAGAACCTCAAAATTATGAGCTAAAATAAACATGTTCTCTCTCTCTCTTTCACTCTATCTACCTATCATCCATCTATCTATCTATCTATCTATCTATCTATCTATCTATCTATCTATCTATCATCTATCTACCATCTATATTTATCGCTTGGTATGTTTGCTCAATGGTTTCTCTATGAATTAGGATCAAGGTGAGATGGCAACTTCATCGTGATGACATGATACTGAGTTATACTTTCTCTTGAAATTGGCTAAGTTTAAATGTCACTGAGGGCATTTTAATATCCTGTGCCTTTATTTTTGTTTTATTTGGGAGAGACAGAGAGAGAGTGAAAGAAAGTCAGAGAAAGAGGGAGAGAGAGAGAGAGACAGAGAGAATGGGTGTGCCAAGGCCTCCAGCTGCTGTGAATGAACTCACAAGCATGTGCCACCTTGTGCATCTGGCTTAGCATGGAGAATCAAACCGGGGTCCTTTGGCTTTGCAGGGAAGCACCTTAACCCAACAAACCATCCCTCACACCAGGTGAATGAGTTTTTAATTTAGTTTTAGTGTGTGTGTAGCATGTGGCATGTGTGTGGTAAATGCACTCGGATGAGTAGACATGCACACCTTGTTTGCACTACATATGGAGGCCAGAAGATGTTGAATGTCCTCCTCCATTACTCTTCTGCCTTACTTTCCTAAGACAGAGTCTCTGACTGCATCTAATGTTCTCATTTTTAAGTTAGACTGGCTCACCACAGAGCCCCAGCCATTTTCCTGCATAAGGTCCCAACATAGTTGATGTCATGGCCTGTGTGACCATGCCTGGATATTTTTTATTAGTTGTGTATATAGTGTGTATACAGCCATGAAGGTACCATCATTATTTTTCTCCTTGTAGACCCCCTGCAGGTTGTGGGTGTTGCATTGTGGGGGTGGCCTTCAGTTATGGGGGAGAGGCAACGTCCCTGTCATGCCTGAATTTTTACATGGTGGTTGGGAACAAATTCTGATTCTTGTGTTTGTTGGCAAATGCTCTTTCCTGTCACTAATGAGGTTTTCTATCTCTATTTTTAATGAACAGATGTTGAATTCTATTAGAGGTAATGTATGCATGTTAGTTTTGTTGTAATCTGTTCATCTGCTGAAATTTATTAATCAATTTGTAAGTACACTTTTGAGAGAAACAGGATTTTTTTGTTTTCGAGGTAAGGTTTTGCTCTAGCTCAGGCTGACCTGGAATTCACTATGTAGTCTTAGGCTGGCCACTCACCTCTGTCTCCACAGTGCTGGGATTAAGGGCTTGCACCACCACACCTGGAGAGAAACAGAATTTGATCATGATGTATTATATTGATCATATAGTGCTGGATTCAGTGTGATAAATCTTGATTTTGTATTTTTGCTCATGGCTATACTTTCCCTTTATTGTATTCTTCTGGTCAAGTTTATTTATTTCAAATTGTGATAAAATCTGAGGCCTTGAGCATCCTAAGTATAACAGAGCTACACCTCCATTCTTGTGGTTAAATTTGTCTTCTAGTCTCTTAAATGAATTTGATCATTTATTTTATTTTCTATTACTATAATGGTGACGTGAGATGAAAATCATATAACTACATAGAATGGTTAACCAATACCAGGTTTGTATTCACTTTACAGAGAAAAAATGTACCTCTGATTGCACCCATCTAATGACACCAGAAGTGATTAACTTTTCTGTTTTGCACATCAATTTTTGGTCAGTTATATGAATTTGTCCCAATTTCCTTTAGTTTTAAATGAATCTGTCATTATATACATACATACATACATACATACATACATACATACATATATATATGTATATATAATATATATATACATAATTTCATCAATATCTAAATCATGCATACTTATCATTACTGCACTTACGTACATTCCTTTACTAAAATTCTCCAGAATTTTTTCCAGTTTTATTGCTATCAGTCTTCTGCTTTGATATTATCTATTATACTTTTGTTTTATAATTTGTGACTTTCTGGTTTTTCTAAAATATTTTTTTATTTGAAAAAAATCCACATGTAGGTGTTTGTGTATGCATGTGTGCATATGCATGACATGGTGTGCTGCTGGAGATCTGAGGACAGCCTCAGGTGCAGGTGCTGGCTTTCCACCTTATTTGAGGCAGAGTTTCTTGTCTTCCCTGCTGTTCACAACAGGGTGGATAGATGACCTGCTGTGAACTTCCATGGACTTTCTTTGTCTTCACTTTTCATCTTGCTCTAGGTACACGGGTGTTACAGAAACGTGTAGTACTACGTACAGCTTTATGTAGATTCTGGAATCTAAATGCGGACATCAGGTTTGGGCAGCAAGTGCTTTTGTCTACTGAGCCATCTCCCCAGACTTAGATTTTTTTAATTTCTAACTCAGTATAAATTTTATCAGAAATAGTCATTTTTACAATGAGATATTTTGAAAATTCTTAGGTGCTAGTTGACTGGGATGAGGTTAATCTTAAAGAAAAACTAGTACATGGGTCTCATAAAATATGGTATTCAGTTATTGACCACAGTATTAAATACAATTAAATATAGAAACAAGCTTAATTTTTCTAGCTGAAATAAAGTAAGAAATCCTACCCCCCCCCCCACTCAGAGAATTAGCATTTCTTTGAAATGTATGTGATTCCTATGGAAGACTAGATTTTTTATTTATTCCATTTGAAGACCCAGAAAGGTATTTCTGAGTTACATGAATGAAATACAGATATTAAAGGACTGAAGCCTCTGTCTTCAAGTTTCTGTGGAAGGGCAGGAGTCTAATTCCAGTATCTAGCTCTCTTGCTCCATGACACAAAGCTACCTCCTATCTAAAAGACAAGAAAAGCAAAGAAGTTTATTCTTTTTCTGGACCAAGCCAAATTGCTAACCCAGATGGTCACCTCACTTGCAAGGCAAAGTTAGGACATACATGTGGGACAAATGATGCTGTCTAGTCTTCTTACTTAGGACTCCTTACTGGCATCCTTAAGCTCTTGTGTGTTGTGTTAAATCTGCTGTAAAAAGTCCTTTCTATCTTTTTGATCTCTTACTACATAATCAGTGATTCTAGTTTAATCATTATTCAATGGGAAAAATGTCTTTTTTTCTGTAAAACCTTTGTGAAGAGTGTTTCTAGGTTGGAGATTTAATTTTATTTTGTCTCTTGTCTTATTGATTGAGATAAGATTTTAAGGATTATGTTGAGAAACAGTGTTGAGAGTGGATGCCCCTGTCTAGTTACAGGCATTACAGGAATGCTTCAAGTTTTTCCCCCATTTAGCTTGACATGGGCTTTAGGTCTGTTGTATATTGCGTTTAATATGTTGAGATGATTCTTCCATGATTTGTTTATCCAATTTTTTAATAATGATGGGGTGTTATTTTTTTGTTGAAGGATTTTTTGCTGCATCTATTGAAATGATCATGTGATTCCTATCTTTAAATCCATGTGATGTATTGCATTTATCAATTTATGTATATTGACCTATCCATGAATTCCCTAGGATGAAAACCACTTGATTGAGGTGGATGATATTGTTGATGTAATCTTGAAATCACAGGGATATTCATCACATGGATTGGTGTGTCTGTAATGTTCTTTTCCTGTTGTGTCTCTGACTGGTTATGGTTATGGTATTAGTATAATGCTGGTTATATAGAAGGAGTAAGAAAGCATTTATTCTGTGGTCATTGAATGTATTGATCCATAGACTCAGGTGTTTTATTAAAATTGAGTTTGCAGCTTCAGCCCATAGCAGGCAAACTCCTGCTACACTGGGGAGAGATCTGCATTCAAGCCCAAAGGAATGTAGAGAAGTTTTAGCACTGGTGGAGACCTGCTGCTTGTTGCCTTTTGGCATTTGCGGGCTGGTGGCAATTGTCCTCTCTACTTGGATTTAGTTGGAAGCAGCTTCTTAACACCATAGATGGAATACCCCCCTGGAACTGTAAGCTGAAATAAATCCTGTTTCTCCCATAACCTGTGTCTATTTGGAAGTTCATCCTAGCAGCAAGAAATTGTCTACAACAGAAATTTGGTACCAGAAGAGTATCATCTTGCTGAGATGAATTTGGCCATGTGGGATTTTGGTCTTTTGGAACTTGTGTACTGGAGGAATGTTGATAGAATAAATATTTGGGACGGAAGATCCTTCCAGAGTGATAAGTAAAATTTTATGGAGTATTCTGTTGGGAGTTTGAAAATGATAAATGCAGAGAGAATTATGTTGGCTTATAGACTTTCAAAGGAGAAGGTCAAACAGCAGAAAACTTTATTGGAACTGGGCTACTGGTATAAGAGTTGGATGCATTCTGCTGCTAGTGTGCTTGGCAGAGGATATAGGACTATAAGATATACAATTTTAAGTTGGAAGAATTCAAAAACATTTATTACTGGAACAGAGACAGGATTTTGCTTGCTAAAGCTGCTGTTGTTGAACAGTTGATAATCATTAGCCACTTTACATCAAAACAATTGAAAAGATGCCTGAGGTGATATCCACATAGGAAACACTGAATGAATACAAATGGGAACTGTTTTGAAAGGAGATGACTGAAAAGAATAATTGTAAAAGGGAACCTCTTCTTTAAGGTAATGATTTATTTCCTCCCTGGATTAACAATGGCTGTGTCACTGTGAACCTGGTATTAGTTTTAGAAGCTTTGAAAATGCCTGGAAGTGAAAGGCCCAAGAATTCAGAAGCCCAGAAATACTATCATGCTCCAAAGGGGAGCTTAAGCGGGCCCCTGCATACCTCAAATTCCAGGCTTTCCTCTCTGTTAGAAGCAAGTAAAGAATCCCTCTTCTCATTATCAGAGCCCGCTCCTAATATAAAACTAGGTAAAAAGGGTGTGAGATAGCCCTCAAGGATGGGAAATGAGTAATGAAGTGAACCACTTATTTGGTTTCTGTAAATAGCCTGCACCATAAGCCTTAATAGCCCACACTGTAAGCCTTAGTAGCCCGCACCATAAGCCGTAGCAGCCTGCCTTAGACCACACTTTGCTACCCCCACCCAAGGACCCACGCAAATGCTGACCACCAAGGTCATAGGAAACTGATTGGTCCATGGGGGGCTTGAGCAATTTAAACTAATTGGCTTAGAAACTATGGAGTGGCACAAACTGACTGGCTCACACCCCGCGGGCTCCTGATGTTAAAAAATGATTGGTCTAATGCACAGGCTTTGTTAGAAATCCTATAAAAACTGTCCTGTTCCTGCATTTGGGGCTCTGCAGTCCTCTACCCCTGCGTGGTGTACGACTGTGGGCCCCAGCGTGCTTGGAATAAAATCCCCTTGCAGTTTGCATCAAGACCGCTTCTCATGAGTGATTTGGGGTGTTGCCATATCCGGGCAGAGCGTTGGGTACCCGTTTTGGGGGGTCCTACAGAAGTAGGTCATAAAGTGCACATGGTTTCAGGACCCACTACTGAGACAAGGGATGTAAAACCAGGGTGATATCCCTATGAGGCCAATGAGGCTATTGTAACATGGGACTATTGTTTTCAATGGAGACCTTAAGATGCTTTGGATATATCAGTATTGTGCAAAGATGACCATTGAACACTGTTGGCTTGGGGTGGACATTTTTTTCAGCTACTCAGCCCAGTTGGAGGGTTGGGATTGGAAATCCAGAGACTGTCATCACCAGTTATGCATGTCAGACTTGAACTGCAAATGTTTGATGTTTACCTCATGCTAATTGATTTTGCATTGCTCCTGTCTCTCCTTATTATGCCTTATGGCAATGGAAATTTTTATTCTGTGCCATTATATGTTGGAAGTATGTAACTGTTTTGATTTTACAGGATTAACAGTTAAGGGACAGTCTTTTGTTTTTATTTTTCAAGGTAAGGTCTCACTCTAGCCAGGTTGAGCAAGAACTAGTTCTGTAGTCCCAGGCTGGTATCAAACTCACAGTGGTCTTCCTACCTTGCCTCCCAATTTCTGGGATTAAAGGCATGGAGCACCATGCCTGAGTTAAGGGACAGTCTTAAAGTTGGTAAAGATTATGGGGAGCTTTGAATTTGGATTGAATGCAATTTGTAATATAAGATGGTTATGAGTCTATGAAGGCCAGGGTTGGAATGTGGTAGCTTGAATGCATGGCCATGGATTCAGGTGTCTTATTAAAATTGAGTTTGTAGCTTCAGCTCCTAGCAGGCAGACATGTGCTATAGGGGGTGTGTCACTGGAGGGTGATCTGAATTTTAGTCCAAAGGTTTGCAGTGATGTTTGGGCTCTGGTGGGATCCTTGCTACTTGTTGATTTTTGGTGTTTGCTGTCTGCTGGTGGTTTCTTTCTCTGCTTGGATGTATGTATGGAAGCAGCTTCTTCTGCTATTGATGAAACTTCTCCCTGGATCTGTAAGCTGAAATAAATCCCATTTTTCCCATAAAAAATAATGTCTCTTTGGACATTCATCCCAGAAGCACTGACTGTCTACAATATTCTCCTTTATAATTGTGTAAAATAACTTGACAAATATGGCTTTAGTGGGCTAGATTGATGGCTCAGCAGTTAATGCATTTGCATGCAATGCCTAACAACCTAGGTTTGATTCCCTGGTGCCCAGGTAAAGCCAGATGCATAAAGTGGTACATGGGTTTGGAGTTTGTTTGCAGTGGTTGGAGACCCTATCATCCCCCATTCTTTCTCTCTCTCAGCTTGAAAATAAACAAAATATTTTTTTTAAAAGAAATGTTATCTTTAGTTCTTCAATGAATGTTTGGTAGAATTTGACAGTGAAGCTGGGCCTGGATCTTGTTGTTGTTGTTGGAAGGCTTTTAATTACATGTTCAATTTTGGTTGCTATTATAGCTTGTAGCAGACAGCTTCAGGTTCGCTGAGATGAACTTCCAGACTGGGCATAGTTATGGAAGAAGGGATTTATTGAAACTTACAGATCCAGGAGAAGTTCCATAATGGTAGAAGAAGCTGGCCTGCCTTCACAGGACCAAGCAGAGAGAGAGAAGCACAAGCCAAAAAGCCAAAAGCCACACAGCACAGTACACTTTAGGAACTCCAGCCAGGCACACTTTGCCTATCTTTAGATTGAAATCTCAAACCCACATCACCACACCTTAAGATCCACCCAGTGACACTGTCTCCAGCCAGGTGGCTGCAGATGCAAACTACAAACTAATAAAATGCTGAATATATTGGGTCCATCTATTTAAACTACCACATAACTCTACTAAGATAATTAATATATTCTGGGTTTAGTTTTGGTAACTGGTATAAGCTAAGCAATTTATCCATCTCTTCAAGATTTTCCAGTTTTGTGGAACATAGGTTTATTTCATATTCTGATTTTCCCAGTTGCATTGGTATTGGTTGTAATATCTTCCTTTTCTTTTCTAATCTTGTTGATTTGTGTCTTGTCGTTTTTTCTTCTTTTCATCAACTTGGCCAGGGATTTATAAATCTTGTTTATTTTATTCATGAACTAGCTCTTTGTTTCATCAATTTTTAAAATTGTTTTCTGCATTTCCAATTCATTGATTTCTGCTTGGATCTTGATTATTTCTTTCCATGTAGTATTTCGGGGATTGGATTGCTGGATTGTTCTTGTTCTTTTAATTACTTCAGATGGATTGTTATGTCATTAACTTGAGATATTGCTGTGTGTGTAATGTAGGCATTTAGTGCTATAAAGTTCCTTCTTAGGACTGACTGTCTTCACTGTATCCCATAAGTTTTGGTATGCTGTGTCTTCATGTCATTCAGCACTAGAGATTTATTGGTTTCCTTTTTGATTTCTTTAATGACTCATTCATTGCTTAGTAATGAAATTGCTCAGTCTCCAGATGTTGGTAAATTTTCTGTTGTTTCTCTTGTCAATATCTAGCTTCATTGCATTGTGGTTAGATATAATGCAGGGAGTTATGTTGATTTCCTGAATTTGTGGAGATGATAATTTTAGAAAAGGTTCCATAAGGTGGTGAGAAGAATATATATTCCATGGAATTAAGTTGGAATGTTCTGTAGATGTCTGCTAAATGCCATTAATATATTGTATTGTGTAGCTCCTTTGTTTCTTTATTTTCTTCTTATATGATCTGTCTGTTGGTGATAGTGGGATATTAAAGTCTTCTACTTTTTTATTGGGATTATTATCTAATAGAATTTGCTTCAAAAATTTGGTGTACTTGTGTTTGGTGCAGATAGACTTATAATATTCTCTTATTGCATTGTTCCCTTAATGTGTATGAGTAGCCTTCTTTATCTCCTTCAGTTACTTTTGGTTTAAGGTCTATTTTATCAGATATTAGTTGTATTAGTCAGCGTTCTCTAGAGGAACAGAACTGATAGAATAAATTGTATTGAAAGGGAATTTATTGGATTAGTTTACGACAGTCCAACAATAGCAGATGACAGGATTGAGAGTCAAGGAACCTGGTAGCTGCTCAGTCTATGAGGCTGGTTGCCTCAGCTGTCCCTTTCTGGCACTGAAGGCCTGGTAGTGTCCTGGAGAGATGCTGGTCTTTGGTCCACACGGGAATGCAGCAAAACATCAAATAGCAAGCAGCAAAGTAGTACCAACAGCCAGGTGGGAGGAAAGGGCTTGATAAAGGCTTCCCTCCCAGAGGGGCCACTCTGGGGGAAGGGCTCACCATGGGGGAAGGATTCCTCCTTGAGTTAATCCTTCCTGGAAGCAATCTCAGAGACCCACTTAGGAATGTCTGTGGGTTCCTAAACTAATAAAGTTGACACAAACTTAACCATCACATTAGTATAGCTATACCTGCTTGTTTCTTCCTATTTGTTTGGAATATCTTTTAACATTCTTTCACCCTAAGATGGTTTCTATCTTTAATGGTCAGATTGGTTTCTTGTTTCTTGTGCATAGCAAGTAGATGGGTTTGCCTTTCTGATGGAGCTTTGTAGCTTGTGTCTTTCTTTTCTTTTCTTTTTTTAACTGATATTCCTTATTTCTATACATGATTATTTACTTTTGAAGGTTATTTCTACTGGATCAATCTTCAGTTGAGTACTTCTTGACACAGTTGAAAGATTCCATTTCTTTGTCCTTTTACTAAAGGAATCACTTCTCCAGAATCCACATAAGCCAGATGCACAAGGTGTTGCATGTGTCTGGAATTCATTTACAGTGGTTGGAGACCCTGGTGTGCCCATTCTTTATTTCTCTGTTTCTCTCTCTCAAAGTTAAATAAATAAAAATTCAAAAAATTTAAAAAAGAATAGGTATTAATTTTCAGTGTGTCCAGTTATTGCCTAGTTACAATGATGAGAGAGATGCTCTTTCCAACTTTCTACATCTCTAGGTTAATGTTAGGTTAGACAGTCCCCCTTTATCATTTATTTACTATTTCCTTCTACCTAATATCAATTTTGCTACTTTGAAATACTTTGAAAATTGTACCTTCATGTTATGGTATACATACATTTTGAGGTTTCTTGAGTTGTGTCCAGAATTTTATTTTCCTGTATCCTTTACTACATGCTTCTATTAGAAAAGTGTGGAGTGGACTGGAGAGATGGCTTAGCAGTTAAGGCACTTGCCTGCAAAGTCTAAGGCCCCATGTTCTACTCTCCAGATCTCACATAGCCAGATGCACAAAGGTGAGGCAAGCACAAGGTCAAAAAGCATCTGGAATTTGATTATAGTGGCTGAGGCCCTGGCGTGCCATTCTCTCTCTGTCCTCTTCCTCTCTCCCCTCCCCCTCCCTCTCTCTGTCTCCCTCTATCTAAAATAAAAATTTAAAACAATAAAGAAGAAAAAAGAACAGTATGGAACTTCTTAACTCCCTTATCTTTAATATCCTTGTCTCTAAGTACTGTATTATGCATGAATATCTCAGTAATGTCTTCTATCCTGACAACATTGATAATTCCAATAACAAAATATGGTCTGAAGTTTATACTTTTTATTTCAGTGGCTATATTTTCTCTTCAATATTTTTACTTATTTGTTTGCAAGGAGAGAGAAAGAGAGAGAGAGAGAGAGAGAGAGAAAGAGAGAGAGAGAGAGAGGGGGGGGGGAGGGGGAGGGGAAGGGGGAGAGGGAGAGGGAGAGGGAGAGGGAGGGAGAGAGTGGGCACACCAGGGCTTCCTGCCACTGTAAATGAACTCCAGATGCATGCACTACTTTGTGCATCTGGGTGGATATGGACACTGGTGAACCAACCTAGGCTATCAGATCTTGTGAGCAAGAACCTTTTACAGCTGAGTTATCTCTCCAGTCCCATACTTTTGTTTTTAGAATACTAATAAAGACAAAATACGAATACAATTTTACTTCTTGCTGCTATTAATAATTATCTATTTATTAAAATGGGAATTATTATATATGCAGCTCCTTGTAATGTCTTAACATTCATCTTAAAGACTTTTTGGAAGTTATAATGTGAATTTCTCTTTTAAAAATTATTATTATTATTATTATTATTATTTTAGAGAGAGCATGCAAGAGAGAATTGGTACCCCAGGGCCTCAGCCACTGCAGTCAAACTCGAGGCACTTGTGCCACCTGGTGGGTACGTGCTTGCCTCACCTTTGTGCATCTGGCTCAAGTGGAGGCTGGAGAGTTGAATATGAATCCTTAGGGTTTGCAGGCAAGTGCTGTAACAGCTAAGCAATCTCTTCAGTGTAGTCCGTGTCTTTTGATTATGGTGTTGAGTTACTGATGTTCACTTATCACTGTGAGGTGTGAGTTAATTCTTATCAAGTCAAAGACTTTTTGAATTTTGGTGTTTTCCAGATGCTTACATGTTTTCATGTATGTTCTAGCTTTGATTGTGACTTTTCCCTTCTTGTATCCTCTGGAGTTTGTTCATTTCTTCATTGTGCAACATTCTATGCAGTAGTCTCTGTAGGTTTGGCTTATTGCTTGTGTAATGATAAAGCTTATCAGTGGAAGTTCTTTTACCTTCTCCTGTGAGGAACAATTTTGGTGGAAATAGTAGTTTGGCAGCCATGGTCTTTACAATTTGAAATAATCCATTCCAAGCCCCACTAGCTTTTAGAGTTTTCAATGAAAAATCAGAGGTAATTCTGATGGCTTTACCTTTGTTTGTAATGAGCTGTTTTTGCTCTTGCAGCTTTTAGTACTTTCTTTTTGTTTTCAGTGTTGAGGACATTAACCAAAATGTTATGCAGGGAATTTCTTCTTCTTTCTTTCTTTCCTCAGTCCTGTCTGTTTGGTGTTCTTTGCACCTCATGTAATTTTTTATGGGCCTTTCTTTTATAAGTTATGGAAATTTTCTTCAATAATTTTGTTAATGATATTCTCCATGCCTTTTGGCCTTTATTTCTTCCCATTGTAGTATGCCCATGATCCGAATATTTGGTCTTGTATTCTGTTCACATGTGGGATTTTTTTTAAACTTGTCATTTTTTTTTTTAACTCCTGTCTTGTTTTGTCCTAAAGTTCTGATATTTCAACCTTCACATGATTCTATTCTGTTGGTGAGGCTTTCTTAGGAGACATTTAAAAGAGTTATATCATTTTTGTTTTCCTTCAGTGTGTCCATCTCTTTTTTGAGTTACAGTTCCATTTCTTGATTTGACTTATTTGTTATTTCTTGGAATTCATTCCTGAATTGGTTATATCCTCACTAGGTTTATGCCACTAACCGTTGAGTTCATATTTCTAAGTCTAAGGATTCTCCTCTATTTTATTTATTAGTTTATCATGTTCTTTTTAGTTCCCTTCAATTTTATTGAGGCATCTGTCATAGTCAACTCCGCTTTGCTGGAATTAACTTCCAAACCAGACACAGTTTATAGGAGGAAGGGATTTATTTGAAGATGGGTTTCCGTTAGTGGCAGAAGAAGCTGGTCACTTTCACAGATCCAAGCAGAGAGACACAATGACAACATCCAGTACCACAAGCAAACGAGCACAAACCTGCAGGAAACAACAGGGAACTGCAGCAGGAACCCAGGCAGACCTCACTCTGCATGCTGTAGGCTTGAAAGCAGATCCACCCCCAGTGATAACTCCTCTAGCCAGACAGCTGGAGACATTAATAAAATACCTGCGTCTAATGAGAGGCATTCATTCAAACTACCACAACATCTATTGAGGCTTTTTGTTGGTTCTCTTCTATTTCACTTAGGCATTTTTGTTGACTTCACTCTCCATTGATTTGCTCCCATTTCCTTCAGACATCTTTTAGTTCATGATTTTAATTCTTTAAATTCTTTCTTGAGGTGTTTTTTAAATTTTATTTTACTCCATTTCAGCCAGCACTGTGTCCATGGCTTCATTAAGTTTGTTTAATGTGCTCATCATAATTTCATAAATTCTGTGTCTGGAGTTTCCTTTGAGATTGAGTTTGCATTGAACGTTTTCCTTATGGGGCTATGCATTCTAGGTGCAGATCTCTGTGCTTGGTGTCTTATTTGTTTAGGATTGGGAATTGTCCCTCTCAAGGTATTTGTCTTATTTTGCAGCAATAATAGCTCTTGTGGAATCTATGTTGAGTGCCCAGTCATCTTTGATCAAGGTGCAAGCTGGATGGCATTACATCACAAGACTGTGATGAATGCACTTATGTCTAAGCAGGACCTTCCTTACTTGTACACCCTCTTAGTGAGTCTGGCTAAGTCACTGGGAGTGACTTACCAAGCAGGGACCCAGGGCTCTTTGCTTTCTCACCCTTGGTTGTGGGATCAGCTGTGGTAGCTGGTGGTAGGTACAACATGGAAATGGAGATTTCCCTATTGAGGATAAACCTTAATCACAGTGATTGTGGGGCCCTTCTGATCACGTGATTGTGCAGGTGGCTGGAGGGCACACTGTGGGCAGGGATCCTCACTTGTGGGGCAGTTGATCATATTTTTATGTGTGTGGTTCTGAGATCCAATCCAGGACCTTGCCCACAGTAAGCAAGAATTAATTAGCTATCTCCATAGGCTCCTGTTATGCATTTGATATTAAAATGTGACTATAATAGCAACAGCATTATTTCTGCTAGTGTTTGTATAGCATACCTTTTCAATCTGTCTATTTTCTAGCTCAGCCTCTTATACAACTTAATAGCTAAAACCAATTTACTTGTAAAAGATATTTATCAGGCTGGAGAAATGACTTAGTGGTCAAGGCACTTGCCTGCAAAGCCAAAGGACCCAAGTTCAATTCCCTAGGACTCACGTAAGCCAGATGCCCCAGGGGGCACATGCACTTGGAATTCATTTGCAGTGGCCGGAGGCCCTGGCACTCCCATTCTCCCTCCCCCCCCCTCTCTCTCTCTCTCTCTCTCTCCCTACCCATCCCTCTCCCTTAAATAAATACAGAAAAATAAAATATTTTTAAAACATTTCATAAAAAAGATATTTCTCTTCTTAACTGTAGAGTAGTATGTCTTCCTTACTGATGACCATTAATAAAGTACAGTTGTCCTATATTGGAGAGGTTTGCATTGTTTTTCTACTAGTCATGGAATAAATATATTAAAAAATACTGACCATATTCAGAATTTTTCTTATTGTTCTCTACATAATATAGTATCAAATATTTGCATAGCATTTGCATTGCACTATAAATAATATAGCAAAGATAAAGTATGTGGGAAGATATGCCTAGGTTATATGAATTGCCATCCTGATATCTATAAGAAAATCCATGGATTTTAGTAAGTGCAAAGGTCCTGTATATTTTTAACTTATTTATAGCATATTTTTAATTCTTCTTTTATTTTTGCTTTTTTCTTACTTTCTATTGAATCTATCAATTTTATCTCTCCTAGTGTTGACGTTATATTCTATTAATAATGTGCTTCTGGTTACTTTCAAGATTTCAAGATGTGTGTTTAACAAAACAAGGTTTAACAAAATTTTTACCCAAATCTCAAAGAATTTGTTAACTATTTTAAGTAATATTACCCTTTTGACTTGCAAGCTTTTCTTGTCTAGACTTTAACTTAGTTTTTTTTAGCATAGACTCTTCACATGTTTACATGTTTGTGTATTGTTGCTACCCCTGTCTTCATCTTAATTTCATTAACAGATCACTATTTTAAGCAGAGTGTTGGTGCATGCTATTGATCCCAGTGATAGGGAGGCAGAGGTAGGGAAAAACAAACAAACAAAACAAAAAGGAAATGACTTTTGTTCTGCTTGATGGAAGAAAAAGTTCTTTTTACATGTTCCATAAAAGTGCTACCATTTGTTTTTTTTTTTTTTTGTTCTAATGGTAGCTGTCCCTGATATGTAATTATAAGTTGATAGTTTTCTTGCTTGTGGAGGGGAGTAACTACATTAAAGATATAATTCTATTATGTGATCCAGAAACTTGATCTCTAGACAAGATGCTATTCAAGTATGGAGCAACTGTTATGCCCAAATGTAGGAGAATTCATATAATATGTAATCAGCGAGGTTTTGTTAGGAAGGTTGGACATTGAAGCCAAATAAAAATGAATTTGGGAATGAATATATATAGACAACTGGCTAGGAAAACACTGGACTCACTGTAATACTAAACTAAGTATGTCACCGCCTGATTAATGCAGTGCATGTTATATACCTGCAATACTGAGCTGAGTATACCATTACCAGAACAGAGCAGTGAATATCTTATATAATTGCAATAATAAACTGTGACTACAACTGCCAAAGTAGAACATTGAGGATGCTATACACCTGGATGGGTGTACAGCTCCTCGGTTAGTGGTAAGCATGTTATATAGCTAGCTAATTCAGTTGAAATTTTACAAGATTAGAGGACATGGGAAATTCTATTGCTACAAAGTAGAAATTAACAGATTATATATATAAAATGAGACATAAATATAAAAGCCATAATGAAATCTCCCTCCCTCTTTATTTTATTTTATTTTGCATATCAACCTTTCAGCTTTGAAGAATACTTTAGAGATAGTGTTTGTGTTGGTGAATGAATCTATTTGCAGTACAACTATACTTTCCTACAATTTCAATTAAGTAAAATTAATGTTTTATTAAAATATAACTTATGCATTACCTCATTTTCATAAAAGCTTTTTCTCTTATGCACTTATATTATGCTATTAACAGGTATTGTAGGGCTGGAGAGGATGCTTAGTGGTTAAGGTACTTGCCTGCAAAGCCTAAAGACCCAGGTTCAATTCTCCAGGTCCCATGGATGCCAGATGAACATGGTGGTGCATGCATCTGGAGTTCATTTGCAGGGCTGAAGGCCCTGGTATGCCCATTCCCCCCATGTCTCTCTGCCTCTTTCCCTCCCTTTCTATCAAATGAATAAAAATGTAAAAAAGAATTATATATGTGTATTGAAAGAACTTGAGGAACACTCACCAGATATTAATTAAAGATAATCATTACCATATAAGATAAAGTTATTTTTAACATTTGTTTTTTACAGATTCATTTAATTTTTATTACAAATATAAATTAATATTAATAAATAATAGTGTGTTTTCACTTCAAAGAGGTTAATGTGACAGACATTAGTAATTAAATATATTAAAACACTTTTGAATTAAAAAATGTTTATAAAGAGTTTTCTTTATAATTTTTGTTTTTATTTTTCCCCACTGGATCTACATAGAACAAATCACCTGAACTTTTTACATGGAGATTAACAGATATTTCTTTTTCTTATGTCAATGAATTTTAAAGATATCTCTGATTGACATAGAGATATTGATTCCTCCTGCAGAGATCCTATCCTCTGGGCTCCTTCCATAAGCTCATATCCGTGTGTATATCTTTTGTACCCACTTATAGATTCTTCTCTTGCATGACCTTACTTCCATTTTTCTTAATTCTTCAGGTAACTCTTTCATTCCTACTTGATAAGGCTCCCATTTTCTCAGAAATTCTGAAATCTGACTCTAAAATAACCTTACTTCTGAAGTGGGCTGATTTAGGAAAATTTGTTCTGCTGCCATTTTTGCATGCTTTCATCATCTCTGAATTTCAAAAGATGAGCATGGTTAGGAAGCCTAAAGATAGTTTACAAAGATAGCTATTTTCAGAACCAATGAATACAATAATTCTTACACACTTTTCTCATTAGTTTATAATTGGCTCAGATAGAAAAAGAAACACAGATTTTAAGGTTAAAGCCAATCTTGTTTGATTCACTATTCATATATTTACAAAAGTGTAATTAATCCTTGACTGATGGCTTCATCTCTTTGAATCTTTTATTTGTATATGTGAAGACTAGAATTGTTACAGTATAGTAGTGTTTTCTTGAGAATTAAATTTTAATATGTGAAATGTACATATTTATTATTAGAGTTTTAGACGTAGAGAGTAAGTATGAATTCCTTGGTAGAAAGCTTCTTCTTCTGAAGATTAAGTGAGCTAGTGTTGTGAGGAGCTTAGAGTATTTTGAGATTCTATTTAAAGAGAAAACATTGTATCTCCAGCAAGAGGTCAGTGTTATAACGAGTGGTTTTGACCTTGTGGTCACTTCCCATTCATGGCAACCCCTTCTTAAATACTCTTCTCTTTTACTTTGGCCCTTGGTGCCTCACCTTACAGATCTTACCTTAAATAAAATTATTTTTCAGCATGATCTCTTAGATCTCCACAAAGAAAGTTAGGTGATGACAGCATTGTTTAGAGCTGTCTTCCATTCTAACCCATGAGTGAACTCTAGGGAGACATTGATTAATGGGTTTTGTGATACCTGGGTTTCAATTACTGGGTTTAGCTATCCAGTTAACAAGGAAGGAATATTCTTATTCAGTAGTGCAAAGGCTTTTCAAGGGCGGCTAGTAGATGCAAATAAAGGAGGACTTTAGGTTTCTTTTTTAGCCTTATTCTTTAGGAAGACCTGATATTCTTTTTGAATGTTTGCTGATTTTTTACTTACTTCAGACAGACAAAAAAGATTACAGTTCCACTTGATATCAACAGTCTGACCTCCCAGGATGGTTTTTTGCCAGCAAAACAGCCAGGATTTCACTCTTAAAAGAGAAAGAAATCTTTTTCCCTAACAAGAAAGTTATAGTTTCCTGCACTGTCTTTGGGATTTATACACAGTTAGCTTACAACCTCTTATCTTGTCACTTAGTTTGCTCTGGCAAGCAGCTTCCACACCTGAGTCAGACTTCTGTTTTCTGACAGAATGTGTTTCTGAAGAGCTAGGTTTCCTCCAGAACAATAATGCTAACTCTGAATTTCAGAGGCTTGTTAGTTATAGCCCCGCAGTGATTTCCTTACAGGATACTAATGGCCTGATTATTTGTAGACAGTGGTGACTCTTTATCCAGCAACACTGCTCAGAAGGAGCTTCTCACAAATGCCTGTCAATGAGGAGGATCTTTAGAGAGAGTGGGGAAGTAGCAGTGATTTTCCTCTCATAATATGCAACTACAACATGATAAGTCTCTATCAACTATTAATCATCACTGAATAAGTAAGAGGGGATCTATTGTCACCTAATTATTTCAGCATATAAGTGGATATAACTATGATCATGTAAGACTTCATCATTGTGATTCACAACCATAAAGCATTCACAGAGTAAAAGACACCAAAGGAAGTAAAGGGGAAATAGCCATGTAGTAATATTTTTAGGCAGCCAGCAAGGGGAGGGCTCAAAGAGAATTCAGCCTCTGATCAAGTCTAGTCTCATGCCTCAGTGACAGCGCCTTCTACCCAGGTATAATGGCTTCTTCTGGGGCCAACCTTTTGAGTCCAAACAATTCAGTTTTTTCTCAGGCCCACCTGAGACTGGTTAAACCCATCCCATAAAATGTAACAGTTGTTCCCTAGGTGGGCAAGGCCTCCTTCTTGACTATTCATTTTGCCTTGCTTGAATTTCAAGGTCCCTGCACCAGTAAGGCTTTCCCCCATTTTAGCAGTCAGGGCACTCCATGGTGGTCAAATGGGGATATGCTATTTTTATCTCTCTCTTGTTACTTGTTAGCTGTCCTTTCAAGCCCTTTTCCTTTGTCCAGTTTCCTTGGAAAGTCCCCTTTATGTTTTCCTTCCACTCCCATGCTCAGCTTTTTGCATGCTCACCTAGCTCCTTCCTGCATATGGATGGACAATCCCATTTCACTCCCCTCCCTGTATTCATCCACTCCCCTAAATAAATGCAATGATATATAATCTATCCTCCATTTGGTTATTTTTGTTAAAAATAGACAAGAGCCCAAAAGTTGGGGTTCATAAGCTTTTCCTGAACTCCAAAACCCTCTATCAGAAAGACAAACTCCTTTAAACTTAGCTACAAATGCATATTTCTCTTCAACAATGCTAAAATGCCTAATGGGAGATTAAAGATAACTGTTGACTCCCAAAGACAAGTAGAGAAAGGTATCTGCCTAAGTATATATGATATGGGAATTTTTTTTTGTATGCCTATGCACCAATAACTTGGGGTGTTCCTGAATTCTTGTCTTACGAATTAAAAAAATTCAAATGTTAAGGTTTGAAGAGATTTTTATTATAGCTTAGAGGAGGAACAACAAAAGGGGAGCTTAAGTCCATAAAGTAAGAGAAGGGAGGAAGACAGAGGTTTTGCCCAGGGAGGCAAAAAGGAGTTTGAGAACCCCAGAACATAAAAGACAAAGGAAAAGCTATTGCCCAAAGAGGCAATAGGGGGTTTGAGAAGCCCACCTTGAGACTCAGGTTGGGTATTTTATGAGCTCCATGGATGGGCAGCTAGTTTAGCCAGTTTAGTCCTAATGCTGGGAGTCTGGAGTCAGGAATTTTGGAAAAGGGAAATCTCAGGAGCTAAATTGTCTAAGAAGGGCATGGAAGGACTGTCTAAGAGGAGAGATAAAGACAGGCTAGATCCTTTTCACTTTGGTGGTCTTTTTACCTAGCCAATTTTTATCTCCTATGCCATATCTATATTATATGAATATTATATGAATCCATATATATTGCTGCACTATTCATAACATCTATGATATGGAATTAGTCTGAATGTCTGTCATCAGATAAATGGATAAAAACATGAAATTATGTTCATTTTTAAAGGACAGAATGTCATTTTCAGGAAAATGAATGGAAATGGAGTGCTTCATGCTAAGTGAAATAAATTAGATTCAGAAAGACAAATGATCATTAAGCAAGCATTCTAAAGAAAACAGACAAAAAAAAGAGACTTCACTAGTCAAGTTCCAACAGATTCAGAGTGAAAGCTTGTCACCTGTCTGCTTTAAAAAAAAAATTATTGATTTATTTTTTTTCTGCGCGTTGGGGATGTTTCAAGGTAGGGTCTTGCTCTATGGAGCCCAGGCTGAAATGGAATTACTCTCAGGTGGTCTAGAACTGACACCATCCTCCTACCTCAGTCTTCCAAGTACTGGGATTGAAGGCGTGAGCTGCCATGCATGGCCCTTCTGCAGTTTATGCTTATTACTGCTTGTAAACTTGCTTGCTGTCATCATGCTTTGCCTCCCAACTCCATTGTCTGCTGATTCTTATAGCTCAGGAGAACAAAGGGAATGTGATATGGATCCCCACAATAGGCTTCTGGGGAGAGAAGTTTTTCCATTGGCTTTTTTCCTAGGTTAATCATTAGTGAATTCCAAACACATCCACTAACACACACCCCTTCCCAGTAGATGCTATGAGTTCTTCCTAGTCTGTAGTCGGTCTTCAATTCTTTCCTTTCTTAAAAACTGGAGCTATTCAGACAAACTAGTGTTCTCCCTTCACCACAACCACACATTTTGAATATGATAGTGTTACTTTGTAGGTGTTGGGGTTTGTTTTCTCTGTCAAGTAGCTCAGAAACTTAAACAATCACTCAACCATTGGGATCTCATGAAACTGAAAAGCTTTCTCACAGACAAACATACAATAAGCAGAGCCAATAGACTACCCACAGACTGGGAGAAAATTTTTGCTGGCTGTATAACCGACAGAGGCCTAATTTCTGGAATCTACAAAGAACACAAAAACTTAACAAAAAAAATCAAGCAACCCACTCACAAAATGGGACAGAGAACTGAACATGGAGTTCTCAGAGGAAGAAATACAAATGGCAAACACACACTTAAGAAAATGTTCAACATCCCTAATCATCAGGAAAATGCAAATTAAAACAACTATGAGATTCCACCTTACCCCAGTAAAGATAGCAAACATTAAAAAAATCAAATAAAAATAAATGCTGGTGAGGATGTGTAGAAATAGAAACCTTTACTCAATACTGGTGGGAATTTAAGATGGTACAATCATTTTGGAAAGCAATATGGAGGCTCCTAAAAAAGTAGACTGTAGAGTTACCAACAGACCCAGTTATTCTTTCACTGGGCATTTACCCTAAAAGTTCCATGCCTCAGTTCAGAGAGATTTTTCTACTCAACATGTTTATAGCTGCTCAATTCATAATAGCTAGGAAATAGAATCAACCCAGAAGCCCATCATTAGACAAATGGATAACCAAGATGTGGTATATTTACATGATGGAATTCTACATAGCAGTAAGGAAAATTGATACAATGAACTTTGAGGAAAAATGGTCGAACTTGGAACAGTTCATTCTCAGTGAACCTACCCAATCACAGAAAGACAATCCTCACATGGTCTCACTCATTTGTGGCTCCTAACCTGGATCTGCCTGAGATACTGACATACCTAATAGGCATCTGGAGAGGACAATAGGGAGGGTGGGGTTGGAGGGGAGGGTATGGGTATGTGTGGGGGGAGACACAAAACTGTACCCAAATGGAACTAATACCATAAAATCCCATAACCTGAAAGATAGACTAAAAGGTTGAATCTTCATCAGGTCCTTAGAGGGATCATATGAATCAAGAGGCCCTGGGAGTGTAAGATGAAGACTAACCTTAATTTTCCCCTATCCTCCCCTTTTCTCTCTTTCTTTTTTATATTACCTATCTTTTTCTTCCTTCTTTTCCCCTGGCACTGGCCTGTAACTCCCAGCACCAGGATGTCATCCACAATGAGGTTGGAATGACAGGAGCAGACTACCAGCAAGCACTAATTATGGCCCTCTTCATTTTTTTTGTTACTTTAGTCCATTATGAAAGCTGTCATCTAGTTCAGAGCTTGATCTGCTGGAAACACCCTGGTTTCTGTTCTTGCTTCTTAAAGAGGAAAGATCCCATGGCATTTCCACTTGTTCATCTGAGGAGACCATGTAGGCCACTCTGTTGGTAGATTTAGTTTTATCACCCACACTGCAGGGTTTTTCTAAAGGAAGAAGCTGATGGAATAAACATGTAGTTTAATTCTGAGATTCTGAGGGCAATGACATTTTCAAGCAATCATGTTACAGAGCAATTCCTCAATCACTTCCTCCACTGGATTATATTGTCTGCTATCATACATTCCCTCTTCCACACATCACCACCACTATGGCTACCTCTTGCCGCTATCATTCAATAAGTGACTCACTTGTATATCATTTATCCACAGTTTTAAAATATGAATGCAAAGAAGGAATTCCATTGATTGACACTTTCCCTATCCTTAGCTAGGAATTAATTAAATCACTTTGTAAAGCTGTACATAATTTACTTTTCTAAGTCACTGTGATAAAATATCTGTTGTATACAACTTAAGTGAGGAAATATTTATTTTGGCTCATGGTTTCAGAGATGTTGATGCGTTATTGAAGAGTGTGGTAGAACATTACAGTTTATGTCATGGCATTGGGCATGCAAAGAAAAGTGGGATGCTGGTACTCTTCTAGGGTTCATTCTCCTTTTCCCACTTTCATACTTTTTTGGGATCCTACCCCATGAAGTTGTGCCACCTACATGCAGGCTGGGCATTTCCCTCAGTTAATGTTCTCTGGAAATGCTCTCACAGACACACCCATTGGTGCAGCCTACCAATCTTCTAAGAGATTATAAATCTAGTTGTGAATAATAATGATTAATTATCACACATGTGCATAGGACACATGCATCTACACTCACATATATATCATACCCCATGTTATGTATTAATGTGCTCTAGAGACTGATTTCTAGGTTTCCTTTGTGGGAAATTTCTCAGGAGAACCTTTGGTGATTGTGGAGCATGATTGGAGCTATTTCCCCATCCAGTCAGCTTGACATTTGGGGCTGCTTCTCAGGGATATTACTGCATCAGTATGCATGGCTGATGCTACAGAGAAGTACTGAAGCCACACTTCAAGGCATAATCAGGAATTGTCAGATGAATATGTTTTACAAATGTAGGGAATAAGCATAAAGGTACTAAGATTGGAGGCTGCTTGTCTACAAGTAGGAGACAGTTATAAATGGAGTTAAGAGGAACATATGGTAAGGGAGCTGGAATTTAATCTGTGGGCCTTCTGATAGGAATTTTATTTTCAGAAAGATTGTTTTGCAATTAGTTGAGTGAGAGTGAATGAGGATGAAACAGAGAGGACAGTTAAAATTATATAATTATGGACACAGTTTCCATAGTTTGTGGACCACTTATAGGGTGGACCATTTGATGTCTTTATTGAGCTTTTACTAGGTTCAAGGCACTTTTTTGTATGTGTCTGTACAGTATGTATGTAGTGTGGTGTGTGATCTGTGGTGTGTGAATGTGTATGCATAGATGCATGTACCATGTGTGTGTAGGAGGCTGAAGGAGAATTTTGAGTGCGCTCCTCTATTGTTCAACTACATGTTGCCTTGTGACAGGGTCCTTGTGAACAGGAGTTACAGTTGTAAGTGGCCATATCAAACATTTTACAATGATTCTTGGGAATCTAACTTAGTCGGCTCTGGCTTGAGAGGCCCTCATGTATACATAAGCAGTTAGAGCTCTCAACAGCTGAGCTATGTCCTCAACCTCAGTTTAGAAACTTTTCTAAGTACTGTGTGACATAAAATACTGACTACTTTCCTTTTCCTTAGTTAAGTGAGATAATATGTTTAACTAGTCAATTGCAATCTATTCAATATATTAATACCACCACTATCTGTTGGTTAGTAAGCAGTTTGTATAAGGTTGACATGGAAAAGTGCATGTCACAGGTCTTGGTTAGTCTGATACAGACTGTTATTCATTTTTTCAAGAAACAATAATTCTTCTGAGGAAAAAAAGTACCATTTAAGCTAACACTTTTTGTACTAAAGAAAATTGTAACTAGGTCCCCAGTGAATGAATATATTAACCATTTATCCTGATTATAGACATTATTCCCGTTTTATTTATGACCATTATGACACCTAATATAATAAAGAGTTTCTTGGTTATTGCTATACTCAGTCATATCATAGCATTCCTTACCATTGCTTTTAGCAAAGGCAGGTTGAATATATTTTTATGCTCCAGAGAAATAATGGCCAATGTATTACTCCTTCTGAGATTAAAAAAAAATGTGCTAAACAGGAAATAAATTTCTGATGTGTCACATAATACGGATTTGTTAATTTTAGTGATGTATGGAAAAGATGTGTTTAAGATGTCATGTTTCTCAGACTTTGATTCAATCTTTGAATATATTGAAAAGCCTTCCTCCATATTCTGTATTCGACACTTTTATAAAGATTTGGTCATAAATAAAGAAACTGTTTTATTATTTAAACAAAAAGATGATTTATTGGGGACATCAAAATGATAAGTGTATTGATATGGAGGGTAATAAGCAAGATGCTGAAATAGAGTTGAAATCTCTTAATCACTAAAGCTATGTGATAAGAAAGTTATCTCCTCTGTGCTGCTTCAGCTCAAATAAGTTTTTGTTTAAATATTTTTATTTTTATTTATTTATTTGATAGAGAGAAAGAGAGAGAGAGAGAGAGAGAGAGAGAGAGAGAGAGAGAGAGAGAGAGAGAGAGAATGGGTGTGCCAGTGCCTTCACTGCAAACGAACTCCAGACACATGAGCCACCTTGTACATCTGGCTAACGTGGGTCCTGGGGAATAGAACTTGTGTCCTTTGGCTTTGTGGGTAAGTGCATTAACTGCTAAACCATCCCTCCAGCCCTCAAAAAAGTTTTATGAGGCATAACCAAGGCTGTGTTCCTTGGTCCTCTCATTTTACTTGCTGTGAAAAGTATTGACTAGTTTCAAAGAGGTTTCACTTTATTGGAAATTTGTCACAAATTATTTTGTTTAAAATGTATATATACCAACTTTAATGTCATGAATACAACTGAAAAGCAATCCAAGGTTTTAGTTTGTGTGTAACAAGTTCATTTGCTGGAAAAGTCAAACTATACAAGAGTATATAAGTTGATCTGATACAATAGTGAAGCTCACTGGAAAATGTAAACAATAAATTGAACTTTATAACAAGTTTTATAATAATAAATAACCTTAAAATGCTTGGCTCTATTTCTGAATGATTTCCTTTATAACTTCATGCAATAAGATAGCTAAGGGCCTGGAGAAAAGAGATTTAGTTTGGATCTGAGTGCATATTTGTTAGGTCAACCCAGATTTGTGCATAAAGCTGCTGAACCCTCAGGAATACTTCTTTCAATGTGAGACATTGGGTGCCAATGTTCTTGAGGATCACATGGTGCTCAGTGATTTTCAAGCCTCATAAATGGAAATAAAATTTTATTTGTAGGTAGCTTTCCCTTTCTGAAAACAGAAAAAGCTGGTTTAAATATTGATGAAAGGATCCAGAATATATCTGCTGTCTCTTTGTACTTTCTAAATTTCCTGCAACATTCCATTTTATTTGAGTCAAACCTCCATTACTACAATTATTCAGTATTTCTGCCCAGGGGCACTATGGGTTACCCTTAATGCTCTGAACAGTTTTTCCATTTAAATTTTATTTTGTTTTTGTTTTGAGGTAGGGTCTCACTCAAGTCCAGGCTGATCTCGAATTCACTATGTAGTCTCAGGTTGGCCTCAGACTCACAGCGATCCTCTTACCTCTGCCTCCCGAGTACTGGAATTAAAGGCATGCACCACCATGACCAGCTCTTTCCATTTTATTTTGAAGTTCTGTTGTTCTGTGATGTTAAGATTGTCATCAGAATTCTAAGGTTAAGTTCAAAGAACTAGAGGAACTGAGCATAAACCATTTTCCTTCCACCACTGAAAAGCTATTTATTTTGAACAAAACCAGACACCTACCCTCCTTTCTGTACTTCAGTTATTCATAATGAACTTCATATTTTTACTTTTTGTAATACAAGTTGTGAATATGATGGCTAGCCTTAAACTTGAAAAAAAATTGTTTCTTCCTTTTTCAAACATTTGCTAACATGAGCCCTTTCAGGCATCTGTAGGTCAGTCATTGTTGGTGAACTGATGACATTTGGAGCACCTGCATTTGGAAAGAACTCAACGTTACATCAAGAGAAGTCAAGCGGCAAAGGTCAGTTAAGAGCATGAGCCCTGGCACTCATGTGTACCCTGGACTGCCATTGTATGGAATCTGAGAAGTCAGTCTCTGGGGAATGGGAGAACACTATGTTCCTGCCCAGTCATCCTCTACTGCTCCTGGGGAGAGGCAGGCATACTGCAGTGAAAGTCAGCTCTGCTCAGGTGAAGGGGGAAGGACAAATAGCTCAGGGTAAAAATGGAAAAATAAACAGAATTAAGATTATTTTTTCCTTTTCTTTGAGATGTGGTCATCTGTATGGGATATAGATGTCTAGAGTTGTAGGATAACTTGCAATGGAACCAATCTAAGCATACAGACCACTGAGATGGCAAAACAAAAACATGAAAAATACCTGGGTCCATATTGACTTTACTGTTCTAGAGAAATATCCAACCTGACCAGAAAGGGGGAGTTTCAGGAACATTTTTATATGCGGAAAGTTATCTTTTAGTGTTAACTATTTAATTGAAGATTTTTCCTTTCAGATAAAGTGGAGTTTTTTTTTTTTTAACCTCTTAGAAAGTTGCAGCATGAGGTGATTAAGTGATTAAAGCAATTATGGGAGGGAGTGTGCTCATTGAATAAACATGAAATATCTCTGACAATGCAATCCTGGAGGATGGACAGAAACTCCTCAATCAAATTAAGGGCTTCTATTTAGATTCTAGGGTTGATATCCATTAGTAAACGGATGGGGTGATGTAATAGAGACAGATTCCTGAAGACATATTCTTCCCTTCACTTAGAGAAATCACCACAAGTCAATTATTCCTCTACAAAATGGTATTTATCTCATCTTCATACATATATCTTAGAAATAACAGGAAGACACTATGATTCATGTCTGGGATAGATTTTGGCCTCCTGGTTTTAAAATTACCCTTAACTATAGATGCTGTCATACTGACAAGGAACCAAATTTATTGTGGAGACAATGTAAAAGCATTGCATTGTCATTCTTAAATTTCCAAAAATTCTTGTTTTTGTAAATAGGAATAAAGCCAAATCGAATTTACATAGATCTAGACATATTGCAGAAAACCTGGTAACTCTGTCTTCAAAGATGAACCAGACTGTAAGAAACAGTAAAACTTTATTTTCAAAATTAAAATGAATTTTAATGAGGCTAAAGGTCTACCTCACGGATAGAGTGCTTGTCTAGCATACTCAAGGCCCATGGTTAGGTCCCCATCCTTGCAAATCTCTTCTACACTGCTACTACTATTTGTGGGGCTCCTTCCCAGTCAGGTAGTGCTGAGGGAAGGACCAGGCCTGCTGGTTCCTCCCTAGGGGATGAGAAGGATGATGAGCGTCAGACAACCCAGACCTCTCCTGGCCACCAGAGAAAAACCACACTGAGTAAGAAGTCTTTTTGATGCAGGAACTCGCTGAAAAAAACTCGCTCTATTACTCTGAGCAGTTGCCTATATCATGTTGGGGACGAAGGCAGGGATTTTAGGATGGGGGAAGAGGTAAGGGCCAATAGTACACTGTAACTATTGAAATGGTAATTATAATTGCCACATGGAGGTGGCAGGCCAGAAGCCATTAGGTGTCTTGCTGAGTCCTAGTTGGCCAGAGACAGGTTGCCAAACTGGAGCTAGACTCAGGAAGTTCCACTAAGCCTCACGCCGGGGCCTTTCAGAGCCCAACAACTATTGTTACTAATTTTAATGAAAACACGGGAAAACTTATTTTTTTTTCACTATTTTGAGCAATGCCATTTCTTTTTTTAAAAATTAGTTATGTACACCGTGTGTATATAGCCATATTGGTACCATAATTAGCCTCCTCCCTGTCTTTCCCCCTCTGAAGGAAGCCTTCTTGTTGGGGAATGTGGGTCATGCATTGTGGGGTAAGAGGCAATGTCTCTGTGCATAATGTCCCAACTTGTGGCTCTAACAATCTTTCCACCCCCTTTTCTGTGAGTTCACTGAGCTATGTTTGTTCATTTTAGGTCTACTTCAGTGCTGAGGTCTTGGGAGCCTCTGTGTCTCTGGATATCTGGTTTGGTAGGAGTTGAGTGTTCTCTGTGTCTATCTCCTTCACCACTGTGCTGGTATCAGGTTCACCAAGAAAGCAACACTGGTGCTCATTTCCCCAATTACTCTGTGGTTTCAGTTGGGGCCCTGGTGAGGTGCAATGGGCTGATTCTCTTCTCAGGCTCTGCATCCCTCTGATCTGAAAAAGAGAAACAAATCCTCCAGTGGAGAGTGAAGTCAGCACCAGATAAGTGGTATAACCATTATTTTTTTAGAGAGACTTTAATAGGTGTAGGGCCTCTTGTAACCAAATGCTTTTGATTTGGCTAACAGATCTGCTCAGTGGAACGGAATGCATACCTGGTTCTGAGAAACAAGTCAGAACCATATCCAAAAAACGAGCCTGCTCTCCATCATTTCTTTTTTTTTTCTTTAATTCTTATTTAATAGAGAGAGAGAGAGAGAGAGAGAGAGAGAGAGAGAGAGAGAGAGAGAGGGAGGTAGATACAGAGAATGGGTGTGCCAGAGTCTCTAGCCACTGCAAACAAACTCCAGATGAATGTGCCACCTTGTGCATCTGGCTTACGTGGGTCCTGGGGAATCAAACCTGTGTCTTTTGGCTTTGCAGGCAAGTGCCTTAACTGGTAAGCTATCTCTCTAGCCTGAGCAATGTCATTTCTGTTTGGAATGTTAATTATTCCAAGGTGGAATAAAAAGGAGGCCCTTGCTTATGTACTTATGAAACAAGAATTGATTTTTCAAAATGAGAAACTGAGGTAATTACTTCACTTGAAGAAAGCAGGAGAATAGCGCTTGGGCACATTCCACAAACCAGGTACCTGTTAAGAAAACAGGGAGCCTTAGATATGTCACTTATCATGTTAGAATATATAAGTTTACAATTTAGAGCTAAATCCCACCTGATATTTCCCTCTCTGCCACCACTATGTCTACAACTGTAAGGTTCTCACCCACAAAAAATGCAAATACTCTTCAGGTCATTAGCTTACCATTAGCATAGGTCAAGGAAAAAGTTAGCGAAGTCAGTAAAAGCATGTGTCAGCACAGCATAGCGGTGCTGCTTGTAAAGAACAGTCCAACTGTGTGCTCTGACCTTGAGTGACTCATATAACTGTGCTCTGACCTTGAGTGACTCATATAACTGTGATTTGTTGGTTTCCTCACCTGCAAAGTGGCAATAGTGATGCTATGTAGTTTTATGATATTTTTCAAATATTACTAAAAATGAAGTTGATTAGAACTATGAAGGAATGAACTATTGAAAATGTTCTTTCTTTTTAAATTTTATTTGAGAGAGAGAGAGAGGCAGACAGATGCAGAGAGAGAAGGTATGTGCCAGAACCTCCATCCACTGCAATCAAACTCCAAATGCTTGAGCCACTTTGTGCTTCTGGGTTACATGGGTCCTGAAGAATCGAACCTGGGTCCTTTGGCTTTTCTGGCAAGCACCTTAACCACTAAGCAATCTTTCCAGCTCTTGAAATGCTCTTTTTGCCATCTCCTCAGGGCCTACAATCACCTCATAGTCAGAAACTATTATCCTTATATAGTGTCCATGGAACTTAGAAAGGAGAATATTCAATATTATGTGAGCTTGAGTTTGATTATTTAAATCATGACAATTAAATCATGACTGATTTGTGAGTGGAGAAAAGGTGATTTTGCATCTGGCAGTGCTCAAGTACAAATTAAACTAAATGAAACTAAGTTATATTCCTATAATACCTCAATTGGCCAGAACAGAGAAAACGTGTGTATGTATTGAGGTGAATTACTAATTTTCTAATCCATCCTAGATATGTACTAATTAATGTGTTGGAAGACGCTCACATGATATTCATGTGACCTGACTATAGCAGATTCACTTTCATCACCATCAGATAGTCTAGAACTTCTGTTAGTTTTTTTTTTTTTTTTGGTACTAAAATCATTGGGCTTCAAACTGGAATGGGAAATATAAGAAAAGGCTAGTAACTGCTGATATTTCACTTTTAGCTTCTATATAGGAACCTAATGTGCTGATATTTTATGTATCATGTAGCAATGGGCATTGAAGTATGAACGTCTGATTCTGTGACTAATCTCTATGAAATTCTGTAGCAATTACAACAGTAATTGTTGCTAATGGTGTATAATTTAGTGGTGGACTGTTTGCCTAACAGGTGCAATGCCCAGGCCCAACATCCAGCATCACTTAAAAGGAACTTTCTTAAAATCCTATGAATTACAAAATTGATGACAGAAATAAAGTTTTTCTCTTGAAGAATATACATCAAAACAAGAACAAAAAGTCAAGACATTTTAAAGTCCATTTAGATGGTAGAAAATGATCAGTGATAGTTGAAAAGACTCAATCTCAGGCTGGGCATGGTGGCACATACCTTTAATCCCAGAACTTGAGAGGCACAGGTAGGAGTATTGCCATGAGTTCAAGGCCACCCTGATACTACATACTGGATTCCAGGTCAGCCTGGGCTACAACAAGACTCTACCTCAAAAAAAAAAAATAAATAAATAAAGCAATATCCATAGGCCACTAACAAGCACACTTTTATTTCTGGATGCCATTAATTATCCATAATATAGGCATATTAAACCTATAAAAGGAAAACCTATGAAGTTTAGGACCTTCTACCTATGGCAATGTTACATAGTCATGACCTTAGTTCTTTCTATATTCTGCAGTAATCACATCTCAGTGACAGTGATGTTGAACCATGTATTTGTCTAATTATAGACTATGAATGATTAGTGTGCCTTAGTTTATTGCCATGTATATTTGGGGTCCTATTTAACAAAAAAATGAAGTAATTAGCAATTCTTGCCATTTTGTGGCTTAAAAATAGTCTGCTCATTTAAATCTGCAGTTTAAGACTTGAATATAGCTCATGTTGTCTATGAGCATTTTTCTCTCTCCTATTAAGTTATAGTTATCTATGTTGTTCTCTTAGACTTTTCCACAGAAAACATACCTTATAGTTTGGGAAATTCTGCTTGAAATTTTAGAAACTCCATCTAAGGAAATTCTGAGTTTTTTGTGTTGCTGTAGAGCTAAAGAGTCAATTATCTAGCAACTCATATTACATCTTTCACACCTGTGCCTCACCCACATATGCACTAATTAATAACTTCAGCAAATAAACAGAGAAAAGTATGCATATTTTCCACTAAATTCCCCCAGTAGATAGCTCAGGTCTTTGTTGGTTCTTCTATTGGGAAGCACAGAAAGGCAGAAGGTCCTGAAATTGCTTACTGAGTGTATGTAGTCAAGGATCATGAATAGGAAGCTTCAGTCTGAGTATCCACAATCTCCTTCCTGAGAAAGTCAAGGCCAATCGCTGGTCTAAGACATGGTCACACAGAAATCTTGAAACTGTTATCTCCAAACTGAGTTTACCTATGTATGCTCTTCCAATGGAAGAATTATTGGCACCTGCTGGACTTTTAAAGCAATCCAAGGGAATAGATATCAAAGCCTTCTAGTGACTCAGCAGTAGGTGGAAGATGTTATTGCTGTGCTTGAAAGATTTGTGTCTACAGGCAGAGAGCTTTCTCATTTTTGTCTGGGTTAATTTAATAACTCAATACATTTGAGTTTATTGAGACCATTTATTCATAGCACTCCCTCACAGGTGCATTCTACTCTGTTATATAAACACTGAACCAATTCTGCATGGCACTATCTTATGCTTTGAGTTTAGTATACTGAATTAGATAGTCTTCCTAATTTATACACAAAAATTTAGTCAGATAATTAAAAGACATAACTCTCTTTAAAAGATAGAGGTAGGCAGACAGAAAGAGACATAGATACAGAGAGAGAGAAAGACAGAGGGGGGGGGGGAGGGAGGGAAGGAGAGAGGGAGAGAGACAGAGATAGTTTGGGCAGAAGCACCCTGAAGGGATAGAGAAAGCTTTATTGGACATACATAAACGGCTTTTGATAATTTCCAGTGCCATAATTGGGGTAGCCCCACAATAAGCTGTTGGTCAGGGAAGGCTATGAGGCTCCCCAAACAATGCAGGCCATTGCCAAAGCACTTGGTTACTCAACAAATAAATGTTGAAACCCTATTGCTGAAGATACCACAGGATGTGGTCATAGGATGTGTAGGAGCTTAGAAGGAAACCAGATCCCTGCTGTCTAGCCTTTATAGTGCTAGAAAGTGCTATGGGAGCTGCTAGGAAAGAATATCTCCAGTAAACTATAAAACAGAGCAGCCAGGCAATGTGTACCTGCCCATGCAGCAGTGGCACACAGGCTATGAGGGTAATCAACTGACTGGCTATGAGGCCCCTCAGTGGGAAGGTATTCATGCCTGGTATTAAGAACCAAGTCAGAAAACTAGGGCTTAGAAGGTCAGACTGTAGAGGGAAGTTTCCACTGTTCATTGGCTACAAGGAGAGGTTATGCCTGTCAAAAAGCCTTCTGAATGTCTATGTTTATCAGATTTGATCCATGATGCTCTGTTGGCTAGAGAATCTGCTTTTTACACATAGCAACAAATACTGAGGAGACACAAGACCTATCACAATGACAAGAAAAAGAAAGCCTACTGCCTAGCATGTGAGGAGTCATGGCTACCACACCTGCCAGATGAAATGTCAGACTAAACGCGAGCACAACTGTCCCTGCTAGCCTAAGAATCTCTCCATGGAAGATGGTGGTACACACTGAGGAGACTCAAAAACTATCAAAGAAGAAAATTAGAGGCTGTTGCAAGCTCAGCACTAAAGGATTTATAATACCACCCCCCCGCCAGGGCTCCCCAACACTGTAGAAGATCAGGTATAAGTGATGTAGGAGCCACAGTGTAAGAAGATGTGCTCTGAGGCATTGTTCCCCCACCACAAAAACTGACTGGTACATTCATGACCCACAGTGATTACCAATAACCCCACTGAGGAGAGCCTCCAGTGGAATGAGGTGGGGAGAATAGACATAAGAGGATAACTAGATAGGAATGTGACCAAATTTTGGTATATTCACATATTAATGTTCTCAATAAAAATAGGAAATATAAGTCCATTTTGAAAAATAGGTAAACAATATTATTTTTTACATTTAGTTTGGCTTTATGAAAATATATTGGGCTATCCATTCTTGATATAATTGTCTTCTACTTTAGTCATTTAAGTTAATTTAAGTTAATACATATATATTTGTTTTTTGAAGGTAGGGTCTTCCTGTAGCTCAGGCTTACCTGGAATTTACTCTGTAGTCTCAGGGTGGCCTCAAATTCATTGTGATCCTCCTACCTTAGTGTCCCAAGTGCTGGGATTAAAGGCGAGTGCCACCAGGTCTGGCCAAATTATATTAAATTGTTGATTATTACAGTATCATTTATAATTCTGTTGAAATAAAAGCAAGAAAATAAGAAAAAAAAAAAAAAACCTGCTTTGAGACTGGCCCCTACATGAGTTAAGATTTAATTGTATATTTTAAAAATGGCATTCTCTTTGACCTTCCAGAAGTCCAAATGAAGTCTTGTCTCTTATGGTAAAATTACACTAATACCAACTTACCCCAGTTGGCAGGCATCTTACTCCATTAACTTCACAGACAGTTCTGCACTGGGATAATTGAGGTAAGCACAGTCAATTGTTACCATAGGTATTGTCATTGTAATGGCAGGCAGTTATTAAGTCAAAAGTAATTTCTGGTTTTTATTACCACAAAAAGGTTTATGAAGCTTTTAAAACTTTGCAATCAAACTTACTATTGTCTGCTTTTGTGTGATAACCATGCTAGTAGGGCTTAATTTAATTAACATATAATACTTGTCCATTTTATGGAGCACAGTGACATGGTGTGGCATATCAGGACAGTTAGCATTTCCATGTTCTGAAACATTCACCATTTCCTTGTGTTTACAACCATTTTTTAAATTTTCAAATAAAATTAGTGCTGAGTTTAAAATCTGTCTACAATGGCCTACCTCAGTGACCTATTCCACCAGTGGCTACATGGGAGTTCTCACCATGGAGACAATGCCCTTCCCTTTGGTGTGGGCCCCTGTCAGTCCAGACAAGACTGGCTGGTTTCCAGCTGTACTAAGTGAATTGTCTAGACCTCCCAGGAATCAGTTAGTTGTGTGTGAAATCATTTCTTTTTTTTTTTTTATCATTATTTATTTATTTGAGAGCGACAGAGACAGAGAGAAAGACAGATAGAGGGAGAGAGAGAGAATGGGCGCGCCAGGGCTTCCAGCCACTGCAAATGAACTCCAGATGCATGCGCCCCCTTGTGCATCTGGCTAACGTGGGACCTGGGGAACCGAGCCTCGAACCGGGGTCCTTAGGCTTCACAGGCAAGCGCTTAACCGCTAAGCCATCTCTCCAGCCCTGAAATCATTTATTTCTATTAAATTCATTTTTCCCTAATATAGGCTGTGATAGTTATGGTGTTGTCAACTTGATTTGTTTAGTAATCCACAGGTTGCTTCTAGGAAGGCTCAACTAAAGGAAGAAGTCTTTACCCCAGGGTGAGCCCTTCCCCCAGAGTGGGCTTCCGCTCAGAGGGGGACTTGATATAAGGAAGCTCTGGGTAAAAAGAGTTCCTTCCTTCCTTCCTCCCTTCCACTTGGCTGCCAGAGCTGCTCACTATCTTCCAGCATGGATTGAAGACCAGTGCGGACTGAAGACCAGCATCAACTGAAGACCCGCATGGATTGAAACCCAGTGGCTCCTCAGGAAGCCTCCAGGCTTTCCGGCACCATCTGCAGTGCCTGGTCAGGACTGCTGAGGCTTCTGGACATGAGGACTGAGCAGCTACCAGGTTGGGTGATTCTCAGGCCTGCAACTGCTGTTGGGCTACTGTAAGCTTATCCAATAAATCCCCCTTTTAAATAATTCATTCTAGCAGTTCTGTTCCTCTAGAGTACCCTGACTAATACATAGGCATGTTCCTTTTCTCCTACTCTGCAATTCTACTGAAACTTTGCAATAAATTTTTAAATCAAAAAGTATAAATTCTCCAACTTTATTTACTTTCCGTATTGCTTTGGATTCTGAATCCTTTGCATTTACATATGAAATTTAGAATCAACTTATCAAATTCTGAAAAAAGGATATAGCAATTAGATTCTGACAATTGCATTAAGTTTGCTAATCACTCTGGGGGGTATTACCTTATTCCAATATTAAATCTCCTAACCCATGAGCATTGGAGGTATACTCAAATCTTCTGTAATTTTCCTAAACAATGCTTTGTATCTGCTTATACAACTTATGTACTCTTGCTATTATTATTTTCTTGCTATCTTAATAAGATTTTTAAGTTTTTAATTTTTGATATTTTATTTATTAGTATTATCTTTAAATGTTGGTATATTGATCTTGCATCCTGAAACCTAGCTTGTAAATTGTTGTGGAAGTTTTTTAGAATACTATAAATAAAAAAATCATATAATTAAAAAAAAGAAGTAACAATATCAATAATTCTGAATATATCGTCCTAAAGCCTTTGAGGTTGGAACCAGTGTCATCTCCTTTCCCAGTAATACTAAATGTATAATTATGTAAACAAATAAAAGAAAGAAAAAGAAGGTTTGATTACAAGCATCATGGACACACATGAATATGGGAAAAGTCTTATAGTGCATGCGCTCTCTAAATGAAGCCCATTACTCCCAGGGCTGTGGGGTCTACCGAGGAAGTTGTCATAATAATGCAAACTTGGTTAAAGCGTTTGAGTTACAATAGGTGTTGCTCAAAGCAAATTAAATCAACATGCTTCTTGTTTCATAAGAATTGGAGAGTTAAAGACAATTGAAAATTAAAGTCCTGGTTTACAAAGAGGACAGTTTAAACCAGTCTTGACAACCATCTCTTCTTCACATCTCAGGTATTGTTCTAGTCTTGGATTTAGCCCTATTGGAATGTGACACTTGGGGCAAAATCTTCAAAATTGTGCCTTTCAGTTATAAGAAATTGGAGTAAAAAAAATTGTCAGGGCTAGAGAGATGACTTAGCAGATAAGGTACTTGCCTGCTAAGCCTAAGGATCCAGGTTCGATTTCCCAGGACCCACGTAAGCCAGATGCACTAGGTGGTACATTCATCTGGAGTTTGTTTGCACTGGCTGGAGGCCCTTGTGCACCATTTTTTTCTTTCTTTCTGTCTGCCTCTTTCCCTCTTTCAAGTAAGTAAATAAAATATTTAAAAAACATCAAAGATACTCTGGGAGTCATCCACTGTCAAAAAGGGTGTTTTGGCTGGGTGTGGTGGCATAAGCCTTTAATCCCAACACTTGCAAGGAAGAGGTAAGAGAATTGCTGTGAGTTCTAGGTCAGCCTGAGACTACCTAATGAATTCCAGGTCAGCCTGGCCTAGAGCAAAACTCTACCTTGAAAACCAAAACAAAACAAAACAAAAACAACCAAAAAAAGAGTGTTTTATGTTAAGATATAAAAGTGGTATTTAATATCTGAACAAGACAAAAATAGTAAAAGTTATTTAATGGAAGGAGGGAAAAAGATATGAGAAGCATGAGAAACAATGGACCAGTGTCTCAATAATGGTTATAAGAAGACAATGTTAGTGAAAAATTGGTCTGTGACAGGCTGGAGGGATAGCTTAGTGGTTAAGGCAATTGCTCTCAAAGCCAAAGGACCTAGGTTCAATTCCCCACGATCCACATGATCCAGATACACAGGTGGTACATGCATTTGAGGTTCATTTGCAGTGTGTCTGGAAGGCCTGGCTCGCCCATTCTCTCTGTCTCTCTCTCTCTCTCTGACTCTGTCTCTTTCAAATAAATAAATATAAAAATATTTAAAAAAATTGGTCTGTGGAACAATCTGAAAAAAGTTAAAAAGATATCATTTACCAATAGGAATTTTCTTCTTAGGATTAATCATTAGAAAAGGAATGAATGGAAAATTTATGCTAAAAACTATAAAATATCACTAAAAGTAATTTTTTAAAATCATTTAAGGAATGAGAAGTGTTCAGAGCTAATAGATTTCAAGAGTTGTTATAGTTAAGATGACAACCCTTCCCAAACTGGCCCACAATGCAATTCAATCCCTACCAAAATACCAGGTGACCTTTATATTTTGAGAAAGAGATAAACTGATCCTCAAATTCATATGTAAGTCTGAGGGACTCCGAGAAGACAAGATACTCTTTTGTTCCGGCAGGGGTTGGAGTGGAGCCCAGTGCTCCACATGCCACAGGCAGGTGCTCTACACTTTACCTACCGGGTCCTAGTCAAAACCATTTTGAAGAAAGAACAGGGTACTTGGAAGATTCAGAACTACTGATTTTAAAATTTGCTACTAATCATATAGATCATTGAAATTCTAGAAATTTACAACATGTGTGGCCACTTGATTTGCAAGAAGAGTGCAAGAAAAATTTCAATGGTGAAAGAATACACTTTTCAACTAATGGCTTGGGAAAACAGTACATCCACACTTTGAAAGAATTACTTTCAAAGTCAGCTACATGCAAAAGGAATTTGAAATTGATCAAAACCAAATATACAGCTAAAATGACTAAAATAAAAGATAGAAAAATGCCAGGTGATATCAAAGATGTGGAGAAACAACTTTACTTGCTTTGGTGGTGGGATTGCAATGTAGGGCAGCCCCTTTGGAAAAGTCTGGAACTGTCAGTGTTAAAAATAGAGTTACCATGCAATTCGGTATTCCTGTTGCTTCTGTAACAAAGCACTATAAATTTTCTGGCTTAAAGAAATGCAATTTTATTTCTTACTGTTTTTATGCCGGCTGTACAAAGTCAGTTTCACTGGTATACTGTCAAAGGGTTTGGTAGGTTGATTGGTTCTGCAGGTTTTAAGGGAAACATCTATTTTCTTTCTCTAGTGACTTGGTGCCTATGATTCCATTGTCAGTTTGATAGATCAGGAATAAAAGCCAGGTGTGGTGGTGCACACCCCTTAATACCAGTACTTGGGAGGAAGAGGTAGGTGTGTTGCTGTGAGTTTGAGGTCACCCTGAGACTACATAGTGAATTCCAGGGGAGTCTGGGCTAGAGAGCTGGACCCTGCCTCAAAAAGAAAAAAACAAAAACAAAAACAAAAACAAAAACAAAAAACGGAATGAAAGAAAGAAAGAAACAGAAAAACAAACGCCAACAGAAAAAGAATCATGTTGTCTCCAGGGAGGAAGACATTCCCTCCCAGTAGGCTGCTGCTCTGCTGTGGATTATGTATCAAGACTCTCTAGTAGAACACAGAGCCTTTGGCTGGCTGTCCTTGCTATTTGGAGGTGCATGCAGCCACTCTCTTCCTATTATACTTTGTGAACATTGGAACCCAGCTTCATCAGCTTTCCAATGTAAACTGAGGTGTACTGGCTCTCCAGAATCTTCCGGGCCTCCAGTGCCAGCTGAAGCATCTGGCCTCATGGAATGAGCAGCTACCAGGTTCCCCAACTCTTCAGCCTTCAGACAGGCATTGTTGGACTGCTCAGCCTGTATACTGTAAGCTAATCCAAATAATTTCCTTTTTAGCATGTGTTCATTTTATTGGTTCTGCTCCTCAAGAGAACTCTAATACATGCTTTTCTATACACTTTCAAAGTGCAAGCTATTGCTTTCTTGTGTATATAACTTGAGCCTCTTTTTTATTTTGGTGTGTGTGTGTGTAGTGTGTAACGTACTGTGTGTGTGTGGTATATGCATGTATAGTATATACGTATGAGTGTGCAGATGCACGTGGCCTGCACACACAATTATAGAGTCCAGGAAACACTGGGTGTTCTCTATTGCTCTTCCATGTTTTCCCTTGAGATGAGTTCTTCTCTGAACATGGAACTTTCACTTTTGGGTCAGACTGGTGGACCAGCATGCCCCAGTAATTATCCATTCTCTGCCCCCTACAGGACTGAGCCATGGCCATGCCCATCCTTTTACAATGGTACTAAGAATTGAACTCAGACCCTCTCAGGTCTCATGCTGGTGCCATAATCATACCTGCTGGGATACTTCCTCAGTTCATGGCTCCCTCTCTTTATTTTTCATGTCTCTCTCATTTAAAAAAATATCTTTCAATTTTTATTTATTTATGAGAGAGAGAGATAAAGAGAGAGAGAGAGAGAGGCAGATATAGAGAGAGACAGATTGGGCATGCCAGGGCCTTTAGCCACTGCAAATAAACTTCAGGCACATGTGCCACTTTGTACATCTGGCATACATGGGTTCTGGGGAATCAAACCTGGGTCGTTTGGCTTTGAAGGTGAGCACCTTAACCACTAAGCAATTTCTCCAGCCCCTGTGTCTCTTTTTTAGTTACAATTACAATTTTACTCACATCAGGTCAAGTAGGACAATTCAAAGTAATCTCATCATAATATTTTTTAACTTAGCCACATATGCAAAATCCCTTTGGCATATATTGGGAGACTATTATACAACCCACCACACCCAGCAATTCTTCTGGTTATGGATCCAAAAGAAAAGAAAACATATCCACACTAAATGTATGAGTATATATTGAATATATATATTCATAATAACCCTGAAGTGGAGATAACTAAAAGCCCATCAATGATAAATGCATACCCAAAATGTGTTGTAGCCATAGGTAGAACAATTCCCACAAGATAGATGAGCCTCGAAAACACTATGCTAAGTGAGAGAACATATAAGCAAATCTTCAGTGGGAACTCCTTGTGTTTTTGCCCATTAAGTATTATTTGGGCTTTAGGAGGTTTATATACATCCTTTATTGTGTTGATATAAAAACCCTTCATGCTTATCATTTCCAGTGTTTTGATCATGAAGTGGTGTTGTATTTTGTCAAAGGCCTTGTCTGCATCAATTGAGATGATCATGTGGTTCTTGTTGTTCAGTTTACTTATATTATGTGTATTATGTTAATCAATTTCTGTATGTTAAACCATCCCTGCATCCTTTCGATGAAACCTACTTGATTAAGGTGGATAATGCTTTTAATGTGTTGTTGAATTCAGTTTGTAAGGATTTTGTTCAGGATCTTTGCATCTAAGTTCATTAGGGATATAGGCCTATAATTTTATTTCCTTGTTACATCACTGTCTGGTCTTAGGGTGATACTAGCTTCATAAAAGGAGTTGGGGAAGATTCCCTGGTCTGTGATTATATGGAATAGTTTGAGAAAAATTGGTTTCAGTTATTCTATGAAGGTTTGATAGAATTCAGCTGAGAAGCCATCCAGTCCTAGACTTTTCTTTTTTGGGAACGCTTTTGATTACATTTTCAATCTCCATGGATGTGATAGATTTGTTTAGGAGATTAATATGCTCTGAGTTTAGTTTTGGTAGGTGCTATGTGTCTAGGAATTCATCCATTTATTCCAAATTATTTAATTTTGTGGAGTAGAGGTTTTGGAACTATGCCCTGATGATTCTTCCAATTCTATTGATGTCTGTTGTGATCTTTCCTTTTTCATTTCTGATTTTGTTCATTTGAGGCTTCTCTTTTTTCTGCTTGATCACTTTGGCCAGAGGTTTATCAATCTTGTTTATTTTTCAAAGAACCAAGCTTTTTTATAAAATTTAATTTATTAGTTTACTTATCAGCAAATGCAGGCAGTTTGGTACCATTGTTTAGGCTCATCCATGACCTACCCCCTCAAACAAAAAGCTCATTGTGGATGATAGCCCCATGCTGGTAGTGGGGGTTACAGGTCGGTGCCCACTAAGAAAATGAGGAAAAAAAATAACAAATATAAAAGAGTTAGAGAGGAGAGAAAGGGGGAGGGGGAGAGGAAGGGAGGGATGATGTAGAAGATTTAGGTTAGACTTGATCCTACCCTCTCCAGTGTCTTGTGGTTCAGGCATTTCCTGTAAGGGTCTATTGAAGGTTCTGCCTTTTAGGAACTAGAACCAATCGGATCATATGAAGCTGAAGAGTTTCTCTACAGACAAACATATAATAAGCAAAGCCAATAGATTACCCACAGAATGGGAGAAAATATTTGCAGGCTATACAAATGATAGAGGCTTAATCTCTAGAATCTACAAAGAACTCAAAATTCTAAACAATAAGAAGACAAACACCCCACTCAGAAAATGGGGCAAAGAGATGAACAGGCAGTTTACAGAGGAAGAAATACAAACGGCAAACACACACTTAAGAAAATGTTCATCATCCCTAATCATCAGAGAAATGCAAATTAAAATAACTATGAGATTCCACCTTACCCCAATAAGGATAGCAAACATCAAAAAATCAAATGAAAATAAATGCTGGCAAGGATGTGGAGAAGCAGGAACACTCATTAACTGTTGGTGGGAATGTAGGATGGTACAACCACTTTGGACAGCAATATGGAGACTCCTGAAGAAGGTGTCTATAGAGATACCAACAGACCAAATTACACCCTTACTGGGCATCTACCCTAAAACCTTCAAACCACAGACCAGAGAGATTTGCTCAACCATGTTTGTAGTGGCTCAATTCATAATAGCTAAAAGCTGGAATCAACCCAGATGTCCATCACTAGAGGAATGGATAACTAAGATGTGGTATATCTACATAATGGAATTCTATACAGTAGTAAGAAAAAATGACACAAAGAAATTTGAGGAAAAATGGTTGAACCTTGAACAGATCATTCTCAGTGAACTTACCCAATCACAGAAAAAAAATCGACAGTCTCACTCATCTACAACACCTAACCTGAATCTACCCAAGATACCTTATGTACTCAGCAAGCACCTCATGGATTAGACACTAGGATGGATGGGGAAGGGGGAAGGGCATCGAAGGGGTGGGAAACACTAATCTGGACCCAAATGGCAATGGTACCAGAACCAAGCTTTTTTTTCATCAATTTTTAAACTTGTTCCTTTAGTTTCCAAATCATTAATTTCTGCTCTAGTCTTGATTATTTATTTCCATCTGGAGCCCTTGAGGTTGGTTGCTCTTGTTTTTCCAGCACCTTTAGGTGACAGTCAAGTTATTGATTTGTGATTGCTCTGTCTTTGCAACAAATGAATTTAGGACTATGAATTTTCCCCTAATGACTGCCTTTATTGAGTCCCATAAGTTTTGGTAGGTTATGTTTTCATAATTGTTCAAATCTAGGAAACTTACAGTTTATTTTTTGATTTCTTCCATGACCCTTTCATTGTTTAAAGGTATGTTGTTTAGTCTCCAGGAGTGGGTGGAGTTCTTGATGTGTCTCTTGTTTATAGCTTTAAAGCATTGTGATCTGACATGATGCAGGAAGTTACTTCAATTTTCCTGACTTTATGAAAACACACTTTATGGCCTAATATGTGGTCAATTTTGGAGATGGTTCTGTGGGCTGAGAAGAATGTGCATTACGTAGAGTTGGGGTGGAACATTCTCTAGATATCCGTTATGTCTAGTTGACTTATGATGTTGTTGAGCTCTATTATTTCCATGTTGATTTTCTGCTTGGATGATCTGTCTACTGATAATGGAGTATGGAGGTCTCCAAATATGATGGTGCTGGTATTTATTTATGTTTTATTGTCGAGTAGATTTTGTTTTATAAACTGTGGTGCTCCTGTGTTTGGGGCATAGATATTTATGATTGTGATGTGCTCATGTTGTATCATTCCCTTGATGAGTAAGAAGTGGCCTTCTTTGTCCTTCTTGATTACTTTTGGTTTGAAGTCTATTTTATCAGATATTAATATAGTAACACCCACTTGTTTTTTATTTCCATTTGCTTGGAATATCATTTTCCAATGTTTCACCCTGATTAGGTATCTAGCTTTAGTGGTGAGGTGGTTTTCTTGAAGACAGCAGATAGAAGGGTCAAGGTTTTTTCTTTTTTTTTTTTTTTCCCCATCCCGATAACCTGTGTCTTTTGATGGGTGAGTTAATACCATTAATGTTTAAGGTTATTACTGTGATGTTTGAATTAATCCCTGCCATTATGAGGTGTTTTATAGGTTTGGGTGCTTACTTGTGTTATGTACCATTTTGAACCTGGTTTATTTTGGTTATTGTGATCTTCTTCTTGTTGGCTCTTGAGATTGGTTGTTTGACTGTACTGTATGGAGTATTCCCTCAAGTATTCTCTGTCAGTTTGTCTTTGTGTTCATATAATCATAAAGTTGACTTTTTCATGTAGGCTTCCATAGTAGGACTAGGCATCCTTGGTGGAGATCTCTGTTTTCCAATTTTTGTGGGCTTTTTGCATTGTTTTCTACCCATTTTAGGAAGACTAATTATTTTAATAAGGAGGGAGCAAGTTTTTGTCCTATGGTCCATTCAGCCTCTGACTCAGGTGAACAGGGATATTGGTACCTAGTGGCCGGTCAACAAACCAGAGCAAAAAGCCTGATTCCATAGCTCACACAGGGGCCAGGCTTCCCTGAGAAAGACTCAGTGGAACATACTAGGACCAGGGGACTAAGAGGAGCAAGGGAACAGGTATCTGGCCTACTTTGTGCTGTGCCCTCCAGAACACAGACCAGTGTAGGCAACCCTGACTGGGAAGGTGGAAGGAGCCCAGATGAGGGTCAGAGACATTGAGAAGAGAGCGTATGAATATTCTAGGGCCTACTGCTACTGCAAATGAACTCCAGATGCAAGTGCCACTTTATGCATCTGGCTTTACATGGGTACTGGGGTATAGAACCTGAGTCATCAGTCTTACAAGCAAATGTCTTCAACCACTGAGCCATCTCTCAAGCCTAGAATTTATATTTATGTGGTGGCAGCCATGACATAGACAATATGTATGAGATGGCTCATTAATAGATGTGGGAGCATTTTAGTGGAAGATCTAATATAGTTTTTTCCGTGGAATGTTTGAAAACCTTCAGAAAATCTATTAAAGGCAATAGTGATATGAAATTAGATCTTGATGTTTCCAAATTGGGATCAAAACCGGCAAGCCCCTTAACTGCTAAGCCATCTCTCCAGTCACCCCCCAATCATTCTTAGTAAATGAATATTGACTGTGTGAATATCATTTAATAATATTCAGTTTAAGCCAAACCTCAATAGTGAAGCCTTTTTACATTGCTTTCAGTATTTGATCATGTCCTGTTCTAAACAATTTATAGATTTGACTATATAATTTAGTAATCAATTATACACATTCTCATATTTTTAATTTTTTTCATCATTAAGCTCTGTTTTAATCAAGTGAGAAAAAATTTAATTCCAAGAAATGTTACATTGTCTTATTTTGTATTTCCTACACTGTTTAGTAGGAAAATACATTATTCACATCTGTTGATGATAATTGTTCAGGAACTATAGCACTGAAAGAATTAGAGATGACATCTATATAGTTGTCTAGAATTCCTTCTGCAAATATATTGATATTTACCTCCAAGGGGAAAGAACTATCCAAAAATATTGCTCCTTATTGGCAAAACACAACCATCTTGCATCCTCATGTGTCCAGTCTTTCTTTTTTCTCCTTTGGCAGTTTTACAATTGCAAGTCCTACTGCAAATGCCTATCTGAGTGAGAAGCATCTTCGTTTGCTTTGTTTTCTTGTAATTAAGTCTGATTTGGTAGAAGCAGTGAAGAAATGTAGGAAAGAATTGTTTTGATCCCAATTTGGAAAGTATTCGTGATAGGCCTAGATTCATCTCTTTGACAGATGCTTATTTTGAGCATCTGAGAAATATGGCTAGAAATGGGCACTGATTTGATAATGGTGCCAAATGTAGAAACTAATTTAAAACAAAAAAAAAACAAGAAATAATGGGACAAAACAAATGAGTTATATTTTTGTTAACTAGAAAATTATGAAATATAAGAAAATAAGCATTTTCAATAAGAAAATGAACATAAATCAGACATGGTGTTTCATACCTTTAATCTAGGACTTGAGAAGCTGAGATAGGAGGAATGCTACAAGTTTAAGTCTCACCTTGGCTATAGAGTAGTTTCCAAGTCAGCCTAAGCTACAGTGAAACAGCTTTCTTAAAAAACTTAAAACCCCAAAGAACTTTCTAAGAATAAAAATTGATAGAATTGTATAATTAAATCAAGATGTTTCATATTTGATTTTTTTGTCATTTTCTTATTTCCTGTTTATTATTATTGTTAACAACATATTTCATATGGACACATCATGTGTTCTTACCCTCTTTTTCCTCCTCCCTGCCCCTATACCATTGGGGTCCCTCCTCAGTGGGTTGCAAATATTCCCCTTCTGGTTATAGTTTATGCATTGTGGGAGCAGCAGTCAGTTATTTTTTGAGGGAGGGAATGCCTCAGGGCATAATCTCAACCTATGGCTTTTATAATCTTTCTGCCACCTCTTCCACAAATTTCCTGAGCCTTGATGCATGAGTTTTAAGTCTACTTCAGTGATGAAATCTTGGAGCCTCTGGATCTCTGCTTTGGTAGGTGCTGAGTATCCTCAGGGTCTGTCTCTTTCACCCATGCTGACTATCAGGTTTAGCATCAAAGCAGCACTCATGCTCATCTTCCCAATTCTTCTGTGGTTTCAGCTGTGGCTTGCCTGAAGTGCAAGGGCTAGTTTATCTTCTCAAGTCTGGCTACCCTCTGAAAAAGAACAGATTCTCCAATGGAGTATGAAGTTGACATAGTTTAAATGAAATAAGCATTATTAATTTAGGCAGAATTCATGTATGTAATCCCTGTTTTAGCCAGAGACTAGTAAGAGCTTGACACTGGAGAACATCATCTTTGTCTTCATAGGATTCTGATCTGGTTCCCAATAGCAGATATGCTTTCTTTACACTGAGTGGATCTCTTAACCAACCAGAATGTTATTGGCTACCCACTGAGGTTGTGTGCCACTATTGCATTGGCATGTATATCCTGTCAGGGTGTTTGCTTCTGAGTAGCTTAGACCTCTGGTTACTTAAACCATTTTGGTAAGTTCCTTCCAGTAGCTCATGTAGCGCTTTCCAGCACTAGATAGCCTAACTGGGAACCGGCTTTCTTCTGAATTCCAGTCAGGTCTCTTCATGCTTTGCATCAGCAGCATATGGTGTCTTTATCAATAGGGTCTTAGCTTTTGCCTCAGGTGGGTAATCAAGTGCTTTGACAGAAACCTGTCTTAATTTAGGAACTTCATAGGTCTCTCCAATCAATAACTCAATGTGGGGAGCAAACAATCTCTGGTACTGGGAGTTACAGGCTAGAGATAGAAAAAAAAAATGTTCTTTTAAGCTTAGGCTTCATCCCACTCTCTCCAGGTTTCTACTTTTCTGGTGTTCCCTGCTTAATATTTTTGAGGGTTATACCTTTTAGGCTATCTCCATGGATAAAGGTTTCTATGGTATCAGCTCATTTTAGATTTAATTTTGTGCTTGTATTCCCACTCCCACTTCCCTCCCCACAAACCCTTCCATCCCCATTCTCTGGGCCTTAAGTTGCCTATCAGGCATGTCAGCAACACAAGTAGGTTGAGATTAGGAATTGCTGATAAGTGACAACATGCAGCAATTGTCTTTCTGTGATTATGTGAGTTTGCTGAGAATGATGTATTCCAATTCTGTCCATTTTCCAGCAAATTTCACTGTATTTTTTTTTTTTTTTCTTACTGCTGAGTAGAATCCCATTGTGTAAATGTACCACAACTTTGTTATCCATTCACCCAACGATGGGCATCTGGGTTGCTTCCAGTTCTTAGCTATAATGAATTGAGCAGCTATAAACATGGTTGAGCAAAAGTCTCTGTATTGGTGCATGGAGCTTTTAGTATAAATGTCCAGTAAGGGGATAACTGGGTCTCTTGGTAGCTCTATGTTCATACTTTTCAAGAATCTCCAAATTGGTTTCCATAGTGGTTGTATAAGTTTACATTCCCACCAACAGTGGATGACAGTTCCTCTTTCTCCACATCCTCACCAACATTTTTCATTGTCAGATATTTTAATGACTGCCATCCTCACTGGAGTAAGGTGGAATCTCATGGTTGTTTTATTTTGTATTTCCTTAATGGTTAGAAATGTTGAACATTTTCTTAAGTGTGTGTTAGCCATTTGTAATTCTTCCTATGAGAAATCCCTATTTAGTTCTCTGCCCCATTTTTGGAGTGGGTTGTTTGATGTTTTATTGCTTAGTTTTTTGGAGTTCTTTGTAGATTCTAGATATTAGGCTTCTGTCAGTGGTAAGGCTGGCAAAAATATTCTCCCATTCAGTGGATAATCTATTGGTTATGCTTATGGTATGTTTGTCTGTGCAAAAGCTTTTTAGCTTCTTGAGATTCTTTTTTTTTTAAATTTAATATATTTGTTTTCTTTTCAGCAAATACAGGCAGTTTGGTACCATTGTTTAGGTTCATCCATGTTCTACCCCTTCCCAAAGGACCCTCCTAGTTGATGCAAATGGGTCGTGCATTGTGGAGTTAGCCCACAGTTATTGGTATGATAAATGTCCTGCATATCATGACCCAACATGTGACTCTGACATTCTTTCCGCCCCCTCTTCCACAAAATTTCCCTGAGCCATGTTGGGTTCATTTTTGGTCTGCTTCAGGGCTGAGGTGTTGGGGGCCTCTGAGGCTCTGGCTCTCTGATTTGGTATGAGTTGATTTTTCTCTGTGTTGTATGTATTTGTACTTGTATCTGGTTCATCAGGAAAACAGCACCCTTGCTTGTTTCACCAATTATCCTTAGTTTCAGTTGGGCCCCTTTGAGGTATGTTGGGGCAGCTCTCTCCTTAGGATCTGCATCTATCTGAAAAAGAGAAGCAGATTCTCCAGCAGAGAGTAAGTTAATACCCAGAAAATTGAGATAACACTTACTTTTTTGATAGAGAGTTTGATAGGTGTAGGCCCTCTTGTACCCCATTATTGATGGTAGCTTGATATTGGAGAGTGGGATTATGTTTGGGTATGGTTCTGACTTGTTTCCCAGCTCCAGCTATGGGTCTTGTACCACTTAGGGGATCAGTTAGCCAAATCAAGAGCAGTTGGTTCCCCACCATGGCTGTGTGCCACTATTGCACTTGTGTGGGCATCACATCAGGTTATTTGTTGGTAATTAGGTTAGACCATGAGTTGCTTGGACAGATATTGGTCATTTCCCCCAGTCGCCCATGTAGCACCTTCTGGCACTAGACATGCTGACTGTCTGGGGACTGACTCTCTCCTGGCCTCCAGCCATGCCATTCCATTTTACCTGTCAGCTGCATATGGAGTCTTCAGCAATAGGGTCTTACCACTGATCTTTGGTGGGTCATCAAGTACTTTGACAGAAGTCTGTCATTGTTTTAGGAAACCTTGTAGGTTTCTCTGATCAAAAGCTCATTGTGGATGGTAGACCCAAACTGGTAGTGGGGGTTACAGGTCAGTGCCCACTAAGAAATTGAGGAAGAAAATAACTAATATACAAGAATTAGAAGGGAGAGAGAGAGAGGGGAGAGGGGGAGAGGAAGGGAGGCAAGATGTAGAAGATTTAGGTTAGTCTTGATCATACTCTCTCCAGTGTCTTGTGGTTCAGGTGTTTCCTGTAAGGGTCTAGTGAAAGTTCAGCCATTCGGTCTGCCTTTTAGGAAGTAGAATTTTATGGTACCATTGCCATTCGGGTCCAGATTAGTGTTTCCCACTCCTTTGATGCCCTCCCCTCCCTCCCCATCCATCCTATTGTCTAGTCCATGAGTTGCTTGCTGGGTTTGTAAGGTATCTTGGGTAGATTCAGGTTAGGTGTTGTAGATGAGTGAGACTATGTGTTGATCTTTTTTCTGTGATTGGGTAAGTTCACTGAGAATGATCTGTTCTAGGTTCAACCATTTTTCCTCAAATTTCTTTGTGTCATTTTTTCTGACTGCTGTATAGGATTCCATTGTGTAGATATACCACATCTTAGTTATCCATTCTTCTGATGGACATCTGGGTTGATTCCAGCTTTTAGCTATTATGAATTGAGCTGCTACAAACGTGGTTGAGCAAATCTCTCTGGTCTGTGGTTTGAAGGTTTAGGGTAGATACTCAGTAAGGGTATAACTGGGTCTGTTGGTATCTCTATAGTCAGCTTGTTCAGGAGTCTCCATATTGCTTTCCAAAGTGGTTGTACCATCCTGCATTCCCACCAACAGTGGATGAGTGGACCTACTTCTCCACATCCTCGCCAGCATTTATTTTCATTTAATTTTTTGATGTTGGCTATCCTTATTGGGGAAAGGTGGAATCTCATAGTTGTTTTAGTTTGTATTTCTCTGATGATTAGGGATGATGAACATTTTCTTAAATGTGTGTTTGCTATTTGTATTTCTTCCTCTGTGAACTGCCTATTCAGCTCTTTGCCCCATCCTGCCACTTTTTTAAAGAAATTAATCATCTTTGGGAGTTTTGAGATGGAGACTTTTGGGTCACTTATGTATAGGATCATGTCATCTGCAAATGGGGCTAATTTGACTTCTTGATTATTTGAAAGATATAGACATTATAATTCTAAGTCAGAAAGTAACTTAAAAGTCTATCTTGTGTAATTGTATCTAATTTTCAATAAAAATTTCAGTTAAGGATTGTCCATTGTAAACAACATGGACATGGCATAGTGATTAAACTCACAGACTCATAGTTGAGAAGAAGAAGGGTCTTAGTAGGAGAGGGAGGGGTTAAGAGAGGGTAAAAAAGGAGTGAATATAATAAAGATATAGACATTTTTTTTAAAGAAGCAAAAGAATTTTCCATTTGGGAGCACCTTTTTTTTTTTTTTGTTTTTTTACCCCAATTCATGGGATATGTTGTTTCCATTACAATGGGACTTAGAAAATTTTGGCCCATATTGATAACCATCATCATCATGAAATATTTATAAATATTAAAGGTGACTGGACACTGGCAAACAATCTTCCTTTGGTCTTCCTAAGTGGAAGGATGTCAAGGCATCTCATTCTAATGCTATTGCAGTGATACTGTCACTGTAGCAACCGCATGCTGATGAGCCACCTTCTATCAGAAATGTGTTTTAAAAATTCCTGTGAGGCTTCAGCAGCTTGGTAAGCCAAAGGGGAACATATTTCAAATTAATTGTTCCTATTTCATGTGATTAAAAAAAAAATCTTCCAGGCTCCTCTGTGACAATCCTCCTTTATTGTGTCAAGAATGAAACCACACATTTAATTGACAAGTGACAGTTCCTTGCTGTTCTGTTTCCTTTGCTATTCATTATATTGTCAGTGGGTGACTGCAGAGCTGAGGATGCCCATGGTGGGAGAAAGATGGTGTGAATATGGTCAGTTCTGTGATCATGTGGGACAGGAATCCCTCTCACTGTTCTTTGCTGGATCTTTAGAACTTAAATCTTGGTAAATTGATTTACATATTTTTCCAATCATTTTTTCCAAATCATACTATGGCACTTTTTAAAGTTCAAGTTCCCTTTGTACTTCAAATAGTTAGTCAAGAGTACAGGTGACAATAACTGGGATCCTTTAGGTTATGCTTGAGTAGAGAGCTAGGACCCAGCCACAGTTCAGCCACCATCTACTTTCATCCCATAGTGAAAGCACTAGGTGAACAAGTCCTTCAGGCTCCGTGCAGAAGTCTGACTTTAAAAGTTGAGGTTTCTAATAATCAGACTCTTTAAAAACATATTCAATTCATGTTCTAGTTTAAGCTGTTAAAATGCAAATACCAGAGACTGGGTGGTTTGAAGAGCTATAAGTCTGAGATCAAGGGATGCACATATCTGGTATATAATGAATGCTGGTGCCCTAGCATATCATAACAAGATGCTTTCTCATTGCATCTTCACATGATGGAGAGAGGAGGAAGAGAGGCAAAGACAGAAAGCACACAGTCTCTCATATTTTTTATTATATGGGCACTGATGCCATTTGAGGACTTTATCTTGATGATCTAACTGCTTCCTATAAACTTCCTCTCCAAATATCATTAAATCCTGTTTGAGACTTTTGTATGATACATTCAACCCATATTACTTCTAAGACTACACTAAACAGAAGTGGTATTTTTTTTTGCATAGCATATAGGTACGAGGAGCATTTCTCACTCACTAACAATTACATAAACTATAATTATGAATTATTTTGAACCTGCAGAGAGCTGACTTACCAGGTGACCCAAGAAGCCTCAAGTCCAAGAGGTCAGATCCTTCTTCTCCACATGCAGAGATGGCCACATAGACTATCTGACCTATGGGAGAGCATGGTATTAAGAAAGCCATTAGACCCATGTTAAGAAGGAATGTTAAAGGTAACCTCTCAGGCAGATCTCAGATATATCAGGAATAACAACGGGTTAGCAACACAAGTCATATGAATAATTTTATGACAAATTTGACATCTTACATTAAATGGAAAATTTTTGAATTACAGAAGTATCAAAGATAATCAGAGCAGTCCTATTTCTAGCTGAGAAAACAACTGGTTCAGATTACTATAAAATTTTTTCAAAGGAGAAATGCCAATTCTACACCTACTCTTCCAGAAAATAGAAGAGTAAGAAATGTTTCCTAATATGTTCATGTGAGGCTATAATTATCTTTATAGAAAAATTGTTAAGACATTGTAAGGAAACCGCAAACCAAAATCCATTCTGAAGAGAAAGTGTCTGACATAAAATATTAGCCAAGTGAAACCAGATGACTGAAAAGATGTAAATAATAAAAATGAGGGTTATTCTAGAAATGAATGGTTGGTTGAACATTTGAAAGCTAATAAATACACTTTAGCGTATCATCAAAGAAGAAAAATACCTGGCCAATCTCAACAGGTCAAAAGACTCAGGAAAACAAAATGACAAATTCTATACCCATCTATGAACTATCAAGCTAACTAACTACAAACTAACTAATTAACTTACTAACTGAATGAATACTAAACATAATATCTTCAAGCTAATAAAAGTCATCTATAAAATATATTCACTGTGATCATGGTTACAAATAGTTAATTATTAGTTTGAAATACTCAATATTGCTAAGATACAAATTCTTTTTTTGAATATATTTTATTTATTTATGAAGGGGGAGCAGATAGAGAGAATGGGCATATCAGGTTCTCTAGCTACTGAAACTAACTTCAGATGCATATGCCACCTTGTGCACCTGGCTAGCGTTGGTACTGGGGAATCAAACCTGGGTGTGCAGGCTTGACAAGCAAGTGCCTTAACTACTAAGCCATGTCTCCAGCTCCTAAGATGTTAATTCTTCACAAGTTAATCTACATTCAAGATTTTGTAGAGATTTACAAGCCAGTTCTAAAATGTCCAGGAAAGAGAGGGCTAATAGAAGAATAATTTATACTATGCTAGACGGTGACAGTCTGATTAGGATTAGGACTAAAATGAATGTTAGCTTTCATCTGTTCCAGGTAAACATTGTACTTTTAACACAATATGAAAATAAACTAACTTTTTTCACAAATCATATGATTGCTTAAGTAGATAAGTTACTCCCCAAGCTCTGAGAACTCAGATTCTTATTTTGTATTGTATATTTGTATCTGGGAGAAAACAGATGAAGCTTATGGAAGGGAAAGATATATTTCTGGCTTATAGTTTTAGAGGAATCTTCATCACAGTGGGGAAAGGATAGCATGCATAGACAGCCCATTATCACATCTTGTCATGTCAGCAAGGAGGATGAAGCAAAACAAAGGTCCCTAGCACTGACAAGCTGGACTGGCCTAGAAAATCCTAAGACCATCCCAGTGATATAGCTATTCCAGCAAGGCTCTACTTCCTAAAACCTCCACTAGCTGGGGATTAAACATAAGGTGTAATCACAAATATATGAGGCTATGAAAGACTGTTCATATTCAAACCACCACAATACTAAACATAAAATCCATAAAATTTCTAGTTTAAGATGGGCATGGTGGCTTACACCTTTAATCCCAGCACTCAGGGGGCAGAGGTATGAGGATCACTGCCAGTTTGAGACCAGCCTGGAAATACAGAGTGAATTCTAGGTCAGCCTGGGCTAGAGTGAGATCCTACCTCAAAAAACAAACAAACAAACAAACAAACAAACAAAAACCTGAGCTGGAGAAATAATCAAGGTACTTTCTGGCAAAGCCTACCACACAAGTGTGATTCCCTAATACAAATGTAAATCCAGATGCACAAGGTGGCTCGTGCATCTGGAGTTCATTTACAGTAGCTAGAGGCCACTGGAGTGCACATTTTCTGTCTCTAAGCACTTAGTACCCAGCACTCAGGAGGCAGGGCTAGGAGGCTCAGTGTGAGTCCTGCCTGAGACTACATAGTGAATTCTAAGTCAACTTGGGCCAGAGAGGAACTATACCCCCAAACAAACAACAAACAAATGAACAAAACTTTTGAGAAGGCTCAGCTGTTAAGGTGCTTGTCTGCAAAGCCTAACAACCCTGGTTTAATTCCCCAATACCCACATAGATCCAGATGCACAAAGTGGCACATGTATCTGGAATTCCTCTGCAAGTAGCTAGAGACCCTGGTGTGCCCATTCTCTCTGTTTATTTGAGTCTCTGCAAATAAATTATTTTGAATAAGTAAAGAAAAAAATTCCAACTTAAAAAAGGAGAATATTTTGGGCTTTTGGTGAGGCCAGGATTTATTTATTAGGCTACAAAAAACTTGCACAGGAAAGAAAAAAAAATTGATGCATTGGACTTCATATAACAATTATATTTTTTGATTTTATAAAAGATATTAAAATAAAAGTAAGTCATACATTGAAATAAAATACTTGTTAAACAACTACATTATAAAAATTGATATCCAGAATATACACATAACTTACAACTCAATAACAAGAAAACAATGTTATTTTTAAAACTGATGGAAGAGTTAACTCTACTAAAGAAGATAATTGAATTGAAAAAATATCATGAAAACATGTTTAGTATTTGCCTATCTATCCAAATGGATATAAAATCTTCTAACCACAAGTGCTTATTATAATGAGGCACAAATGGTAATAAAACATCACCAAAGCAAAGATGACTTCACTGGGTCTCTGGAGAACAATTTGGCAGTTTATACATCATACTTATCACATGACCCATGAATCTAACTGCTTGCAGTTTGCCTAAAAGAAATGTATATGTAATGGCCACACAGACATGTTCATATTGGATTTATTCATAATTGCCAAAATCAGAAAACAACTGGCATGTTAATCAGTGTATGAGTGAATATGCCAATTTCAATGGAGAGTAAGTTAGTAGTAGACAAGCATGAAGAACTGATGCATGCATCAGCATCAGAGAGTTTCAAAGGCACTGCAACAAGCGCATCTATAATAGCTACAAGCTGTATGAGTCCCTTATACATCTGGAAAAGAGAAAATTATTGATAGAGAACAGATCTGCCATTACAAGTCTCAAGTTGATTACAAGGAGACACAAAGAGGAATTTGGAGAAATAGAAATCTTCTATTTTATGTTTTTGGTGTTAGAAATATAACTGTTATGCATTTGGTAGAATTCATAGAAGAATCTATCTCAAAATGTCAACTTCATAATATATTTGTTATTGTAGTCAGGTTAGCATTGCTGGCAGAAATCACCCAACCAAGAGCAGCTTTGGGGGAAAAAGGGTTTATTTTGGCTTATAGACTCGAGGGGAAGCTCCATGATGGCAGGGGGAAATGATGGTATGAGGAGAATGTGGACATTACCTCCTGGCCAACAAGGTAGATAATAGGAACAGGAGAGTGTGCCAAACACTGGCAAGGGGGAAACTGGCTATAATACTCATAAGCCCAATTCCAACAATACACTGCCTCCAGATGGCTTTAATTCCCAAATCTACATCAACTGGGAACCTAGCATTCAGAACACCTAAGTTTATGGGGGGCACCTAAATCAAACCAATCTATCTATCTATGTATATATGTATGTATGTATGTATGTATGTATGTATGTATCTATCTATCTATCTATCTATCTATCTATCTATCTATCTATCTATCTATCTATCTATCTATATAATGCACAGCACTGGGCATATAAGCCAGCAGTAGAGGGCTTACTTCACATGTACAAGGATCTGAGTTAATCCCTAGCACATAGAAAAAATAAATTAATTAATTACTAATGAGGTTTGTAACACAAAAAAATCAGAAAGTTTCTAACTTGCTGAACTAATATGTTGGCAATTATGTCTTTTGTCTCTATTATGCATTAATTGGAGTTAGTATGAAATCTCTCACTGACGCAAACTTAAATATAGACTAATCATAAATATTTATCTTCTGAGTTTGGTCTTCATTTTTCTATCTACCTCTCCCTAGATTTTAAACATCAATTCATTGGAAAGAAATATGAAAATAATTTTTGTGTTACTACAGGAAGGAGGAACTTTTGAATTTTCTTTTTTACTTTATTTATTTATTACAGAAAGAGGGAGAAAGAGAGAGAAAGAAAGAGAGACAGAGAGAATGGGCATGCCAGGGCCTGTAGCCTCTGCAAACAAACTCCAGACACATGTGCCACCATGTGCATCTGGCTTATGTGGGACCTACAGAATCGAACCAGGGTCCTTAGGCTTCACAGGCATGTGCCTAATGGCTAAGCCATCTATGCAGCTCTTTTTTGAATTTTCTAACTTTAATGTGATTACTATATATAATTTTATGTCCAGAAAAATCTTGTAAAAATCAATAGTAGTTCATATTAATTTAATATTTCTATTTGAAGATAAATAACTTTGAAGTGTACATGTATCCCCCTCCAAACTTGTATATTAAGAAACATATAAAAGTTTCCTTATGAACATATAATTTGTAACTTAGCTCTCATGACTAATAATTCATTAGAAATGGGAATTACTGAGGAGTTGAGAGAATTCCATTTTCCTGAATTAAAGCAATTTTTCCTTTGCCATTGAGGACAGACTGAGACCTATATAGTGATTTGCTTCATGACCTTCAAAAATAAAAAGTCAAATGTGTCACCTTATAATAAAACAGGATGCTGACGAGACAAGTTTTATTATCTTGAAGGTCAGTAACCATACCAAAATAAACATTTTTTTTACTAATGCACATTTTCAAAAACTCTCAAGAACAAAATAGACACTGAAATATCAGGACACAAACTGTACATTAAATTAGAAAAGAACAACCCTCTCATTAAAACTTGAAATTGGCTGCAAATAGGAATATCTTCCAAGTGGAGAACTCATGGTCTCCATTGCCTTGGAGACTCCCTACCTTCTGAGTGGTGCTTTAATCAAAATTAAACAACAGAGAAGACTTGTCTCATCCTAATTGTAAGTGAAGGTTTCCAGAGTCAATGAAAGGTAGAAAATTGGTACATTTAAACATTTTCATAGTGTACCACACTTTATTTTAAAGTACAAATCTTCCAGAAATACAATAATATCCTTTCCTGAAGCAACAGTAGGAATTTGATTTTGAGAATTAATCTTGATACTTGTTTGTGAGTTCAGCTCCCCAAGCACTGTGAATTTTTAAACTGTGTGATGTAATAATTTGCTACCATTGTAGACAAAATAAGTTTAAACTCCATTTTTTCTACATGTAAACTGGATTCCACAGAAGGAGGTCTAAATGTCCTGGAGACATGGGGATGACCTGACACTGAGAGTTAATTTCTTAGAGTCAAACTCTTTCTGAACATGCAGAGATGTAAAGTCTTCCATCTGAGGTGAGCAGTCTAGGAGGGCAGAAATTTTGCCAGAAATAGAAATGTCCTCTAACAGCATTCAGCATCAGTATTCAGTGATGAAGAATAAGGGATGCACATTGGTCAAGGTCCAGTCAGAGGAAAGCAATTTTATATGAGCAGTAGTTACAAATGTGTCAGAAGAGCCACACAGCAGAGGAAAACAAGGTGACCCAATTATTACCACTTGTAGGAAGGCATAGCTTTCTCTGTGTTGCGTGGCTAATGGATAAAGTAGAGTCATCTAGCCAAAACTAGACTCATTAGGGAGCATCCAGGAGGAAATGGGGCTCAGGTGGAAAGACTCGCCATGGGGAATTATAGAGATGCTAGCTGAAACAGTAAGAGGGGATATACTGCCTGGTAATTTTTCACTTCATGCATCCTACTTCCCAAGCCTAAAAGAAGACAAGGGTATATTGGAGCCTGGTTCATGGGATATTCAGGGGCCAGGACACAGGAAGGACACATGAAGGATCCAATCTAAGGGCAAATATATAAATGAACTACTCATTAATAGCCATGCATGATATCACATGCACAAGTCTTGGGTCAGACTTCCAATATTGTCTGAAGTTTATCCATAAGGAAGACCTAAACCCACAAGGACAAGATTCACTTGTAGCTTACCAGAGGCTGTAAGCCACCTGAGTCTTCAGGACTTTTGAAGAGCGGTAATAGATAAATGGAAATCTTCCATTAGAATAAAGAAGGAATGTTGTTCTTTAATGAGCTGTCAGAGGTAAGTGACCCAGAAGAAGCATCAGGAGAAAGGGGGAGGAGAGACCAACATTACTATGGAATGGAGCCAGGCAGTCTTGGAGCAAATGGAGCTGAATAGGGAAAAATGAAGTCTTATAAATATTAAAGTCTCATATTGAGAAAAGTTTTGTCATACCAGTAAGGATGACTCACATAGGACAAAAGCAGTCTACACCCCTTAGATCTTCTGAAAAGAAAGAGTGATGGGACTTCTTAGACTTGTTTACATAAAAGGGTAGAACTGGAAGCAGTCATTTGCAAGTAGAGGGTAGTCACTAAGACCTGAAGAAATACTGGGCTCTAGTATTTGCACCCATTTGGCACATATGGTTATGGGGAACAGAAATAATATTGGGGTCTACTGGATATTTATGATCTGCCCACAGTAGCAAAATAAGAGTATATCATTTAATTTTTATAGAACAGATTCTCTTTGTGTCCCTTTTTTTAGTTCAAGAGAGTAAGGCTAAATCAAGTCTCATAACTGGTAAGAGATAGATTAATACTTGAACTTGAGCCACCTGATTTCAAAGGCTTCTTGTTCAATTATTAACCATGCTATACTTTACCACTACATAAAGTTTGTAGTGTGATTATATACTTTTATCATTCTTAAAACTGGCTGTTCTTTTAGTTCTTCTTTGAAGGGACAAATTTGGAGGATTTTTTAGGTCATGCCCATTACTGAAAGAGGCTAAATTTCTCAGGAAGTGTTCATTCTCTTTCCACCACCAAAAGTTAAGAGATATGTCCCCCTAGCAAGGGTATTTTGGCCCTAATTCAATCTGGCCAGATGCCATCCATCTGGCTGTATATCCTGCTTGGCTTCTCCAGTAATTTGTCTCATTGAAGCAGTATGCATCACAGCCTAGGACTTGGGAGCCCTCTTAAAAACAGAAATAAAAACTATGCAGATGTGACCAAACTGATGAAAAGCAAGGAAGTTTCTAGTTAGAAACTATTGCCAATCACTTGTCATGCCATCTGAACAGATAATGCCAGAAAGAAGAATTTTCATGTTGCTGAATAGGATGAACACTTCTTCTTGAGGAATCCAATGATCTGTAAAATGACTGAGCGATCCTGGGATATGCCCACATGCCCATATTTCATTCCTTGCATATATTAATGTGGCTGGGGTTTAGAATTTCTTTTCTAAAACAAATCATAATATAATATCGTCAGGCAAATTTGAGCTGCTCATCTATGCTCTGTAACAGCTCTCCTTTTATGTGGAGAAAAATGCACAGACATGCATTAAACATTAAATGGCACTTCAGTTCTTCATGAGTACAGTGGAGCCACTCATTTGTCTTAACCTTGATTTTTTTCAGCTGTCAGTAGCAACTTGTTAGCTAAGATACAAAGTGTGAAGCATCCAAAAGAAAACAGAGACTCACTGAACCCCATCACATCCTAACATATTTCACTTTGCAAAGAAATTTTTGACAAAATACGAAGCTTGCAAGCCATGGAAAGGAAATATTTGTTAAATAACCATCAGATAAAAAATAGGTGACCACAATATGTAAATGCTTACAACTCAATAATAAGAAAATGAACCATTCATTTTTATAAATGGGCAAAATATTTCAACAGATTATAATACAAGGCATGCAGATGACATAAAAACAAATACATGAAATGGTACTTAACATCATTATTCATTTGGAAAATGCAGATTATATCTACCATGAGAGATTATAACACATCAATTAGAATAGCTAATCTGAAAAATCTGGGCAATTGGGAGGTTAAAGTAAGAGGTTCATCATCATGAGTTTGAGGCCAGCCTGAGCTACAGATTGAGTTGCAGCTCAGCACATGCTAGAATGAGACCTTGCCCACCCCCCATCCCCATATGGTTATTCTAAATCTATATAGTATTGTTAGGCAGAAGTTTAGCTCCTGAAGGGACTGACCATTGGGGCCCAAAATAGAGCATGAAGAACCATAGTTGCTGGTATTTGACTCTAACAGGATCAGCTATAACTGGCTTCAGAGACTTCCTCCCCGGAGAGCTTGTGCAGTGTTGTCACCCTTTCCCCTAGTGAACTTCTCACTTTTAGGCATACGTAAACTCCTGCACAAAGCCTTGCATCTGATACATGTTTATACCAGATAAAGTTGTGCTTAAAAATGAGCTTCTAAGAACATACCCCTTTCCTGGAAGAGTCTACCTTGGGGAAAACACAAGTTAGGGGCTAAGAGGGAGAGAAGAAATATAAGCACCCATGCCTGCCAGGATTAGAGCCATTGCTGCTTGGCTCAGCCTGTGTTTTTAAATGGAAGAGAATATAGAATATACTTGTTGCTGTTGTTGTTGAGACAGGGTCTCACTCTAGCCCAGGGCAATCTGGAATTCATTCTGTACACCCTAGCTGGCTTCAAACTCAGACTCAACTCAAACTCAAACTCAAACTCATAGCAATCTTTCTACCTCAGCTCCTTGAGTGCTTGGATCAAAGCTACAAACCCTGGCTTTTTTTTTTTTTTTTTAAGAGAGAGAGAGGATATTTATTTCTCTCTCTCTCTCTCTTTGTGTGTGTGTGTGTGTGTGTGTGTGTGAGAGAGAGAGAGAGAGAGAGAGAGAGAGAGAGAGAGAGAGAGAGAGAGAGAGAGAGAGAGAAAGGAGAGAGAAAGAAACTATGGGTGTGCCAGGGCCTCTTGATGCTGCATATAAATTTCAGATGTATGCGCCATTTGTGCATCTGGATTTCTTGGGTACTGGAGAATCTTGCCTGGGCTGACGGGTTTTAAAACAAACACCTTTACCCACTTTGCCATCTTTCCAGCTCATTAGGCTGCTGCTCTTTTTCTAATGAGTGTATTCTTGCTTCCTTGCTTGCTCCACATAAACTCATGGCTGTTTGTTCTACTACTGTGTCCCATTTCAATTCTCTTTGGTGAGCACCAGAACCAAGTGTGGAGTCCAGGCCACAGGAAGCTGGTGCAGTATCATGGATCTCACAGAACAAAAGGAATTTACATACATTATGCATGGCAATACAACATTTTACTGCCATTTTGGAAAACAGTCTGGAAGTTTCTTTTAAAGTCATACATCCACTTACTATATGAGTGAGTAGCAGATCCAAAGTACACTGGAGCTTTTGATCTCAGTGTGACTAAGGGTAACAACTGGTGAGACAGAGGGTACAGATGGTTAATGTTTCACAGCTATTTGGAAAACTTAAAAGTTGTTTCAGCAGAATCAGCACCTATTCTATTAGCATCATTCTTTTTCTGCCCTTTTATTTATTTGTTTGATTTTATTTTTTGGAGTAGAATCTCTCTTTAGCCCAGGCTGACCTGGAATATACTATGTAGTCTGAGAGTATCCCCAAACCCATAGCAATCTTCCTACCTGTGCCCCTGAGTGCTGGAATTAAAGGTATGCACCACCATGTCCAACAATTTTTAAAAAATATTTTATATGAAAATCTTGACCAAGAATGAGAATGTAGTGGAGAATTAGTTGCAAACATTGAGAAGGATATAGAATACATTAAGTCATCTACTTGCCATGATGGCTTTATATTGTGAATTGTTACTTGATATTTAATATAACCTTGCTGAGTACACTGAGTATACAAGTCACTTTGTGGGTTCAATGGGGAAGTAAAAAGAAAGTAAAAGCTGCCCCAATTTTTATTAATGATAAAAACTGGGCTGGGGAGATGGCTAAATGGTTAAAGGTGCTTGCTTGCAAAGCCTGTCAGCCCAGGTTCTATTCCCCACTACTCATTTAAAGCCAACTATACAAAATGGACATGTGTTTGGATTTCATTTTCAGTGTCAGGAACCATGTCCACTCTCTCTGTATAATAAATAAATCACATATTTATAATAATACCATTGCATGCTGCCTCTGTGCTATGCAAGTTTCAAGATCTCATTTATTCTTCATGACAGTGCTGCTCTCTCTGTTTAGTAAAGGAGGAAGCTGAGTCCCATACATGAGTATCTTTCTCAAGGTCATGGTGACTAGGCAGAGAAGACTCTGAAAGCAAGGTCAATTTGAATTCTAATGACTCTGCCCCTGATCACAGTGCTGGCCTTCAGTTGGCTGCACTTCTGACCTTCCTTCCATTGCATTGGCGGAAAGCCTATTAGTTATTATTTGCTCAACTGCTTATCTGATTGAAAAATCCAAATCTAGGAAAAATGGCATCTCTGAACAATCCACAAAGACATATGATTCCAAATAATAATACTTTTAAAAAGATGGAAAATAAAATCATCACCATATTTAGAAGATGTAAGGGTGAAAAAATAGAAATGTTTTTTTAGGCTGGTTCTTGTACAGCCTTGTGTAGTTCATACAATGTCAACATTAGAACAGAGACTGATTTTTTATAGTCCATGAGATGATGATGGTTAAAAAAAAAAGATATAAACCAGCTAGTAGCCACCAATAAAATCCTCAGAATAGATAAGCCTAACCTCCTCATCTGTACTTCTGATTTAATTTGAATATATCTAAGAAAAATTAAGTCTAATTAGGCAAACATGTATTTGTTTTGACTTATTCCATTAATATATTTGTAGAAACACAAGTTAAAATATTTTAATTAGCATAGTTTTACTTTTAAAATCAAAAAATTAAATCAATTTATTAAAACCTTTCTCTCCCACAAACCTATTTTTTAAATTTTATTTTAAATTTTGTTTTATAAAGATTAAATTCTAGATCCCCTCACACCCCTTATCCTCACCCCCCTATCCCTAAGGGCCTTCCTCTGTGGGATTTTTGGTATTCACTGTAGGTTTATGAAGGCCTCATTCTAGGTGGGGCACAGTGCCTCAGGATATTCTTATCCACTTTTTGGCTCTTACAATCTTTCTACCCCCTCTTCTGCAATGTTCCCTGAGCTACAATAGGCCTGATAGCAGTCTGATTCAGGGTTGAGTTTTCTGTGGCCTCTGGGTTTCTGCTTTCATGGGTTTTGATTGGCCATGTTGTCTGTCACCATCTTGCTGGTGCTGGTTGTCAGGCAGGCATGGAGTGCAGAATTTGTGTTGCTGCTTCCTCAGCAGTGCCTCCTGAGCCTGGGTGGGTAGTCATCTGTCTTTTCTTGTTATGTTGTTGGTTCTTGGATCTCCTCAGTATTCTGTACTGTCTCTAAAATAAAATGGATTCTCCTATCAAGAGTGAATGCAGTTTAGATTAAAGGGCATGTGCCTACTTATCTGGTATATATGCTCTGGTATATATGTTCACTCTTGTTTCCCAGAGAGCAGTGGGCCCTTGTCTCTGGAATCTCTATGTTTCTTGGACATGAGATACCACCTTGGTTCCTACCACCAGGTATGAGCTTTCTCCTCCTGAACAATTCTCAAATCCAGTCATATAGGGTAGTTGGCTACCTGCGCAGACTGTATGCCACTATTGCCAGAAACCTATTTTTATGTCAAAAAATATTGGTTTCTGAGTTTGTGGCAGATTGCCTCCTCCTTTTGCATCTCTGGGACCCAGCATGTGTTGGTAACACAGGGCTCAGTAGTTGTCACTTAATTGTACTGTAACTTTCAGAACAGTGTTTAGTGAGGGCCTAGAATTAGCAATAGGCAGACTCAGACTTGAAATTCTAGCATTTTCCTCATTATAAAGGGCATTCTAGTTCAATTGTTTGACTTTATCTTGATGAGTTTATAGCTTGTGCTTCTCTAGACAGTCTCTTTACCCAAGTTCAAAGATATGTAGGATTAAGTTGAAACGTCTTTTCCTTTTGTGGCTTTCATTTATTGAACACTGCAAGTCATAGTGTGAACTAAGAATTTTGTATAAAATTTTTCATTGCTATACATTTTTACAAATAAAGAAACTGAGGTTTTTATTAGATATTAAGGGTATATAATTATAAAGTTAGGGAGTAGATTGGAAATGAAACCCAGCTGCCTCCCATTCCAAGACCTCATACTGTTAACTCTTCACCATGTATTTCTGTTTCTTTCTTTCTTTCTTTCTTTCTTTCTTTCTTTCTTTCTTTCTTTCTTTCTTTCTTTCTTTCTTTCTTTCTTTCTTTCTTTCTTTCTGCTAGACTTGTTTTGTTTTTATTGTGTGTGTGTATGTGAACATCATGGCATCTGGATGACCACATCTAGTTTCATGTGTGTGTTGGAGTAATCTGTCTCAAAGCTTACAGGCTTTACTAAGCATCTTTAACCTCTGAGCCTTTCCCTCAGCCTCTGTCATATACTCCTATAACACTTTCATACTTTATTCAAGCCTATTACTTATCAACACCTGAAATGATTAAATTGTACTTCCTACCAGGAATGGATACATTTGTATAGTATATTACTATAGCTGTAGAATCATGTATGTGGATTCAAGTCAGACTCTAAAGTTCACAATCCATATAATTCCCCAGTTTGTTAATCTTGCTAAGACTTCATTTTCCTCATTTACAATATAAAGATGACAATAGCACCTAGATATGCTGGTTTTGGAGGCTAAATTGGAAAAATTATATAAAGCATTTATAATTTACTTGATATAATAATATTGTTCAATAAATTTATTACAGTGACAATTTCAAATACTTTCAACATGAGACTTCAGAAATTCAGAAAGTCTTATCAGAGATGTACTTGAAGTCTTTATAAAGGTCATAAGTTACTGCAAGACTCTTCATTCAAAGAGTCTTCAAACCTTCTCTACATAATGTTGTAATCTATACTTTCTATATAGCACATTGTAGCATGCATCTCATTGCTAAATTAATCTGAATTTCAAGGGCGGAATTTCAAGATAGAAGATGTCCAAGATGAACCTCTTTAATATGATAACCAAGTGTACAATTTAACCTTAATATAATTATTGCATCCTATTCTACTACTTCAAGTTATATAATCTATTTTTAAGTTAATGTACACTATTTGAATTCTCAGTATAAGCCACTTACTTCACCCTTTGGTCATCCCACATAAGTGCACAGGCACACCACACCTATTTCTAGGCCTGGGCCAAATGCCACCTGCCACCCCACATCCTTTTGATCTCTTTGTTGCAAATGCTTCTCTCACTTCACATTTTTGCCTCACATCAGAATCACCTTGAGGCCTTTCCATCAGCTACATATGGTCCCAGACTTTCTGGTTCATAGGAATAAGGTAGGTCTTAAAATTTTGCATTTCTAACAAGTTTCCAGGTAGAGTAGATGGTTACTTAAGTTCAATGGCTCCACTGTTGAACTGCCTAAGAGCATGTTAGATAATGTATTCACTACTGTTTGCTTTGCTTTTCAGTAAAGTTCACATCAAATCTCTTATAGAGGGCAAAACACTTATGAGAAAGATCTGAAGCTAATTAATTTTTGCACCTCTCATAGCTTTTTGCTATAAATTATTTTTGCTATAAATTGTTGTGTTGCTGAGGAAATGATAATGGTATGCCAAAACTTCACTAGTGTTGGAGTCCATGGAAATTTTTGGCCAAAAGAGAATACTGATAATATTAGTAAAAGAGAGTGAGTACCTGTTGGGGATTTGCTACTTGCAAGATTCTGATCAAAGTATGATTTACATCTTACTTATTGATTCTTTGCCACAACCCTTGGAAGGTAGACTTCATTATCTCCTTTTATAGACGAGCTGCAGCCCTTACATGATGAATAGTTCTTCAGGATCACCTGAGCAACAAGAGGGAGCTGAGATGGAAACTAGGCCCTGTTTCTCAGGGTTCCTCCTGCACTAATGCCTGCTGTTGAATGAGGAGGGATCAACAAGGTCAATCTCCATTAACTTCCTTAGAAGATAGGTCAGTTATTTTGATACAGTCACACGTTTGGCTTTCTGAGACATGTCTTTTTTATGGACTAAACAGAAAAATGTATAGGGCTTAAGTTGGTATTAAAATTACATATCTAAGGAAAGCTTAACCTCAATATCTCTACCTCATTAATCAACATTAGGCATTAGGATTGCCACATACTTTTTTTTTGTGTGTGGGGGGGTGTTCCCAGGTAGGGTCTCACTGTAGCTCAGGCTGACCTGGAATTCACTATGTAGTCTCAGGGTGGCCTTGAACTCTCAGCGATCCTCTTACCTCTGCCTCCTGAGTGCTGGGATTAAAGGCATGCACCACCACTCTAGGCTTGCCACATACATTTTTTTTTAATTAAAGAATTGTTTTGTTTATTTATTTGAGAATGACAGGCAGAGAAAGAGGCAGAGAGAGAGAGAGAGAGAATGGGAGCACCAGGGTCTCCAGCCACTGCAAATAAACTCCAGATGCGTGCGCCCCCTTGTGCATCTGGCTAATGTGGGTCCTGGGGAGTCAAGCCTCGAACTGGGGTCCTCAGGCTTCACAGGCAAGTGCTTAACCTCTAAGCCATCTCTGTAGCCCACCACATACATTTTTGTCAATCAAATATAAAGAAAAATTTGAATGTCATAAGACAGTAAAAAGGAGAGAGTGTTTACCCAGCACAAGCACATGTCTGATTGGTAGAAGAATAAAAGGAAATAAAAACATCTGAGTTACTAGATTTGGAAGGACTTATTTCAAAAAGAAAAGAATTCTAATTTTTGATTACTTTTTATAAAATTGCAATGTTTAATACCTAGATTAAAAAGCAAAAATGGTCAGATTCAAAATGATGCTTAAACAAACTTCTATAATAATGTATGACAATGCCTCTAGGCATTTTAAAGTGGTCTTTCTGGTTGCTTGAGTTTGTTCCATTTAAGAAAAAATGTACAGTTCAAAGAAAGAAAGGTGCGAATGGTTTCTGCTGTGGGCTTACTAAAGTGGGGTGGGGCAGACTCTAACTCATTCCACTTGGAGATGCAAGCAAGAAGGCAAGTAGGAGCAGACAGAATTTCTTGAAGAGTGAGTCCTGAAGCCTGAAATGTACTCTGAATATTCCCTAGTTAACTCTCTGTGCTGAAGACCATTACTTGGTTATAATTAGTAAAATATACTGCTGCTAGACCGTGCCTTTGCACTCTATTAAGAAATAGATGATGGGCTGGAGAGATGGCTTAGCGGTTAAACGCTTGCTTGTGAAGCCTAAGGACCCTGGTTCGAGGCTCAGTTCCCCAGGTCCCACGTTAGCCAGATGCACAAGGGGGCGCATGCGTCTGGAGTTTGTTTGCAGAGACTGGAAGCCCTGGCGCGCCCATTCTCTCTCTCTCCCTCTATCTGTCCTTCTCTCTGTGTCTGTCACTCTCAAATAAATAAATAAATAAAAATTAAAAAAAAAAAGAAATAGATGAAAATTAGTATAGTATTTGATTATCCCTCAGAGTTTTTGAATCCAAGATTCCTGAAATATTGTATGAGATTTCCAGAGCCATGCTATTAAACCCCAAACAAAAGAAATGATTGATAACCTTGCTTGCTTAATCCTACTCAAAAGCTTTGTGGATATATGTAACTGGAGAATTTGCTGTGGTAAAAATGAGGTAATTAATATTTTCTGTCTGGCTTATGAGGTTTTTTTTAAGGTGATAAGAAACAGCTATAAGGAATAAATTTAAAGAAAGCATATGTTCTTTGAAATATCCATCTAGGAAGTAAAATAATGAGCTTTAGAGTCATAAAATGCAATAATAAGCAACATTAAAGCAGCATCTGAGAATGACAGGAAATAGATTCTATCAAGATGTCACTGTTTACTGAACTGAGGCCATTATTGACTGAGTGAGAACTGGGCTTCAGAGAACCCATCCCTAAATGGAAACACTCTGGGTCTTATTGCTCATTTCTCTACACAATAACCTTTACTACACTCTCCAGTCAAAATTATGTTTTGTCAATATGATGCAAAACTGTTTATTTCATAGTTATAGAAACTAACTTTTTTCAATATTCAATAATATTAAAGATATTTTCTCGAAAAATTAATTCCTATTGAATTTTTTTATTTTCCTGTAAGCTTTGAATGACTGACAGCCAATTATACACTGCTAGTAGATTAAAGAAAATGACACAATTTAAGAAAGGGGAAAAAAGAAACAGGATGAATGAGGTAGGCTGTCAAGTAGGTGGGGAAGCTAAGCTCAGGGGAAGAAGTTGCAAATCTTTCCAGGTGGACAGTGCTTTGAAAATACATTTTTAGTCCAAATGTCAAACTTTTCCCATCATATGTTCTTTTTTTCCCTGAAAACATTGAAGGTTTTGCATCTTTATCTCTAACTTCATGGTCTTACTTTATGACCTCAATTTTTCAGCAGCATGAGGGCTGAGAAAATGATTCTGCAAGCTCAATGCAAAGGGAATAGAAAATGCATTTGGGCATTTTGCAGCTTCCAACCTTTTAAACTTTTATTTTTCAGTAAAAAATAAACAAACAAATGGGACAGATGACACATTAAAAAACCTATGGGATATTTTTTATAATCATGGAAAATGTTAATAAAAATTGAGAAAAAAAAAAGATCAGTTTCAGCTGTGACAATTCATGGAGAGCATCTGATCACCATGAAGCAAGACAGTGCAGAATACATCTCCCATTCTGGGATTAAAAAGATAGAATTTTGTCTTGAAAAAAATATAAATAAATAAATAAAAACCACCTATCTGGGGTTGGAGAGATGGCTTAGCGGTTAAGCACTTGCCTGTGAAGCCTAAGTATCCTGGTTCGAGGCTCGATTCCCTAGGATCCACGTTAGCCAGATGCACAAAGGGGCATATGAGTCTGGAGTTTGTTTGCAGTGGCTGGAGCCCTGGTGTGCCCATTCTCTCTCTCTCACTCTCTCTCCCTCTCTCTCTGCCTCTTTTTCTGTCACTTTCAAATAACTAAATAAACATAAAACAAAAATTAAAAAAAAAAAACCTATCTGGGGATCTATAGATTACAGGTATTTTGGCATTTATAACTTCTTGCTCCTCCTGTGGCTTTAAGACCATATTGCTTTACCATGTGTAAAGAAAATCAACTAAGTCATTTTACATTCAAAAATATTACTTTTGGCATGTAAATTAAATAGATATGAACCTATACTCACAGAAAAAGGAAAAAAAAATTCTAAAACACTGACTACTGGGCACAAAAATGTAGATGGAAGTAATCCATTTGACCATAGGCTAAGGCCTCAATTTTCTGTCCACAGCATGGAAAAAAAATCCTAAGCTCTGAAGTTGTAACTCCAACTCATGAGCTCTGTGTGCCTATGCTTGCCTTTGAGGCTTTGAAAAGTACTTTATATATTGTCCCTTACTTTTGAAAACAAATGTGATTACTTGAACTCAATAGTAAGCTGAGTGTCAGGATAACACAATGAGAATAGGGTGCTGAGTGGCAGACAGACTAGGCAGCTCCTTGTCATGCCAGTGCCCAAAGTTGGTCTCCAAAGTCACAGTTTTTAATTTTTTTTTTTAATTTTTGCTTTTTTCTACCTATCACACTCCTTATGTCACCTACTGACTTTAGAAGAAAAAGGTTCCTAGCTATATAAGTCTTTCAGGCTGACCATATGAAACATGGTGTGTTGTGTGTGTGAATACAGGCTCACCCATGCCTCTGCAAGCATGGAGGCTAGAAAACCACCTTGGCCTCACCCCCACCTTGTTTGAGGCATGGTCTTTTGTCGCTGCTCATTGCTATGTTCTCCTGTCTCTGCCTCTGTTCTGGTTGTAGTGCACAGGAAGCCCAGATGCCTGCTATGGCACTGACCTTTCCATAGATTCGGGGGATGTGAACTCAGGTATTCATGATTGTGGGGCAAATGCTTTGTCCACTGAGAAATCCCCCCAGGCCCTGAAATAAAATTTTCAATGGGTTTCACTTTTCATTTTAGCAATTTGGGAATCTCTGTTTGCAGAAATGGGCAAAATAGAGCTTTCTCGTTTCTCATAGTTCACTGAACCTCTTAATAAACTCTACTCCATTAGGTAGCACAGGGTGACAGACAGGGAGGGACACTTTAAACTAATCTAACTTGTTAAACTTCGCTGGACTTAATAAGGAAAACATTCTGTTTAGGTAAATCAATTGTTTTTCTTTCTTTTTATAGTTTGCAATGCTCAGGACTAAATCTAGTCTTGCACAAACTAGGCAAGCACTCTGTCACTAAGCTATACCTCCAGCCTCCTATTTAGTTTTTATTTTGAGACAGTGCCTCATCAAATTGTCCTAGCTGGCCTTGAACTCAGTCTGTAGCCCAAGTTGGCCTGGAACTTTCAACCCTCTTGTCTCAGTCTCCAGAGTAGTTTGAATTACAGACCTGCATTACCAGAATGAGCTTAGTTACATTTATCATTACTATTTCTTTAGAAGGCAAGGGCTGAATAATTTTTTTTTAATTTTTACTTTTTTATTTATTTGAGAGCAACAGACACAGAGAGAAAGACAGATAGAGGGAGAGAGAGAGAGAATGGGCCAGGGCTTCCAGCCTCTGCAAATGAACTTGAGACGCGTGCGCCCCCTTGTGCATCTGGCTAACGTGGGACCTGGGGAACCGAGCCTCGAACGGGGGTCCTTAGGCTTCACAGGCGAGCGCTTAACCACTAAGCCATCTCTCCAGCCCTGAATAATTTTTTTAAACACTTTATTTATGTTCAAGGAGAGAGAGAGTGAGCATGGGTATGCCAGGGCCTTTAGCTACTGCAAATAAACCCCAGACTCATGGGCCAGTTTGTTCATCTGGCTTACCTGGGTATTGGAGAATTGAACCCAGGGCTTTATAGGCTTTGCAAGCACGTTCCTTAGCTGCTGAGCCATCTCTCTATCCCTCATTATTGTTTTTTAGTTAGCATACAGAGTTTTAGATATCATTATGGCATTTCCAGACACAGTTTGTTGTAGTTGGTTTACATCCCCCGTTGCACTGCATACTCCCTTATTCTCTCTTGTCCCCTCCCCCTCCCTTCCACTTACATATCTCGTGTCCTTTTGCCCTTCCCCGTGCCCACCTTTCTTGTCATCTCTTATCACCTGCTCTTGGTCACCTTTCTAAATTTTTAGGTTTTACCCACATTTCTTCCTCTTACAATACACATACAAACAAATATTATAAGCTAGGACCCAAATGTGAGAGAAAACATGTGCCTTTGAGATTTCTGTGTTTGGTTCATCCATTTAATAGTATGCTTTCCAGATCCACTCATTTTCCTGAAAATTTCACAATTTCATTTCCTTTACTGCTGAGAGTCATTCAATTGCATAAATGTCTCACATTTTCATTACTTATCTTCTGAAAGGCATGTGGCCTGGTCCCATTTCCTAAGTACTGTGAATAAAGCAACAATACACATGGATGTGCATGGATCCGTACAAGGATGTGCAGTTCTTTGAGTATATGCCAAGGAGTGGGACAGCTGGGTCATATGGAAGTTCCAGTTTTAGATATTTGAGAAACCCTCATACTGGTTTTCATAATGACTATACTAGTTTGCTCTCCCACTGGCAATGAATGTGAGTTTCTCTTTCCTCGCGCTGTTGCCAGCATTTGTTGTCACTGGATTTCTTGATGCTAGCCATTCTGGCTGGGGTGAGATGTTATCTCAAAAGTGGTTTTCATTTATATTCCCCTGATGTCTAAGGATGTTGAAAACTTTAAAAATAGTTATTAGCCATTTGGATTTCTTCTTTTGTGAACTGTCCATTTATTTTTCCCATTTGGTGCTTGTTTCTGTTTTTTTAGTGGTTTTTTTTTTTTTGCAGTTCTTTATGAATTTTGTCTATATTTGCCCCCTACCAAAGGACAGCAGGCTTAAGATTTTTCTCCAGTTCTGTAGGCTGCCTGTTCACTTTGTTTTGCTGTGCTGAAACTCTTTCATTTCATGTAGTCCCATTTGTTAATTCTTGGTGCAATTTACCATACGATTGAAGTATTGTTCAGAAAGTTCTTATCTATGCCTACATCTTGAAACATTCTCTGCTTTCTTCTAGCAGTTCAGTGTTTCAGGTTTTACAAAACAATTACTGAGGACTTTAATATACAAACATACTACAAACATATTCCCATCAGGTAATACTCTTAGGTCCCCTCTCCCCCTACCCCATCCTACTGAGGGCCCTCCTCAGTGAGGCTACAGGTAATCATTAGAGTGTCATGAATGCACCAATCTTGGGGGGTGTTACAGAAGTGCATAAGGAAAGAATGTAAGAGTCCCAGTGTGGAAAGGTGTATTTTGAGGCATTATCCGCTCCCCCACAACAGGGACAGACTGGTGTTTCAGATTTTAAACCAGGTCTTTGATCCATTTTGAGTTGATATTATGAAAAAAATCCTATTCACAGTAGCTCAAAAAAATTAAGTACCTGGAAATAAAACTAACCAATGATGTGAAAGACTTCTACAATAAAAAGTTTATGATATTGAAGAAAGAAACCAAAGAGAATATCAGATAATGGAAAGATATTCCATGCTCCTAGGTTGACAAAATTAATGTGAAAATGGCTATATTAACAGTAGTAATCTACAGATTGAGCACAATCCCCATCAAAACTCCAGTTGTATATCTTACTGACCTGGAAAAAATTCCAATAATTTATTTGGAAGCACAAAATACCACAGATAACAAAAGCAATCCTATGGAGAAAGAACATAGCTGTAGGCATCAAAATACCTGATCTTATCTTATACTGCACAGCAACAGAAACAAAGATGGGTTGGTACTGGCAAAACAGACATATAGACCCAGGGAGCAGAATAGAGGACCCAGAAATAAACCCATAGATATTTGGCCATTAAAGCTGTTTTCAACAGTAAATTAAAAAAATATATAGCCTATTTAACAAATGGTGTTGGCAAAACTGTATATCCACCTGCAGAAGAATGAAATTAGATCAGTAACATTTTTTAATGCTCATTTTTCAGATTTCTTCCTGTCTTCTTTTGCCGTAGGATAGCTTTGAGCCTTTAAAAGTTATCTAATATAAGATGGCATCTTCTGTAATTTCATATGAGATGACATCTCATGTAATCTTATGGTCGTGGGATGCATAGTAAGAGATAGAGGGAGCTCACACCCACATTTGGAGCCCTTGTAGGTACTTTTCCTTTTCTCCTGGCTTTTTGTCAGGGACTCTGTCTGCCAGATCTTGGGCTCTCTCTGGTCTCTGATTCTGATAGAATTAAGTCCTCCATCTTCTGGAAAGTTCAGATCCAAGTAACACTTTTATCTGCTCCCTTGACTGCAAAACTGCTTCAGACTCATCACCCTGTCCTGTCTGCCAAACTCCTTACTTAGACTCCAGAGATTTCTTTGTGCCCTCAGGGTCATGTGAAAAACCCAAGGAAGAAGTGTGCAAGGATGCTGCCTGGACCCACTGACTATCACTTGTCAACAGTAGCCAACCCAGGGTAGCATCAGGCTCCTTGTGAAGAACCTCTTTCCAGTGGCTGCAAAGCTCCCAGTCTACCTATGCATCTCTCTCAAAGCTGGAACTGTGGGTCCACTGTCTAAAACATGCCTCCCTGCTCCTCATGTGGAGTCAGAATCAAGTGGGGTGGAAGGGAACCCATGTTGGGGGGGGGGCGGGGTAGAAAGATGAGAACTGAACTCATCTTTGTTTGCATTTATGGAATGCCTCAGACATCATGCATCTTCTATCTTGGGGTGACATACATCTTCCCCATTCCATTGGGGGCGAATGGCTGAACAACTAAGGTAAACCCATGTAGAGGAGGAAAACCCCACACTGTTTTAATAGTTTCAAGAGTCCAGTCATGTTCCCTGATGTGCAGAAAGTTATACATAAGAAATAAAAGCTAGCATTGAAACAGAGCTATGTCTTAGTAAAAACAGATTCTGGTGAAACAAATGAAGGTTCTTGTTTCTAGAAGAATCTCTGTATAGTGCTACCAAGTTTTCACTCTCAACACTAAAATATTACCAAAATTCTGGCAGATTAATTCTGAAATCTCCATCCACTTTGCCTCTCAAGCAGAACTGAGAAGACCTTTACGTGTCCTCTGCTTTTGGCCCATCAGTCCATTTCCTTGAGATAGTCTCTCACTAAATCCAGATGCTGTTTTTGCCATCCCCTGTCTGACCTCCTCCTGGCCAGCAGCAAGTCAAAGTGATTCTCCCATCTCCCCTGCTCAGCTGTTTCTGTGGGTGCTTGGAATCAAGCTCAGGAAGTCTCAGTCCTCTCAGGTTCTCGTGCTTGTTCAGCAAATGCTCTAAGAAACTGACCCAGACCCTCAGTCCCTCAGTTATTCACTAAAAAGTCTGTTTTATTTTGTCCATGCAAAGAAAAGCAAGAAATAATTCAAGAAGTAAAAGTTGTTTTTATTTTTTAAATATATTTACTTCTTTACCAACAAAGAGAGAGAGAGAGAGAGACACATACAGACAGAATGGGTATGCCACGATCTCTGGCCACTGCAAACAAACTCCAGATGCAAGCACCACTTTGTGCATCTGGTTTTACATGGTTACGGGTGAATTGAATCCAGTTGATAGGTTTTGCAGGCAAGCACTTTAACCACTGAGCAATCTCTCTAGCCCAAGAAGTTGTTTTTAATATATGAAGATTTTAAAATTATTTTTATAAAATCATAACATGGCTGGAGAGAGTGTTTAGTGGCTAAGGCGCTTGCCTGCAAAGTCAAAGGACCCAGGTTCCACTTGCAAGGACCCACGTAAGCCAGATGCACAAGGAGGCGCAAGTGCCTGGAGTTCCTTTGCACTGGCTGGAGGCCCTGATGCTCCAGTTCTCTCTCTCCCCCTCTCTTTCTCAAATAAATTTTAAAAAATTAAATTAAAAAAAATCACAGTTTTTATTGTCAGCAGCAACTAAAACAAGGATGAATGGACTTTGAAGAGAAGGTGATTTTATTAACAAATAATATGAATTTCCTTTTTACTTGAATGAAAAATATAAAGAAAATCCAACGAAAATTATGGAATTAGAGTTCCTACAGATTTTCAGATCAATACATAAGTTTTGATATGCAACCTATCAAGTTTTGGGTATGACATCAGATTGGACATGAAATTAATGCAGCCTTCTTCAGAACTTTGCATTTGGTCCTGGTCCACTAGTTCCTAGAAGAGAACATTGGATTGAGCTCCAGGTAAAGTTCTTGCTTACCATGCTAATGGTCCTGAGTTTGATCCCTGATACTGCAAAAGAAACTAAGAGAGAAAATAAGAGTTGCTAAAGGAAATGCAGTATCCATTTGAATCAGCACTGACTACATCAGTTTAAAGACGGGCAGGGTTTGGTGGTGGAATTTTTTATTCTATTTAAGACTTGTACCTTCAAGAGATCAGAAGGATGAGAAGGAAACATCTGAGCCTTCACATTATGACTATGTAGCCCAATCCATCCAAGTACCCTGGGTGTTTGTCAACTGCAGCTCCCTGAGAAGTGGTCCTGGCTGCATTCACTACATACTGTTCTGCAGTCACATGTTTCCCCAACAACAGGATCCCTACTTTGGTTGTCTTTCTCTTTCTCTGACTTTGGAAATTTGACCTTGCTGCATTGCCGACATTTTTTACTTGGGGAACACTTCTAGATTGCAGGGATATTTACCTAGGAGCCTGTAGGGAAGTAATGCTGGCATTCTTAAGGGCAGAGGAGCTTGGCAAGGAAGGTGAATGGTCTGTAGATTACTGGCTTGTGAACACAATTCGAGAACATACTCAGGGTACTGTTTTCAAGGACATGGAATAACTTTCACAGCCTATTAGAGTCAAATTATTTCTGGGATGCCTTGGAGTTTACTCTATCATTCTGGCTTGCTTTTGTTTTCAACTTTTCCTTGGTTAAATGGGCCACAAAAAGCAAAGCTTTGCTGTATCTTGTGATGATAGGAGATGGCAGCTGCAGCCCGGCCATTTCTTGCCCATGACCTCCGGACATAAACGAACTTTTCTGGTGAATGAAATGTATTCAACATCAAGATGTAGAACATTTTATAATGTGAACTAAAATAAAACACGGAAATAAATCTCAATATTGTTCAATTGAAAATACACTTATTTACAAAAAAAGTATAGCTAACATCTAATTTTACATCATTTCTTAAATAGTTATGCAGTGAAACTCAGTTCTTGAAGTGTGAAAGTTTACTTTTGTAGATTTGAAGCAATTATTCAAAAGGAAGGTGAACAATTAACAATTAAACAATTGTAATTCATTTTTGCCTAGCATATTTCAGCTTGTAAAACATTTTATTTGCTTACTCATTTGGTAAGTCAACACACATTTTAGTATTACACTTGTTTCTTTTAACACAAAACATTAAATAAAAATTATTATCCGATTGCCCCAAAGCAATTTTTACCCACAGAAAATAAGTCTCTTGCTTTCCACAAGATAAAGATTAACTGCTAAATGATTGTGATCTTTTCCATAATCGTAACTCAATTTGTAATAATAATTAACCAATCCTTGAATTCATGGAGCATGCTTTCTGAGAAAAATCTCTGAGTCTACCAGTGAATATTTACATGCTGTTCCCACAGTGTTTCTGGCACAGGGTAGACGTTAGCACTTCCATTTTATGGATGGAAAATCAGTTCATGACAAGGTCAGATAAGATGCCCTGAGTTGGTTGGTCGGCTGATGTTGCCCCAGTTAACCTAATGAAGCAGGGGCATGATCCTTCCATAGAGGTCCTATGCTGGCTGTCTCATTTTTCCAGTGGCTCAGGACCATTGTCTCTGGATCTTCACTTGGGTGTGCCAGATTCCATCCTGTTGTGGGACTATCCTCTCCCTCAGTTCATTCCCTTACCCTTGACCCACTCATCAAGCATCACTGTGTTTGTTTCAGGATCCTACTAACCCCTCGGTTCAACCTGTGAAGCCCAGGGGTAGTAATTGTATGTCTCACCTCACCATATCACACACTTGGGTTTGCCCTCAGCACACTCAAGGCCTGAGAGAGAGGAGGAATCTGAGGCAGGAAAAACAAACAAACAAACAAACAAAAAAAACTTTCATAACCCCTGCCTGGCAGGTGGCCTATGCTGGCTACTTTTTTTGTTTGTTTGTTTGCTCTATGTTGTATTTTCTTTTATTAAATTGAAACTTTGTATAGATACATAAAGTGTTGGTTCCATCATTCCCCTTCTCCCTGCCCTCACTCCACTGAGGGTCCTCTTAAGTGGGATTGCTGGTATTCACTATGGGATTGTGGGTTATGAGTAGCGAGAGCAACAGACAGTCATGTGGCGGTGGGGGCAATGCCTCTGGCTACGGCCTCCCACCCTGTGGCTTTTGCATTCTTTCTGCCCCCTCGTCCACAACTTCTCTGAGTCTTGGTGGGTGTGTTTTAAGTCTACTTTACTGTTGAGCTCTTAGCTGCTTTTGGATTTCTGCTTTGGTTCACTGTGAGTATCCTCTGTGTCTGTCTCCATCACCCTGGCTCAGATTGTCAGGCTCGCCATGGAAGCAGCACTATTATTCTTTTGTTTTCACCTGGACCCTCGCTGCTGTGCTAGGGGTGGTTCACCTACTGACATGGAGTCAGTGATCCTTGTCCTGATGATAGATTTTGGATGTCCTCAGTTCTTTCTGCTTTATGCAAAAACAACAACAACAACAACAAAAACAACCAGATTCTTCAACAGAGAGTGAGACCACTGGAAAACAACCCATAGCTGGAACTGGGAATCAAGTCAGAATCCTATGGAGACCAACATCATGGACTCCAGTGAGGAGCTTCCACTAGTTTTAGGTCAAAACTGAGGCTACACCCATCAAAATCTCTCTAAATTAACAATGCTTATACAATTAACCTACCCTAATCTCACTCTCCTTTGGTCCTACTCTTGACTGAGACTCCTCTGTGTTCATTACGTATGGATCTTAGTGATAATGCTCTCCAGAAGCAGCACTCCAAAAAGGTGTATCTTGAGTTACTGGGGACCCAACTAAACATTTTATGACTGAGGTTTCCAAAGTAATTTGGAATGGCCTTTTGCAGTGGCAACATTTTTTTTTCCATAAGAAGGATTTTAATTTTAGCTCATATTTCTGGCTCGTAAAGAATATAAGCTAATCAGTATTTCAGACCCACCTTCATGATCACAGTTTTATCAGATTCTCAGAATTAAACATTTCAAATCCCTTTATTCACTAGATGCCAGTGAGTGCCAGATACAGGTGTGGAATAATACTCATAGAAAACATTGCCCATTAATGAGCTCAGTAATTAAAATTAATCAAAACTTCATTCTTACCTTTGATGTACATAAATCTCAGATTAAACTTCCTGGGGTTGAGCTCCATTCCATATTATGGAAATCGGACTCCTTTAGGATCTACTGACAGTTGTTGGTTGCTGGGAAAAGGGGAGGCTTTCTCTTCTGTGGTGTAAGAAGAAGAATAAAGAGGAGAAGGAGGAGTCCAATGGGACTGAGGGGGATAAGGGAGGGTAATACAGGATGTATATGATCAAAAAGCATGATTGATTTTATATATTTATATATAGATATAGGTGAAAATGCTAAAAAATAAAAGGAACCTTTTTAAATTCATGCTGCCTCTGATTCCTGAACTCTTAGTGCCTCTTATATTCTTCCCCATCTTAACTGTAGTGGCTTGAATGGGACATGTTCCTCATAGCATCATGTGCTTGTGATTAAGCCTCATCCTTTATCCTTAGCAGATGGAGTCTTGCTGGAGGAGGTGTGTCACTGGAGTGGGCCTTTGGACTTTATAATAAAAGCCCTTGTCAGAGCTGGCTAGCTCACCGTTTCTTCTTCCTCCCCAACAGTCTGACAAGTTGTGGTACCCAGCTGTTTGCTCTGTCATGCTTTCCCCACCATGATGAAATTTCCCCTTGAAATTGTAAGCCAAAATAAACCCTTTCCTTCTGTAAGCTGCTTTTGGTTTGGTGATTTGTCTGAAGAAGAAGAAGTTATCTGCAACAGTAGCCCACAAAAGCTTCCCTTTTCAAAGTCACTGGATGACTTCAATCAATCTAATGATCAATTTCCAGTCTCTGTCTCACTACCTGTTTCCCAGCATTGACTCTTTGATTGGCTTGGAAACACACACACACACACACACACACACACACACATCTTGTTTGCATCTTACCTCCTGAGTCTCACTATCTCTTGATAGCAAACTCATAACAGCCTTGTAATGTTGAGCTATGCCAGGACTCCCTCCAAGATGCTCTTCTTATTTCTATAAACAACACTCCCTTGGCAACCTCATCTAGTATCATAAATTAGAAAGTAATTCTAAAATGATGTTTTAAAAATTTATAATTTTCTATCAGATTATCTTTTTATATATCCAGACTCACAAAGCATTCACTATCTCCAATAATGTTCAACACACATGTTAAATTTATAGTTCAATGTGCACTTTTCTCCATTTCAGATGATAACTCATTATTCCAGTGTTTAGGACTCAAACATACAAAAGCTTTGGGTCATATTTTTCTTGTATCACACTGATCCATAGATGCCGTTTCACTCAAAACACACCTAGAATGTGACTACTTCCCATCAACTCCACTGCTCACAATCTTGGCTGAGTAATCATTCCCATCTGATTTCAGGAACTTGTGATTTTGTTGAATTTTTAAAGCAGATTGTATCAATTCTCACTTTAAAACTCAGCTGTGGTTCCTATTCATATATGAGGAAACATCAAAGGCTTCAAAAAGCATCGTATTTGGATTCTCTATGTTGTGTCTGTTAACTATATCCACATTATCTACAATATCTGTCTCCACTCTCCCTTTCATTCACTTTGCTCAAGTTGCAGCGGCTTACTAATTGAATTCTAGGAAATACCAGAATCTTTCTTAAAGCTTCTGTATCTGTTTCCCTCTCTGAAATACTCTTCCTCAAGAAAATCCCCTGGATAATGTATTCATGTTCCGGGTTTGTGTCCAAATATTAACTTCCCTGTGCTAGTATCCTTAGTACTGTACTTGAAATTACTTCTTCCAGAGCTCATAATTTCTGGTATCCATTATTTTATTTTTTTTACCCCAAAGAAAACATTATTTTTAAACATATTTGGAAATTTATATCTTTTGTGTAATGCAAGTTCATTGTTCTGTTAAAAATCTCCTTAATTGTTTTCACTGATATATTTCAAATGTACTTACAGTGCCCAGAAAAATCTCAGGAGCTCAGAAAAGACTCAGAGTGAGTGAAGGAAGGACTCTAGTTACTTAAGCCCAGAACTTGGAGTCATTCTTCATTCCTGCCTTTTTCTTTTGCTCTACAGGTATCTAACAGCAAATCCTTTCTAGTTCCATCAAAATCAACAAGGGAGGGATGGATAGATTGCTCAGTGGTTAAAGGTATTTGCCTACAAAGTCTTACAGCCCAGATTTTATTCCTAGTACCAATGTAAACCCAGATGCACAAAGTGGTGAATGTGTCTTTCTAGAGTTCGTTTACAGTGTGTCAGGAAGCCCTGATTCACCATTTCTCCTTTTCCCTCTCTCTCTCTCTCCAAATAAATAAATAAAAAATATTTTAAAGCAACCAACAGAACAACAATTAAACCACAACTGTATCTATAATTGGTCCACTTCTTACTGTCCCCATGCTATTCTCTGTCCTAGCATCTCTTGTCTGATTTTGCTGCCTTCATCTTGTCTCAAACTAATCTATTCCTATTATCTTTTTCCCGATGTTTATGCTAACATGATGTTTTTCTTTATTAACATAGGAAACATACTAGTTCCTTTAAATATTGTTTGAGTCATGTCTGATCAAAATCCTGCAACAAATAACAGCTATATCCAGCCTAAGAACTTCTGCTTCTTTTCTCCTGTCTGAAATTTACTGTTTTCCTAGTCTTCAGTCCAGTCATACTGGTCTCCCTACAATTCCTTGAAAAATACGGCCAGGATCCTGTGTTTAAAACAGGACTGGCAGGGCATCGTGGCACACACCTTTAATCCCGGCACTTGGGAGGCAGAGGTAGGAAGATCACCATGAGGTCGAGGCCACTCTGAGACTACATAGTGAATTCCAGGTCAGCCTGAGCTAGAGTGAGACTCTACCTCAAAAAACAGAAACAAAACCAACCAACCAAACAAACAAAAAAAGCACTGGCTCTTGTATCTGCTTGGAATGTCAGAATAAGGATACCCATGGCAAATACATCATAAAAACACAGGAATCAAGGGGATGAGAGTAAATATACATTTCCCTTTTTATGCCCTTAGTCTTTATCTTCTCTTTCTCCCTGTGTTACATCTTTCTTGTTATTGCAAGGAGTTACTTGTAAGTGTGCTTTAAGAAAGCAAGATTTTCCCAATTATACATTGCCTTACGCTGGTGTATTCTGGATGTTGTCTCTAAACTTTTCTAGTAATGGTCAAGTGCACCATCTTTCTTGAGTATAAAGCTAAATGGACATAAATTCTCTTATTGAATTGAGCTACTGTTGGTAGTGAGTCATGATCATTACCATTACCTTCTTATTAACTTTATTTGCATGGGTGTTTGTTTTCATCACAGAGATAATACAATATAAATAAATTATAAGGAGGAAAAGTTTATTTTGGTTCACAGTTTTTGAGGTGTAAGTCTATTAAAGTTTGGGGTGCTAGACTTGTGTTGAGGCAGTTTATCATGGCAATGAAACCATGTGCTGGAGGAGGCCCATGGTGGCCCAGAAAGTGTGTGTATATGTACATGTGTTGTGTGTGAATGTAGACAGAGAGAGAGAACGAGTGTGAAACAGATAGAGAAAAAGAGAGAAAAAGCAAGAGATACAGGGGCCAATGTTTCCAACAGGGTTGCATCCCAGAGCACTCCCAGTAGACCCCATCTCCTAGAGATTCCAACACCTTTCAAGATCAGCTAGAGACTAAGTCTTCAACACTTCAGCCTTTGAGAAAAAATTAAAAATCCAAACAATAATATCTGTATGTGCCAGCCATTTCTTTTCTCTATAGATCATCGACGTCAAAATGTTCCACAAAAATGCAATAATTTATAAGATTATAAGCATGATCTCAAAAAATCAAAGTAGATTTGTTTACTAACTTAAAACATGTTTATATTTATTTTAGATAAAAGATAAGCATGGGGCTGGAGAGATGGCTTAGCGGTTAAGCGCTTGCCTGTGAAGCCTAAGGACCCCGGTTCGAGGCTCGGTTCCCCAGGTCCCACGTTAGCCAGATGCACAAGGGGGCGCACGCGTCTGGAGTTCGTTTGCAGAGGCTGGAAGCCCTGGCGCGCCCATTCTCTCTCTCTCCCTCTATCTGTCTTTCTCTCTGTGTCTGTTGCTCTCAAGTAAATAAATAAAAAAATTTAAAAAAAAAGATAAGCATGTATATACAGTGGTCAAATACGCATAATGAAACTGATGATAGTGACGGCTCAGGACAGTGCCATGGAATGAGACCCTCACTTGACAGTCATTTATAGCCAGAATTTTTATAATTGTTTTTTTTTGTTTTTATTTATTTATTTGAGAATGAGAGAGAGAGAAAGAGGGAGACAGAGAGATGGAGAGAGAGAGAGAGAGAGAGAGAGAGAGAGAGAGAGAGGGAGGGAGTGAGAGAGAAAGAGAAAGAGAGAGAGAATGGACTCGCCAGGGCTTCTAGCCATGGCAAATGAACTCCAGATGCTTGTGTATGGCCAGATTTTTATAGTTAAAATGAAGATAATCCTATACTGGAAACACCACAGTGTTCTTTATGTTCATCTCTATGCACTAGTCTTTTGTTCTGTTTTTCAGGTAGAAACAGGAATAGAGCCTGGGTCCATGTGTACCAACCCCACATGGTATGGTACTATATTCCACTCATACTTTGCAGGCAACATGCTCTTAGTCAGACTTGCAGCTGAGACATACAAAAGGGGAAAAAGGCACAATTAAGAATTGGGCTTTTCCGGGCTAGAGAGATGGCTTAGCGGTTAAGCGCTTGCCTGTGAAGCCTAAGGACCCCAGTTCAAGGCTCAGTTCCCCAGGACCCATGTTAGCCAGATGCACAAGGGGGCGCACGCGTCTGGAGTTTGTTTGCAGTGGCTGGAAGCTCTGGCGTGCCCGTTCTCAATCTCTCTCTCTCTCTCTGTCTCTTTCTCTCTCTCTCTGTCACTTTCAAATAAATAAATAAATGAATAAATAAATAAAAAGAATTAGGCTTTTCCCTTTAATGTTTTAATAAGAAGGTAAATAAGGTTTTGTTGTTATAAATTGACCTATTTTTAATTGGAAAAATACCTCTTTTTTCTATTAAATTTATGTGCTTAGAATATCAACCTTGGGACATTAGGCCAAATAAATCTGTAATCTTCTTTTATTTTTGCTGTAATTAGCCAGTAACATTGGTGTAAGGAAACATATTAAGCATCTTTTATGGAAACAACTGACTCTAAGATACATTGGGGAAAAGCATGGTCTATGTACAGATTGTTTCAGGTGAGCACTTCCTTTGGGGGTGTGGTGAAAACAATGTCCACGTAACTGGAATGATCCAACCCATACAAAGATATCATTAATTTTAAAAGGATTAATTGGAAAAAGGTCACCAACAATGCTGTATTTCATCTAAACTTAACTTCCAGTTACAATAAATTCACAATTATCAAAGGAAAGGGCAACTACAGTACAGATCAATAAGAATACAATGTATCAACAATGGCAGAAGCAGTCTTCTCAGACAATGTAATGTAGGTAAGAATGCCAGAGTTTACCACAGCTGTTAGGCCATAAGTCAATCATGATCTCCTGCTGCAAAAAAAAATTTCCCTGATGCAAGATGAGGGAGGTTGTTATTGGCTTTCATTTACTGAGTCCTAGAAACATATTCAGCATCAGGGCAGGGAAGATGAGATGGTTCTTTCAGCACACTGAAGTTTTAGATATAAAATTGAAGTTCCAAGGAAAAGTAACTAAGGAAAAAGAGGTAAACAGGTAGATGATGTAGAGATTTTACAATTTATTTGGGCTAGTATGCTCTAATTTAGTGCCTCCCAGACAGGGTGGACAATGGTTTAAAGTATGTTTAGATTCCTACTTATTAAAATGTTAGAAGGCATTATGCCATATTACAATTCATTTTTGTACTTTCATCTTTTCTAAAAAGGAATTTACATGAGAATATGGTTTTCAAATCTCCACGTTTGAAATCTTTGCCTAAAAATGAAGTGATGGAGGTACATTTGGATGTGGTCATCCATGACAATTTTAGATCTGAGAGAGACAATCGAAAGAGTCTAGAACTATTTAAACCAATTCTAGGGAAAATGTTTTAGGTTGAGACTGAAAAGAAACAGGTATTGAGGTCATCTCTCACATAAGATAAAATTATCTCCATGTAGGACTGATACCAACAAGTTATCTGTGCATGTGGGTCATTGTTTTGAAAAGGAACATTGAAATCTCAGAATAACTTCCTAAAATCTAGACCTCTTGGCATCTAGAAATTTCCATCTCACTTATACTTTAATTCCAAAAGAAGGCTGATTCTAGATAGAATTTTTTTGATTTGGCAGAAGTGAGAAGAAGAAATGTGTATGCTGGTATCTGTGGTAGGCCTGCTTATATTCGAATATATCACAGATGAAGAAGGAAATGCCAGTTACAAAGTGAGTCTCCTTAATTATAGAGATTATAGTATATCAGCTGTCCTGACACTCTGCGGTCTTTGGACTTAGTGAAGTTTCTACTTATGCTATGATGAATGAGCTTGTTAGACATAGTTCAGAGGACATATTTTGACATGAAGCAGGAGAAAATTATAAAATGTTATGTGCTTTCAAACAGGAAAAATGCTCTGCATCTGCTGATGCATTTGATGTTATGTGGTTTACTCAAAGCTTTCAGCAATTTTTTTTTTTATTCAGCACAACTGAAGAAATTTTTGCAAATCAACCTCTTTACCTACTTTCTGATTACAGGCAAATGATTCCCAGTCTGAGAGACCTAAGATACAACCCTGAACATCTTCATTGATCCTCATTTTCCTTATTCTCCCCACCCTTATTATGATGCCCAATCTACCACTTAGTCTGCTTTATATTTCCTGAGAAAATTCACATCTCTACATTACTTTCATTATGGTCTCTTAATTGAGCTATTGGACTTCTAGTTTGTGCCCTCTCTAGTTTTTTCTTTATATTACACCCAAAATGCCCTTTTGACATGAAGATCTAATTTTGTTATTCTTCTTCTTCAAACATTTGCTTTGTTTCCATTTAACTCCTCATCATGACATGCAAGGCTTTCAGGTTCTGTTTCCCGAGGACTTCCTTATCGCATCCCTGGTCCTTGTGGTCCCTGCCCTACTGGTTTTTCCTACAAAGACCTACTGGACTGTGTGCAGACCACAAACTTTTCACTTTTCCCATAACCTCTGGATCTTCTCACCAACTACACCTTCTGCTTAGAATACTTTTCTCCCTCTGGTTTGCTCCTCTTATCCTTCAAGTCCACTTTAGATGTCAGTTGCTCACTTCAGGAGGCTGAATGAGATGCTCCACAATGTCCTGCCAAAAACTTGATGCTGATTGCTTACTCTCCATATTTTAGTTGTCATTTACATGACAGTGACAGAGATACAACCTAATAGGACCAAAGATAGACTCATATACTCTATTGTATACCAAGGACCTTGGAGGACATTGTTAGATTTCAGTCCATATTTGGTAGATAAGGGAATTTGATTATCATCTGGACCAAATAACAGGACCTTATTTCCTTCTGCAGATGAAGAGAAGGTAGAAGAAAAAGAAACTCTTGCAAGACTTTTTCAGCATTGAGATTCAAGGATTCTGGAGATTTTTAACAGGGAAGGAATGTCACTGAATTCAGAAAAAAGATTAATGAGAAATAGTCAAGGGATAGAGCAAGTTTGTGTACTTCACAATTTCACCTCAACTTAAAGTTTCATGAAATTTATAACCAATTTCATTTATTTTATTTATAGATATGTTATTTAAGTTATGATATGATCTAAGTGTGGAGGTGCTAATGTAACTAACCCTTGAATTTGATCTTTAATAAGGGCATAAAAATGTGCATTTAGGATGTTTATACCAGTCTATAATCTTATTCTGAAATTCCATGACCAAAAAAAGAGAAAAGAAAATCATTTTCTAATCCAAAAAGATTAATATCCATGTTTATATATTCCAAGATAATTTTTATTCTTTAAGATGACATAGTATTTTTTCATTAACTCGCTAATATTTCCTGTGCTAATGATCCATAGATACAGATAAATACTAGATTTATAATGAATATAGATGAAAATTGGATTTCCATATGTTACCCATTTGGCAATTTTCTTATCATTTTAAGAATTACATACATATATCTGCATGATAATTGTCAATTGTCTATAATAGTTTACCTTTTTAACATATGTTAAGTGGGGCATAAGATAATTCTTGTTATTGAAAATGGGTCGTGCATTGTGGAGTTAGCCCCCAGTTATTAGTATGATAAATGTCTCTGAAAATCATGACCCAACATGTAACTCTGACATTCTTTCTGCCCCCTCTTCCGCAAGATTTCCCTGAGCCATGTTGGGTTCATTTTTGGTCTGCTTCAGTGCTGAGGTGTTGGGGGCCTCTGAGGCTCTGGCTCTCTGATTTGGTAGGAGTTGATTTTTCTCTGCATTGATCTCCTTCCCCTTTGTGCTGGTATCCAGTTCACAGGAAAACATCACCCTTGCTTATTTCGCCCGTTGTCCATATGGAGATATGGGCTGTAAACCTGTTCACTCTGGATTTGAATCTCAGCTCTGTGATTTCCAAGTTCAATGACTGTGGACTCATATTTTATTTTTATTTATTAGGGTTTTTTTTTTGGGGGGGGGCTCTTTGAGGTAGGGTTTCACTCTAGCCCAGGCTGACCTGGAACTCAATATGTAGTCTCAGGGTGGCCTCAAACTCATGGCGATCCTCCTACCTCTGCCTTCTGAGTGCTGGGATTAAAGGTGTGCACCACCACGCTCAGCGTGGATTCATGTTTTTACTTTCTTAGTTGTACTCTCTCTGTTGATAAAATGGGCACCTGTATCTATCTATAACACCCCCTACCCAGAGGAAAAGTGAACATTACAGAAAAGAGGATGGAAAGAATGTAAGAGTCAGAGGATGAGAAGGAGTGATATGAAATAGAATGCTGTGTTCTGGACTTAATACAGCTACTGCCCTCATGAACATATAGCATCTGACATTGTCTGCACAAGACCTGCACAAGTTTGAACTTGTCAATATTCTATACTGTAGTGGGGGACAGGGGAGTGAGTGGGGAGGGTAAGCTCCTGAAACTCTTCCATCCCTAAGCAGCCATTGGTAGTTAACAGTTGCTTAGAGAGGAAGCAACCTTTCTTCACTGTTGTAACCATTGTTAAGTTGGCAGTTCATGTTTTGGGTAATATCTACCAACCCATACTCATGAAAGCAACCCTGGTTGAACTCTCTCGCTCTCTTTCACACACACACACACACACACACACACACACACACACACACATACAACTTTATAGTAAAAATGGAATGAAAGTACTTAATTGAATTTGGGGAAAGAGAAGGTAATAGGAATGAATCATGATCATGTACAAAATTAACAATTTTTTAAAAAAGATAGCTGTTTTTCCACCTTGAAAAAGGTGAAATATGGCCAGTTCTATAATTTGTAGAGAGCTCTGAATGTCTACCTTGGCTGCACATGCATCAATACATCCCTTGCAATGAAGGAGCCAGTGCTCTAAACCCTGAGTTACTAAGGCAGGTCAAGGTGACATGTGTTATTTTAAAATTAAAATTTTCTCATTAAATATATTTCTTTAAATTAACATACTTTGGGTGTCACCTTCATTCAAGACTATCTATTGATAATATACCTTCTTAGTGAAGGTTAACTACAGGACAACCTGAAATGTCAGCACCCATTGTCCAGTGCACATGACACGAAAAGAATCTCCCAAGGTTTTGGGGCTTAGTATGCAGGTGGCACCTGTAATGTTAGAACCATGCCCAAATAACAATTTTTACATGTAAGTCAGCATAAAGGCAGAGTAAAAATCATTTGATTTTGGTATTGTGCTATGAATGAGCCATGATTGGAAGTTTAATTAAGGGGAGGAAGGCAGAGTAGGTTGGATTATAAAATCCACTTAGGGTTCTACTGAGATGGCAGAGAAATGATTGGCACTGATACTTAAATAGCCTATAGGAATTTCTCTGTAGATGGGGACATTCATCTACTTAAGTAAATACCCATGAAAATTTTTTCTTAGGGCAAGAAAAGGGTGCAGATTGTTAACAGCTGGTTCTGGAGTAATATGTATATATTCAGAACCACTGGAAGGATGGCCACCAATATCAAAGCTAGTGAAATTCTTAGGAGATATTTGGAGTAATAAGATATTTTCTAACTGGTATATTTAAATTAGGCTGACACATTTCACACAACCACATCATGGTGCCACTATTCTGTTTGAAATAGATTTGCATCCAGCTGCCTGAGGATAGTCTGCATCCGTTAAATTGCCTACAAGTCTGTTCACAATCTGATTTTGTCATTCTGATCCCTCTATTTCCTTTTTTTTTTTTTTACGCTCCCATCATTTTAATCATATTTTAGGCAAATCCTGTAACAATTACATCAAGTTTCTCAGACCCCACCCCTTCCACCATCACCACCCCTATCATTCCTATGGTTAACTTGTCCGTTCTATTCACCCTTTCATTTGCTACTATCCTGGTAATTTTGCTTGAAGTTGAAAGTAAAAAGCAATTCCAAATACAGCACACTCTGTCCCTGCTTCACGTATCCTGGCCCTCCACTGAAGGAAGAGGGAGGGGGAGCATGACTACCACAGGTCGTGTTCAGGCACTATTAGAAGCCCAGCTTGTGTTTGACAAACAGGCTCTCGGACATGTTTTCAGCAGACAAATCTTCAGTGTCTTGGAGAAGAAGGAAGTCTATTTCACAAATACCATGGTGTTTGGATTTCTAGAGGCTACATAGGCCAAGAACACAGCCCCACAATGCTTAACAGCACATTCATTGCTGAGTATTCATTGTCCCAGTCTTTGCTCACAACTGGAGGGTTCTCACAACCAGACCTCACACATCGAGGTTGGGGTGAGAGTGTCACAGGGGACCCACTCACCAATTCAACATCCATTTGAGAAGGAGATTCAACCTCAGAAACTATATCTGTGATCATTTCACAGACTGTCTCAGGAGAAGTTGCCTCTACAGTATGGGCCTCAGGGCTGTTACTCATAGGCCACTCAGGACTGTCTTCTGCAACTGGAGCGACCAAGGTTGTCTGCATTTTCAGGGTGGGTGGAGGCACAATCTTGCTTTGCAGAGGGTGTGGCTGTTGCTGAAAATTTATTTGAACTTTCTGAGGTGGAGGTTGTTGCATGGCCTGAAATGGTGGAGGCTGTTGCAGAACAGTAACCTGCTGTTGAGTTAGAGGCTGGGGCATCTGTTGTAATGGAGGGCGCTGTAGTCAGGATGGAGGCAGTTGCATAGAAGCAGCAGCTGCTGCAGCTGCCTGCAACACTGACCGAGTGACAATCTGGGCTTGCTGGCTGGGCTGGATAGTAGCTGTACTCATTTGGCCTAGTTGAAGACCACGGGAAGTCACCGCTGTGGCTGGGATAACAGCATCCATCCCTCCTTGAGACATGGTAATAGAAGAGGGTAGCATCTGTTTGGTAATAATCAACTTGGTAATATTAGGTTGACCCCCAGCACAAGAAGATGCTTGGTTTGCCATATGGGATGAAAGAGTAGAGTTAACAATGATGCAAGGGGAAAAAGCAAGGGACTCTGTTGAGGCTAGTTCTGGAGATGCTGGCTCACCAGTAGCTACAGGTGGTGGATAAGGAGTCTGTGATGGTAGTACCAGATCCAATTCTACTGTTTCAACAGTAGTCTGGCATTCCTGGTTGTCTTTATAAGCAGCTAGAGCCTTGAGATATTCTTTCTTGGCAGCTTCAGTTTTCCTCTTATGCACCTGCTTTTGCTCTTCTCCAAGACTGTCCCATACTGAAGCCACAGTCTTTGAAACTTTTCCAAAGGTGGCATTAGGATTCTGTCCCTTGATGGCAGCCTGTGCATCATGGAAGAATAAAGCATATGCAAAAACTGGTTTCTGAGGTTCATTAGGATCTTTCTTTTTTCTCTTCTTTGGGGCCTTCTGCTTTTCCCCTGCTTCCACCACTACTGTCTTCTGGCTTGGAAGTTGCCTCCAGAAATCCTGAACACCATCCTAATGAAGTGAACTAGCAGGTGAAGGGGTAGTTGAAAGGTGATACTCAGGTGACTGGGCAGGTGGCAAGATGGTACCACCTCCTAAACTCAAACCAAGTTGAGAACTCAGTTCTGACTGATCAATGGTAGTCAACTGGCTATGCCCCATCAAGCCAGATGTCATGTCTGTCATTGGAATATCAATTGTAACAGGTGGGTTGGCACCATACTGAGTTCCTATAGAATGGTCCAAGTCCATGGTCAAGCCCCCACTCAGGAGTCCCCTGCCCTGCTCCATCAAGACATGGGTCATGTTCAAAGGCATGTCCAATGTCTGCACCCCATATTGGGCTGAAAAACTGCCATCCTGTGAAGAAGTAGGATCTTCCAGGTCATCAAAGTGGCCAACCACATCGGAGACAGCCAGTGAGGGATCAGAATCCAAAAAGATGGGTGGGATTTCAAATTCCTCATCTCCCAAGCTTGGTGTATGGAATGTCTCAGCCCCTGTCAGGAAAGGGGTGTGAGTGCCCAGTTATTGTTGGGTAGTTATCTTTTCCTCTGGGAAACTCCATCTTCACACCGCTGCTGCCACCATCTCAGTCCTCTCATCGCTCCCACCACACGCAAGGGACTTGTAACTGCGTCATTTCCCCCGATCCCTCTATTTCACTAAACTTCTCATCTCTTGCTTCCTCAGGAACGTTTTCTTCCCTCACTGTTCTTTGCTTTCTCAATGGATTCTCATAAGACCTTTAGTTCTCAAGTGTCACTTCCTTGGGGATGGAGAGTGTCCCTATGCAAGAAGGATGAATGTTCCTGGAGTACTCCAACACTACCCCATAAGCCTATCAGATTACATTTACTGTTTTTCAGATGAAGTGCAGTGGAGTGGGGAACATCCTTCTTATGTTCCCAGAGAGTGGGAGTCACATCTTGTATTACACCCATCTTCCTATTCTCTTTAGAGTTTCACACATAGTGAGCACTCAGTAACTATGACTAGAGCAAACAAAATGATGTTCTTTCTTTGTTACCAGAAGAATAAAGATGCTCCTTCTCCACACATCACTAAAACAGATGTGGATAACGTCCCTTACTAAAAGTTGCACTGTTGCCAAAACTATTGATACTGGACCATTCAATATTCCAGGTGTTGAAAAATAAAATAGCTTATGTGAAAAAAAATGCATTTAAGTTGAACCACAGATAGAGAGTGCATTCAACAAACGGAATCAAAAGCAGAAGGAGCCCCATGTGTGCTCAGTATGCCTGTGGAATAAGGGTCTTTGTTCACATCTCCTTGAGCTGATTCATGAGGAAGCTGCCCAAGCTTCCAGGAGAAGGTATTTTTGGAGGTCATTGGCATTCAGGAAACTGTTTCAAATAGATGAAGCATGTATATTGATATGCAAGTTGAAATAGTATACAGAGTGGAAGAACAATTACTGAAGAACGTAGAGGCATGGGTGGATAAGATTAACCTCAGTGGCTCAACCAATGTAACTGGATATAAAAAGGCATTTAAAGGCCTGGAGCATGGGAGGAAATCTTCTGCCAATGTCGGCTTTAACCATGCACACTGACATAAGAAATTGTTGGTGGGAATGATGTTGAAAGCTACTCTGATGAGATGAGAGCATTAATCAACATCTGTGATAGATAGTTCCATGATGCTGTGATGAACATACAAGCAAGCATACTTTTATGGGAGGAAGGGAGTTATTTCATGCTTATAGGTCCGGGAGAAGTTTCGACATGGCAGAAGAAGCTGGCCCCTTTCACAGACCCAAGTAGAGAGAGCAACCACCACCAACGAGCAAACACCAGAAAGAGCAGCAAGCACCAACTAGCAGCAAGCAAGACCCCCACAGCCCAACCTGCTTTCTTACACTGCTGGGCTGGAATTCAGATCTGCCCTAAAACACCTCTGTGCTGAACCCCAGGATCTGGCCCCAGTAACATCTCCTGTAGCCAGGTAGCTAGAGACCCAAGTTAAAAGTTTAAATTTAACACCCAAGTCTATGGAAGATATGCATTCAAACTACCACAGCATCCAAAAGTATTTGTGTTACAGTTTAGAAATCACAGTGCAATAAAGGGATTTGCAGTATAGCATGCATTTTAGGAAAATTCTGAAGATGCATCAAAAGTTGTGGTCTACCTATGTGAATGGTAATAATGGATGGCTCACATAATAACCCAGTATTTTTTCATTTATTTATTAAATATTTAATGACCATGTGCAATGGCCCATGTCCTATTCTTAAATTTTGTTTTTGTTCATTTTTTTAATGTATTTATTTGAGAACGACAGACATAGAGGGAAAGACAGATAGAGGGAGAGAGAGAGAATGGGCGCGCCAGGGCTTCCAGCCACTGCAAACGAACTCCAGATGCATGCGCCCCCTTGTGCATCTGGCTAACGTGGGACCTGGGGAACCGAGCCTTGAACCGGGGTCCTTAGGCTTCACAGGCAAGCACTTAACCGCTAAGCCATCTCTCCAGCCCATGTTCTATTCTTAATACTGGAGATTCAACTGTAAGAGAGAGATTCATATACTGTGAGGAGTAGTAGCACTTTCTGATTAAAATGACAGAAATTTTGAATAATCTGCACTGTCTAATACAGTAGCCACTAGTCACATGTGGCTATTACATATTGAAATGTGCCTAGTGTGAATGAGGAAATGAATTAAAAAATCCTTGTCCCATTCACAATCACCACCTCTATATGATAGCTAAATATAGGCACTCTCATACTCCTCACCCATTGCAGTGTTAATGTAATGTCTTACAAAAATATCTGTGGCTTCCCAGAAAAAAACTTATCATTATTTCTCATTTGTCTCTGTAGATTGATTTCTTTTTACCTAGGATGATTCAGTGCTCACTTATAACTCCACCTTCAGACCTCTTTACATGACAGTTTCTAGTTGCTGTAGAGGCCACAGGCTTCATGAAGCATTACTCACATCCCCTAGTCAGTTCTCAAAGACTTCCACACATGTCTGCCATAACACTAAGGGCTGCATCTTAAAGGCAACTGTGCTGTATTTCAGTGGCAGTGGGGGCTAGCAGGCATTGGCATAAGCTCTGGGGTCAGCGTTTCTGGGTTCAGATACAAAAGGATTTACTGCTAAGCACATTTTTTTCTTAGTCTATAAATACTAATCCTTAAAGGTCTATATTATGAACAAGTACAACATGAGTTCCAAAGCATAGAAATTTAATACCTTTGATAGCTATTATGTCCACATTGGATATGAATGGGTGTTTTCAATGAGATGTTTTATTTATTGCTTGAAAGAATCCAAACACTACTTTAAGGAAGCTTTAGCTCATGTAAGTTTTAAAAGTCAGTGGAATTTGCATTATCTCTAAACATGTATAACAGAAGTTTCTAGTTTCAGATATAACTAATGGCCTTCATGGGTAAATAAATCAAAAGATAATCTATGGAGGGTGTCTGGGTAGCATTTTCCTTTTGCATTGTAGACAAAATAGAACTCTTGATGTCAGAAGTTTGTCAAGATGCACACTTAGGTGGCATTTAAAAGATTAGAAAGTCAATACTATTTGCTATCTCTCTTAGAATAAAAGCATGGCATTTGAATTACAGGTTCTGAAGATAAGAAAGACTGTAGTTCTTTCTAACCTAGCCTCTATTGTGCTGCTGTCAAAATGGCATCTCCACTACCATACACACATGAGAAAAGCTCTTGTTTTGAAAGATTTCCAGGGCAGGGAATCTAATCCTCTGATACTCTTTCTACTGAAAATGGCTTGTTCTTGTCTGATCTAAACCAACACTTTCAGCTGAAGACTGGTAATTCCATTCATCTTCACTCTATCCTCTAGCGACCTGGAGACACCTTCTATATCTGGAAGACTCATCACATTACTAAGCATGTTAGACTCAAAGAAAACAAGGCTGGCTCCTGAGTACATGTTTCCGATTTGCTATTCATTTTATATTGCCTATAGGTACACTGATGAATTCCGGGTATTAACTTCCTCCATCCATCCTTCAGTGTGTGTTTTACCTTAGGCTTCAAGCTGAGATTTCTTGTCCTTTGATTTTTTTTTTGATGATTTTAAAATCACAGTGGTCTTATCTACCCAGGATATATTTAACCCTACCACGTGAACCAATATTTACTTGTGAAAATTCATTGCCTACTTATTTTTGACACTTTATAATTTTATATGTCAAACTGTTTTGTAATGTCCTTAAACACATGCATAATGCTTCTATCTTATAGATTTTTTTCAGGTAAATAATCTCTAGGATTGGTATTGAAAAGCTATAGGCACACATTAGTCTCTAGAGTGCTGTCACACTGGCCTCTCTGAACTTCCCAATATGCCTCCAAATCAGAAAGACACCTGATATAGACCAAGCCTCATTTCAGTTACCTTAGTGGACATTGAGAAGAATGAAGTTTATGTGTAATGGCTGTTAGCCTGGTAGTAAATGCAGATATGAAAGCAGATACCTTCAGTGAAGTGTATTTTAAGAAAGGAATAGAGGAAGAATGGAAAAGTACAAAAATGAACAGAGATAAAAGAATCTTCCTTCAATTAGGAAGACCAGGAAAGGCTTCTCCAAGATGTAATTTTAAACTCACCTTGAAAATGAGTAATCATTCCCTCCAGGAAATGAAAATCTAGTTTATGGAGTCACATATAAATAAACCATACAGACATGAAATAATAGTGGCTAATACTACATAAACACACCATACATGTCAGCCATTGAGTCAAAATTTTTACATAAACTTTCTTACTTAATCATCATATTAAGGCATGTTGATATTAGAATCAACATCTAATCCACACTTACAGATAAAGAGACTAAGGTTAGGTAACTTGCCTGTGGTAATATTACTACCAAGTATCAGGCTTAGAATTGAATCTAGAATCTGTTTTTAGAGCCTGAGCCTAAAAATGAACCATTAGACTAATCATAGTTCTTAAGAGGGTAGGTTGAAGTTGGGCTTTGAAGGCCATCATAGGCTAACCAAATTTTATCCTGGATTGTGAACATTATTGGTCATAGCTAGGAGAAGGAAGATACCATCAAGAAAATATAAAAGCAATCCTCAGAATGGGAATTACTTTTTGTGCTATCATGCTTATGTCCCAATGTTCCTTTGCTTACATCTCTCCACTTGGCCACTTTTCAAACCACTCAGACTCCTTATGGGATCACATCTACTCATGGCTCAAGGGTGCTTTATACATTATCAATGTGTCTCAAAGCGGTCCACCTAATTCTACATCACCTTGACATAACCACACCTACAGAACTTGAATGCAATCGTGTTTGTTCAGGCTCATGTTTTGACCTTGTTTCTTTCAATAAACTGAATATTAAAATGTGATAACTTCTTTCTTAGATGTCAAAAGACAAGCGTGAGTTCTCTTACTTGTGTCAGTATCTGGAAACAGCACTGCAATTTTACCTTTATCAGTCATATTCATTTGTCTATAATCTCCATGGTAGACTTCTTCAGAGAAAAAAATTATATATATATATATATATATATATATATATATATATATATATATATATATTCCTTAGAAGAAAACATTAAAAAAGAACATACAAGCACATACCCCCCCCCCACATTCTCCTTCTGAAACAAGTAGGCTTCAGTATTCAAGTAGGCTTCAGTATTCTGAAGATTAGATTGTAAGATGCTAAGATGCTAAACTATTTTATATTCATTTTAAAAGTCTGTTTGGGGGGACTGAAGAGATGGCTCTGTTGGTTGTAAAGTATTTGGTGCACAAGTATGAGGACCTGAGTTTGGATTCCCAGAATCCATGTAAATGCTGGGCAAGTTTGGCAGGCTTCCTGTAATCTCAGGGCTTTGGAGGCAGAGACAGGGGATCCTGGGACAAGCTGGCCAGCTAGACTAGCTGAATATGTTCAGTTGAAAAACTTTGTCTTGGTAAATGTGGCAAAGGTTGATCAGTATCAACCCCTGGCTTCCACATACATGTGATTATACACACACACACACACACACACACACACACACACACACACACACACAGCACATTCTCATGCTACACACATGCAAATGCAAAAAGTCTGCTTTTATTTTAATGTTATTTCATAACATTTCAGTTTTAATCCATTCAGAAATCCTTGCCTTCTATTATATGTCTCTTTCACATTGGAAAAAAAAATCTTGCCTTTTGAAGCACACTGCTTTATCTGAGTTTCTTTGAACATAGCTTGCCTTTCTTCTCTTCTCCCTTCTGGTCATTTAATTAAGGAAAACAGAGTTCGCTGCCTGAAAAGTCTTCCTTTCCATCCAAGTCAGCAATGACACAAAGCTGCCTGATTTGTTTGTTGTTCTCTTTCTCCTGTTTCTTCTTATTCTTCAAAAGAAATTTATTTAAAGAGCTGTTTTAGCCTACTTCTAAACTCCAAAACCCTAATGACAGCATCAGGATGTTATCAGAAAACAAAGCACGTACTTGGTGACCAAGGAACCATGCTGATGGTACCTAAGATTTTCCCTTCATTTCTGTTCCTACAAGCTCAACATTTTCCTTGTTCTTTTTACTTCCAGTGTACATTTGCACTTCTTTTTGTATTTGCCATCATGTCTTGCCAAGATATGTTGAGAAAATTAAGTAACAACCAATCCACAACCAAAGAATCCCCTCTTTAGCATACCTATGGTTTCTTACCACTGAGATAAACAGTGTGCCTCCCCAAACACAGATGGATTGAATAATATATCCAGAGATGGATACCTTCTCAATTATTTTGATCTTTTTCTCCAATAAATATTTTTAATTTGCTTTGATTCTGATAAGATCATGAGTAGTTACTATGTATTGTTAAAATAAAGTTTAAAAGGTGTGAATTTCCACCAGTTGTTTGTTCCATCCATATGGTTCCTTTCTTTTTGTCTCTCCTCTGACATGTCAACTGTAAGATACAATTTCTGTTCCATAATTCCTTATGTGATTACTGTGGAAATCCTGTCAAATCTTTTCCTACTGCAAGTGAGTATTTATAGATGATTTATAAACTGCTGAAAACTGGAATTTATAATGTAAAACCTGACAGGGCCTGTGCTGATTGTGCACTGGAAGGCGTTGGTAGAACAGAAGAGCAGACATTACTGAGGGAGCTCCAGCTTTGCAAAATGTTCCCACGAAAAGGAAGGTAATTAATAGCTTGCTCACAAAGGACTAAAATCACTGAAATAACCATGGCCTTCTCAAGGACCTCCAGTGTGCTTATCTGTAGAGCCCTTAGAAGTAAATGGATCTGAAAAAGCATTATGAAGGCTTTCCTTTCAAGAGCATGACTTCTACTTAAAGTCCCCAGAGTCTGAAATTTTATTCTGCTGTATGGATAGACATGGAGTAGTTTCTCTCAGATTCACATAATGAAAAGTTTCAGAATATCTCAAGGGCAGGTCTATATTGTAGATGCCTAGGTTTTATGCCACTGTGTGGGAAAAATTGATGAAATATGAAATTTCTATTCCCTCTTATACTTTAAGGATAAGAAGAATATAAAAGTATTGCACTCATAGATAATTGCAAAACTTACTGAATGATGATGAGTTTAAATTTATAACTGAATGGTTCAGTAGGGATAGATACAGATGGGTTGAAATTTATGTTTCTCTCTTTTCTCCCTTCTGCCCACTTTTATTGTAGCTAATAATAGTGGGTCATTGTCACAAAGCCAAAAAGTTATAGCAGGAAGGAATAGAAGGACCAGATAATTCAAAAGTTGAAATTGAAAAATCTCTGGATCATTTTGAATTGGAACAAAATAAACAAATCTTACTATGATATGAAAGGAAAATCCTCATGAGTTTTTCTGTGAAAAGTGTTATTGAAATGTTATAGAAAAATGAAATATGAAATTAAACCTTAGAAATACAAATAACTGGTTTTATGGGCAGGGAAAGCCTGTTGTATAGCTCATAGCCTATTGCTATATGACAGGTCTTACCAAGCCTATGAAAATTTTATCTGTGTTTCTTGTGTCTGCATAAAAGTTCACATCAGTATTGTCACAGTTATGCTATGAATCTGAAATGTACCCCCACAAACATGTATTTTGAATCTTCTTTCTTACTTGGTGGCACTATTTTGGGGGAAGCTGCAGCACTTATAGGAGATGATGCGTGCATGGTTCTTAAAAATGTATTATTCTTGGACATTTCTGTTCAATATCTGCTCTGAGTCTCCAGTGATGTGCTCAGCCTGTGCCACACTCCCCTGCTGTGGAAACTGAGGAAATCACCATGCTTTCCCCATCATGATGGTCTGAAACTCCATGAAATAGTGAGCCAAAATGTCTTTCTTCCTTTAAGTGGTTTCAGTCAGGCATCATGGTCACCACATTAAAAAAGTAACTAAACCAATGATTACTTCTCAATAAAGAAAATTAGATATAAAGTATTAAATGACGAGACCATGATCACATAGCTAACTAAGAGAAAAAGTCTGGTTCCAATGATCATCCACTTATTCATTTACTATCCTGGTCCTCTGTTTGAGACATACCTAATACACATTTACTTTTCTTACTAAACCTTCTGTCTTGAAATATTCCCTATAATTCATGAGCATACCATGAATAACTGACAACTGTCAGGTTTCCATAAAGTAAATGCGTATGCCAGAATAGTTTGATTACTAACTGGGATAGAAGAAGTGAATGTGCAATGTAGATTTGGTATAGTTATAAAGCAACCTCAGAACCTATGTTTAATGAATCTGGAGATATATATGTATGTATATACACACATACACATACATATATATACATATACATATATATATATATTTGTATGCATGTATATGTATGTACACAAATCTGTATATATATATATTTGTATGTATGTATATGTGTATGTGTATATATATGTATGTATATATATATATATATATTTGTATGTATGTATATGTGTATGTATACACATACACACACATACATACACACACACAAATGTACAGAGAGAGAGAAGGAGGGAGAGAGAAAAGAATGTTAGGCCAAACAGCTGAGGAATTAAGCTCAAGGTGGTTGAGTGGCTTATCTGAGCAATATAGTTGGCCATATGGACAGGCCTCAAGCCCTGGACTTGCCCTACAATTTATATTAAACCATCCATGTGTAGGAATTCTCCAATATAAAATGTTCTGACATGGCAATAAATTCTTTAATGGATCTTTGCATAACTTACGTGATGGTTGGCAAAGGTGATCTAATACAGCACAATAGTTTTTGAGTAATCAAAAGGATCTGCGATATGTTCATGAGCCCTCAGTTCTTTCAACTACATAGTTATACATGAAAAATGATTCATCCTCATGGTACCATTTTAGAATAAGTATCTGTGCCATGCTCAAGGAGTCCTAATTTTTATAAACTATAAATCTTTTACACTGTAACATGAGAAATTGCTTTCAAGATTCACCCTGTCAAAATGTACAGTAGCTATGATTCTATAATGAGCAAGTTTTATAAAATGCTTTGTAGTTTTAGTAAGGTGAACAATTAGAGTAAGTTGTTTTGTGATACACGCTTACATTGTGAATCTCTCAGTGAATTAATCATGTATTTAGAATTCCAGACATTAATGCAGAAGGAGGAAATGCCTGTTAAACTTAATCTACATCACAAAGACCACAGTGCCAACATTATGTAGCCACCAAGTCAGGAATTTCAGTAAAATATTTGTAATAGAAAAATAATCAGATCAAAAATGAGGACCTGAATATTGAAAATTATTACTTGCCTAAGTAAATGGAGTCTTGGAAGAAAGGATGACTCATGTGTTCAATAAACTTTTGCAATTATCAAGACATCTAATGAAAATGGATGAGGATAGAAAGTTAATATGAACTACATATCATTGAATCAGGATATGCTTTAGATAAAAATAATCTGAGCTAGAGAATTGGCTCAGCAGTTAAGGTGCTTGGCTACAAAGCCTAACAACCTGGGTTCAATTCCCAGTACCCATGTAAAGCCAGATTCACAAAGTGGCACATGCTTCTGTAGTTCATGTGCAGTGGCTGGGGGTCCTCGCATGCCCATTTTCTCTCTGTCTCTCTTCTCTCTGTTTTTTAATAAATAAAATAATAATAACAAATCATTAAAATAATATTTAACAGGGCGACTTCTGGCCAAGATGGCAACCGCCTAGCTGTGCTGCAGATACTGGGGAAAGAAAGGCAAGAAATTAAGGGTCATCAGGGCCTTCTTGCCAGTGGGAGGGCATAGAGTGGGAAAAAACAGGGAATCACAGATCCCGTCTCGGGTGGGTAGTCTACCCCCCCTTAGAGCCGCTGCACCCCGTCATCCAAGTGGCTGTGCTCCCATTGCGTACCCACCAGCCCACTGCACTGACCACGTGGGGACCTCCGCCCTTGTGCTCTGATCTCGCACACTGGCCCACCATGCTGTGCTCGGTTCGCACACCCGTGGGGGCCACCTCTGCTGTGATTAGGAGGCTGCCAGAACCCCTGCTGCTGTGCTCCGATTGCTTGCCTGCTGGCCAGCCTCTGCTGTGTCCTGATCTTGTGCCCTCATCAACTGCCTCTGCACTACAATGGCACGTGCAGCAGGCCCAGTCCCATAGCAAGGGGCACACAAACCCACACTGAGTCACTAGCGCCAGCTCAGGTGCCATCCCCTACCTGTCCATTGCCACCCATCCCCCACTCCGCTGAGGTGGGAGAACTCAGACTGTTTGCAGGTCCCAGTGTTCCCAGCCAGAGTTTGGGCAGCTTCAGGGCTTGCTACCTCAGTCCCCTTTCAAGCTCGAAGGCAGGCAGCTTAGGTGCATTACTGGGTGAGTATTCAGGCAACTTTGGTCCCCCTGTCAGGCAGTAGATAGGTGGCTTAGGCAAGAGAGAGCAAAAACCTAGGCTGCTTGGCAACTGCCCCAGGCTGCCTTGGATTCTCACTGAGCTAGAGCCCAGGCTGCTCCACCCACCTATCGGCCCATACACTGACATGGGTAGACCACAGTGCAAAAGAAACAACATGAAAAATAAAATGCAAGAAAATCCAGACAGATCACCCAGTTCAACAAGGATCACATCAAACATAAACATAGAAGAGTGTTTAGGATCAGAACATCAAGTGGGAGTTATGAGCAATGCAACCCTGACCAACCTACTACTAGAACTTGCAGGAAAGCTACAAAGGACAGATAATCATGTGGATGCTACCATCACTAAGCTAGAGCAATATGATAAGACACTGGAAGGAATTCAAAGAGAGCTAAGAGAGTTGAGGGAGAGTGAAAAAAAAGAGGACCTTAAAAATCAGCTGGCCACACTAAATGAAAACATAAAGAAATGCATGGATGATTTCCAAGAATCATCAAGAAAATCAGAAAATGAGGTGAAAAGAGAGCTGGACAGAGTGATGGAAGTGATACATAGGAAAGTAGTAGAAAATGCAAACTTAATTGAACAAGTCAAAAACTCGATAGAGGCTCTCAAGAATAGAGTCAGCAAAGTGGAGGATAGAAACTCTGATCTGTAAGACAGGATGGAAGACACAGTTCGAGAGTTCAAAAATTTCAGTAAGTTAAAAAGTTCCTGTGAACAGAACATGAGGGAATTGTGAGATACACTTAAAAGTCCTAATATCAGAATCATTGGAATACCAGAAGGAGAAGAATTTCAGACCAAAGGCATGGAGAACTTACTTAACACAATAATTGAAGAAAACTCCCCCGTCTCTTAAAAGAAAGGCCCATCAAGATACAAGAAGCCAAGAGAACTCCAAACAGACTGGACCAAAGGAGAAACTCCCCAAGACATATTATCATTAAGACTCTAAACATTGACAGCAAAGAGAAAATCCAAAAAGCAGCTAGGGAAAAACAGCACACCACTTTCAAAGGGAACCCCATCAGAATTACTTCAGACTTCTCAGTGGAAACCCTGAAAATAGAAGGGCCTGGAATGAAACTCTCCAAACTCTAAGAAACTATGGCTTCCAACCCAAACTACTCTACCCGGAAAAAGTCTCCCTCATGATAGATGGTGAAAGAAAAACTTTCCATGACAAAACTCAGCTTTACAATTATATGAACACAAAATCAAACCTACAGAAAGTATTCCAGGAAATTCTCCACAGAGAAGAAACAAATAACCAAACACAAATGCCTACAAGAAGCAGATCACAATAACCAAACCAGAATAGACACAAAAAATTCAAATTCCATGATAACACCAACACACCTCTACCACCACAACATGGCAGGGATCAATTCAAATCTCACAGTCATCACCCTAAATATTAATAGCCTTAATTCACCCATCAAGAGACACAAGCTAACAGGGTGGAAAAAAAATTAGACCCCTCAATCTGCTGCCTTCAAGAAACCCACCTTACCACTAAAGACAGAAACCTCCTCAGGGTGAAAAGGTGGAAAAAAATATTCCAAGCAAATGGGAATAAGAAACAAGCAGGTGTAGCTATATTAATATCGGATAAAATTGACTTCAAACCAAAAACAATCAAAAAAGACAAAGGAGGCTACTTCTTACTTATAAAGGGAACAATCCATCAAGAAGATATTACAATCATAAATCTGTACACACCAAACACAGGGGCACCACAGTTCATAAAACAAAACCTACTTGACAATAAAACAGAAATAACCACCAACACCATCATAGCTGGGGACTTCAACACACCATTATCAGTAATAGACAGATCATCCAAACAGAAACTCAACAGGGAAGTAAGAGAGCTCAACAAAACCATAGAACACTTAGACCTAATGGACATCTACAGAACTTTCCATCCCAAATCTACAGACTACACATTCTTCTCAGCAGCCCATGGAACATTCTCTAAAATAGACCATATGCTGGGTCTCAAAGACTTCCTCCACATATTTAGGAAAATCGACATAATTCCCTGCATGATATCAGATCACAATGCTATATTGTTAGAAATCAACAACAAAAAAACCACCAAGAATCCCAACGGCAACTAGAAACTGAATAGCACACTCTTAAACAATAAATGAATAGTGGATGAAATAAAAAATGAAATTGCAAAATTCCTGGAATTGAATGACAATGAGAATACATCATACCAAAACTTATGGGACACAATGAAGGCAGTCCTCAGGGGAAAATTCATAGCACTCAATGCCTTCATAAAAAAGACAGAAAGATCCCAAATCAATAGTGTAACCATCCACCTAAAGGCACTGGAAAAACAAGAAAAATCCAACCCAAAGAGCTCCAGAAGGAAAGAAATAATTAAAATCGGAGCAGAAATTAATCAATTGGAAACCAAGGAAACAATTAAGGGAATTGACAAAACAAAGAGCTGGTTCTTTGAAAAAATAAACAAGATTGACAAACCTCTGGCCAATCTGATCAAGCAAAAAAAGAGAGAATCCAAATTAACAAAATTCAAAATGAAAAAGGAGAGATCACAACAGACATAAGTGAAATTGGGAGAATCATCAGGACTTATTTCAAAAACCTCTACTCCACAAAACTGGAAAATGTGGAGGAGATGGATAAATTCCTGGATGCATATCATCTACCAAAGCTAAACTCAGAGCAGATTAATCACCTCAATGAACACATCACACTCATGGAGATTGAAAAAGTAATAAAAAACCTCCCCCAAAAGAAGAGTCCAGGACCAGATGGAATCCCAGCCAAATTTTTTTTTAATTTTTTATTTATTTATTTGAGAGTGACAGACACAGAGAGAAAGACAGGTAGAGGGAGAGAGAGAGAATGGGCGTGCCAGGGCTTCCAGCCTGTGCAAACGAACTCCAGACGCGTGCATCCCCTTGTGCATCTGGCTAACATGGGACCTGGGGAAGCGAGCCTCGAACTGGGGTCCTTAGGCTTCACAGGCAAGCACTTAACCACTAAGCCATCTCTCCAGCCCTCCCAGCCGAATTTTATCAAACCTTCATGGAAGAATTCAAACCAATCTTTCTAAAACTGTGCAACACAATTGAAGAACAGGGAAAGCTACCCAACTCCTTCTATGAAGCTAGTATCACCCTAATCCCAAAACCAGGCAGAGATGCCACAAGAAAAGAAAACTACTGGCCTATTTCCCTAATGAACATAAATGCAAAGATCCTGAACTAAATATTCGTAAACCGAATCCAACAACACATCAAAAGCATTATCCACCTTGACCAAGTGGGATTTATCCCAGGAACACAAGGGTGGTTCAACATACAGAAATCTGTCAATGTAATACACCACATAAACAAGGTTAAACATAAAAACCACATGATCATTTCAATAGATGCATTAAAGGCCTTTGACAAGATATAACATCACTTCAATATCAAAACATTGGAGAGAATCGGCATGGCCGTTCACATCTTAACGTAATAATGGCTATATACAAAGCTCCAAAGGCCCAAATAATACTTAATGGAGAGAGACTGGAGGAATTCCCATTGAGATCAGGAACAAGACAGGGATGTCCTCTCTCACCTCTGCTTTTCAATATAGTTCTGGAAGTCCTTGCTTAAGCAATAAGACAGGAGCAGGAAATAAAAGGGATACAATTTGGAAAGGAAGAAGTTAAGTTAGCTCTATTCTCTGAGGACATGATTGTATATGTAAGAGACCCAAGAGACTCCATCCCAAAACACCTGAAGGTGGTGAACTCCTATAGCAAAGTAGCAGGATACAAAATCAATGCACAAAAATTGGTAGCATTTCTGTATGCAAATGACAAAGATACAGAAAAAGAAATAAAGGATATAGCCCCATTTTCAATAGCAACAAAAAAAATAAAATACCTTGGAATAACGTTAACCAAGGAAGTAAAAGATCTATACAAAGAAAATATAAAAACTCTCAGAAAAGAAATTGAGGATGACTTGAGCAGATGTAAAGACCTCCCATGCTCCTGGATAGTCAGAATTAACATTGTGAAGATGACAAACCTACAAAATGCAACATATTGATTTAACACATTCCAATTAAAATATCTTCAGTATTCTTCACAGAGATAGAGAAAAATGATCTCAAATTTCATATGGAAAAACAGAAGGCCTCACATATCCAAACATATCCTCAGCAAAAGAAATACCTCTGGTGGCATCACCATACCTGATCTAAAGCTATACTACAAAGCCATAGTAATAAAAACAGCATGGTACTGGCATAAAAACAGGAGTATAGACCAATGGAATAGACTTGAGGACCAGGATTTTGGGTCAAGCAACTATAGCTACTTGATATTCGACAAAGGCCTGAAGAATATAGGCTGGAAAAAAGATAGCATCTTCAATAAATGGTGCTGGACAAACTGGATAACCACATGCAGGAAACTAAAACTTGATCCAGACATTTCACCATGCACTACACTCAAATGCAAATGGATCAAAGACCTCAACATAAGACCAGAAACTCAAATAGTACTGGAAGAAAATTTAGGAAGGACTTTCCATGATATAGGAATGGAAAAAGACTTCCTCAACAAAACCCCAGTAGCTCGCGATCTTAAACAGTCACTCAACCAATGGGATCACATGAAGCTGAAGAGTTTCTTTACAGGCAGGCATATAATAAGCAAAGCCAATAGAATACCCACAGAATGGGAGAAAATATTTGTGGGTTATCCCACTGATAGAGGCCTAATCTCTAGAATCTACAAAGAACACAAAAGTCTAAACAATAAGAAGACAAATACCCTACTCAGAAAATGGGGTGCAGAGTTGAACAGGCAGTTCACAGAGGAAGATATACAAATGGCAGACACACACTTAATAAAATGTTCATCATCCCTAATCATCAAAGAAATGCAAAATAAAACAACTATGAGATTCCACCTTACCCCAATAAGGATAGCCAACATCAAAAAATCAAATGAAAATAAATGCTGGCGAGGATGTGGAGAAGCAGGAACACTCATTCACTGTTGGTGGGAATGTAGGATGGTACAACCCCTTTGGAAAGCAATATGGAGACTCCTGAAAAAGCTGACTATAGAGATAGCAACAGACCCAGTTATACCCTTACTGGGCATCTACCCTAAAACCTTCAAACCACAGGCCAGAGTGATTTGCTCAACCATGTTTGTAGTGGCTCAATTCGTAATAGCTAAAAGCTGGAATCAACCAAGATGTCCATCATTATTACAATGGATGTCTGCACAATGGAATTCTATACAGCAGTAAGAAAAAATGACACAATGAAATTTGAAGAAAAATGGTTGAGATTGGAACAGATCATTATCAGTGAACTTACCCAATCACAGAAAAATAATCACCACATTGTCCCACCTATCTACAGCACCTAACCTGAATCTACCCAAGATACCTTACATATCCAGCAAGCATCTCATGGACTAGACAATAGGATGGATGGGGAGGGAGGGGAGGGCACAGAAGTGGTGGGAAACACTAATCTAAACCCAAACAGCAATGGTACCATAAAATTCTACTTCCTAAATGGCAGACCAAATGGCTGAATCTTCACTAGACTCTTACAGAAAACCCCTGAACCACAAGACACTGGAGAGGGTAGGATCAAGACTAACCTAAATCTTCTACATTTTCCCTCCCTCCCTCTCCTCCTGTCTCCCCCCCCCCTCTCTAACTCTTGTATGTTAGTTATGTTTTTCCTCAATTTCTTAGTGGGCACTGACCTGTAACCCCCACTACCAGCTTGGGGCTACTATCCACAATGAGCTTTTGATCAGAGAAACCTACAAGGTTTCCAAAACAATGACAGACTTCTGTCAGAGTACTTGATGGCCCACCAAAGACCAGTGGTAAGACCCTATTGCTGAAGACTCCATACACAGCTGACACGTTAAATGGAATGGCATGGCTGGAAGCCAGGAGAGAGTCAGTCCCCAGACATCAGCGTGTCTAGTGCCAGAAGGTGCTGCATGGATGACTGGGGGAAATGACCAATATCTGTCCAAGCAACTCATTGTCTAACCTAATTAGCAACAAATAACCTGGTGTGATGCCCACACAAGTGCAATACTGGCACACAGCCATGGTGGGGAACCAACTGCTCTTGATTTGGCTAACTGATCCCCTCAGTGGTACGAGACCCATAGCTGGAGCTGGGAAACAAGTCACAACCATACCCAAACATAAGCCCACTCTCCAATATCAAGCTACCATCAATCATGGGGTACAAGAGGGCATACACCTATCAAACTCTCTATCAAAAAAGTAAGTGTTATCTCAATTTTCCAGGTGCTAACTTACTCTCCATTGGAGAATGTGCTTCTCTTTTTCAGATAGATGCAGATCCTAAGGAAAGTCCTGCATCAACATACCTCAAAAGGGGCCCGACTGAAATTAAGACAATTGGCGAAACAAGCAAGGGTGATGTTTTCCTGATGAACCGGATACAAGCACAAAGGTGAAGGAGACCAACACAAAGTAATATCAACTCCTACCAAATCAGAGAGCCAGAGCCTCAGAGGCCACCAACACCACAGCACTGAAGCAGACCAGAAATGAACCCAACATGGCTCAGGGAAATTTTGCGGAAGAGGGGCGGACATTGGGTCATGATATGCAGAGACCTTTATCATACCAAGATCTGTGGGCTAACTCCACAATGCACGACCCATTTACATCAACAAGGAGGGTCCAATGGGAGGGGGTAGATCATGGAAGGGCCTAAACAATTATACCAAACTTCCTGTATTTGCTGAAAAGAAAACAAATAAAAACACAAAAAAAAAATTTAACAAAAAAATAAAATAATTAAAAAAATAATATTTAACAAAATTCTATTAGTTAATGTATTTAGTGCTTACTATATAAATTCTTAGGCTATATTTTGCCTAGGTATGGTTATTGGAACATTTGCAAGACTTCAATCAACACATCAGTATTGATTGTTATAAATACTCCTGTGTTGTATAGCTAAGTGGTTTTAAACTTTATTTTATTTTTGCATTAGACCACAGGAAATAACTTTTTTACACTAATCTCATTAATGAGTGATGGATTTCTAAATTATTACTCATTTTGATGTTTTTCTTTTTTGCCACTTAATTTAAATAGCATCACAAGTATCCAAATCTTATCTAAATACATTTATTTTTAAAATATGACATATTAGGGCTGGAGAGATGACTTAGCAGTTAATGCATTTGCCTGTAAAACCAAAGGGGCTAGGCTTGATTTCCAAGGACCCATTTAAGCCAGATACACAAAGGGGTGCATGCATCTGGAGTTTGCAGTGGCTAGATGCCCTGGTGCACCCATTCTTTCTATATCTGTCTCTCCTTTCTTTTTCTCTCTCTCTCTGCTTCCAAATAAATAAATTAAAAAGTGACATATTTCTAAAATGTGTAAAAAACAAATTTTCTAATATAAGCAAGCCATTTTGATAGTGCTGTTGTAAGTATATACTAAGGAAAAAAAGGTGGGGGAATAAACAAAGAACTATGCTTTTTTTTCTTTTTTTTTTAAATTTAATTTATTAGTTTTCTTTTCAGTAAATACAGGCAGTTTGGTACCATTATTTAGGCTCATCTGTGATCTACCCCCTTCCATTAGACCCTCCTTGTTAATGAAAATGGGTCGTGCATTGTGGAGTTAGCCCCCAGTTATTGGTATGATAAATGTCTCTGCAAATCATGACCCAACATGTGACTCTGACATTCTTTCAGCCCCCTCTTCCACAAAATTTCCCTGAGACATGTTGGGTTCATTTTTGGTCTGCTTCAGTGCTGAGGTGTTGGGGGCTTCTGAGGCTCTGGCTCTCTGATTTGGTATGAGTTGATTTTTCTCTGCGTTGATCTCCTTCCCCTTTGTGCTGATATTCGGTTCACAGGAAAACATCACCTTTGCTTATTTTGCCAGTTGTCCTTAGTTTCAGTTGGGCCCCTTTTGAGGTATGTTGGGGCATGCTTTTAAGGTATATATTACTTGATTGAAGATGTGGAAGATGAACATATGAAAAATAAATACTATCTCAGGTGACCAAATTCTAGTCATTGTGTTGCAAATACCTTTTAAAACATCTGAGCAGAAGCTGTTTGGGAGAGGAAAAAGTTTATCTCAGGCTTATAGATACCAGGAGAAACATCATCATGGCTTAAGAAGCTGGCTCACTTCCATAGGTCCCTAGCAAATAGACACAAACGACAGCCAGAAACCATGAACAGCTGGAGCTCCAGCTTGGCTTAGAATACAATTTAGGGCTGGATTCCAAAAATACCCCCCACCTCACACAGTGGCACACCTCTTCCCCAGTAAGGCTCTGCCTGCTAGAGACTTAAATAGCAAGCCCAACCTTAATCAAAAATCCCTGAGGCTATGGGAGGGGACATACATTCACATTCAAACTACCTCATTCTGCCCCTGGCCCCTATATACTCATTACCATTTCACAATGAAAATTTCACTCATTCCAACTTTAAAAGTCCTATAGTCTTTACCAACATTAGCATTGTTCAAAAGTTAAAAGTTCCACCTGAAATTCAAGACTGTCTCTTAATTGTGAGCCCTGTAAAATTAAAACAAAGTTGCATACTTCCAACACATAATGGCACATGGTAAACACGTCCATTGCACAAAGGCATAACAAGGAGAGTGGACCAATGCAAAATCTATAATCTAAATATCAAAATTTGGCAGTTCAAGTCCAACATCAATGACCAGTGACAGAAGTCTCTGGATTCGAAGTTTGCCCCTCCAGCTGTATTGAGCAGCCCAAGGAAAGTTCTATCCCGAGACAGCAGCTGTCCATGGCAGCTGTGCCACAGTCCAGCTGTATCCTAAACATCTTTCAGTCTATACTGTAAATGGTTCATCTTCATAGCTTTATACAATGGCCTAACTTGTTCTCCACATACAAATTTCTACTGTGATTTACATGCTGCATGTCAGCAGCAGCTTCTTAAACCAGTTCATCTTCATACAATAGCCTTATTGGGATGCCATACAGGATTTCTACCTTGCTTCACTTTGCCACGTCTTAGTGGTTTCTGGAACTGTGTGCACTTCATGATCTGTGTGCCTGCATTTGTCATGCTTCCACAACCAGTACCTAATAAGTGACATAGCCAAGTTTGTAAATCTAGGAGAGAATAAACCTTGACCTTGAAGAGCAGCTTACTTCTTTATTTTTATTTTTATTTTTTAGGAAAGAAGCAGAGCAAGGGAAGGAGAGAAAGAATGGGTGCATCAGAGTCTCTACCCATTGCAAATTAACTCTAAACACATGTATAACTTTGTGCATTTAGCTTTATGTAGGTATTGGGGAAGTGAGCCCCAGTTGTTAGGCTTTGCAGGAAAGTACCTTAACTGGTGAGTCATCTCTTCAGAACCCAGGTTACTTCTTTAAAATTCTTCCTTGTAAGAAAAATTGCATTTCTACCCATTTGAGCCTTCTATCTGTGGATTTCACTATCAGACATTTTTTCCATTGTTTCAATGAAAAGCAGTAGGCTCACCCTTAATGGTGGTAATAAACTTAACAATTGTAGCTCAAATAACCTAAAACCAGTCTCTGTGCCTGTAAACTTCAAACTTGCTTTCTGTGATAAACCAAACATCTCTCATATCTTTCTGTTTTATACCATCTGCCAAACACACAAGTTCATTACTTTTAAAATACAGTATAAAATAAAACTAGCCCTCCCACATTCCTCCTGCAAACACATTCCAAAATAGCCACATCGTCAGATTTATTGCAGTAACAACCTCACTTCTTGGTATCAATTTTCTGTTCCAGTTTCCTGTTCATCCTTGGGACAAACACTCAGCCAGAAGCAGCTTATGGGAGGAAAGGGTTTATTTCAGGCCTACAGATTCCAGAGAAAACTCCATCATGGCTGAAGAGGCTGGCTCACTTCCATAGATCCATAACAGAGTGACACAACCAACAGCCAGAAACCACAAACATCCAGAGCTCCACCTTTGCTCTGACCCATACCTTAGGACTGGATTACAAGGTCTACCCCCAGTGACATTCCTCTTTCCCAGAAGAGCTCTGCCTGTTGGAGACTCAAGAAGCAAGCCTAAATCTTAATCAAACATCCATGAGACTACGGGGACATACATTCATATTCAAATCACCACACTGTGAAAGTATTGTATTGATGGTACTGCTCTCTTGAGCTACTCTTCTCCCACACTGGTGCTCTTTTAGGATCCTTTTTGTATGTTATCGATAGTACCATTTAACTCTAAAATAACCTCTAGATGCTTTCTATCTATTCACTTGTTTTGGAGGTAGACTTCCAATATAGAAGACCCTGGACAAATTTCCAGAAAGGAAGAAGGAAAATAAAGACCCAGACATGCATAAACTCTGCTTCACTGGAAGATACCAAAGCAGCCCAAGAGATCATAGTACTAGCCACATATAGCTTCTTATTTCATGGTAAAAGCAGGAAAATGTCATTTCCAATATCACTAAATGTAGGGTTGGTCAAACTAGTGTATCTATTTTTGAGGCAATTTGACATCACATGGACAAATTAAGGAAATGGGACTGATGCCATTAGAAGGCTTGAAGCAGATAAACTAAGAGCAAAACAGTAATTTAGGGAGTCTATGTGGTCCACAAATTAAAGCAAACTTGGTATAGTTCTCCAAAGTACCCTTAACCACATGTGGTGTCCCCTATACACTTATGTACTTTGAATGCTAGGTCCCCAGCTGGTGACAATTTGGGAATTAGATCCTCAGGGAGGCAGTATATTACCAGGGGTGGTCTTATGAGTGTTATAGCCAGCTTCCCCTTGCCAGTGTTCATGCTGCTGTTGTCCACCTGATGTTGGCCAGGAGGCGATGTGATGTCCTGCTCATGCCAACATGTTTCCCTGCCATCAGGAGCTTCCCCTGAAGTCTGTAAGACAAAATAAACCCTTTCCTCTCAAAATCTGCTCTTGGTTGGGTGTTTTCTGACAGTAACCATGAAGGTGACTACAACTGCACACACAAACATAACCTTATGCTCTCTATTGTTGGATTTTGATTAGTAGCGAAAGGTGTTTGAAAATGGTCTATTCTTTCTGTCTTTCTAAACATAAATTTTGTGCAACTATACATTGCTATATTTATACTATTTACTCCTAAATACAGTACTTATGTATTGATTTACTTTAATAATGTTGTATAATTAGCAGTTATAAACCCTAACTTATGCTCTGTGTACGGTTATTACCATTTGAAATTTATTTAACTAGGAATCTTCTCTTCTTTTTCATCATCTTCCTTCTTAGTCCATTTTGTTTCTGGTGCTGGTACTTAATCCTTGCATATACTATATGAGTGGTCTAACCACTAAGCTTCACTCCCAGGCTGGAACTAACATTTTCAAAGTGATTACTTATCACTTAAAGTGTATTCATTGAGGTACATCCCAGGGTGTTTACAAATTATGGTTGGTAAAACGCAAGTTGTTTAAAATAGCTGCATAGTTAAGACATGACAGAAAACCAGCACCTTGACTAAATGAAGTATAAAAGTTCAAAAAGTTCAGCAGTTTAATATAATTGGTGAAATAATTAAGACCCAGAGTCTCACTGATCCTATGTTCATGTACTTCTAAACAAATCAGATGTAAGATTCTTCTGCAAGGCTCACTTGATAAGATATTAGCACATCTGTGTATAAGCAAGCTTCTCACAAGGCAACACTCAGTATATCTAGCAGAGATAAGACTTTCCTAGCTGTGTAATAGTTGCACGAGTATTAGGGAGCTATTTTATTTAAAAATGGTTGCAAATTTGTTCTGAGATTTGTTTGCCTTATAAAATAATATCTGTATATAAGGTGGTGAGAAAAGTGAGTACCTATTTATTCTAGTCACATTTATTTTTAAAAACATCTCATTTCCTAAATGATCTAATTAGATTGAATCAAATTTCAACCTGAGTAAATCAAAGAATAAATAAAATTAATATTCCTGTCCATATACCTGTATGCATACCTCCTTTAATCCTATATCATCCTTATTTTTTGCTTCTGAAAGAGCCATCAGAAAGACACTGGGATAAAAATGAAAGTGATGATTGAATTAAGGAGGAACGTGTATAAGGCAGAATTACATTTCCCAGATTCCCTGTTCCTAGTTGTTTAGATTTGTCCTAGAGTTAAATATAATAAAAGACCTATAATGCTTTCTGTTTGTTCTTGATTTTCCTTCTCTGCAACTAGTCCTTTTTCTAAATGCTAACTCTAAACATGTATTTATTTATTTATTTTATTTAAGAGAGAGAGAGACAGAGAGAGAAGCAGGAGAGAGAGGCAGATAGAGAGAGAATGGGAGTTCCAGGGCCTCCAGCCTCTGCAAACAAACCCCAGATGCATGTGCCACTTTGTTCAGCTGGCTTATGTGTGTCCTGGAGAATTGAACCTGCTTCCTTAGGCTTCGCAGATAAGTACTTTAATGGCTAAGCCATCTCTCTAGCCCATCTAAGTGCGAATTTTAACTAATTAACTATTTCTCCCTTTCTAAACTCCCAGTATGGCAGTTAGCTGGTTATCCATTTTTCAGGTTGTCAAGTACTACTGCATCTTTTAATCTCTCCTAGGGTTATGTGCATGATGAAATATCAATCTAGGAATTAAAGATAGTTTTGTGGAAATTAAAAACAGAATACTGAAAGTTCAGTTTCAATAATTTTATACAGAAGCTTCCAGTATTAGAAATCCTTCCAATCTTCATGGACATTATAAGAGATATATAGTATGTGGAGAAAATGCATATTTCAAGATGTCCTTGTAGAAGATAATACCTCACAAAGAAATTCTTATGAATATAGACAGTAGTATTTTATCTAGCTTTTACATTTTTTAGCTTAAGTGTAGATTTATGTGTTTTTGTACCAATATGTTGTTCTGTTGTTCTGTTTCATAAATAAAACAGGTTTTAAAAAAGAAAAGCTGAACATATTGGGATTTTATATCTTCAGATGATTATCTCAATTTTTTAAGGAAAGAGCTTTATAATGCTAATAAAAGGAATTATTTGTAAAGCCTGTACTAGCCATAAAAAGTGTAGTTTTTAAATTACTATTTTGCTTTGCATTTTTCTGATAGGGTTTCACTATGTAGCTTAGGCTGGACTTGAACTAGAGATTCTCCTGCCTCAGCCTCCCAAGTGCTAGGATGACACATGTTCCCTGTGCTTGGCTTGTGATACTTCTTTAATTCACTCAAAGTTTCAGAATATATTACTGGATATTGTGAATATCACGAGGTATAATATACAGTCTCTTCTCCCTCCACATTGAAGCCACATTGTGGTTAACTGGTTAATCTTGACTCTCAAGTTGATTAGAATAAGAAATATCTAGTATATTAGTAAGGCATACCTTTGGGTATGTCTGTGAACACATTTTTAGAGAGGATTAACTGAAGGGAAAGACCTAATTTGAATATGAGCAGTGCCATTCTGTAGGCTAGGACCACAGGCAAAATAAAACAGGAAAAAATATAGCTGAGCACTTGTATTCCCCTTTCTCTACTTATTGGTCTCCCAAGACATAGAAAGCAGCCACAGGTTCATCGAGACACAGTCACAATCTATTCCTGCCACTATATTCCTCCTATGGTTAGAGTATATGCATCTCCTTAGACTATGAAGTAAAACGAGTTCTTCTTCCCTTCAGGTGTCACAGCCAGCATCAAAGTAAATGATATACAGGATAAGCAATGAAGTCACATACACATGTATAGTTCAAATGCCAAGCAAGTTCCTGTATGAATGAATGTGTTAGATATTGATGTGTAGTGCAAGAATACACAGTGCAGAGACTGTGTGACAGACATGAAAAGTGGATGCTTCAGGACATGAGGCTATGTAGCTAAGTATGAAGAAGGACACGGTTTCATCTTAAGCAAATATAATGTGAATTTTAATAAAAACTGAGTGGCAATTAATGCAAGGCATTCACAGAATGTAAAATTACAGATAGAAGCATTTGTCTTTATTAAGCATGTATTAGCTTCTGGAAAGAGCAATTAAACATATGGTTCTGCCCATGTTCACAGAACCGAGTCCTGGATTTGGTGAAGGAGTTTAGAAAATATTTGATCCTGAACTGAGTTGCTGTTTCCCCTCTGTTCGCCTGATGGGAGCTAGCCAAGGATCCTAAACCTCTTCACAAGTCTTATGTTGTTTCCATTTGCTTCCAAACGCTTGTGTATTTAAATGTTTCAGTGTTTCCCTTCTGAGAGACAGTTGTCAGTGATGATTACAAAATGTTCTTTGAAATATGACTAGCAGCACATTGAGAGAGGCTGTTTCAGTGGACAGAATTCATGGCCGCCTCCTACATTTGGCATCTTCCTTCCAACAGAGCAGGAAGTCGCAGCACATTTGTTTAGTGAAAAAACTTGCATTCATTGTTTGTGCTGACTGCATGGGAGGCTGAGTGGGTCTTTATATTACTGTTCTGATTGTAGGGCACTTTTGATTTCCCATTAATGGTGTTTGGAGGGTTGTGAAATTTAGTGACCCCATTATTTTCACAGGCTTCCTTTAAAGAGGCATAATTCCTACAAATATTGCCTTTATCTCCTGCTGAGACAATCAGAATCCAATTTTAGAATATGAGCAAATGAGGTGAGAGGCATAAATTCACTAACAATGACAGAATTTTTAAAATATCACTTGATAATTCCCATTTAGTTTAGAATTGAGGAGCATACTGAAACAAGTTTTTCTTTTTCGTCTTTGCACTTTACATTTTCTATTGGCTTCTGGGCAAGATGATGTAGACACTTTTTTGAAATTTCCTCTTTTGCTTATACTTGGAAAATACATAGAAATAATTTTAAACCCACAGGCTTCTTTCCTGTGTTTAGGAGTTGCTAGAGATCAGATCTTTCTGCCATAAAGTCATCTTACTTTATGAATTATGTGTAGAGTAATAAATTCTTACTACAGATCTGGCAGGACCATGACATCAAATACTGCCTTCTAGTGGCAAAATCAAATATCAATTAAATAAATAATTATAATAAAAGTTGTGAATACCAGTGATTAATTGTTTACTTTTGGGGAGGAGCATTTTTGAGGCTCCCTTTTGATTAACAACTACTATATACTGTATACTTTTGCACACAATGGGTATCTTACATACTTTATTAGGACTTCCTGATATTGAAGTTTATTGAGATTTCAGTCTAACTATAAGGTCCTTTATTAAGAGGCCAAGAGCATGGGAAGAAGCAAAAGGGAAAAATATAGGACATTATTGCAACTGTGGCAAACACAGGAGCATAGCTCTTGCAAAAACATTGTTTTCCTATTAAAATGCAAACAAGTATAATCAAATGTTTGAATTTTTTAAGAAACAATAGAACAAGTGACATCTGAAATAAAACATCCCACTGGAAAACCTTTTGCATGCTACAAAGCATGGCTATGAGAAAGGACAACTAGGCTTCAGGACCACTGTTTGTACCCTTTGGAAATTTTATGTCACTTTAAGTGTGGCAGATAATTGGCTTTCTGAAAAATGAAATCCAGTAATTAATATATGCCCAAATCCATTCTGACAACATTTTAATGTTAAAAATGTTACTTGAGCCAGGTGTGGTGGCACATGCTTTTAATCCCAGCACTCGGGAGGCAGAGGTAAGAGAATTACCGTGAGTTTGAGGCCACTCTGAGACTAATTCTAGGTCAGCCTGGGCCAGAGTGAGACCCTGCCTCGAAAAACCAAAAAAAAAAAAAAAAAAGTTACTTGAAAATGATTCATATAATTTCATACAATTTATGACTGCATAGATGTTTTATGTATTTATTCATTTATCTACACATCCCTCCCCCATGTATCCATTCATTCACCAGGCCACAGATTCCCTGGCCCACATGTCCATCCATCCATCCATCCATCCATCCATCCATCCATCCATCCATCCATACATACATACATACATCTGTCAATGCCTCTGTTCTTCATCTACTAAATGTGTAGAATGCCAGTTGCTAGATGACAGGTTTGTTCTGATGACTAGGAGTAGCTTTGCCCTGCATCTGCAATGATGTTCTAAACTTTCTGGGCATTTTCTTGCCTGCTGCTAGGGAACATAGAGTGACTTCATTGATTCCCTTCCCACCTACCAGTGTGAGATGTTCAAATTAAAGCAAAAATGAGAACAAAAAACCCCTCTGGACATGTACAAGGTTCAGAAAATATAATTTTGCCACAAAGCTCTTGGCCATTAGAGTTTCTGTTGACCCCAGTGCTAGACTGCTTTAAAAATAAGTCATATATCTGTACTTTTTTTTCAGATACTGTCCTATGGCTGGTTACATAGATATCTTTAAATAAGCCTCTCTTCAATTTTACAAAATAAATTCTTTATGTTACAAGAGGACTTAGAGTAAGGTTTCTTTAAATAGCAAGCTTTCATTGCATTCAAAGAATAAATCAATTTTAAAAATTGATTTACAAAATACTTTATGGGAACAAATCTATTGCAGAAAAGCTGTTACAGAATTCAGTCCAATAGGCTTTAAAATTGTAGAACTAATTGCTTATCTAAAAGCAAAATAACTATATCCTCTTGGCTGAACCCCAATTCTTTCACACCCACACCTTTGTTTAGTCTTTTGGATTGATGTCCAAGCTAAGTAAACATTTCAAGAAATTCCATACTTACAAATACTCAGCCAGGAGGTAGAAGCAAGTATTTCTGAAAAAGACATTTTCCTACTTATTGATTGTTATCTAATGTTAATTCATAATTTTCCAAAGTAGAAAACAAAAAGAAAATTCCACATTATCTAGGATAATTGCTTTGCTCAGTGTGAGCTGCACAGCTCTTTTTTTCTGTTTATTTTTGCTAGTTATTTTTTGACCCTAAAAGAAAACAAAACTGAAGTCTAAAAACATTCATTAGCAGGAAATTCTGATAGACCTTCTTGACAGGTCATCAAAGTGGCATTTATTTAGCACATTAGGAATAAACATGTAAATAATACTTTTGTAGCCAGATAAATACAAAAACCCTAACTGAAAGACTGAGTCCCCTTCCCAAGAGGCAAACTCTCACTTCTATCTGCCTGGGCATGCAATGTTTATTGTCCCCTTATTTATCTCTTTTGCTTCTGATAGAAAATGTGAATTTTTTTGTTTTACTTATCTCGACATATAATTAACATATTCACCTGAATGATAAATTGCTTCCTTCCTGTTCTTTTAGCAGTTAGCTAAGGGCCCGAAATTTGAGGATGAACATTATATTAAATGCTAGCAAGCTCTATAGAGAGATGTCAGGTTCACTCACATCTAGACTCAGTCAATAGTTTCTGAGATGCTTCCTTCATCTCACAGAAAGAAGGTGATGTTGAAAATAATTGGTAGGACCAATGAAAGAGAATTGATGCCACCTGTGATCTTGGAGAGGTGGCTCCATATTCTCAGGAGTGTCTGGAGATGGGTCTCTGTATCTCTACTTGAGAAGGCCCAAGATGAGGAGCTGGGTGACAATGATTATGAGGCCCAGGGAGTAGCAAATCCTGCAGATTCAAAGATGGGAAGGGCAAAGATGTGCTTTGCTTCTCAATGGACAGAGCACACAATTAGCTAGGAGCATGCTATGTGAGCAGGCTGTTTGTCAGAGCAAGGCACAGTGTACTTTTGGAGTAATTCCTAAGGACTGGCAAAAGTAATAAGTAGCTCCCTGGGATAGGCAACATGGCCAGGCCAGGGTGCTTATGAGGCCTTAGAGGAGCTCAAAAAAAAAAAAAAATTCCCATCCATTACCAAGGTAAGGATGTCAGGGAACAGCAATATCAATCAACTTGGACATCTTCTCTCTCATTCTCCCTCTTTCCCATTGTGGAATGGCCAAAGGCTGTCAAGTTGATGGTAGATGGTGGTGATGGTGGGTTGGGGGGAAGCAGGAAGCAATAAATTGCTTCTATTGCAGGAAAGAACCTGTATGAAGGTTGAGAGTTGAATATGTAACATAGCTCTGACTTGATATGTTAAAATCCAAAACTAGACTGTTGTTTAGAATTAGGTTCTTCCAGAAATATTATTGGAGGCAGGAAAGATTATGAAGTGTTTTTAGGAGTTCCCCGAGAAGAATGATGATTTTTCTGATTGACATAACTGAGTTGGCCAAACAAATCAACTGTTATTTATACAATAGAATGAGCTAAAAATAACATTTTATTAATTGGGAGACTACGAGGTGGCAGGAGGAAAGGCTGGCAGTCTTATATAATATTTTATTAAAGAAGAAGTATCTGCCAAGTTTGGGGATAACAGATTTATTCTTGTCAGTCAAGTTGTCACCCAGGCCTCTTCTGAGAATCATGTAGAGTCTCTGTTGTCTGTCACTAAACCCTATCTCTTGCAAGGAGCTTCAAGTCCTTGCTATCTATGTTCCCACTCTCTGTCTACTGCTCTTCAAGTCTTTGTCATCTGTAGCCTGGACTATTGCAATATACATATATGCATTTTTTGTAATTATACATCCTGTCCCTCATCTCTCACCTTCTAGCTAGGGTATGGTAGTAACTCAGGTGTTTTTAATTAAGATTTAGCTTGCAACTTTAGTTTCCAGCAGGTGGAGCTCTGGTGGGAGGAAGTATGCCACCGGGGTTGGATCTTCAATCCAGCAATATAGTGTATTCAGAGCAGCTTTGAGCTCTGGCTATTGTGCTTGCTGCTGGTGGTGACTGTTTCTTTGCTGCGAATGTTAAAGTGAGTCAGCTTCTTCCACCACTTGTGATGTTCCCCTGGATTCTGTAAAGCCTGAAACAAACCCTTTCCCCATACAATCTGCTTCGGGTTGGGTGTTTGTCCAGCCACGTAAAAGTAACTGAAACATAGGGTAATCATTCTAACATGTGAGTCATGTCACTTTTCCTCTCAGAAGGACAGTAATATGACATAGCTGGCTCACCTCTTCTACTTTATCCTTCTACCATCTTTCCCTCCTAGTTACATTGATAGGTTTCTAAACAATTGTTTTCCCTTTTCCTAAGATTGCTTCTGATCCTGAAATAGTTTATTCCTGCCTTGTCTGATTCACAACATCTTGCTGCCTTTGGTGTTATGACCATCAAAGGGTTTTCTGTGGCTCCACTAATGCAGGTGGTCAGGCTGGCCCAGGGCCTTTCTGGCATCACTTTCCTCAGGAGGTGTCCTAGCTTACCAGCAGGGCAGTAAGAAGTGATCAGCCAATGAAAAAGCCCACACAGCAGTTGATGTTGCAATCTACGCAGTCCTAAGGAACTAACATCCACCAAGATCAGGTCAGGGAGAGTCATGATGAGACACACACCTGGGTAAACAGATCTGCTTTCCCTGCACATAAGAAGCCATCTGATGCACAGGCCATTAGATCTTATAAAAATGCTCTAGTCTCCGCTACCATGGCCAGTGTGTGCAGAGAAGCTCAAAGCTAAGGCTCCCTCATCTGGCATTCGGGGCTCATTGTCCCAGTCTAAATGAATTTTACCAATCAGAGATTATCCTATTTCCAGTAAGTCTGGTTAATACTTATCATTTTATCTGGTTTCCAAGTAACTTTGTAAAGGAGTGGCTAAATGTTGTATTCTTGCATAGAAAGAAGAAGGTTAATTAACCCTTTCACTCCCCCCTTCTTTCCTATGAACCCTTCCTATCTCTATACCTCCACCCAAATTACTTACTGCTTTCCTTAATGTAATAGTAATTTTTATTTGTTATTTTGAAGTTCTAGTTTTATAGGACTATCTGTTTGTAGATGTGGGAAGGAGCTTTATAAACATGTGCCCCAAACTCTAAGGATAATTTTTGTTTTTTGCAATATTTGTTGGAAAAAAATAACATAAGAGTAAATGAAGAACTCAAGTACATTTTGGAGGTTTCACTTACCTCTTTTCATCACCTTGTTATAAAAGGCAAGCTATTAGTTTTTTATTAGTTATGAACACAGTGTATATACAGTCATGTTGGTACCATTGTTAGCCTCCTCACTGTCCTCCACCCTCTGCAGGGAACTTCCTCATTGGGGAATATGGGTTGTGTATTGTGGGGTAAGCTATCAGTTATGGGTAAGATGCAATGTCTCTGTGCATAATAACCCAACTTGTGGCTCTAACAATCTTTCTGCCCCCTTATCTGCAAATTTCCCTGAGCTTTGTTGGGTTCATTTTGGGTCTACTTCAATGAAGAGGTTTTGGGAGCCTCTGTGTCTCTGGATATCTAGTTTGGCAGGAGTTGAATGCTCTCTGTGTCTATCTCCTTCACCCTTGTGCTGCTGCCATGTTCACCAAGAAAGCAGCACTCTTGGTCATTTCCCCAATTACTCTTGCTTTCAGCTGGAGCCCTGTTGAGGTATGATGGGCTGCTTCTCGCCTTAGGATCTGCGTCCATCTGAAAAAAGAAGTAAATTCTCCAATGGAGAGTGAAGTCAGCACCAGATAAATAGGATAACCATTATTATTATTATTTTGCTTGTTTTGTTTTTTGAGGTAAGGTCTCCCTCTAGTCCAGGCTGACCTGGAATTCGCTCTGTCTTCTCAGGATGACCTCAAACTCATGGTGATTCTCCTACTTCTCCCTTCTGAGTGCTGGGATTAAAGGCATGCGCCACCACACCTGGCAACCATTATTATTTTAGAGATAATTTAATAGGTGTAGGCTCTCTTGTAGCCCACAATTGGTGGGAGCTTGGTCGTGGAGAGCAGGGTCATTTTTTGGATATGGTTCTGACTTGTTTCCCAGCTCCATTCCACTGAGCAGATCAATTAGCCAAGTAAAGAGCAGCTGGTTACCCACCATGGCTGTGTGCCACTATTGCACTTGTGTGAGCACACATCAGGTTGTTTGTTGGTGGGCAGCTTAGACCATGAGTTGCTTGGACAGATGTTGGTCATTTCCCACCAGTTGCTCCTGTAGAACCTTCTAGAACTAGACGAGATATCTAGGGACTGACTCTCTTCCAAATTACAACCAGGTCATTTAATGTTCAGTACCAATGGCATATAGTGTCTTCAGCAGTGGAGTCTTACCACCAACCCTTGGTGGACCATCAAGTACTCTAACAGAAATCTGTCTACTTTTGGGAAACCTTGTAGGTCTCTCTGATCAATACCTCATTGTGGATGGTAACCACACGCTGGTACTGGGAGTTATAGGCCAGTGCCAAGGAAAAGAAGGAAGAAATAGATAGGTAATATGAAGGAGATAGAGAGAAGAGAGAGAAGAGGGAGAAAGAGAGAGAGAGAGAGAGAGAGAGAGAGAGAAAGAGAAAGAGAAACAGGAGAAGATTAAGGTTAGTCTACACCTTACCCTCTCCAGGGCCCTGTGGTTTAGATGTCCTCTCTAAGGACCTGATGAAGGTTCAGCCATTTCGTCTGCCTTTTAGGATGTATGGTACCATTGCCATTTGAGTCCAGTTTTATGTCCCTCACCCCACCTTTGCCCTCCCCTCCCACCCTACCCTCCTTATTGTCTGGTCCTCAAAATGTTTATTAGGTATTTCAGCATATAGATACTTATTGTAAATAAGATCTTCTAAAAATTGATGGATAAAATATGATCTATGTTAAATTAATGTTTCCACAATTTTAATTGAGCAAATGCGACTTTTTAATCAGCCCAGCTCATGAATTAAAGATCATCATTAAACTATAGACCATGGAAGACTTCCATGTTCAAGAGATGTTCTCAATCTAGAGCAAATAATGACCTCTGGATTTAATGCATATGTTATTACCAATATGATCCCTTAGATTCATTTCATGAATTTTAATCTTTTCCAAAAGATGCTCATAATGCCTGGGAAAGAGAAGGAGGTAAACAGCAGCTGTTTACCAGAAAATCTCTCTGGTCCCTGCTGAGTTAACACAATGGCTTCTGGGAGAATGGTATGACTCAGTCCCCTCTTGGTATTTGCCACAGACTCATAATTTCTTCTATACTGCATTCTTTCTACCCTGATCAGAGACCATCATTATCAACATTTGGGAATGACTCAGATGTATAACAGAGGTCAGCACATTATGGGTCTGATTCCTGTTCAGCCTTGTTTGCTTCAACTTCAGCCCATTCTCTGTAACTCTGGGGAAGTTTAGACGTCCTGAAGAATTCAGATAAAGTTTGAGGCCGAGGATCTCTTTATATGAGACTTTAATTTTTTTTTAATTTTTATTTTTTTAATTTTTTAATTTTTATTAACATTTTCCATGATTATAAAAAAATGCCATGGTAATTCCCTCCCCACCCCCACTTTCCCCTTTGAAATTCCATTCTCTATCATATTACCTCCCCATCTCAAGAGACTTTAATATTGTTTGCTCCTAAAAACATGAAAGGAAGTGGCAGGTGCTGGCATAGGCTTAGAACAATCGGTTCCCATTGAAGAGAGACTGAGAAAATGACTTCCAGTAGAAAAGTAGACTCTTTCATACTGTAATAACTCCCTTGGCTCAAAGGCTCAGGTGGGAAGAATGAAGCCTAAGGCCAACTTGGCTTCACTCTTACAATCCTGTGCCCAGATTTCAGTCATTTCCAAGTATTTATGTTTTTATCATCACATATGTGGAAGAGGAGAAAATATAACAACTGTTTATTATATCTGAAGTGTCTGTGAAGTGAGTCTGAAATGCTAATCAGAACCTAACCTACATGTCAAAAGTGAAGGAGACATTCAGTGTGTCCCTGGGGTGCACTAGTGAAGGCAATGTTTCTATGTGAACTGGAATTCTTACTTGCTTATAGCATATAAGACATCAATGCAGAAATAAATATTTTACAGGGCATGCCTTGAACATCACTAATTGATGAATGATGAGTACAGTTCATGATCAAATAGAACCAAGTTTCCTTAACATTCATTTGTATTGAGATGAAGCCATTTAAGTTGTCTAACCAGATACCTGGAAAGGTCCCTTTGCTCCTAATTATAAAAACATAAGTAAATAGATATTTGTGTATTTGAATGTTGTTTCTCAAATTTTTTATTTAGTAATTTTACTATGTTGGCTAAAATGAATGACAACAATGTCATAGATGATGTTGAATAAAACTCCTGGGACAGATTTCTTTCCAGAAAAGACAAAATCAAAATGAGTCAGACACATTTATTCATTTGCACAGCAATTCAGTGGAGTTTCTTTGGGCTCTTGTTGTAAAGCATACCTATACTAAAATAATTGTATATCATGGTTCCGTGTATAATATGGTTCCATATTCATGACAACTAACACGTATGGAGTGTTAAGCATTGCACACTTAATTTTTATTTCCTACAAGCCAACCCGTGTCTCAAGTGCTATTACTTTCATTTCATAAATGAAGACCCTGAAGCAAGGATAAGTTAGCCCGAGGCCACTTACCTGGTAGAGAGTAGAACTAGACACTGAACTTCAGTAGTCTGGCTCGAGAGCGCACATGGCTTAGTTACTACTGAAAGTACATGAGGAGTCTGAGAGTAAACATGACTTTGTTCATGGTTTAGGGTAGAAAATGAAGGACAACAAGATGTGTTCCCGAAGTAGTGCATGGCTTTGTCTTTATTAGTATAACCAGGGCTACTTTTGCCTTCCTGACCAACCTTCATAGCCTTTGTCTTGGCATCATGCCCTTTCTTTGCTATGTTTCCTACCTTGCTCACTGCATTTGCTTCAGTCTAGATGATTCGGGAATTTGGGGTGTCTTCAAGAGTGCAGGAACCTTTTCCAGCTCTTGGGTGGGCAATAACTTAGGAGCTATTTTGCAGGATGGTCATGGTTATGCAGAACTTCCACTGAATCAGTGGCCATCAAGGTTCTTGTCTTATGAATTTCAATGAAGAAAACCCAGAGACCAGTGGATAAAGTTTAAAATGATCTTATTATAGAGCTTATAGAGATGGAGCTTAAAAAGGAAATAACACATAACTCCTATACAGTGGGAGGGGAGTTTTAGAAATGGAATAGCCTATGTACAGACTCCAGTTGTAGTCTTTTTAGGAGTTTCAGGATGTGAGTCCTATCACCAGACGTCTGGGTTCTGCCAGGTTCTCAGGAAGGGATTAATCTCTTTATATTCCTTTCTCCTCTAAGGAAGAAAGAGAATCAGAGGTGCCTATTCACCACCTCAGGTGAAGTTTATTATTATTACTATAAGCAACATATTTCAAATGGGTATATCATGTGTTGGTACTGTCTTTTCCCTCATCCCTGCCCCCATTACACTGGGGTTGTTACTCAGTGGGGTTGCAGATCTTCCCCATAGGGTTGTGGGTTATATGTTGTAGGAGCAGCAGTGAATTATTTTTGCAGGGAGGGAATGCCTCTGGGCATGATGTCTCAACCCGTGGCTCTTACAATATTTCTGCCCCCTCTTCTGCAAACTTTCCTGGGCCATGGTGGGTGAGTTTTAAGTCTACTTCAGTAATAAGCTCTTAGGAGCCTCTGGATCTCTGCTTTGGTAAGTGTTGAGTATCCTCAGGGCCTGTTTCCTTCACCCTGGCATTTATTACCAGGCTCAGCATGGAAGCAGCACTCTTGCTTGTCTTCCCAATTCCTTTGTGGTTTCAAATGTGGCTTGGCTGAAGTGTGAGGGGTAGTTCATCTTTTTCATATCCTCTACCTTCTGAAAAAGGAAAACAGATTCCTCAAAAGAGAATGAAGTCAGCATAGTTTAAGTGAGATAAGCATTATTAATTTAGGGAGAATTTGATGTATGTAACCTGTCTTTTTCGCCAAAGACTAGGGAAAGCTTGACACTGGAGAGCATAATCTTTCTCTCCGTAGGATTCTGATTTGGTTCCCAATTCCAGATATGGGTTCCCTTACACTGAGCGGATCTCTTAGCCAGTCAGAAAGCTATTGGTTACCCACTGAGTCTGTGTGCCACTATTGCACTGGCATGTACATGGCATCAGGGTATTTGCTTCTGAGTAGCTTACACCTCTGGTTGCTCAGACCATTGTTGGCCATTTTTTCCCCAGTAGCTCAAGTATAGTGTTTTTCAGCACTAGACAGACTGTCTGGGAACTGGCTTTCTTCTAAATTCTAGCCAGGTATTTCCAGCTGTGTGTCAGCAGAATATGATGTCTTCAACAAAAGGGTCTTAGCTTTTTGCCTCAAGTAGGTAATTAAGTACTTTGACATTTTTGATTTGGGGATCTTGTAGGTCTCCCTGATCAACAGCTCAGTGTGTGTAGCAATCAATCTCTGGTACTGGGAGTTACAGGCCAGTGACAGATTTTTTTTTTTTTTTTTTTTTAAGCTTAAGCTTCATCACACCCTCACCAGAGTCCTACTTTCAGCTGATCCCCCTTACTCCTTTTCAGGGTCATAACTTTTAGGCTAGCTTTAAGGATAAAGGTTTCTGTGGTACCTACTCATTTTGGATTTAGTTTTGTGTTTGTTTCCCCCCTCCTTTTCCCCTCCCCACAAGCGCTTCCATTCCTATTGTCTGGGAAGGGTCAAGGACATTATTCATTTTTACTTTCCAGGCCGTGTCACTCCTAAACTGTCTAATGTATACCTATACCTGTATCTTTTTTTTTTTAGATCCTCTCCCTACTTGAGATTCAGTTCCAAGATTAATCTCAATGTAATAAACTTCCACATGTATATATGTACAATTTGAGTTTGCTCCAAGATCTCTGCTTCATAGTGTGTGTGTTGGCGGCTGGGGCTACAGACCTGGTTTTGTTTTTCTTTTATCAGCCATCTCCCCACCCCTGACCACTTCCTGCTCCTTACTTCTAAGAGGACAATTCTCATAAATTTGACCATATTAATTCTCTGTGTGGAAACAACTTTTATCTTTGAATTATTTGCAAGATAAAAGCAGAGCTTAAAGTGATTGGAAAGCTTTTTCAGGCATAGCTCCTGTCTAGTTTTAACAATGCAATGCATTTTTAATGATAATAAAATATGTGGCTAGATTATTTACTTGCTTTCTATTCTGTACACCTGAGTAAGCCAAAAGCCCAATTTACAGAGTTCAGATGAGGAAATTACCTTTGGAAGTGTACAGGGAGTCTGAAGAAGAAAGATACTACTTTCTTATGGAAGATTTTTCTTACCTCCTGTGGTCCCTCATCTGTCTCCATTCCTAAACTAATATCTGCCATATGAGCATACCACATCAGCACCCCACCACATCATCACACCAGCACACAACCACACCAGCACACAAACACATCATCACACTAGTATGCAACCACATCATCACAAAACACACCACTATACCATCACACAAGCACACTACCACATGAGCACAACAGCATACCAGCACAGCACCACACCAGTAAACCACCATAGCAGCATACCACTATACTAGAATGCCACACACCAGCATGCCACAATGCAAGGATACCACCATACCACACATCAATACACCACCATACCAGCACAGTGCTAACTTCATGTTGGTTCAGCCTTTGAGAGAGTATAGCAGTGGAGCTGATGGAAAGAGTCTTTGGAATAAATAGTCATCAGGATCTAATTTTAGATTATGATTTAAAACAAAAAATCTAACCAAATTAACATTGAAATCAGCTTTTCACAAGGCCAACTACCATGGCAGTGTCTCTGACATGCTTATGAGCTGAATCATGTTCTGCCAAAATTCTTATGTTGGCCTACTGTCTGTAATCTCTGACTGTGACTGTATTTGGATCTGGGAATCTCTACAGAAGTGATTAAGGCAAAATGAGAGCATAAGGGTGATGTCTAATCTAAAATGAGTCTTTATGAGAAGGAATCAGGACATGAGCATAATCAGATGGGCAATTACATGAAGACCCAAGGAAAAGGTGGCCATCACCAAGCCTCGGTAAAAGAGAAACCCAGAAGAAGCCAACCACTGGTCTCTGACTGCTACTTGTAGGGAAGAAAGTTGGGTAAATCTCCCAGCTCTTTGTTATGGCTGTTCTAGAAAACTAATACAAAGGTGTAAAACTTTTCTAGTATGTTTTCTGAGTCACTGATATGTGATATGTTTTATTCTAGGTTGCATGTTACTGGTTTCTCAGAATACCTGTGAGGGGTTGCCACCTGTATCACTATCTTGAGGTTGAGGATGCTCCAATATGGGCTGGCTAGTTAAGGTTGTTGGGTTAAATAGCTTAAAAACAGAAAGGTCATAGTTTTCAAAGCATTTATTTAGTTATTTAGTAATGAGAAAGAGAATGCGCATGCCAGGGCCTCTAGCCACTGCAAACATCCTCCAGACACATGTGCTGCCTTGTGCACCTGGCCTTATATGGGTACTGGGTTGAACCTGGGTCCTTAGATTCTGCAGGCAAGCGCCTTAGCCCCTGAGCAATTTCTCCAGCCTAGGACTGTAATTTTTAACTGTAATAGGCTTGGATATTGTTTGTGCTGCCTGCTCAACTATCTCCTACATCTTACATCTAGGCATCCCTGACTCTGTGCATTCCTTATTTATCATTCCAAAGTTCTTAAAGACTTTGCAGAAGATAATTTCTTTACTCATAAATGGTTTTAGCCCTCTTATTTTCTTAACTAAAATAAAATCACACCTACACTGTGACTAGAATTAAGTCCTTTTCTCTGGATATCTGCTCCACTTCATATGCCTGTAGCAGTTACTTTCTGATTGGTGGGACAAACCACCTGGCCAGATTCAATTAATGGAAAGAAAAAGAGTTTACTTCAGCTTACAGTTTCAAGGGAAAGCTTCATCTTAGCAGGGAAATCATGACAAGTATGAACAGCCAAGCAGCCACCACATCACCACAGTAGCAGGAAGTAGTTTAACACGAAGCTTGGAGCTGGGCTATATTAATTACCCCAAAGCCTACCCCCAGGGACATTCTTCAGCAAGACTCCACCTCCCAAAGGCCCCACAACCTTCCCAAATTGTTGCCAGCTGGGGACAAAATATCAAAAAATGAATCTATGTGGGAGACATTTCATTCAAACCACTACAGTACCCCTTATCAAAATTCTTACTTTGATGGTAATTTTGACATCTGTCTCCTTACTAGGTCCAGAGACTGCCATATTTAACATTATTGTCCTGAAGCATTGAGCACGTGCCTGGAACCCAACAGGTAGTTAAACATTGGTTGAAAGAACTCTTGCTAAAGATTTTACTTTTTATTATAAAGTTCCTATTTTAGTGCTAACTTCCCAGTTCCTTAGAATGTTATTTTTCATGCTTATCGTGAACTATATCTATGATTTAAATGTATAGCCCAAAACTAAGTGTTTAAAGCTTTGTAGATATAAGTTCCTAATTGCCATTGTTTATTGACAATAATTACAAATTTAGCCTTTATGAATTCTAAGATTCATTGGTAAACTGGTCTAAACCAGTCGTATTTATGATTTCATGGTTAATTAGCACAGCTATAGTTGTGGTTTGAACTGCAGGGAAGCTTGAGGGACATTTTCTTCATCTCAGTGGACACTATGAATTGCTTTAACCATATCTTTTATTTCTCTCAGCTGTGACATTATTTCTATCTATTGCATCATATTTGATGAATCTCAATTTTTTATGTTTGCACTTTTAATCACTCCATTTTAGCTATAAAAAGCAGCACAGACATTCTTCTTCCCCTTGTCTTACTATTCATTCTACACAAATTATAATCAAGTTATATCATAGGATTGTATAACTTGTTTCTCTAATCAATTTTAATACTATAATACCCTTTTCAAAAACATTCATTACATCTAGACAAACTCTTACATGCTTTTCCTCCTGTTAGCAGCTTTCAGGCAGTCAAGGTCTTGTGTTATTGGTCCTTCATGCCTGCTGATTGTAATTACTTGTTCCACAGAACCTTTACTATTTTCCTTTATAACTACTTGGTCTCCTTTCTGTCTTGTTTACCTGCATACCTCATTATTTTTGGTCATAGTACTGAAATATTAAAAAAAAAACTTTGATGGAGAATACTTACTCCTGTTAGGGGCTGTATACAAATTATTCTCATTATCAGTAACAAGTAGAGTGAGGTCTAGGAAAGTTCGATGGCTCACCTAAGTTTATACAAACATAAGTTCCAGAAACATTTAATTTTTTTCATCAAATTCAAGCTTGTATTCTTATCTACCATATCAACCCATCATAAAGTATTTATCCAGTACACTCTACGTATTCAGCACTAGATTTTGGAGAGAAAAACAATAGGCTCCTTATCCTGTGAATAGGTAAGCTAGAAATATTGTACAAGGAGGCTATTTAAGATATTCTTAGCCATCTTAATATAATATGAACCATATATTAATGTGAGAATAATTTACATTTGAAAGTGGGGAATACATTTGGGTGGCACTCATGGTACAACAGACACTGTGAGTAGAAAAAGATTTATTAGAGAATGATGATCTGCATTCTTGCTTCATCATTGGATTTTCTTTTTCTCCCCATGATTTTTCCCTGCCATTCCTGACTCTCATGGTCATTACTGAGTGATACAGCCCCAATCACTATCTATGGTGCACCACAGTAAGGAATAAATGAGGAGTATAAATTTCCCCGATGCATACATTATCAAGAATCTTTTCCCAAAGCCTCTTTAGGTGATGTCTTTTTATGCACATTAATCAACATTGGGCTACTTATCACAATTATATGATTAACTGAGAAGAAAACCAAATAATTGTGATTCCTTCTCTATCAAATTTAAGACAAACTTAGTTTTAGAGAATTACATCAGATTTTCTCTACTTGCTTTAAGTGTCAACTAATGTTTCTGCATTCATAGCATGCCAAAGGAGGAATCTCACATTGGATAAAACAGGAAATATGATGTAATTCCTCAATAATGAAGTGTGGGCATTCAAAGTATAGTTTAGCTAAGATCTCGATCTTAGTTTTTTATCATCCCTAGTCACGTCCTTTATTAACAATGTAGTCCGTGCATGTATGTAAGCCATGCAGACTCTGGATCAGGACTTTGAAGGTTTAAATTTAGTCATTTATATCAGCATTCTATGATACTCTATGATTCAAAAGCTCTTGAAGCTATAGGTTATTTTTTCAAAAGCAAGTTATTTCGGTTTGTTTTTTGGGGGTGGGTGGCGTGAGTATAATTTTCATTAAAGTTCACTGAGTTTTTTTCTTTTGTGTATTAATATTTCAAGAAATGTTTGTTTTCATTGTATGCACAAAAACTATTTTACTATTCTGTCTTTTTTGTTTTGTTTTGTTTTGTTTTGTTTTAAGGTAGGGTCTTGTTCTAGGCTGACCTGGAATTAGTCTGAGGGTGACCTCAAACTCATGGTGATCCTCCTATATCTGCCTCCTGAGTGCCAGGATTAAAGACACGCACCACGCCTGGCCCTCTTCTGTCAATTTTATGGAAATATGCATCCACATATGAGATAACTATAACAGAGTTCATTTAAATGTATCATAGTATATCTTTTGTTCTTCATCAATGTAATACATTGGCCTTGTCCACATTACTAGATCAGGATTCACTGAAATTCATTTCCTACTGTGACCTACATTTTAGTTACTAGTATTCATTGATTTTCCATATTTAACAGCAGAATTAGTTTTAGAAAATCCCCTCACTATGTAGTCAATTAAAATTGCCCTTAAGATATTTACCAGAATTTAATAATACCATTTTAATGAGGTTGCTTTTAGCTGCAAGATGTAAAAGTGAAGGAAACTTTATATGATAGACTTGATCTCATAAAGCATGAAGTCTAGAGAATGTGTATGGTGCAGAGCTTTTGGAGACTCAAGTGCAAATTTAAGGGCCCAGGAGTTTTCCATCTGTCTCCGTCATCCTATGTTTGCCATTCCTGTACATGAATGATACAGTCCCCAATACCACATGCTGTCACTACAATATACAGTTTATGAAAAAGAGAAACTTTTCTCATGTATTTATTACCAAGTAGCCATTCCCAGAGTCTCTTCAGTGGATGTCCTTTTATAGTCATTAACTAAGACTAGGCTACCTGTCTCAATAATTTGATTATTGTGGTTTGAATTAGGGGGCCCCTATAAACTCATGTGTTCTGAATGCTAGGATCCCAGCTGGCGGCAACTTGGGAATTGAAGCCTTTCTGGAAGAGGTGTTGTAGCAAACAGCTATAAACCATTTATGAGAGGAAGAAGGGATTTATTTGAGGTTTACAGAGAGAAAGTTCCATAATGGCAGAATAGCTGGGTCTCCCTTTGATAGGCCCATGCTTACAGAAAAACCACCATCAGAAGCAACAGGAAAAAAATAAAAAATTAAAAAAATAAAAATAAATTTAAAAACAACAACCAGCAACCAAACGGCAGGGGATCATTAGTACTTTGCATATTTTAGGCTGGAATTCAGGTTTGCCCCCATTGACACCTCATCCACCCAGATGGATAGAGATTAAAGCTTTCCTAAAATCAAATCTATTGGGAGCAATGTGATGCAGGGTATTTAAAAGTTCATGTGGAGGCCCAAGGCAGGATTATGGTCAACTATAGGTTGCAGAGGAGACCTCAGCCAGGATTATGGGATGGATGCCAAAGAGAATAGCTGGCCTGATATGGAGATTTCCCTGGGCTTTGAACAGGCCAGCTAGAGGGGCAGAATTGAAATACCAGAGACTTCATTACTCGCTAAAGAGGTTGGTAGGATTTGGTGTTCACCCTGTTTATTTGAGATCTTGTATTGGTATAACCTTTCCTTGCTATGCCCAGTGAAAATTTCTTTATTTGAAAGAGACATAAAGATGCAGTCAGAGAGATAGAAAGAGATAGAGATAGAGAGAGAGAGAGAGAGAGAGAGAGAGAGAGAGAGAAATGGAGAATATTGGTGCTCCAGGGCTCCCCTGCCACTGCAAACAATCTACAAATGTTTGTGCCCTTTCATGCATCTGGCTTTACTTGGGGACTGGGGAACTGAATCCTGCCTGGCCACCAGGCTTTGAAAGCAAGCACCTTTAACCATTGAGCAATCTGTAGCTCCCAATGATATCTTTTGCAGGGTCAATGTTTATTTTGTGCCATTGTTTTCTTCTGGTTTTATAAGCTAACAGTTAAGGAACCTTTGGCTATGGAGATATTTGAACAGTGTCGTGAATGATAAAAACTATGGGAACTATGAGATAGGGCTGAGGACCAAGGCTAGATGCCATTCCAGGGAGCCTGCTTGGAAGGGAACCAGCAGAAGGTGACAGGTGAGCAGGAATGTGTGCCTCTATGACAAAGGGCTGCACAGCAGGGCTGGATGCCATTCCAGGTCACCTGCTTGTCAGGGAACAAACCAGCAGAAAGTCAGAGGGGAGGAGGACTGAGCTTCATTGTGAGATGGGGCTGTGGTTCAGGACTAAATGTCTGGGAGGAAACAATTCAGTGGTGAACAGCTGACCAACTTGGATTCCATTTCTCACACCCACTTTGCAGTCCCTGAAGAAGGGCCGGAGCAGAGGGCAGCTGTGTACCAGTTTCAGCCCCCAGGAAATGCTTGGAGATGATGTCACTCCAAAAAGCCAGACAGAGTGGCAGAGATAGGAGGATCACCATAAGCTTGGGGCCACTCTGAGACTACATAGTGAATTCCAGGTCAGCCTGGGCTAGAGCAAGAATCTACCTTGAATTCCACCCCTCCCCCCAAAAAGACGGAGCAAATAGATCTGAAAGAACAGCATCCAGCTTAGAATCAGTTCCATAGAAGCCCTCATTCTGGCTATCATTTTACAAGATATAATCACCACTAAAGATGGAGGGAAAATAGTTCAGACAGGAAGGGGGAAAAGCTTTACCTAAAAAGCAAGGACTCTGGCTGGTAACTCTAGGCCCAGAATGGGGTCTGCCCCCACAATGAGATGTTGGCCATGAAGACCCATGAGATCCCCGAAACAATGTAGTCCATTGCCCAAACTCTTGATTACCTGCCAGAACTAAAAGGCTGAAGACATCATAGGACTTCAGAATACCATGCTGGAACTGAAAGGGAAACTAGTTCCCTTCTCCCTAGCCCTCATAGTGCTAGAAAGTCCATGAGAGCTGCTGGAGGACAATAGTAACCAACAGCGGGAATTAGCAGGGACCCTGCAGGCTATAAGCTCAACCAGAAACACAAGAAGTGCACATTTATGTAACCGAGACATTCAGCCTTTGTGGGTAATCAACTGCTCTTTTATTGGACATGAGTCCAGCTCAGTACCAGAACTTATAACTGGTACTGGAAATCAAGTCAGAATCTCATGGACAAGAAACTCAGACATCAGAGAGAAGCCCTTATTGCTCTCTTTAAAAGAAAAGTGGGTTTGCACACCAAAACAAATAAATAAACAAACAAAAAAACCTCAACGTTGCATACCCCTTTAAACCAAGGTGCTCTCACTCTTGAAGAATCTGATTTTTTTTTTTTTTTAACAAATGGCAAAGAAAATGCAGAAGAACAATGATCCATTGATAAGAAGATAGCCGACTGGTCACTATGAGATATACCACCTCTACAGCATCTGTCAGAGCCTCAGAGAAATTGTAGAGGAAGTGGTGACATGAATACTGTTCTTACCGCTAGATGGACAACCAGTTACAGGGTGATGCTAAAAGACATGGCGATCAATGAAAACCTATCAAAGCAGAAATTCAGAGACCTCCACACTAAGTCCGACTGCCAACAGGCCTACTCAGGCTCAGGGAACATTGGGGAAGAAAGGCAGAAAGATTGTGAAAGTCACAAAGTGGGTAGAAATATCCTGACGCATGGATAGGGATATCCCCACTACTCCACAGGGACTAACTGAGGCCTTCATGACCCCACTGTGAATACCATAAGCCCACTTAGTAGGGCCCCCAGTGGCCAGGGCATAAGAGTATAACATATTTGTGTGTGTGTGCATATATGTATATACATATAATTAAAAAATAAAAAAGTAGGGAAAAAATAAAACTCATATTATATTTTATCCCCCCCCCAAAAAAAACAACAAAAACTATGGGGACTTTTTTTTTTAATTATTTATTTATTTATTTGAGAGTGACAGACACAGAGAGCAAGACAGATAGAGGGAGAGAGAGAATGGGCGTGCCAGGGCTTCCAGCCTATGCAAACGAACTCCAGATGCGTGCGCCCCCTTGTGCATCTGGCTAACGTGGGACCTGGGGAAGCGAGCCTCGAACTGGGGTCCTTAGGCTTCACAGGCAAGCGCTTAACCGCTAAGCCATCTCTCCAGCCCTGTGGGGGCTTTTAAAGTTAAATTGAATACATTGCATATTATATCATTTATAGTCATCTGTTTATGGGGGCTGTGAATGGAATGTGGTGGTTTGAATTAGGTATCCCCAATAAACTCATTGCTGTGTCCCCATATGGTGGCAATTTGGGAATGTGAGCCTTGCTGGAGGAGTGGAGTTGTTTGGGGCAGGCTTATGAGAGTTGTAGCCAGCTTCTCCTTGCCAGTATTCAGCTCAGTCCTGTGCTGAGGTGCTCCACTTGCTGTGGCACAGGAGATGTCCAGCCTCTGCTCATTCTATCCTTTCCTCTGTCCTCATGGAGCTTCCCTTCAATTGTAATCCAAAATAAATAATTTTCTTCCCATTAGCTACTTTCTGTCAGGTGTTTATCCCAGCAACCAGAAGGTGAACTGCAACAATGGTTAAATGGGGGGAGGAACCCCTCAATTCTGTTTACCTTTGAAAAATTGCAAGTTACCTTGGGGATATAGATGGAATCACATTTCTGTGTCCTACATTCCAAACAGACATAATGAACTTCTAGGAAATACTGGGTCTCTGCTACTCCAAAGTGAAGAATATTTAGGAAGTTAAAAATGATCACTTGTCAGGAAGGAGAGATGGTTTCTTTTATATAGCTCATCTTATGGAGGTGTAGGAGAAGTCCTTGAACCCCAAAACCTCAGTTCACGTCTGTTTTTACCCAAAGATTTGAGCAGACTGAGAAAGATAATTACTACATTATTACAATTTTATTCAGGAAGACACAAAGGTTGAGAATAGAGGAAGGGGAATTAGATGCACCCACGTGGCCATGTAACCATGTGTCGGACTAAAACATAAAAAGGGGATTTAGAGAAGAAAGTTCATAGAATTCCTGCCATGTGGAGGGCAGGAGTTAGGCTGAAACAAGGGAAGCTTACCAGGACCTGCAAGTTCAGGAGAGATGAACTGCCTGCAAGCAGAGACCTCCAAGCAAATAAGGGTCTACTTACAACCTCATAGTAGTGGGCCTTACCTTTGGGCTTAGGTGAGCCAAATGAGGGCTGATTGGTCTGGGCTAGGGGTTAGCTTCAGTAGAGGCCAGTCACGGATGCCAAGTTTTGGGGCTGAGCTAAAACAACCCACAATGCCAGGATCAGATTTAAGTTCTAGAAACGGAGAACTCCCTCCCAGAAGGGGCTCAGGTTGTTTATGGAAAAACAGATGGAGGTAACTCCTTTAGTCAAGAGATAAGGAGAGGAGATTTAAAGGGCGGACTAAGGGATATTTCTGGGTTTTATTCTCTGGGGCCCATTCACCCTAAACTACCTAACAAAGCTACCTGACTCCCTCTCATTATTCCTGTAATCTGTTTCTTCTTTTTAGTCTCTTGAAAGGAAACACATCATCAGATTCAGGGTGCATCCAAAAGCTATAATATGACTATATCAGGAGGTATTTAAAGACATTTGCATAGATTTTTCTAAATAAGATCACAGTCACACTTATGGTTATTAGGCTTAAGATGAGAAGCACCCATTCACCTCACATAGGAGATGAGTATCTAGGACCCATTTCATAACTATGTCATACTATCTGGGTGTCTCTAAACCCACTGATGCAAGCCCTATCTACAGGGCTGCCTCTCTAAAAGTGAGGTCAGGAAATACTTCCCACATCCTGTAAGCATCATGAGTGGAATGTTTTGTTTCCTCTTATCCCTGTCCCTTATGATTATGGTGGAATAGGTCAAAGGATACAACCTCCATTTTCTCTCAGTCCCTATAGTTAAAATATTTTATCTTTGGAAGCTTTGTTGCCCCTTTCCTGACCTTCAGCCTCTCCCTACACTGACTTCAAACCAGTGCTCTTTTTAAGAGAGGGAAGAGCTAGAATAAGCAACACCTTCACTGTTTCCTGTCAAGAACACTGCTTCTCAGACTTTGCAATTTGGAGTAAGGATCTTTGCTATCAGAGTGAATCTGGTCCACTTCAATGGACACCATCAGGTTCAGCCTTCTTGCTGAAGGATCAACAAGCATTGGAGGTGCAAGTAATGCATTCAGCTGACACTTCACTACTCATGCTGCCCGCTTACAATTCAGAATCCTCACTTATGCCCACTCAAAAATGCTTTTCCTTTAGCACTTAGCATTTGCTCAAAACCCTCAAATCATTTAAGTGATTTTTATTTTCCATTTGAGTCGCATCATCACCCACAGAAACATTTTAATGTAGCTTCTTCAAATACAAAATAAAGCAATTTGGGGACTGATGGCAATTCAGGTACCATTTCTATTCTTGTGAAATAAATGAATAGTCCTTCCTGAACATCTTAATCTTTTGTGTAAATTGTCACAGATTGGTATGGTTGAAGTCTCTGGTAGAGTTGCTTAAACTTAGTATATTAAATTGCACAGTGATCACTCTAGCAAATTGGAACTTTATTAACATAACCCGCAAATTTAGAATTCATTAAATTTGTTAAAATTCATTGTAAGCACTTTTATCTATCTATAGTTCAGAAAATGCCCTTTCTTGATGATGGACATGAGTGAGGAAAGAAATTGGTTGTGAGGTAAAAGGTTTCAGGTATCCATGAGGTGTGTGAGAACTCGTCTCAGGAACCCAGAAGAAGTAGAAACCTAGAGGTGACAAGGACAAATAATGAGGTTTGAAAGAATGGATCACAGAATAGAGGCATGTGAAGATGGGAGAGGTCCTGGCATAAAAATTGTGGTCACCATGCCCGGTGTGGTGGTGCACCCCTCTAATCCCAGCATGCAGGAGACAGAGGTAGGAAGATCACCGTGAGTTCGAGGCCATCCTGAAAGTACATAGTGAATTCCAGGTCAGTCTGGACTAGAGTTTAACTCTACCTCAAAAAAAAAAAAAAAATGTGATCACAGAGAATGTCCTATTGAGCTTCTTCCACCCAGGTCCCAAAGCAGAACACATTTAGTTCAAGTTATATTTATTCTTACAGTTTCATATTTCACAAATCCAATACAATCCTATTGGAATAAAATCAAGTCGCTGGCAGAGCATTGTTTCTTTTGCAGTCTCAAAGGTAAGTCTGCATTCTTGCCTGTCCCAGCTTCTAGAACTGCCCAAGTTCTTCTGCCCACTGCACCTTTCTCTCACCTTTCAAGCTCACACTGTGACAGCATCCTGACTGCAGGGGGAAGATGCCTTGCTCTGAGCCCTCAGTGGTGAGACTTGGCTCACCTAGCTCACGCAGGATGTCAACCCCCTCTCAAGGTCCTGAATGGTCACATTTGCAAAATCCCCTTTGTATACTCACAGGTGTCAGGGATTAGAATATGAAAATTTGGGGAAACTGTTATTCTTCCTGCTGAAGATAGTTGAGTTATCCAGCCTAAGAAAAGCTTATTTCTTAACAATTCTGGAAACTGGAAATCTGAAATCAGGATCATGATCATGTAGGCAGCACCCTCTGTGAATTCCCTAAGGAGGAACTTTCCTTGAGTCTTCCAGGTTCCAGTGTCCCCTGTGCCTCTGAGGTCATTACAGATCAGCCCTAACTTCGGCCTGTATCTTCACAAGGTGCTTCCTGTCTTCATGGGCCTTTCTTCTTATCACCATTCCTGTCATACTGGATTGGAAGTTCATGATATTCCAGTATGACTTCATCTTAACTCATTACATTTATATGATAGTATTTCCAAATAAGGCCATTTTGAGATACTAGGGGTTAGGACTTTGATATTTCTTTTGTAGGGAGCAAAATTTATCTCATAACACTAACCAATTGAACTCGATCAGTGTAACTGCATTTTCTGTTTGTAGTTATTTTCATATTTTCAAGCTTTAATCTTTATTCCAATTCCACTAAAACAATACTTTCTACTTCAGACCTGCAGCCACATCTCTTGTGAAAATGTTTTTATTGCCATTTTCCTTAAAGACCATCTCATATTTTAATAAACTTTTATAGCTTCTCTGATTTCAGTATCATTATGGGCATGTGCTTTAACTTCTGATGATTTTAGTATCATTTTTACATTTTTCAAGCTGGTATTATTATATATATTATCAATAAAATATTATTATATATCCCAAACATATTAGACAGAATTCTTTAGAGGAACATGTGTGTGTGTGTGTGTGTGTGTGTGTGTGTGTGTGTTTTACTTAGTTACTATTATGGGATAATTTTTTTTTCTCTTTAAAAACTTTTTAAAATTAGTTTTGTACTCAGTGAATACAGTCAAGTTGGTACCACTGTTAGCCTCTTCCCTGTCCTCCCCCCTCCCTCGGCCCCTCCTTGTTGGGGTATATGGGTCATGCATTGTGGAGTTAGCCTTCAGTTATGGGTAGGAGGAAATGTCTCTGAGTATCATGACCCAGTGTGGCTCTGACATTCTTTCTACCCTCTCTTCCGAAAATTTCCCTGAGCCATGTTGAGTTCATTTTAGGTTTGCTTCAGTGATGAGGTTTTGGGATCCTCTGTGTCTAGATATCTGATTTGGTAGTAGTTGATTGTTCTCTGTGTCAATCTCCTTCACCCTTGAGCTGGTTACCAGGTTCACCAAGAAAACAACACACTTGCTTGTTTTGCCAATTATTCTTAGGTTCATCTGGGGCCTTTTTGAGGTATGATGGGGTGGTTCTCTCCTTAGGATCTGTGTCTATTTGAAAAAGAGAAGCAGATTTTCTGGACAGAAAGTAAAGTTAATACCAGATAAAGGGATAACCATTATTTTTTTAGAGAGAATTTGACAGGTGTAGGTCCTCTTGTAGCTCACGATTAGTGGTAGCTTGATAATGGAGAGTGGGCTCATTTTTGGATCTGTTTCTGACTTGTTTCCCAGCTCCAGGTATGGTTCCGTTCCACTGAGTGGATTAGTTAGCCAAATCAAGAGCAGCTGGTTTCTCACCATGGCTGAGCACCTCTATTGCACTTGTGTGAGCATCAGGACAGGTTATTTGCTGCTAAGTAGGTTAGACCATGAGTTGCTTGGACAGATATTGGTCATTTTCCCCCAGTCACCCATGCAGCATCTTCTGGCACTAGACGCGCTGACTGTCTGGGGACTGACTCTCTTTCAGCTTCCAGCCATGTCCCTTCATGTTATGTGTCAACCACATATGGTGTCTTCAGCAGTAGGGTTTTACCACTAAGCTTTGGTGGGTCAATAGGATAAATTTTTGTTCCCTACAAAAGAAATATCAAAGTGTTAATCTCTAGTGTCTCAGAATTGTCTTATTTAGAAATATATATACATATTACAAGAGAGGATTTGTTAAATTAGCTTACAAAATGGGGAGTAGGTCTTTCATCAATGGCCACCCCCACACTCAGAAAGCAGAGAACCAAGTTTCCCACCCAGGAAATGTGATGACTAAGTAGTTTCAGTTCAGCACCGAAAGCTGAAAGTCTTAGGAGAGTCACTGGTACTTAGTGCCTATTCTAAGGTCACAGAAGCTAGAGTGTGGTATCTGTGGCTTGGCTAGCCAGTAGTTGCCCTCCTTCCTCTTGTGTTCATCCTGGAAGTTTGCCTGTCCCATGCCTACTAGGTGCAGGTCTTTTCCCTCTGTCACTGTCCCACACATCAGCCCTCTCTGGAAACACCTTCACAGACATACACATGCATTTCACAAGTCATAAACATCTCTAGTCCAAATCAGGTTGACAACTTAAATCAATCAACACACCAGTTAACTTCAAACTCATGATGCAGTCCAGACTGGACTCAAACTTGAAATCTTCCTGCCTCACACTTAGGATCATAGGCATGAGCTACCATACTTAGCCTTCAGTATAATTACCTGATACATAAACCTTTACTGCAAAAAGTGAATCCAGATTGATTAAATATCAGTGAATGACTAGACTGTGGTATTGAAAAGCACTGATAATTTTCCAGGGTAGGATGGGGAAGAATGATATGTTCATTTACTGATGACTGCCCCTGACTTGATGGTAGCAGTAGAAGTGTGTTTTCAGTAGATCAGTGACTACCTGGTCCTGAGCATCTAGGGTCTTCTTGGCATTGAACTGTAGGCAAAGTCTATGTACTTCAGCTGACTCTATTCAAAACCATGTACTAAAGTCTGTAGGGAATAATGGTAATAGTTTGTAGGTATTATTTATTCAACATTTACTATGTGCTAGAAACCGTGATAAACTATTAACACATGTTATCTAATTTAATTTATTCTGTAATTTAATTTCTATATGATTTTATTGGTAGGTAATATCATTTCAATTTTACAGAGAAGAGCAACTAAGGATTAAAATTGTTTGCCAAATTCATGCAGCTAGTTGGTATGGAGCCAGGATTTATAGCAGATCTGATTCTGAAGCTTTTACATATTTGTTATAGGCCTGATAATCCCTATAAAATATGTTATCTCCCAAGGGCATTCTTTACTTTCAACTATGCATTAATTTTATCTTGTATAAAGTACAAATTTAGCATATGCCATTATAGTACTATGTGCCAATTTAGTGTTACAGAAACCAGTTTGTGTGCTTCTATGCATATGCATCTTCTTACAAGATATTTTATGAATATGATTACTGAATGAATAGAAATTATTATATAACATATTTATATAATAAAATCTTATGATAATAATGTTAATCAAAGCTGAATTTAAATTTTTTTTGTTTATTTTATTTATTTCAGAGTGACAGAGAGAGAGAGAGAGAAAGAGGGAGAGAGAGAGAGAAAGAGAATGGGTACACCAGGGCTTCCAGCCACTGCAAATGAACTCCAGATGCCTGCGTCCCCTTGTGCATCTGGCTAACATGGGTCCTGGGGAATCAAGCCTCGAACAAGGATCCTTAGGCTTCACAGGCAAGCACTTAACCTCTAAGCCATCTCTCCAGCCCAAAGCTGAAATTTTAAATAAAGATTGCACTAATAGCCCATTGGCATGGGTAATCTCATAGGCTACAGAGAATAGTTTCATAATCTAGCTGCTTTTGCAACTTCCATGAACTATGAGTTTTCTAAGAAATCCTTTTGTCAAGAGTCCTTAAAGTCATTTGTTTACAAGTGAATCCTCATGTCTTCTCTCTTTATGGATATACCTAGCAAAGCTCAAGGTATCTGAATTGAACACACACTGTTTTATGTATTTTGAACACAAGATGAAGTTTCATTTTTAGTTGAGCTACTAAAGTTTCTTATTGTCATAGGATTTTATATTCAAATAAGTCAGCTATTAATTTATCATAAGAATTGTATGTGTATAAAACATACTGACAAGGCCTAAAGAAAACTATATAAAGCTTTTTGAAATATTTGGTAGGGGAATGTAAATTTGCCCCTAGCTATCCATTGAGTGTGGTAGAATCAAATGGAAGTAGTTCAGGTTCAGCCTCAGCAAATGAAATGTCATGATTGGTGGGTCCCATGTTCCACTATGGGAATTATGAAGGAGGTGGTGGTGGAATCTGCTACATCTTTATAGGTTACAGAATACAAACCTCAGAAGGGATATTTGGGCCCTGTACAAAGGCACCAACGCATATTGAAAACATTCATTAGGCTAGGTTTGTTCCAAGTGGACTATTAACTGCTAGACAACAATGTTCTCATTTACAATGTAAAAATAAATGGGTCATTTAAACTAGGTTATAGAAAATCAAAATGGGAATAGGGAGGCTTATATGAAGGAAGAAACAGATGAAAATGTGCTTGCCTGTGACCTGTGATGTCTGTAAATGTCTGCAAGTCAATGGGGTCATCCTGTTTGTCTTGGCACCTTTGAGCAGGCTGTGTGTCTGTGGACCAGCCTATCCCTAGAGATGTGTTGTGTGTCTGTGGGATCATGCTCTAGTCAAGATGGTAAATCACAAAGAAGGAAATAAATGAAATGAAAACCACATGGAGGGAAAGATCTAGCCAGGGAAAAATCTGGGGCATAATCCTTTGAATATATAGCAATAAGAAAGAGAGAAGGATATTTAAAGTACAAAAGAAATGGCACAAAGGGGAACTTTCACACTTTAAGAGTTATAAGAATATATGTGATCTATGATGTTATTTGTGACTGTGTAGATTCATGATAAACATTTCTAAAAAATCAGATACATCTATATGTGAAAGAAATGTATTTATTTTATTAAAATCAAGTAATATAAGTTGCATTTTTCTTATTATGAAAGGGAAAAATAAGAGATGTTTTCAAGTACCACACTATAATGTTAAAAGAGGACTAGTAAATATATTATATTTATGTGTATTAGTTGTACATTTTGTAAAGTAATATGCACATATATATATATATATATATATATATATATATATATATATATGTAGAGAGAGAGTTTGTGGTCTACATCAGTTCATATGCATGATTTGTTTATTTACATGAGGTATGCAACACAGGGCCAAGGGCATGCTAAACGTGCACTACACCAATGAGACACATCCCCGGCCCTCGCTTATGTTTTAGAGATGTTTGCATCTCATTCTATTTAATTACAAGAGAAACAAAAGATCAAGTTTAGAAAGCATAAAGTTTTCTACTGCATTAAAAATATTTTTATTTACTTATTTAAGAGAGAGAGATAGAAAGAGGGCGGGGAGAGAGAAAGAGAAAATGAGCATTCTAAGGCTTCTTGCCACTCCAGATGAGTTCTAGACACATGCAGTACTTTGTGCATATGGCTTTATGTGGTACTGGGAATGGAACCCTTGCCATCAGGTTTTGCAAATAAGCACCCTTAGCCACCAAGACATATCTCCAGCACATTTTTTTTTTTAAATTTAGAAAATAGTCTTGCTGGACTGTTAACAGTGAACCTACACAATTAAAAATCAAGTAAACCAGAAGCTTCATAATCTCAGTGGATTTAACAGTGCCTTAACTATAACAATTGGAACATGAGAGACAATACTCATGGTACTGAGACAGAAGGGGCCTGGACTATCAAGAAACATTATGTTCTCACATGGAACAAGCATTTTATAAAACCAAAGAGGTCCATTTTTCATCTTGTTCTGCCCCTTTTACCCTTTCCAAATGGATCCAAATGCGGAACATCTATTAACTGTGGGATTCTAAAATAAGCATTGAGTCATCCTTTTTCTCCAGGTTCAATCAACTCAGCTTCTTAGACTTCTCTTCAGCCAGGAAGCTTTACAGGCAGTCATCATTTCTGATTCATTCATTCTTTTGTTTGGTATCTTAAAAGCTCAGCAGGTTTGGAATTGATGGCAGAGTTACAATTGTTTTCGGAAACCATCAACAAGTTCTTCTTGCGCACCTTGTGGTGCACAGCAGCATGCTGAGACAGGACTGGCCACGAGCCACCGCTGTAGCTGTGCAGCCCATCAGGAGGGTAGGAAAGAAATAAGTATGACGCGGGCCCTGGAGATTTGCAGTCTGTGAGTTAGAGGAACTTAAATGCTGACCAACAACTCTCCTGAACTGCTCACTACTGGCTGGCATGCTGGACAACTGCTAGCTGGTTTCGCTACATTACAGTCCTCTCACCCCATCCCCTACCCCAGTCTCCTTGACCAGTTCCAGTGTCAGTGGAGAAATATCCAGATAGGCTCCCTTTTAATAGCAAAAGGGATGCATGTTCTTTAGTTTTTAAATTCAAATATTAAAAAGGGTGTCATAATGAAAAGTACTTCTCAGTCATGCCCACCCTAGCGTCCTCTTCTCCAGGGAAAATCACAATGTTCACTTTTGCGTTTGCAACAAGTCTACTGCAATAACTATAAATGTGTACCTATGCTTCTCCCTTTTAAGAATAACTAATAGATTTTTAGCTTAGGGCACTTTTAGATTTACATAATAATGAAGCTTCTTCTATTAGTAATATCATGCATGTCTTGCATTAATTTATTTGTAAACATTAGTGAATTAACATTGATAAATTCTTATACTATAATCCATAGTATTCATTATTTTCCCCTTTGTGCTTTACATTTCTAGTGATTTTAACAAGTGCATAATGACGTATCATTTGGCATTTTTTATCCAGAATACTATCATTCTTGCTCCAAAGACCTTCTGTCTTTACCCCTCATTCTTCCTCTCCTTATCCCAAAGTCCAAAATCCATGGAAAACACTGATCTTTCCATTGCTTCCATCATTTTGTGCTTGGAAAATGTCATATGGATAGAATCATATAGTGTCTTTCAGACTAGCATCTTTCTTAGCAATATGCTTTTAAAGTTCCTTCAAGCCTTTGTTGTGTCTTGGTAACTCCTTTTTTTTTTTTTTTTTTAAATCACTGAAAAACAATCCTTTGTAGGGTTCACAGTGTATCTATTCACCTATTGAGAAACATTGTGCTCTCATTTAACTGTGGCAATTCCAGATAAATCCACTATAAATATCTGTGGGCTGATTTTAATGTGGACATACATTTTAAAATTATATAGATAAATATCTGGGAACATTATTGTTGGGTAGGAGGCTAAGGCTATACTTATCATTAGAAGAAATTGCTAAACTAGTCTTTATGTCATTTTTTATTCCTCCCGGGAGCATTTGTTGACATCAGCTTTTTGTGCTGTGGCCATACTCATAGGCATATAGGTATGTTTTCAATCACTATTCCCTCACCACTTGTAGCAATGAGCAGTTTTTCATATATTTATTTGCATATAGTGTTTTCTTTGGTAAGGGGTCTGCTTAGATCTTTTATACAAGTTTAATTAGGTTGCTTGTTTTTTGTTGTTGAGGTCTAAGTGTTTTCTGTATATTTATTTATATTTGAAAATGATTATTTGCACACATTTCTCTCATACTATGGCTTGTCTTTTCATTCTCTAACTGTGTTTTCACGGATGAACGTTTTTCAACAACATGCAATTTGTCAATAATTTTTATGTATTGTGCTTTTGGGAGTATATATAAAAGCATCACCTAACTCAAGGTCATCTAGACTTTCTTTTCTTCTATTTTTAAATATTATTTTATTTATTTAGTTGAGGGAGAAAAAGGGAGAGAGACAGAGACAGAGAGAGACAATAGGCATGCCATGGCCTCCAGACACTGCAAACGAACTCCAGACACATGCACCATCTTGTGCATCTGGCTTACTTGAGTACTGAGGAATTGAAACTGGGTCCTTAGGCTTCATAGACAAACACCTTAACTACTAAGCTATCTCTCCAGCCAGCCATCTAGACTTTTTCCTATTATTCTTCAAGATGTTTTCCTCTTGCATATGGTTCAGACAGGGTCTTACTCTGTAGACCTAACTAGTTTGACACTCACTAAGTAGCCCAGGCTGGCACTGAACTCACAACAATCCTCTTGTCTCAGTTTTCTGAGTGTTAAGATTACAGGCAAGCATTACCACACCCAGTTATTTTTGTGTTTTAAATTTCAATCCAAATTCCATTTTGAGTTATTTTTCATGAGAACTGTAAAAACCACCATTAGATTTCAGTCTTTGTATAGGGAGGTCTCACCTTTCCAGCACCATATGTTGAAATGGCTATTCTTTCTCTGTTAACATGCCCTTAACTCCTCTGCCAAGAGTCAGATTAGGAGGCTGTTCCTGCTCTGTCTGTTCTTCCACTAACACACTGACACTGTGTTGTCAGGATTGTTATAGCTATATCCTGTAACAGAGTAAACTGGTGTAAATCCTCAGACTTTATTCTTTTTCAGTATTATGCTAGCTATTCTAAAGTCGTTGTCTTTGACATGAATTTTTAGACTTAGGATGGCAACAATGTGCTCCATTTTTAATCAACTGTCTGATGAACCTACAGATCACCAGCTCCCTTTTGATGGCAGTAGCATAGCCTTTTTTATACAGTTTGACAATTTCTGCTCATTAAGGTAATATATATCTAGATTATTTAATGTATTTTAAATTTTTAAAATTTATCATCTTGTTATTTGTTTTCTATTTACCAAGATGGTTCTTCTTTTCTGCCTTGTTTTGTAATTACTGTCAATTTATTTTGGGTCTACTTTGTCTCCCTTTATTTAGTATTTGGAAATTTAAGTAGTTGACTTCAAGTTATAATGTAGCCAAATTGTGGACCAAATATGTCTTATATCTTACACTTGAATGGAACATGAGCCAAGAATTTTTCATATTCATATAGGATTCTAAAATGAATACTGTGATGGATAATCTTTATCATCAGTTTTATTGGATTCAGAATTACCAATGAGGCTAATTCCTGGGTATGGATTCATTTAATTGAGGTGGAAGACTCACCCTAACTGTGCATGGTACCATACCCTAGGCTTGGACTGATTTAAAAGAAGGAGAAATTGAGCTGAGCCCAGCATCCATTGTTCTCTGCTGCCTTTAAATAGTTTTTTTAAAAATTATTTTTATTTATTTATTTGAGAGTGACAGACAGAGAAAGAAGGAGAGAGAGAGAGAGAGAGAGAGAGAGAGAGAGAGAGAGAGGGCGTGCCAGGGCCTCCAGCCACTGCAAAAGAACTCCAGACATGTGCGCCCCCTTGTGTATCTGGCTAACGTGGGTCCTGGGGAATTGAGCCTCGAACAGGGGTCCTTAGGCTTCACAGGCAAGGGCTTAACTGCTAAGCCATCTCTCCAGCCCCTGTGCTGCCTTGAAATGCAATGCTGTTCAGGATCCTGATACTGTGCCCTCTCTGCCATGATGGACTGTTTCCTCTCAAACTATGAGCCATAATAAACCCTTTCTTCCTGAAGTTACACTTTTCAAGTATCTAGTCAGAGTAACAAGAACAGTAATTAATACAAATATGAAACAGAAAGGTTATGTGATCCAAAAAACTTAAAATAATTTATTTTATAGAAAAGTCTAACTCTTGTAGTAAAATCTCCTCCTTTTTTATTATGATTCATTTCTTTCCCAAAATCTACAGCTTGGTTTATAATCATTTTTACCAAATAGGCTGATAAGAATTTGAATTACATTATTAGTTTTTCCAAAAAAGCTCTTATGTTTAGTATTCAATTACTCTCCTTTGTTAACTTTTAAATTATAATTCTTATTTTCTTATTTTATAGTTGAATTAGGATTTATAAAGTACAAGTTTAAGTTATCAAATTCAGCCTTCAAATGATATTAAACTACTACACATATAATACAGAAACTTTACAACAATACAGTTCCATTTATGATAATCTGTTCCTTTTAAACTTTATTTCTCTCATTGTATGCCATTTGAATAGTTTCCATAGCTATGATTCAATTCACTGTTTTTCTTTTTTTCTCCTGCATTGCTTAAGCCAAGGTTAATTCTCTGTAGTGAGTTCTCATTTTAAATTTCAGACAGTAGGGTAATTTTCATCTATAAATGTTTTATTTGAGATCAAAAGTATTTTATATGGCCTTAATTTACCTTTAGAAAACACAGATATAGGCACAAATACTACATGTTTGCCTCTAAACTCTAACATCTGTGTCTGTTCTAAGTAATTTTCAAGTGGTTGATTTATCAACTCACTATTGGCCATACTTTCTACCTTTTTTTGCCTACTTGGAAGCTAATAAGTAGACAGGTATTGTAAACTACCTTGTTGAGTGCTATAAGATTTCTTTTGTAAATATTCTAAGGTGTTTGTAGTATTATATAGTTAGGTTACTTGAATAAAACTGTCATATCAATTTATTTATTTATGTATTTTTGCCTTTAAGTGATAACATAAGCTGGACCAGAGCATTGCCAAGTCTAGGGTTACTGACTCCACACTTGTATGATAAGTAATTTTGTGTTCTCTATCCAGTGTCCTGTACAACATAAGGTTTTACATTTTGACTGGTAAGGATGAACAGTATTCCAGGCCAGTGTGAGCATTTGGCCCTCATCCTTCATAGGATTCCTTCCTTGCATCAGGCACATGCCCTAAGGATTTCCTCATGTACACACACTGGCCATTACTTAGCTTGAGGGAGAACTTTTACATCTCCAGGGTTCTATCTTCCCAGTAGAAATTTGGCATGAGTTCTCACTGACTAAGCATCCCTCAATTCAGCTCGACCTCCTCATCTCAGAGAGATCACCAGACTTTGCCTATGGCTTGGAAACTCTGTCAAAGTAGCAAGCTGATGGAATAGTAGGATTCATCTCATATGTTTGCCTTCCTTGCTGTGTATGGCTTACAAACCATCAGTTCACACATTTGTCTGTGTTTTGATTATTTCAGCTAAAGTAAATCTAGTCCTTGTTCCCCTATCCTAGATAGAAATATAAGTTTATACCATCCCTTTAACTCTCACAAAATATTTCATCTTTGGATATGCTGCAATTTATGTAATCAATTTCAGATGGATTGAGATTTGGGCTAATTTTTCTTTTGTTGTGTTGTTGTTGTTGAAGTGCTGCATGGAAAACCCTAATATATTGTATCATTTTTCTTTGTTGTAAACATAAGAATGTCATATTTTGGAAGTTACATTCCTCAAAGTGCATATGCATTTAAAATTTTGATAAACATGAAATTAGTAACCAAAAATTTGGCCTAAGCTGGATATGATGGTATTGGCCTATAATCTCAGCACTTGGGAAATTAAGACAAAAGAATTGGTGAGTTTGAGCCAGAGTCATAGCAAGATCCTGTTTCCAAACCAAAATTTTAGTTTCTATCTAGAGGCTACTCCTGATAGGTTCATTTGTTTTCTCTTTCATATAAATACTGAATGAATGGAGAAGGCTATATGGAGAAAAATTTTTAAATTTCATAATCTTACTTAGTGTTTGACTTTTTTTCTCTCACTTATTAGAAATGATGTTAGCCGGGCGTGGTGGCGCACGCCTTTAATCCCAGCACTTGGGAGGCAGGGGTAGGAGGATCGCCATGAGTTCAAGGCCACCCTGAGACTACAGAGTTAATTCCAGATCAGCCTGGACCAGAGTGAGACCCTACCTCAAAAAAAAAAAAAAAAAAAAAAAAAGAAAAGAAATGATGATAAATTTTGCTTTCTACTCCACATATACATTCTCTGTACATCCTATATTTTATATATGTGTTCATTTTCCTGGCATTATGAGATAGAGATTGTGACTATTATAAATTTACAGATGAGAAAACTAAGGCAAATTGACATCTGATGATACTTAAGTCCCTGTAGCATTATCCAGATGGTCCTGTATTTGCTACAAGATTACTAATCATCTAAAGTTTAGAGCTAATCTTATATTTCATATTGCCCATTCCTCACTTATCCTGACTCTGCCTTAGCCTGAAAAGTGGTCTAATTATGCCCCAGCTGCATTCTGTTGTGCCCTCCCATATCTGCACTGTAAGAGAATCTCAAATCGTTCCAGATTTCCCCATGCATCAGGACTTGGTTCTTGTACCCTGTGTCCTGGTGATGCCCTCTGGAGATTCATGGAGCTTTGTGAATAATAAAACTTTTTTGTTTGGGGCCTTTACCTATGTCACTGGCCTCCTGCCATCCTGTTCTGACCTTGCAGAAGCCTCTTTCGCCTACTGATATATATTGGCTCCAAAAGTCTATTCTTACTTCAATCTATGCTTTCACTATCCTTAAACCTTTATTATTATATTTTCTGAGAAAATCCTGATTTTTTCCTTCTGATGCCACATTCTGACCATGTGGCTATATTCAGAATGCTAACTCTGTGTCTAACTTCTGTGAGACTAATTTATCTCATAAATCAGTGGTAAGTGGGCATGCTAGTGCAGTTAGGTTAAATACATCACTAATTTTTCTGCCTCACATAATCAGCATTTCTATTTCTTAACACTATCCACTCTAAGTATCACTAGAAAGAGGATCACTGTTCTTGTTTCAAACCCACTTCTCTTTTTCTTTTCCCTTTCTTGGGAGCTGAACTAGGTTCCTTCCAGACATAATTTCTTGTCTCTCCTATATATAGAGATATTTTTTAATTTTAAAAATATTTTATTTATTTATTTATTTGAGAGAGAGTAAAAGAGGGAGAGAAACAGAGAGAGAGAATGGGCATGTCAAGGCCTCTAGCCACTGAAAAGGAGCTTCTGGATGTCACCTTGTGCATCTAGTTTATATAGGTACTAGGGAACCGAACCTGTTTCATTAGGCTTTGCAGGCAAGCACCTTAACTGCTAAGCCATCTCTCCAGCTCCCCTGGAGAGGTAATTTTTGTCACAGTTTCATTGACTTCCTACATATCAATAAATCATTTATTTCTCTGGTTTAAAGAGCTCTGCAGGGCTGGAGAGATGGCGTAGCAGTTAAGCGCTTGCCTGTGAAGCCTAAGGACCCCGGTTCGAGGCTCGGTTCCCCAGGTCCCACGTTAGCCAGATGCACAAGGGGGCGCACGCGTCTGGAGTTCATTTGCAGAGGCTGGAAGCCCTGGCGCGCCCATTCTCTCTCTCTCTCCCTCTATCTGTCTTTCTCTCTGTGTCTGTCGCTCTCAAATAAATAAATAAAAAAATTAAAAATAAATAAATAAATAAATAAAGAGCTCTGCAAAGATATTTAGGGCAGTTAAATTAGTACACTTTATAATTCATTATCTCTAAGCATTTGGAATTTGGAATTTGAAATATGTTTCTCAAATATTTTTGCTACCATGAAATAAATTAGTAATCTTATTTGAAGGGTTATGATGCAGAATAAAACATGGGCAATCAATTTTATGTGCACAGAAAGAGAGCTTTCTTTAAATAGAAAAAGAACTTAGGTTATTAAACAATAACACAACATATTTGTAACAAAAGGAAGGTTTTATACATTTAAATAAACCTTAATTAATTGGGTTAAACTACTTTTAGTTTCCTGAACTGATGATTATGACAGTTTTATTCTGCAGTAGAAAGATTTGAAATGGCTAACAATCTCAGAAATCCCTTTCTCTGGGAATTATGCTTCTCAAGACAGGAATAGGTGCCTGCATTGTGTTAGATTCATTCAGTCAATGGTTGCATGAATCATAAAACAACTACTGACTCAAGTAAGATTTACCCATATATATTTTCATAAACATTCCATTGGGATTCAGAAAATTCAATCTGTTAACTGAGATACTGGGCTGGAAAGCAATGGATCACCATAAGGCAGTGTGCTATTTTCTATCATGTGCCCCAGAAGTCACTAAGGCCACATTGGATTCTGAAATAAAATCATCTGATGTGATCAGAAATAGAGCAGGGCTGGAGAGATTGCTCACTGGCTAAGGGACTTGACTGAAAAGCCTGATGACCCAGGTTCCCTAGTACCCACATAAATCCAGATGCACAGAGTGACACATGCATTTTGTAGTTCCTTTGCAGTGGCAGGAAGCCCTGGTGCACCCATTCTATCTCTTTGTATCTCTCTACCTCTCTCTCTCAATACATAAATTAACTTATGTACTTTTTAAAAGAAATATAAGAACAAATGATCATGAGTTCCTGGGGAGCCCAACTATGGATTCCTGTGAAATCTTGCTATTTCTCCTTGAAGATGCCCTCCTTCATATCTTCCAAATACACCCCACTCCTGCTTTAGCTGTATGAAGTGTGCTCCATAGCTTTCAGGTAAATGGTGCGAAGAGTTCAAATGTAATACCTGGGATAGTTTAGGAGAAAATAAACCAGAAAAGAGAGAAAATGAATAACATTAAAACCATTCTACTATTCATCTGACTGAGGGAAAAGTATTATTCTTAGTCAGAAGTTAAAATATGCAGGTCCATTTATCTTATACAAGACTTCTGGCTTGTAAATGGGCAAAGACAATATTGGAAGTAAAAGGCATAGCATTTACTATGTAATAAAGTCTTCCTATCAAAAATTCCAGTAATATGCAGATATTGTTTCCTGAATTCGTACTATTTTCCAAGGAAGCATGTGATATAATAGGTAAACGTTTGCTCTATTACTTCAATTTCATAACATATGACTATTTTGCCTTGATATTGTTATGTATTTGGAATGTGGATGGATTGGAATCTAAATTATCATATTCCTATTTCTGAGATAGAACACTGGTGAGGAGTCTGCTCTACCTGGATATAAATCATGGGTAGACAAGGAGAAGCTCTTATACTGCTAGTTTTTGGAAGCTTTGGTGCCCTTGTTCTTTGACAGCAGTGAGCAGCAGCGGTGATCATGGACAGGTAGGTGGTAGCAGTGGCAGATGGAACCTTCTTGCCACAGCTCTCTCCTCAGGCCTCCTTCTCTCTATCATGACAGTGTCACAGCTTGTCACAGTCAGGAAGTTTCAGCCCTTGACCAGGCTAGCATTGCCGCTTGCGGACATATTAGGTTGAGATTCTGCTCCTGCATCTACACCCAAGTAGCTGTGTTCTACTTCAGTGTCTCAGTCCATCAACTGCTCAGCTGCTGGGCCATTCTCTGTTAACATTTCTTCCTTCACTGTGTGGTCGACTCAGCCCACTCTACTTAAAGGAGCCAAGAAAATACCAGTGAGAAAAGTCATTCATTGGACCTAATATTGCAGCCCCAGGAGATGCAGCACAGGAAGTGTTTTTCAGCTGTCTCCCAAATTGAACTCACCAGCCTGCTTATGTGGCCAGAGAAAGGATGTTTGCACCAAATCACAGCAGACTGATACAAAGGAAAGATTGCGTTTATACCAATCACAGCCTAGACTCTTTTTACCCAACACAGCAATCCCCCTGCTAGGTCACCAAGCCTGGTGTGGATAGATGTACTAGTAGGGCCATCTAGAATTTACCAAGGCTTGTGGTAGCAAAATGTCTGGTGCACTTTTGTGTGTATGTGTGTCTGCCTGTGTATGCATATATGTGTGTGTTTGTAGGTCAGAGGACCACCTTGGGTGCCATTCCTCAGGAACACCATCCAATTTTTTTGTAAACAATATCTCTCATTGATCTGTAACTCACCAACTAGGCTAGAGTGGCTGGCCAGTGAGTTCTAGGTATCCATCTGTCTCTACCTCCCATAGCAATGGGATTATAAGTGCACACACCATGACCAGTATTTTTACATGAGTTCTGAGAATTGAACTCAGGCCCTCCTACTTGTATGGTAAGCACCTTACTAACTGAGCCTTCTCCCTAGAAGCTGGTACAGACTTTTTAATAGTTGTGCCTGGGGCTGTACCTTCAGGAGCCAGAGATGGCTGCTGGTCCAAGTTCAGCTTCCTCGAGGAGTCTGTGGACTATTTAAAGGGGCCAGTGTTGGTAAAAGGATGTTTGGCGGCCTGACTGACAGTCCTTTGTTCAAGGACATAAGAGATGAGTCTAAAATCTGTCAACTAGGGATTCAAATAACTCCAATTATTCAACTTTTTTTTTTGCTTATTCACAGGAATGTAAATATCAGAAGGATTGCTTAAAAAATAAGAATTTACTAACATTAATGTTCATTTTAATAGTGTTTAGTAGTTGTTATAGACAGTGCCACAATACAGGGATGACTGTCCATCCAGACACAGTTTATGGGAGGAAGAGATTTATTTCAAGCTTATAGATCTAGGAGAAGTTCTATCAATGGCGGAAGAAACTGGTTTCCTTGCACAGATCTAAGCAGAGAGAAACCACCAGCAGTCAGCAAACACCAAAAAGCAGCAAGCATACATTGGCAAGAGCTCACACTGTTCTATACACACCTTTGGGCTGGAATTCAGATCAGCCCCCAGTGATACCTTAGGGCTGGGCTCCAAGATCCACCCCTCAACTCCCAGTGAGCCCTATAGCAGGAGCCTGCCTGCTAGGGACTGAAGCTATAAACTCAATTTTAATTAAATACCTGAAGCTATGGGACCATGCATTCAAACTACCACAGCAATGTTTTTTTTTTTTTTAATTTTATGTGTTTGCGTATGATATGTGATGTACACACACATCTGTGTTTTAAAATATTTTATATTTATTTATTTATTTATTTATTTATTTATTTATTTATTTGACAGAGAAAGTAGGAGGGGGAAGAGAGAAAGATAGATAGATAGATAGATAGATAGAGAGAGAGAGAGAGAGAGAGAGAGAGAGAGAATGGGCATGCCAAGGCCTCCAGCCACTGCAAATGAAATTCAGACACGTTCAACCCCTTGTATATCTGGCTAACGTGGGTCCTGGGGAATCAAACCAGGGTCCTTTGGCTTTGCAGGCAAATGCCTTAATTCCTAAGCCATCCCTCCAGCTGACAGCTGTGTTTTTAATAATGCTCACCTCCTACCTGATAATCCAGGGGAAGGTGAGCTCCTCTCATCTGTCTATCTATGATTACATATAGTATGATCTCTATGACTTTTTGCAAATTTTTAATTACAATCTAGGTAAAATGAGGCTCTTTTAAGATGAAATTATCAAATCAAGCCAAATACTCTATATGTAACTTTACCAACTAAAAGCACATTTAACTTAGTAGTGGGACTATATCCTAGTAAACATATACTCAGTTGAAAATATCATAAGTCTAAATGGACTTATATGCTAAACTACAAAACCTCCTAACCTATTGTCAACTAGTATTATAGAGTGTCAGTTACTTCTATTCCCAACCACCTGGCTGACTGAGAACTGTCACACTTTGCTATTACCCCATATCATGAGAATATGACTTGCCAGACAAGAATCAAGATTCAAATGACAGTTTCTACTGGTTGTATATCATTCTCATATCACTATAAAATTGAAAAATCATAAATTAAACCAAGTGTAACTTAAGAATTGTTTTATAGTGAGACTGTTATGTCTCATAATATAGACAGCATATTTATTAATACATCTATAATTTCACAATGCTTGGCTGAATATCTTCCAAGTGGCACATATTCTGTCCACATGATAGGGTGGTGGCCATAAATTAGTGGTGGTGACAGAAGGTTATACAACACTGGCAGGTTGTTGCAGAGTTAAAGAGCCATGGGTACAGGCTTGGATGACATCGGAGGCAGCTACTTTATATAGGGGAGGACTTCTTAATTTTTTTCTTCTTACAACCTCTTTCCACCTTAGAAATTATTACATGATCTCAGGTATGTAGATATATAAAGCAAGTATAAAACTCAAACATTGATAAGAAATCATTAATCTATTTTAAAACAAGTCTTCAGTATACATATAATTTTACTATTTATTAAAAATGAAAGTAAATTTTCATGCTAATTAGATTAATATGCTTCTGTTTAAAATATTTTATTTTTATTTATTTGAGAGATGGAAATAGGAAGAGACAGAGAGAGAGAGAAAGAGAAAGAGAGAGAGAGAATGGATGCACCAGGGTCTCTAGCCACTGCAAACAAACTCCAGACGCATGCACCCCATTGTGCATCTGGCTTACATGGGTCCTGGAGAATCAAACTGAAGTCCTTTGGCTTGCAGGCAAGTGTCTTAACTGCTAAGCTATCTTTCCAGTCCCTAGTGTGCTTCTTTATTTTGACAAAAATAATTGAATCTTGGCTGACTAGTCAGTTGAGCATTGTCCATGTTTTCTGAGTTCATCAATATTCTGATTTAAAATTGTCAATGCTGAGAATGCCTCTTTACATAAATTCACAGCACAAAATGGCAAAAATATGTATGAGCCTATTTCAGAAAGATTTCAAAAAAATTTCTAATGCAATGCTAAAATTCAGTTAGTGATTTTTAAGAAATATTTTTATTTATTATTTATTTGAAAGAAGATTGAGAGAGAGAGAGAGCAAGAGAGAGAGGGAAAGATGAGAATGAGAATTGATGTGCCTGGGCCTCTAGCCCCTGCATATGAATTCCAAATGCATGTATCACTTTATGCATCTGGTTTTAAATGGGTACTGAAGAATCAAACCTAGGCCATCAAGCTTTGCAAGCAATCACCTTTAACCACAAAACAATGTCCTCAGTTCTTAATGACTTTTTAAAAAGTAAAACTCATTCTCACAGCTCAAATGATATTTCAATTCAAACATTATAACACACTGCTATTCAGAGATACGCTCTTTTGATATATACTGAGGAATGATAGCAGGAAAATGTTAAAATCCTTTGTTTTCTATAATGAAACCATTGTTTCTACACAAAAAAGTTTTGCTTATGGTAAAAGCACAAAAATTCCTAGCACTCAAGAGTCTTGAATCCGAACTGACATGTTTCAGGCAATGCTTGATTGTGTTGCATGGTGTAATGGCACACATAATAGTCTTTTCAGAGCCATGGCTACTGTGAAGTCATGCATTGAAAATTCAGACACTTCTCACTCTATACATTTGTCTTTGAATTAATTTTTGGTAAGTAAATATTCAAAAATCCTTTTATTCTTGCCAAATTCAAAAAAAATCTTTATTTGGGAAGGGGGAGGGAGAAATATGGTTTGCCAAGGCCTCTTGCCTCTTCAAACAAATTTCAGATGCATGCACCTGTGCACATGTGCATCTGGCTTTACATGAGAACTGAGTAATCAAACTTGTGCCAGTTGGCTTTACAAGCATTAGCCACTGAGCCATTTCACCAGCCTGTATTGCCAAAAATTCACAGCCTCCACATTTAGTTATAGGACTCCATAGGGAATTGTGACCTACAGTTCAAGAAGCTGTAAAATGGAGGCATATCAAATTAAGAATATAAGGAAGAGAAACTTTTCAGGTAATGAGTACAAATGCACAAGGACTGGAAGTATTTGCAGAGCAAATCTGCAGGTGTGTGCTATGAAAGAAGTGCTACACAGAAATGAAACAGAGAGGCACCTTACACTAGATAAGTAGCCACTTTCTTCCCTCCTTCTCTCCTTATTTCTCTTCCTAGTTCCTTTCCTTCCTCTGTGCTGGGGATAAGGCCTCTTGTCAGAAGTCAGCATGTATTCTACGAGTGAGTTACACCTTCAGGCCTGAGGAGTCCACTCGTAATCTTGTTTGTCACAATGACAACTGATAGCTTTTCTAAGGTAGTATTTACCAACGACCATTGGCTTATTTGAAGGTCTCTTTGACAATTGTAGGAAGAAAACAGAAGCCAGAAAAGTGAGAAAACTATTATTCCAGAAATGTGGATGTTGTACAGAGTGAGGACTTCAAAAAGGAAGAGCAGTGGAGTATGGAAAGGAAACAGGGTATGGAATTGCTGTCTCAAGAGAGAATCGGTATTCTGTGATGCATTAAGTATAAGAAATGATTGAGAAACAAAAGATAATTTCAAGCCTTCTAGTGTGAGATAATCTTTAGACAGTATAGTACCAAACAAAGAGAGATGCCATGAGTACCTACCTTGGAGGAAGGTAAGCAGGTAACATGGTTTGTGGTATGTGTGACAGACAGCTTGAAATGTCCAGCCGCAGTTGCAAGTGCAATTACATTTGCTTTGCTAGTAACCATGGTCCATCCTGCTTAATGTTAATAGCTTTTACAACATGAACTGCTACCTACTTTGCATTCCCACATTTTTATTTATATATATATATATATATATATATTTTGCTTTCCATGCTTTTAAGTGTCCTAACTGGAACTTAGCAAATTTTCCTGATACGTTTCATTTTGTTGGCTTGGGCCAAGGTAATTTTTCATCCTGACCTATGGATTCAGCACAGATTTCAACTCTTTGTTATTCAGAGATGTAATATTCTTGCCTATCTCTATGGAAATGGTTAAAGAGGTTAGACATAACCAAAGAAAACCCATGGCTTACCAGTACCACGGGCTGTGTGGTTGCTCCCTTCACGCTGTCCCTTCACTCTTAGCTGTCTGCCTTTCTCTGCTGTGCCTTGGCTCCAGGAAATCCACTGTCTCTAATCACCTGAACTGAGCAGCTATGCCCTCTCTCTTCTACTTGTACCTGCCACTGGGAAATGCAGTGGGGAGAACGAAGAGTAGAAGCGGAGAAATCAAGGTGTCTGTTCTCTGTCCTGTTCCTTCCTCGAATTTGGGGCTCTGGCGGGGTCTGCTTCTGACGTGCTGTCCTCCTCCCTGGGCTCCACCAATCTTCTTGCACTTTAATGAGGGGTTCCCTTTCCATCATCCCAGGCCTAGGCGTGGCCGTGGGCTGTGAGCAGACATGCCTTGCCATACTTGTTGGTACCATTGGCCCCACCAACACCGATGAGTAAGGCACTTAAATTCTCTTCTCAATCCCAGCTCAGTCCCTTGTTATTTCCTGGCATGGTCCTGGTTTTTGTCTTTGTTTGCATGTGAATGTGCCTGGAGGTATGCATGCATGCTGAGGCTAGAGGACAACCTTAGATGATGTTCCTCAGGAACAACATCTGCCTTTTTTTCTTTTTTGAGACAGGGTCTGTCATTGGCTTGGAGCTTGCCAAATCGACTGGACAATAAGCCTTCAGGATCCTTCCATCTCTACTTTCCCAAGTACTGTGATTACAAGCATGGACCACCAGACCTGTATTTTTTTTTTTATTGGATCCTGAGGGTCAAATTCAGATCCACAGGCTTGCACAGCAAGCACTTAGCCACTTTCCTATCTATCCAGAAATTGAGTGCTTTTTAAACATAATGTATTTAAAAAATTTTAAATATAATCCAATAAAGTTGTTATGACTGTATAATGACCAGCATGGCCAAGGACAAAGGTTGCTCGGTTGCTCTGCATATTAGTTACTTTTCTCATTGCTGTGACCAAACACTTGAGGATAAGAAACATACAGAAGGAAGGGTTTATTTTGCTTACCTAGGTTTTCAGTGTAAGAAGGGACACAGCCTATCACAGCAGGGAGAATATGAAAACATGCTCATGAGGTAGCTGGCTACATTGTGTCAACATTCAGGAAGCAGAAAACAGAGAGGAAACAGGGTCAGGCTGTCAAACCTCAAGGCCCATTCCCACTGACTGATTTCTTCTAGGAAGTCTCCATCTCCTAAAGGTTCTACAACCTTCCAAAACAGCACCACCATCTAGGGACAAAATGTTCAAATAGATGAGCCAGTGGGGACATTGCACATTCAAACCACAACACATTGACCTTAGGTTTTTTATCAACAGTGGCCCAGCCACAGGAGAGAAAGCAAGTGTGGATGTTCACAGTTTCAATCTTTTTGTTTGCAACAACATGGATAGAAATAGAAAATGGGAGGCATGCTGAGGTGACCAATGCTAATAAAACATCCAGCTTTATGAAGGGTTGGAACTCAGGTGCTCACTTATGTGGCAAGTGCATGATCCACTGAGCCCTTTCCCCCACCCACATTTATAATCTTATTTGAACCATGTTCCTTCTGAACTTGAGAAAGTTTTCATTTCTTCTTAATAACAGTTTAAATCCTTTAAACTTGGAGAAATAATGTAATTTTGTAACAATTCTGTTTTCTTCCATTTAAAATGCATTATGTCTACTATTTGGCATCAAATTTTTAATTGGAAAAAAATCCTTTTGTCCAAAAATTACAAAAGAATCTTATAGTATGTTTTTATTCATCAGCTATCAATAAAAGCATCTTATCTCCTGAATTATTGAAGTTGTACAAGCTTATCTTTGAAATCAAGAACATTTTGCTTCTGTTAGTTAGAGATATATATATTTTTTCTAGGTAGGATCTCACTCTAGTCCAGTCTGACCTGGAATCACTATGTAGTCTCAGGGTGGCCTTGAACTCACAGTGATCTACCTATCTCTGCCTCCTAACTGCTGGGATTAAAGGCATGTACCACCACACTCAGCTCTGGGTAGATATTCTTAACCAGGGCTTGATGGGCTCAATGTATTAGAGTTCAAAAAGCACCTTGCTCTGGGTAACAAGGACCCAACTGGCAGTTTACCGAATTAGAGTGGATGTCAATATGTCTTCCTGGCCATCAAAAATAATAATAATCTCTTTCTCATACAGAAAATATTTTACCTATGAAAGCCAACTATATACTGACTTATATTCTTTAAAATTTTTTGTTTATTATTTTTATTTATTTATTTGAGAATGATAGACAAAGAGAGAAAGAGGCAGATAGAGAGAGAGAGAGAGAGAATGGGCATGCCAGGGCCTCCAGTCACTGCAGACGAACAGATGCATGCATCCCCTTGTGCATCTGGCTATTATTATTTGAGAGTAATAGAGAGAGAGAGAAAGAGGGAGAGAGAGAGAGAGAGGGATGGAGAGAATGGGCACGTCAGGGCTTCCAGCCACCGCAAATGAACTCCAGACACGTGCACCCCCTTGTGCATCTGGCTAATGTGGGTCCTGGGGAATTGAGCCTCCAACCAGGGTCCTTAGGCTTCACAGGCAAGTGCTTAACCGCTAAGCCATCTCTCCAGCCACTGGCTTATATTCTTTATGTCTGTCTTATAGGAGGAAATTTTACTTTAAGCTTTTTGGGTTCGTTTGCTCAAAAATAGACTTTGACGATCTCGTCATACAGGTCCTATATTTTATTCCTGGTATAGAAATCTCAGCTTATTTCTGATTAATATATGTTTTGGCCTATAAAATGGGCTAAATTTTGCATATGGGGCTAGAATGTGATTCAATACTAAGGCAGTTGCCTAATATGTTGAAGCATTAAGGATGCTACATAAAATATGTGGATGGCAGCAGTAAAGGAGGAAGTTTTAGTGATGATTAAACATGATGACTCACTCTTGTAAAAGTGAATCCAAGTCCCAGGTACTCATGACCTTGGACAGATAGTCCTCTAAGCATCACTAGAGTTACAAAGAATCTCACTGAGGTGTAGGGCTCAGAAAATAGTCATGCCTGGGGCTTATCAGTATCTGTTCAACTTTATAAAGCTCAGCTCTGACTTAAGATTAAACAGAACAGCTGTCATCATTAATGCAACAGTCAGTTCATGGAGGTAACAAATGCATGGTCAACGCTCCACAAAGACCAGTCAGCCTGGCTGTGGTGCATGGACTGAGCTTTACCCAGAAGGACATAAGCATGCCAGAATAAATCTATACCTATTACTGGAGAGAAAAATAGAAATGTTTGCCTCAAGGGTAGTCAATCAGTAAGGTCACCTTTTGTTATGATTGAATGCAAAATGTCCCTCTTAGGCTCATGTGTCTAACTGAACACAGTCCCTAGATAGTAGTGATGTTTGGGGAAGTTATAAAACCTTTGGAGCAGGAATCATGATAGGTCAGTAGGGGGTGGGCATTTGATCCATATAATGTGGCCTGCTCCAAGGTTGAGTTCTCTCATTCCTGATCCACTAAGAGGTGGGCAAGCTCCATGGCCACAGATCAAGCCTCTTCACTCACTATGTCTTCCCATCATGATGGACCATTTCTTCTAAAATATTAACCTAGGTATACATACTCTCTCTTAAGTTGCTGCTATCAACTATTTTGTCATAGTGATAAGGAAGGGCTAACTCGGCATACTGTCCTACATAAAGGATAATAATATGAACAAAAGGGTTTCATTCTCTGCAGTTTCCTGCTGTGGGCATATGATTTGGGAGAGAGAAGGCTGAGAGGTCTCCTGACTGTAATTAGGGAGGATTACTCACTGAATTAGTCTATTTGAAACCAGATCAGTCCCATACTTAGAAATTCAATGTGTACCTGCACTGAAGAAACTCAATGAATTAGCTGAAACTTAAGAAAGAGCAAAGTTAGGTGGGAAAGAGGTTCAGGGTAGGTTGCTTCTAAGAAGCAGCTCAGTGAGGTTACTGCCACAGAGCAGTTTGTAAGAAGGACTAGATATGATTGGAATAATATGGATCTATGATGCCAAGTAAACAATCTTCTCACATGCAATTCCTTATAAAATTGGAGATGTATACATGACTTCTCTTTCCAGTAAAGAAGTACTCTTATGTAGAAATGGAAATAACAATTAGAGGAAAACACTTTTTTTTGGTACTTATCCCACTTTTACTGAATGTTGTATAAATAATGAAAGCATATTAGTTTCAAATATCAGTTTGCCAGAGGCATAACACAGCAAAGCAAACATCTCTTACTAATGTGGTTTGCTTGATAATGTATGAAAATTTGCAAAATGATAATATATGAATAGAAGGGTTTGAATGTGTTCTGATTCCTACTGTTGGGGTGTCACTTGCCATAGGCAGTGTGAGAAGTCGCTTGATGGGAAGTAAGGAAACAAAACAAAAAACCAACTCTAATTCAAATGCACTCATCATTTGAGGCCTTCTTGAGTGTTAGAGATCTTTACCATTACAAAGACTTTGTCAATTAACTCGGGATAATGCAAAAATCAAATTACTATATTGCTTACTCAGAGAGGAGAAATCAGAACATTCATTATCATGTAGAATTTTTTATACTAAAGATTAATGGCAAAATAGCATATTCCATTTGTAAAGTATTTTACATTATATTGTGTCCTTTTACTTATAGCATCTTCCTAAAATGTAGAAAAAGAATAGCTGGGAAAACTATCTCCATAAATATATAACTTTACGAATCCAGAATGATAGCTGGGCATGGTGGCGCACACCTTTAATCCCAGCACTCAGGAGGCAGAGGTAGGAGGATCGCTATGACTTCGAGGCCACCCTGAGATGAGAGTTAATTCCAGGTCAGCCTGGACCAGAGTGAGACATTACCTCGAAAAACCAAAAAAAAAAAAAAAAAAAAAAAATCCAGAATGAATTATAAAGAAAAATAAGGGGCTAGAGAGAGATCTCAGTGGTTAAGTGCTTGCCTGCAAAACCTGAAGACTTGAGTTCAATTCCCCAGTGCCGACATACAGCCAGATGCACAAAGTGCCATATGCATCTGGAGGTTATTTGCAATGGCTAGAGGCCCTGGTGCATCCATTATCTCTCTCCCTCTCTTTCTGTCTCCTTGCAAATATATATGTATATATACTTTTACAAAGAGAAATAGGGTAGAATCAGTTCACTAAAAAGCCCACTCCATAGTGTGCAGCATCCTTGGAAATGTTATGTTCACAGACATTAAATACATTTCTCCCTCAAAGAAATGACATGTTCCACCTGCACGATTTGAACCACAATTTCTTACTCATTTCTCCTGTCTTGTCTCTGACCTCCTTTTTTTTATACTCATCTGAGAGCTGAGAGTAGTCCCTGCCTGTCAAAAAGATACCCCAGCTGCCTTCACCTAGGTAAACTTCAAATATCAATTATGAAAGGAACAAAAAAGGAAGAGGTGACTATTTTCTCATGTAATTTTTACTATCTTTACTCATTTTGGACCATATTATTTTTGTGTCAATTCCTGCCTCACTTCCTTCAAACTTTTTCTCTCATGTAGCCTTGAAATCTTTACTCATATTTTAAATTCTTGATAATGTCTACCCCAACTACCTTACCAAAACTTACTCATATTCCTTAGCATCTTGGTGAGGGGGGCACTGGTGAACCCTGACTAATATTTCCAGTTTCCTTCTATCCTTCCTAGTGTGTTTGCTGCTTGTGGATCACCTCTTGCCAGTTGAATCCACCACAGTGAGGTCCTTGCTTGAATTCACTGATGAAAATATAAACAGAATCTGTTGAACAGAAGAAAAAAATCATCAACTTCCCTTTGTTTTCCTATAGGCAACTCAATCCTTAACAAGCCTCACACAACTAACTTTCATTGTAGACTTTTCCAAAATGGCCAATGGGAAAAAAACAAAAATCGCATGCTGACCACTTTTTGCAGAGAGAAACAGAAATACATTTCGGCAGAGAGGGGGAGACGCTGCTAAGGGTCGAGCACTGCACTTGCTAATAGAGCATAACAAATTATTGGGTTTTAGAAATTCAATTTAGCTCTCGACATGTGCCGTTTCGCTACCTGTGTACACAAGAGTCACACCCACACTAGCTCTCTCCACCAGCTCCACCTTTTCCCTCCTCCTCATTAACCAACACCTAATTACATACTAATTGGCTCAGAGAACACAGGCTTGTTATTGCAGTAAAAACACTCAGTGTTCCCCCACAGACAGATTCTCATGAAAACCAAATATAAAACGAGTTGGCGCTCTGCCTGGTTTTCATTAGGACTAAGCTAGATTCTTCTAGGTCCTGGTCACACTTGATAGTGTTTGCTTTCATGTTTTTGTTAAATGCCCTGTTTCCCCAGGGGGCACATTTCAATAGTTCACATCAGCCAAATGGGACCAATCAGATTTGTGTCTCTCATAGGAGCAGCAATTTTACGAAAGAAAAGACCTTGGTCATTATGTAAGTGCTTCATTAGTCAGGGACAGTCACAGTTAATCAGGAACATTTTTTTTTCTATTAAATTTACTATTGTTCCTCTTTTGTGATCCCTGGACATCAAGTTGTTCAAGCCATAACTATCTCAGATTAGATAAACTGACTTCATAAGTTCCTCTGTTTTTTTTTGTTTGTTTGTTTGTTTTAAACAACAAAAGACATAGGAAACAATTCCTATCATCACAGCAAATGACTAATAATGCAGAAGCGATGGGAATGATTTGAGATGCAGTTTTGCAAAGCTGTCAAGGTTTTTCCGCAGAGGTCTAGTATTGTAATCACCAGTGAGCATGGGTGCAGCCACCTGGAGGAGGAGATGTAAATAAAGAACAGAGTACCCAAATGAGGGCCACTCATGGTACATCAGGTTGGCTCCACACTCCTCTGGTCTGGGAGAGGTGCAGGTGGCTCCAGGGAGAAGATGCTTGCCATGTTGGGAAACAAAATGCAATACCATGGCAGGAATAATTAGGAACAGGGAGAGTGAAGCCCCCAAGCTGCCTGTGTACTGGGACAAATGAACTGCTGACTAACTCCAATTGCATACATAAAGGAAATTTAGAATATTGGAGTAAGCCCACGTGTAAAATTGTAATTGCTTTGACTTCAGGGTATAAGGCAAAGTCTTTGCTATGGATTCCTTTCTTAGAGACATAAGAATTGTAAGAATATGGTTCAAACTACAGTGCAAAGCAAATACCTCTTAAATGATGCCTATGTTATGTTGTGTTATTATTCCATCTGTAACTAACTCCAGTGATGGAAAATCTACTTGATAACTCAGATGTCTCTGGGAAAGGTTTCATTTTTATACACACATTAAAGTATTATAAATGTGATAGGTGATAATTATACAGATATGAGAGTACTTCAGTTTTAAGTATGTTTTATAAATTATTTTCATTTGAATGTCATAAAGAAACTGCACATTCTAAGTACTATTGATACTATTATTAAATGGATGCATAAGTTATAAATGTACAAAGAATTATATACAGTGTTCATGCATGCCTCCGTGATTGTTAATTAATACATAAGCACCTTATATTATTGCAGTAAGGTACAGTGCCAGTTTTTAACTAGGAACTTCTTTTGCAAGTGAATTGGCCTTGGTTCTTAGTTGTAGACAACAGAAGTTACCTTAGTGTGTTTAAGCTGAGATGAGTTTATTGATGGAAATAAATACCACAGATCACTAGATGGCCTGCACAATGAACTTATAGGAAAGCACCAATTCACATCATACAACAGGGCTATTACATGAGGTGCTGCCAGCAGCTGGATCCGGCAGTTCAGGGCCTGAAATTTCCTTCTGTCTTCTCTGGAATTACATGCTATATGTTATGCAAAAGACCTTCATTTGTCTCTCTCCATACAACAGTGTTAAAATCAAAATCTTAATTTATATCTAAAACCCCCATGGGGCTGGGGACCTAGCCCAGTTGACAGAGTGCTCATCTGGTATGCACAAAGTCCTGCATTCCATTCTCAGCACTGCATAAACCAGTGTGAGAGCAGTGCATGCCTGAAATCCCAGCACTTGGGAGGTAGAGGCAGGCGGATAAAATGTTCAAGTTAAGGTCATCTTCCCCTGTAGACTTTGAGGCCAGCCTGGGTTAGAGAGTAAGAAAAAGAAAGAGATAGAGAAGAGAAGCAAAGAGAAAGTCTCCCAAGGCGATCTTAGAAACAGACTTTTAAACCTTGTATCCCTTACACTCATGAGGGGAATGGGAAATACGTTATTATCTGCCACAGTACAATGAGAGAAAAGGAAAAAGAAGATCTGGGATCTGAGCAACAGCTAGTGAGGAGAGGGACTTGGGCAAACCGACTTCTTCCCACTGATTCACTCATTAGTCATGGAAAGATTTCTAGTGTCTTGGATAATGCTCCCTTCAACTCAAGCACTCACTATTTATGTTGCTTATGTGTGGAATTAATTAATCTAATCCATAGACAATAAAATGATGACTACCAGAGATAAGTAGATGGGACATGAGAGGTGCTAGTAAATGGATACATTTCAGAGTGGCAAAATAATTGAAAGTGTTCTATTGTATATCATAAGACCATATATAAGACACTATAATAGACTTGAAGATTTTTAAGGGAATGGATTTTAAATGCTTTCACTGAAAAGGTAAGTATATGAAAAACACATATGTTAAGTACATTGATTTAGCCATTCCACAAAACATACAATATAAAAACATAAATCTATAGACAATCAATATATTTACAAAATTACAATTAACAGAAACAATTAAAAATTTAAAAGCTTAGTTTTCTTCAAAACTCAAAAGTATAATCATTCATGAAAGAAAAAAAAACTATCTCAGCAACCTAGGAATAAAAGGAAATTTCTTCAACTAAATAAAGAACATCTGTGTTAGTTACTTTACTTGATGTGAATAAATGCCTGACATTATGCAACTTAAGGGAAGAAGCATTTATTATAGTCCACAGTTTGAGGGGATAGCCCACCATGATGGGGAAGAGATGGAGGCAGAAATCTGAGGCAGCTGCTACCATTGTGTCTGCAGATTAATTCTGTTGTTAGGCTTTCTTTCCTTATTTTATTCAAGCCAACACCTCAGCCCATAGGCTATGTAACCAACATTCAGAGTAGTGTGGGTCTTCCCTTTACAGCAAAACCTTTCTGGAAACACCCTCACAGGCATACCACACCTACAAGTATATTTCCATGCTGATTCTAAATGCATTCAAGTTTTCAATGAAGATTAACCCTTACAACCTGTCATTTTGAGCCTAAGTCCCACCATTTTAAATCCTAATATTCTACCCTTTCTCCAAAAGTTTTATTTTCATGCCCAAATCCAACCCATTTATTCCATCTCAAAAACCCCCATGGTCTCTTACAGTCAATGAAAATCCAAAATGTCTTATGAAACTCAAGAAAAATTCTTAAGTATAACTTATAAAATTAAAATTCTAAAACTTCCAATATAAAATGGCATAGTATAAACATTCCCATTCCATTCAAAAAAATGAGGACAACAGGGAAAGATGCAACCAAAGCAAGCCAAAACCCAGCAAAGCTAACACCAAATTCTGCAACTCCATGTTTTGTATCCAGGGATCAGGATGGGATTACTTGGATTCCAGTGGCCTTGGGAAGCCTTGCTCCTCTCTCTCCACAGCCTACAACAGATGTGACCTTCATCTTGAGCCACTTGTATTCCATTACTGCAGATTTCTTCAACATATATCACATGGTCTTAGCATCTCTGACATCTTGAAGGTCTTCTTTGCAACTTATTCCTTGCCTCGCCAACTTCATGCAGTAGCTTTTCAGGACCTCTTTGTAGGGAATCCAACTCTGTCTTACATTGCCTAGCCTCGGTGGCTTTCTGAAACCTCCATGTAAGCCTCCATGGCCCTCACCCCTCACTCTTGCATCTTTCAAGCCAGAAGAATAGGTACCATGTGGCAACACAGCACAAGATGTCTCTTGCCCTCTTTGGACCATAGCTAGTGTCCTCTATGTGCCTTTAAGGCTAAAATCAAGAAAAGACTTTCATAAGTTGTTTTGTTTTGTTTGAAGAGAGAAGAACTCTCTCTTCAAAGACGTTTTCAAGTTAGGCTCCCTCCCTACAAGTGAATTTGCACTTTTACAAGCTGGAACCTTTGAAAGGTACAGTCTTGGCCTTGGGACACCTTTCCTGCTGTCCCAGTGTCTTCTTTTTAATGGCACTACCATCAACACCACTGCATCATCTTTCTTAGCACTCTTTAGGTAACTTGAAGGTGAGTTATGCTTTCTTCCTTACCAGGCATGTATTCTTCTTTTTTCTGCTCCACTGGTTGCTGTTTCTCACTGCAGATACATGTCCCAAATGCTATCCTGTCTTGAAATTTACTCTGACGATCAAGTTAATCCATAACTTTTTAATTCAGTCTCACTCAAGTTCTCAGAACATGGGCAGAATGCAACCAGATTCTGTGATAGAATGTACCATGGATGGCTTCTAGCCTATTCTCTGACACTAACATTTCTTCATTGAGTTTCCTTACATTTTTTTTCTCTTAAAAAAATATATATATATATGTATATGTATGTATATTGACTTATTTTATTTGCCAGCACAGAGAGAAGGGAGACAGAGTATGAGAATTGGCATGCCAGAGGCTCTAGAGTTTGCTTACATTTTTATGATTTTTTTTTATTGATCCCTCTTCCAGACCCCCTTCCCTCCTTTTTTTGGTACCATTTCTCCCCCTAGTAACTACCACCCTTTTCATGTCACATGTAATTTATAACCTTTTACATTTGTTTTCTGTCATATATTTACATTTCCTTTATTTATTTATTTTTATTAACTTGAAACTTTGGATGGATACCTCATGTGTTGGTACCAACATTCTTTTTCCTCTCTGTCACCATGCCACTGAGGGACCCCTACATTTTTGATACTGTAGGTTGGTCTTAGAAAATTCTTTAATTCTATAATTAGTTTCATAATTCAAAATTATTCTATGAATTTATGATTTTTCAATTGAATATGAAAGATTGTTTCTTGGGATATATGAATTAAAGGAAGTATAAGGACATGCTGATGATCCTAATCATTCACTGACATTTAAAATTCATCCCCAGGGCATCAATATGTTAAAATGTTTTGAATTACATTTGGTGACTAGATTTTTAATATATGCAAAATCTTATGCAAATTATTTATGCAACCTTTTTTTGAGCCTAAGTCCCACCATTTTAAATCCTAATATTCTACCCTGTCTCCAAAAGTTTCACCAGCTCTTGGGTACCAAATTTCCCTTGCACTCCTCTTCCTCTCTTATCTTTACATCTGTGCCCCTCATTGTTGCAATGGTCTGCCCTCTTTGTATCCACTCTGAGAGTACAGACCAAAGGTTGTGGTTTTAGGATGAATTGTTCCTCTAAGTCTCTAAATAAGATAATAAGAATATTTCAGCTGTTTTCATGCCTTCTTTAAGATCATGAATCCTCTTTTCATTGGGTTTTCATTATTTTTGAATGAGAAGTCATTTTCAAGAGGCTGCATCAGGGCCTGCTGACAGGATGGTAATTTTAAGAGACTGGTGACAATGATTGATTTTTGTAATTCTCAAACTATTAAGATACTATGAGAGTGCTTTAGCTGAAGTAAGGCTCAATAAATATTAATTTGATGTAAATGAATGATTGAATCTCCCCCTTTACTTCCTCTCTCTATCCCTCATCTAAAATAGTTGTCACATATTTATTTTCAGCAATTGTTAGGAAAACATTTTCTGTCTGGAATTTTGTTTTCCCATTATATCTCAAGACCTCTAACATCTCAAGTAGCATGGGTACAGGAAAACAGTGCAAAAGTGCTTTCATATTCTATTCTGAAAGAGGTACCAGATTGGTTTTGTAACATACAAAACTGATGACTCTCTAGGACATAATGACAAACACAGTTCATACACTGCAGGTCACCGCCACTGACTGCCCAGTTTCCATGCCTCATAAGTTAGATTAGATTCTTGACTCCCTGGTGATCCAACCCTCTCAGGCAGAGTTGAATGTCCCTCTCATGCCAGCACTTTGCTTTTATAAGTCATGGACATGAATCTTATCTTCTGTTATTTTATATCTCTGACCTCTCAACTGAAGGTGTTGAAGGACAGGAATAATATCTTACTAATTTCTGTATCCAGCACCTCTATGAAGTTGGTACACTGAAACCATTTTAAGTAAATAGGTAAGCAAATGAATAAAACTTTGGGAATAAACTTATTTATAGGTAATATTCCTATAGCTTTAGGGGATAATTTGCCACCTAGAGAGCTCTGCTTCACAAGAAAGAAAGCATGATGGGTCTTACAAAGTTTTAGCAAAGTGAAAATGGTTTCCATGGCTGCTTGCACTGGGATTGTAGTTACTCAGACCCTTAGTAATGTTGCTTTAATCCATCCTTACTCTTCTGTAACTGTGACCACCTTCTTACCTAGGTTTCAATGTTAAGTAGTAGTAAAGGATTTGCAAGCATATTTAAACATTTATATGATTATGAAGAAAATTATATCTTGAACATTTTTCTGATGTTACTCAGGAGTCTTACTATGTCACCAGGAGTCTTGCTATCAAGTTCCAATATAAAAAGATCTGGGAAGAACCATCAAAGTACAAAAGGCTCTAGAAAATTATTACAGAATAAACTGGCATCCATGTGATATGCAAAAAAACTGAGGGGTCTGAAGAGATGGCTTAGTAGTTAAGGTTCTTGCCTGCAAAGCCAAAGGCCCAGGTTTGACTCCCCAGGACCCAAGTAAGTCTCCAGATGCACAAGGGGTCACACACATCTGGAGTTTGTTTGCAGTGGTTGGAGTGCCTGGCATGCCCAATCTCTCTCTGTCTGTCTTTTCTCTCTCTCTCTCTAATAAATAAATAAAAATAAAATATTTAAAAAGTGTGAGACAAATATAAGGAGCCAATCCAGTCTTCAGGCTTAACCCTTCAACCATCTCCAGCTCTGTCTTGTCAAGTCCACATGGATGAGCCTGTTCCTTAGGATGGCACCTGCTACTGTTCCAGCCATATCTTCTCCCAAATCCTTCCTTTCAGAACATGCTCAGCAAAGTTGGAATAATTTACTTACCATACCACTTTATTTCAAAAAATTTTGGGGAGAAATAAGTATAGGCTTGTTAGGAGTTACAAAATATGTACAAAGAGGTCTGCCATGCCAATCACTCATTTAATGCCAATGGTGACATTCTGTATTTTTATAATGAACTATTGAAACCCAGAAATGGACCATTATGTTTATAGCCTCATTACTATTGCCCAAGCTATTGTTCCAGCTGATACTAATGTCCAGTACTTAGTGTGGCTCAGGTATTACTTCCTTTAATGATCAATTTTTTAGCCATTAAATTCTGTCCTCATGGCCCCCTATGTACATCCTGTGCCAGATATCTCACTTTAATAATATATCCCTTTTCCTGCATGGGCTATGAGCTTATGAATGACAGGGTTATTTCTTTCTCAACATGCTTGACAGTCATATCTGTCAGGCCTTTACTTTTTCTTTTTTTTTTTTTAAAGATTTACTATATTTATTTAGTTATTTGAGACAGAGAGGGAGAGGGAGTGTGAATGGGTGTGCCAGGACCTCTAGCAAATGAACTCCAGACCCATTCGCCACTATGTGCATCTGGCTTACATGGGACCTAAAGAATCAAACCTTGGTCCTTAGGCTTTGCAGGCATGTGCCTTAACTGCTAAGCCATCTCTCCAGCTCAGGCCTTCACTTTTTGCTTCTGGTGGCAGAGCATTTGACAAGGGTCTACACAGTTAACATGTTTCCAGAGTATATTGATCATGTTAAAAATTATTACTTCATGTAAACCATATCAATCAATGTTCATTTCAGCATTTCCAGTAGTAAAAGGAACAAAAAGGCTTTTGACCCTTTCTTCTAAACTTAAAATGGTGGATAGTCAGAGGAGGCTATAACTTTCTTATTGCCAAGTGGGACAAACCTGGTTCTATTTGGAAGCCATCATATGATGGAAGTGAGAGAAAGGATCTTCTGTTGTAAAACCTGAATGTAGTCATATTGGAAAACGATTCTTTACTGGGATCCCAACGGAGCTGGAATCTTGGTTGAATAGTTACTTCTTTTGCTAAAGCTGTTTTTGTTTTGTAATTCTTCAAAATTTCTGCTTAATTATGTCAGGACTCTCTGGAATTTAATTTACTAGTTCACAGTTGTTTTCCCAACAATATTTCTTTGTTTTTAACTTATTTATTTGAGAGAAAGAGGGACAGAGGAGAGAGAGAGAGAGAGAGAGAATGGGCATATCAGGACCTGCAACTACTGTAAACGAATTCCAGACACTTGTGCCACCTTGTGCATATGGCTTAAACGGGTCCTGGGGAATCAAACTGAGGTCCTTTGACTGCAGGCAAAGCACCTTAACTGCTAAGCCTTCTCTCCAGCCCTTCAACCCTATTTATACTTAAAGAATGCTCTCAGACTATGTAATTTTTTTTTTTTTAATACTTGTCAAGGATGCTTAGTGAGATGATCTGTCTCATGTTTTGACTTTTAGGAACTTTTAGCACCAGAGCACAGGGATTTAGAGCATGTATCTTACGCTTCAAAAAACCTGGTTTAATCATGTTCTTTATGACTTGCAATTTTTTCTTACATCTTGTGGTCTCAATTCTGTCATTTAGTAAATATGATTAAAATGTATATTTCACTGCTATAAGTGAAGTCAGGCAACATTGGTCAACTGTGGAATCTAGAAAGAAAATTGATGATAAAAGAGGAATAACAACAAAAAAACAAAAACAGGAAAGAAGAGGAAGGGAAATAAGAAAGTACAAGAAAAGAAAGAGAATATAAAAGGTAGGAAAAGAAGTAGGGCTTTATCTTCTTTACCAGGAATTCATACTGTTAACTACGTGCATAGAACCTAAAATCTTATTCCCCCATTAAATGGTCTGTTTCCCATTTCTTTAAGACCCATCATGCTTTCTCTCTTGTGAAGCAGAACTCTCTAGGTGGCAAATTATCCCCTACAGCTATAGGAATCTTACCTATAAATAAGTTTATTCCCAAAGTTTTATGGCTTTCTCTGATTTGTCAGACCTTTTCCATTTTCTGCAAGGCAAATTTTTATATACTTAAAGAATTATAAAGAATGTAAATACATTGTTTTCCTATTTTGAATAGCAACTAAGAACTCAAAATAGCATAAAATTATAATGGCATGCTGAATATTGATTTTAATGCATATAATTTCTCTGGTGAATAGCTTTAAACTATTGTCATCCAAGCCACTATAGACTTGTGACATCTGGCCTTACTTGCATAAATTTTGTGGGCTTATTATCTATTATAAACCAGGAGTATATAATGAAATACTATTTCTAGTAGTATTTTAATTTCCAGAAAATAATGTTACACACACTACACTATGTACCCAGCACCTAGGTTGAAGAGATGTTCATGTCTTAACATATTTGTTTCATTTTTCTAATAAAAAGAAAAGTTAGAGACTCAGACCAAGCCCACCAATCTATTACCCTCTTTGTAGTGAGTATATTAAAGTTGGTATGAAATTTTTTATTCCTCACTGTATATTTTCCATATAGGAATGTGTTCATTGATAGGCTTACAATCATTGTTTCCTTAAATAATTAAATAAATCCATTAAGTAATATCTGACATATTCTTTGGGAATTTATTTTTCCCACTTTTCCTTTTTTTTTAAGCTTTAGTCATGATGCTATGTGTATAAATGTGTAATTCTTTTTATTTTTTTTATTTTTATTTGACAGAGACAGAGAGAGAGAGAGAGAGAATGGGCATGCTAGGGCCTCCAGCCACTGCAAACAAACTCCAGTCATATGTGCCCCCTTGTGTATCTGGCTAACCTGGATCCTGAGGAATCAAACCCAGGTCCTTTGGCTTTGCACCCAAATGCCTTAACCATTAAGCCATCCATCCAGCCCTAGATGGCTAATTCTTAATTATTACTTAATATTTACTATATGAAGAAACATTGTGTGTCTACTTCCTATTGATAGACTATTAGACTTTTTGCAACTTTTTGATTTTAATTTTTAAATTTTTCTTTTTTTTTTTTTTTGGTTTTTCGAGGTAGGCTCTCACTCTAGCTCAGGCTGACTTGAGCTATGTAGTATTAGGGTGGCCTTGAACTCATAGCAATTCTACTGCCTCTGCCTCCTGAGTTCTGGGATTAAAGGCGTGTGCCACCACACCCAGATTATTTTTTAATTTTTGTAAGAAATATTGCTATGTAGCTTAAACTTCCATGATTGTAAACAATATCCCATGGTAATTCCCTCCCTCCCTCCCTCCCTCCCTCTCTCCACTTTCCCCTTTGAACCTCTGCTCTCTATCATTCCCCTCCTTCTCTCAGTCAGCTTTTATTTTGCTGTCATCATCTTTTTCTCCTATTATGATGGTCTTGTGTAGGTAGTGTCAGGCACTGGGAGGTCATGTATATCCCAGACATTGTGTGTCTGGAGGAGCATGTTTTAAGGAGTCCTACTCTTCCTTTGGCTCTTACATTCTTTCCGCCACCTCTTCTGCAATGGACCCTGAGCCTTTGAAGGTGTGATAGAGGTATTTCAACACTGAGCATTCCTCTGTTACTTCTCAGCACCATGGTGCCTTGTGAGTCATCCCAAGGTCAATGCCATCTGAAAAGAGAAGCTTCTCTAAACACAAATGAGAGTAGTATTAATAGATGAGTGTGAACATTAAGAGAAGTGCTTACTGGACAGTTTGGTGAGCATAGTATATACATTTAGCCAGACAGCAGCAGACATTACACCCCTAGGGCTCATGGTTTTCAGTATCAGGGATGTATTCCCTCTCATGGAGTGGGCCTCCAGTCAAATTTGAGTGAGGCTGGTTTCCCACATAACAGATGTGTCACCATTGTACCTGTTGGCTCATTTGGCCTGCCTGGCCAAGTATAAGTCTTGAAGTATCCACAGTTGAGTATCTTCACTGATGATTTCTCTCTCCCCCATTGAATTACATGCAGAGTGGCTTTTTCCTGTTTTCTGTCAGCTGGTCTACAGTTCAGCTCCAGCAGGATTTCTCAGTGACCTTGGAGCCCAAGTATGTGGAATCTTCAGCAATAGGGTCTTGCCATCTATTCCTGGTAGGAAACCAAGAGCCTTGGCAATGGCCTGTAATGTTTTGAAGCATCAGGGACCTCCCTGGCCAACAATTCACTGGAAGGTATCCCATCCCTGTCACTGAAAATTTTCTAGTAATGATCTATGGCTCCTTTGTGTTCCATTGTCCAAAAAAGTAGGTTTCCATATGATTTATTTACATCCTCTTAGATTTTGATTAGCCCTCCCTCAACTTTTCCTTTACTCAATCTCTTCCCCAGATCTCACGTAGGCCTTTTCACCCCTATTAATCTGTTCTTCTACTTACATATATCCAATACCATCCTATTAAGTCCCCCGTCCCTCCCTTTATATTCCCTCTATTCCCTTTATATCTCCTTTCTAGTTTACTAGCCTCTGCTACTGAGTTTTATTCTTACTCACGCAGAAGTCCAACAATAAAAGTGTTATATTTACATAGAAGCACTCAGGATGTCAGAAAAACATCTGTACCCTTTTTTCTTGATTATAGGATGGCATTCAGTCAATAGATTTTTTTGTATATAAAGTAGTTGAGAGAAAACTGAAATGAACAGGGTATTACCCTTCCTCAATGTACCAGGTTGTTGAGGGCTAATAAAAATACTACTAGGACAGGGCACAGAAAGATACATTTGGTCACATGTTAACTATACCAAAAAGACACTGCACTGATGCAAAACAAATCTTTTGTAGATTTACATTACATTTTTTCTTTCATTAAAGGGAGTGAGTTGAGTACAAAAGGATTACGTGCTTGACACACAACAGTAACGTCAAAATCTTCACTGGAACCAATTTATCCACTGCCATCATCTTCTTCATCTTTTTCTTCTACCTCTTCTTCATCTTCTTCCTCCCCTTCATCTTCCTCCTCCCCTTCATCTTCCTCCTTTTTCTTGTTTTCTTCAGCCTTGGCACCTTTATTTATTTACTATTATTTATTTTAATTTGGTTTAATTTTTTTCTGCATCAAGCTTTCCTTTACATTAACATGCTGCAACACCTTTTGGGCATGCTCCTGTGACTAACAGATGTGACTTTTTGGCATGCTCCTGCTAAGGCTTCTTGCCTCATGTAGCAGTGTCTCTGTGTGTCTCTCAGTCTCTTTGCAGCATGACCAGTGGATAAACCCGTTGGTCTCCTTTGGTTTGGGATGATGGTTATTAAAGAACAGGAAAGAAACAAAGGGAAATTTTCATGATACCTTGATATCGCTGAGCTTCTGAATTCTTCTTTAGGAGGGACATAGGTTGTCATTTCTCCTTAATATCAGTCTTGTACATCTCCTTTCCTCATTTAGTTACTCCTTCTCAGTGAGGAGCAGGAGCATCCAGTACCCTTCCAGTTTCTGCACACATTGGTAAGGTCTGCGTAGAGCAAGTATATTTCATCTATTATTTTATAACCTTATTGTAACTTTGTGTTAAAGCTTATAGTATTTAAGTGTCTGAGTTTAATAAAAAACATTTTTATCTTCAATGTGACCCTAGATTTAAAAACTCTTATCACCAGTCTCCCTGTATTCCAAATTATTTTCTATACTACCATATTAAGTAGTACTTATTAATTTGTTCAAGTCTTGTTTAGGTTGTTCCAAGAATAGCCTATTTTGTTGTGACTATTGTGAACATTTTCTTCAGTTCCTCTTTCACAATTTAGCTTCAAGTTTCCTAAATCACACTCTTAAGTATCAAATTCAGTGTGTTTGTTTGAAAAATAGCTCTGTTTCCTTCCTCCTTTGCAAAGATGATTTAGTGTCCTACAATAAAGTTTATTTTCCCTTAATACTGGGAAGATATACTTGTATTGTTCCTGTCTTCCTTTATTGCTGTTGAAAAGTCTACTCCAATTTGAATTGCTTCTGCACAAGTAATTTGGTTCTTATTCATTGTTTGTAAAACTTCATTATCCCTTGGTGTCTAAAGATTCCCTATGGAATTATTTGATTTGGATTAAAAAAATTGTTCTGCTGGAGTCTTTTCAATGTTCTGTCAAGTTTAAGATTTGTGAGTTTCATCAGCTCTAAAAAAAAAACATAAAACATATGGTTATTTATCTTTAAATATCTCTTTACAGACCAAAGATTATGCAAATAGTGACCTTAGTGACCTGATTTGTTCTATGGTCATGTCTTTTCACTTGTTCATCGCATTCTTTCACTTCCTTTGATCTATATCAAGGTAATTTCCTCCAAGCCATCTTTCAGTTTACTAATTTCTCTGTAGCTATTCTCATATACTTCATTTTAAAGTTCTTAGTTTATTTAATTCTCTAATGCTTTGTTCTTTCTTCCTAGTTCATCAATCATTTGAAATAGATTAAAAAATTTGTTGTCATTATTATTCTATTGTTTTTATCTGTTAAATGCTTAAACTCATGCTTGTTTCATCTTCTGAGATTTAATGCATGATTATTACTCATCGATTTTTTTCAATTGTAACTGTGATCTCCTGTTCATTGTGACTAGTTTTTCACTTTGGGAAATATTTATGCTTCAAATCATGCAAGTGTTCTTCTTGCGTGCTTCTGTTTTGTTCATCCAGTCCTTTTCTGAATTTTTTTTGTTACAGCTTTGGAACTCTAGACTTATTTTAATAATATAAAATGAAATTCAAAATGCATAAAACACAAAATCCTGAGCATCAGTTTTTTATGATTTTTTTGACTATACTTGGATATGGATAAGATTGCCTATCAATTTCCCGAGTCAGTATTTTTTTTAATTTTGATATTTTTATATATGTATATAGAATATTTTGATCTTTTTTACCCAATTATCCTCTTATTCTCTCACCCTTACTCTCACACTAAAATCCTTCCTCACAGTGACTACTCTTCCTATGTTTATGCCTTTTTATTAGTATTTTACAAAAAGCATCTCTGCTGTATAGAAGACCTCAGTTCCTGTGTTCAGCTTCATACTGACCTGAGTCTAGCTGTCACCCACTACTTTCAAAGCTGAAACAATATCAGACTGAACATTTATAACTTGTACTTTCTTTTTTAGTTCTATTTCTAGCAATTATGGATATCCATTAATTACCTGGGAAACTCTACTGTGAATTAATTTTTTAAATGTACTATATATTTTTTTTTTTACCATTGAGGTATTTTCATTATAATCTTGAAAATGGTGCTATCAGAAGTCCTTTGTTATTCTTAAGCTCCATTTTCATGGTAAGAACAAGCTACATAAGCCAACTGTAAATTAGAGGTGAGCCAGCTTTCCTACATACACCCTGTAGACACTACTGACTTGATTCAGTTGTTCATAGCAGCTAGAATTCTGCCTCGAAGTTTGTATCTACCTAGAGGACAATGTGTCTTAAACCATAGGCTATGTGTCATTCTCTCTCAGAACTGTCACTAGGTTGTTTAAAATGTGAATTTAGGAAGATTGCTTTGAGTTCTTCCATGAAGGTTTGATAAAATTCGGCTGGGAATCCATCTGGTCCTGGACTCTTCTTTTTTGGGAGGGTTTTTATTACTTTTTCAATCTCCATGAGTGTGATGGGTTCATTGAGGTGATTAATCTGCTCTGAGTTTAGCTTTGGTAGATGATATGTGTCCAGGAACTTATACATCTCCTCCACATTTTCCAGTTTTGTGGAGTAGAGGTTTTTGAAATAAGTCCTGATGATTCTCCCAATTTCACTTATGTCTGTTGTGATCTCTCCTTTTTCATTTTGAATTTTGTTAATTTGGAGTCTCTCCTTTTTTTGCTTGATCAAATTGGCCAGAGGTTTGTCAATCTTATTTATTTTTTCAAAGAACCAGCTCTTTGTTTTGTCAATTGCCTTAATTGTTTCCTTTGTTTCCAATTCACTAATTTCTGCTCTTATTTTAATTATTTCTTTCCTTCTGGAGCTCTTTGGGTTGGATTTTTCTTGTTTTTCCAGTGCCTTTAGGTGGATGGTTAGGCTATTGATTTGGGATCTTTCTGTCTTTTTTATGAAGGCATTGAGTGCTCTGAATTTTCCCCTGAGGACTGCCTTCATTGTGTCCCATAAGTTTTGGTATGATGTGTTCTCATTGTCATTCAATTCCAGGAATTTTGCAATTTCATTTTTTATTTCATCCACTATCCATTTATTGTTTAAGAGTGCACTATTCAGTTTCCAGTTGCTGTTGGGAAAACTACATGACAGCAGGGGGAAGCATGGCATGAATAGAGGCTGGATATCACCTCTGCCAAAGCAGGTGGAAAATAGCAGCAAGAATGTGAGCTTAGTTCTGGCAAGGGGTAGCTGGCTATAAAACCTTATATCCTGACCCAACAACATACCGCCTCCAGCAAGGCTCCAAATTGCCAAATAGAAACTAGATGAGTATTAAACATTTAGAAAAGTTTATGGGAGGCATACAATACAAGACAGTATATTTTGCTCTTGGCTTCCATAAACTCATGACCATCAAGATGTAAAACTGTAATGCATCTGGCCCAACTTTGAAAGTCCCCATAGTTTTTATCTATAACAACACTGTTCAATCACCACAATCTAAGTTATTTTAATTATAGGCCTGTAAAACCAAACCAACCAACCAAACAAAAAAAAAAAAAAAACCCAAAACTTAATGGCACAGAGTAAACATTCACACTGCAAAAGATGACATTAGGCATAGGAAAGAAAGATTAAGCCAATGCAAGATTGAAAATAATCAGGGCAAACATCAAATCCTGTAGCTCAATGTCCAATGTCTGTAGCTAGTTCTGCCCCTCTAGCTGGGCTTCCCATAGCCAGGGGAAAGCTCCACCTCAAGGCAGCATCTTTCCTTGACAGCCATTCTATAGTTCTGACATCTTAAAAATCCACTGTACCCACAAGTCATCCTCAGGGCTCCATTGGACTTCCCACAGGGCCTCCCAACAGCCCTGCCTTACATTGCCCAGTGGCTATTTCAAAACAACAACAACATGTTGCAAATCCAATGACCATTTCTCTTTGTTATATTTTATACTCCCATAGTATCAGGGCTACCAAATTGTTAATCCATGGGGGAATGAAGCTGACTTTGGAGAGCAGAGAAGTCCTTTAGCATTTGGGCCCCTACTTTCAAAACGGCAGCATTCTTCCTGCTGTCCCAAGGCAGAGTAACTGGATCAGTTTCAGTGATGATAATGTCTGAATTACAATGGAATGAGGCTTCTATCTCCTGCCCAAAGATTTCATTCTTTCTGTGCCATAACCTTCTGCTCATATCAGTTATTTTGTTCTAAACTCAATCCTGCTCAAGTTTGCATGACATATGAAGAATGTAGCAAGCCTGTTGAACAAACTATTTCTATCCAGGTCAGACAAAGCTCTTTCTTCCCCTCATAAGCCATACCTACATAGTCTATAGTTGTTTCTGAATTAAAGTCTTTCAACTCTTACCAGAATGGTTTCTCAAGCCAGTGTATAGCATTGTGAGGCATCTCTTAGTCCTAGGTTTCAAATCCTTCCATATTCCTCCCAGGAATTAATTCCAAAAGATCAAGAGCCATGTGGTCAGGTTTCTAGTGGTAGTGGCCCCACTTCTCAGTACCAATTCTTTTTTTTTTTTTTTTTTTTGGTTTTTCAAGGTAGGGTCTCACTCTGGTCCAGGCTGACCTGGAATTAACTTTGTCATCTCAGGGTGGCCTTGAAATCATGGCAATCCTCCTACCTCTGCCTCCCAAGTGCTGGGATTAAAGGCGTGCGCCACCACGCCCGGCTCTCAGTACCAATTCTTATGCTATTATTGGTTGCCTTCTTGTTGCTGGGATAAAGCACTTGACCAAAAGCAGATAATGGGAGGACAGTTCTTTATTTTAGTTTATGGTCTCAAGGGGAAGCTCGGTGATGACATGGAAATCATGGAATGAGCAGAGACTGGTCATCACTTCTGCCACAGCAGGTGGAAAACAGCAGCAATAGAATAAGCTAAGCTCTGGCAAGGGGGTTTCAATAAAACAGCCTTAAAACTGCCCCCCAAATGCACACCTCTTCCAGCAAGACTCCAAATTGCCAAATTGCCACTACCTGGGAACCAAGCATTCAGAACACATAAGTTCATGGGGACCATATGATTCAAACCACTTCCTAGCCTGCAACTCATATCTACCAAATTGAAAGATTTGTAGCTGGAGCCTGGCACACTAAAAGTTTCCAAGAAAATTTCTTTTTGTCTTGTTTTTGTTAGCTTGTTATTTTGAGGAATAGTCTCATGTTGCAAAGATTGGCATCTAACTTGAGATGCAGCAGAGTATGGTGTTGAATTCCTGATCTTTCTCTTTCTATCTCTTAAGTTCTAGAATTATAGCCATGTGCCACCATGCTCAGCTCCAGGCAATTTCTATCTAAACAAAGTGTTAAAGACATTGCTTTTTAAGGGCCACACAACTGGGTCACCATTCCTCTAATAGTTCAATATACCTCTCTATTTTTTTATATGTCTGATGTCACTTAATTATAGCCTCACATGTGCTATGTGTCTCAAATATTTTGTTGCTCAGATGGATAAGTCAGGAAAGAGATCACATTATAATGAAGAAAGCTTAAGCTTGATATAAATAATCCATGCCTTCAACCACCTCATTTCCAAAGCACGGGCTGAGTCCTATTCAAGATTCTAATAATGAGTCAGGTATTTTCTTACTGATCAAACTAGAATCACTCAAAGAAAATATATAATAATATCACATATGTACTTTTGGTCATTAAATGTATTTTTATCATGGCAAGCTACAGGTAAATTATACCTGCTTGCAGACCAACTTTATGTCTTAAAGGAATGCATCTTGAAAATGTGTTGAATATATATGATGTAATATCTGATCTGCCTTTCTTAAAATAGAGCAAGAGTGATTATAATGGCCCTAGGATAAACTGTTACCATAGCAAATAACAATGTTTCCCCTTCTCTTCTGCTCTTTCTAAAGGCACTAATAAGAAATCAGACAAAGCATAATAATCTCTAGAGGAGATAAAGGTATGCCTTTGATTACCCGAGGACCTGGTTTGTTTGGTTGGTTTGCTTTAAATGAGTCAGAGAACAGCGGAAATAAGGTTACATACAGTGTCCTGTGCTTTCATGCTGAAATTTGGCACGTTAACATCAAATCATGTGGAAGTTAGCAAAGCTTCATGGTTGGAGCTTGAAAATGGCAAAAGAATCATGACATTGTTCACTAGGACAAGTAAGTTCTGACAAATGCCAAATGTATATTTACTTTAAGCCAGGCTTCCTTAACACCTTATGTATATCCATTTGTTTAATTCTTACAGTAGCCTTGGGAGTTAGGAGCCAATGTACTGTAAGAAGTTAAAACCAAGATGGATTAAATGAAGTACCCAAGCTTTACTCCAGTGGGTGCTAGGGTAAGGATTTAAATCTTAGCTCTTTGGCTCCAGAGTCTATACTCTTCGTAGATATAAAGGTTTCTTTACATGACACAAAAGATGTAAACTGAATGGGACAATATTTATTTAATAAATTAGAGTAAAATTAGAAAATGTTTTCATCAAAAGAGCACCATAGAATAAAAAAAACCACACATCCAACATTTCTCTCTCTCTCTCTCTCTCGGAAGTCAGTACAAAAAGACACATGCCCTAATACAACTATGTGCACCTGTATAGGAATACTAGGAAAATATACTAGAAAAGATGTTGAATGGCTTTAAGTCTGTGAAAAATATGAATGAAAATTACAATGGAAAATTTCTGAGTACTTAACACTACAGCTAAAGGTATTGACAACAGCGAGTCTGCAAGGATAACAAGCAATGGAAATATTATATCCTGTTGTATTTAGTGCAATGCATGTGTGATGTCCTCGGGAAGGAAAGTTGCTCTTTTGAAAGGATTTTCAGTCTTAGAAAAATTATAGGAAAGTAACTTCATATGGTCATTTAAAAAAGCTTCCTCTGTTATTAGCAGCATCATGCAGTTTAACAGTTTTAACCCTAGCTCCCATCCAATCCACTTGGGGTGGTCTGTAAATATGTCCAGCATAAGTCTCCCTCTGGATTTAGGAGGTCTATGTCAAGGCTGAACTACCTTCATATTAAAACTGCCCCAAAGGAATTTTGTTATTCCTCTATTATTAGTACAATCTGGTTTGGTTTGTGGGAGACCTAGAGACTGAGTGTACAACATTTGGGCTTCAAAAGTTTAAATAATAATATTAACATAAATTAAGTTTAAATAAAGAATCTAATTTTTTTGTCATGGTTCTTTCTCAGCTCTCTTGGTAATTAGCAAGTTGCGAACTATGTCATGGCCTAAGGCAGACTTTTCTTAACTACAAGGTTTTTATAAAGTTGCTCAGAAACACAAGAAGCTGTATTTGTAGACCCATGGACTCCTCTAGGAAGAGTTTCAGTAGAACACTGTCTCTCCATCTTCACTACCTGCCTTGCCATTAGTTCCATACAAAACGGAGACACACCTTCAATTTTAGAGTTCCTAAAGTACATCTAACAAGTGAAAAAGTAGTCTAATAAGAACCATAAGGAAGAAAAGGTTCACCAAGTTAAGTTTTTGAGTCTCCATCCCAGGTTTACCTTTTGTATATACTTTGCCCTGTACTGTCCTCAAATCTCCCTTTCTTATATAGTCTTTTCAGGGACCCACTGTACCTGAGTGTCATTGCTAATTTAAAAAATGACTGAAGAGCGCAACACTACTCATCCATGGAATTAAATGAAAAGTAAGCAAATAACCATGTCACCAGAAAGAAAGATGTTTTCCCCCTACGTAATAGCAATATTAAATATCCTTACACACAGTTGCAAAGATCACATATTTACCTGTGAAACCCTGTGACACTGTGCTGTATAAGACAGGGCAAGGTTACGAAGAGACAAAGATATGTACCTCAGCCGCCCCAATCTCTGAAGTCATGATGGGCCAAGGTAGTGGATTCCACAGGGGCTAAACAAAGCTGCCCAGAGTTATACAAAAGTACTTGTGGAATATTGGAAGAAAACAATGGGAAAAGGAAGTAATAAGTGGCTTGGATATATTTGCCCTTATCCAAGTGAGAAATAAATTATTGAGAAGACCATAGAATGCATGCCATATGACACCTAGCATATCACAGTATTTGTGTGCTTTTGATTCATGTTCCATCATTTCAGCATCACCTTCTGCATCAACCTGGAGTAGATCATCAGTCTGTTTTCATATCCTGAACTCATTTGCTCCTATTATAAATGCAATTTCCTAACCTTGCCTTCTAACCCAATGCATCCTTAACTTTTATTATTCTTCTATTTCATGACCTGAAAGAGAAATTTTTTGATAAAGTGCTGTAGGAGAAAAAGAAACACTGCAAACAAATTTTAGTCTCAGCAGTGAGAGAAAAACCATCTAACCACTGTGTGGCAATGCCTCTGAATGGTCAGCATGAAAAGAGAGGCATAGTAGTTTTATAAAATAAAACTCTTCTAAGGTTTTAAATTATATAAAAAATTAGTTTTTCATTCTCAGATCTTTTACTTTTGCTTGCTGCTAGGTAGGAATTTCCCCAAATCACATGGAGCATCAAAAAGAATGAGAAGATGTACCCCCTCACAAATATCACTGGGGGCTGAAAAGATGCCGTAATAGTTAAGGCACTTGCTTGCAAAGCCTATGGACCCACGTTTTATTCACTTGTACCCACATAAAGCCTGATACCCAGGGTGGCACATGCCTATGGAATTCATTTGCAATGGTTAGAGGCCCTGGTATGCTGTATCTATTTCCAATAAATAAATAAATTTTTTTAAATTGGCTTTATCTAGTCAATGTTGCCATTGATGCCAAAAGTATGATCCATCATTTCTTAAGTCTAAAACAATGAGATAGAGTTTTGTCTGGCACATCTATATTCATTCTTTCTTTGTTCTCAGTGATGTATAGTGTTTTCTTCAAGCAAGAATCTTGGTTTTTCCACTAATTCCCAATTTTCCAGAATACATTTGAAAGTGAAAGTGGGTCTTATTTTAGTAGTTGTACTGGACTAACAAAAATCAACCAGTATTGTTTCAAAAAAAAAAAAAAACCATGAACACACTTATACTGCAAATCTGAATACCCAATGCTGTATAAATCTACAAGGCCTGTCTCAATTTACAAAGTTGCCATAAAAAATAGTCTGCAATAGATACCTTCAAAATATTCTCAGGTTCTGTCTTGACTGAGACTTACCTTTTGATTTCTAGTTTATTTCTTATGACAACTTTGGTCTCTTAGATAGACGTCCCATGGCTCATGATCTTATTCTTGTGGTGGTTTCCACCCTGGAAATTCCACATGCCATCTCTAATGCTGACCAGCATTGCTTCTACACAGACTTTTGCTTTAGAACCATTCATCTGTTCCTATTAGCTCAGCTCCATCTCATTTTTCCCTTACCATTTCTACAATATCCATGCTTTCTTCTTTACCCACATCCATTAGGCATAAAAATTATAACCACACATACTTATTAATATTAAGGATTTTCATAGGCTTAATTTCATTTAATAATCATAACAAACTTTAAAAAATATATTGATGGGCTGGAGAGATTGGCTCAGCAGTTAAGATACTTGTCTGCAAATCCTAAGGACCCAAGTTTGATTTCCCAGTACCAATGTAAAGCCAGATGCACTAAGTGGTACATGCATCTGGACTTTGTTTGCATTGGCAGGAAGCCCTGCTGTGTCCATATGCACTCTTCCTGTGTTTGCCTCTCTCTTCTTCTTGCTCTCTCTCAAATAAATAAAATTTAAGAAATATATTTATTCTACTTTAAAGGTGAGAGGCTAAATATCTAGGAAGAACTGATAGGTTTGAATGCTCTCCTATGTGATCCCAATCTCTAGAAACCATTGTCAAAAACTTATTAAATATAACTATTTGTAAAGCCAAGTTGAGTAAGCGCTTGTTCATTTTACTGGATTTTCATTCTTATGCCTGTCCATACTCAACTTAATTGCACATAGTTACTAGAAGAGAGTCTTAAGGATTGAAGAGAGAAAGAGAAAATGTAAACTGTTAGATATTTATGGCTTCTCAAATAATGGTTGTTTGGTACTGGCTATATATCCTTAAATCTTTTCACCTTAATTTTATGCTTATCTAAGCATTATATATTTTCCAAATATGCACCTTAATGATATCTTTGGTATTTATATCCTCTGAGTGATGCATAGGTTTGGAAAAATTCAGGTACACCCTTCACTTCATTGTAAGGAATCAGACAAGATTCTAGGGATGTCTGTTGCAGGTTGCTCACACCTATACAATTGTGATGCTGTTTAGACATGTTGTCCAAAAAGTTATTAAACAAAACTTTAAACAAATTCATATATCATTCATAAACATTAATTTGAATGATAAGAGAATTTATTTACTTAGAGTTCTAGGCCCTGACTATTTAGACCCCCATTGGGTAGTAGCATTCCTGATGGTTATGATAAATTGTATCCAGGAAATCTATGCTGGGGCATAACTGTAATGAGTCAGTAAGGATGAAAATTCTTGAGTTAGTGAATCAAACATAAAATATTAAGGGAGAGAGGTATTTGTGGAAGGCAAATCTCAAACATTTTTCTTGGGCTGAGCTGAAGGATATTTCTTTCATTATTTTATTATTGTAAACTTAGTATTGTGCATTTTCCCCATACATTTTTGAGGAAAATTTTTTTCCAAGTAATAACAACACTGAGCTGGAGATGTAGCTCAGTCATAGAATCTGGTCATCAGAACTCATAAAAAATTACAATATTAAATATTTAATGTGTACTTTCTATGCACCAGATATCATGTTAAACTTTTGCTGTGTAGCTAATTCCTCTGAATTCAAACACTCCTTTGGGAGAGAAAAGGGAGGTTTGTTAAGACTCAGGAAGCTAAAAACCTTAGAGGCTCAGGAAACTCATCAAACCTGCAAGACACAGGAGACCCCTTCTGAGTTTAAACAAGCCTTAAGCAAGTGCTGGGGAAAATGAGACTTTTTGGTGGATCTGCCTGCTAATTGTGAGGTTTTTATGCATCAGTGCCCATACTGTGGTAGGCTTTTCATGATATAGCTACCTTTGCATAGCCCAGGTTCCTATAAATGACCCCTGGCCCATGTTAATTTAAGAAGCCCAATAAGTTTATCAGTTCACTGAACCAGAGTTGGGTGGAACCATTTTTATCTTTGGTCTGTTGTTGATGCCAATCTGTATTGAGTAGACATGAAGAAGAAATCACATAGCAACCCTTTATACACATCACCATATAGTTCCTTCCCCACATTCATAATAAAAAGGCATAATGTTTATTTTCATTATACAAATTAATCCATAGATGAAGAAGGTCACTTGGTCATAAAAGAACAGAGCTGGGGTTCAAACATAAGTCTGTTCCCTAGTTCATATTAAGCAAAACAGTAACCTCTGTCTCATATGGTGTTGCCCCCCCCCTCAAGTTTGTTTTTAATGTGCTTATATGAGCACAGTTTAAAGAATTCATTAACTCATCAAGGAATAATTATGTCTTGAGTAGTTTACACATTTGCCTGCTGGAATAAAGGAGTGAGAAAAGCGGGAAAAAAATGCCCACTTTCCTAAAAGTATATACTAGCAGCAGACAGACATTAAATGATTTAAATAATAAAACATACATAGTGGCAGATGGTGTATTAGTTCCTTTCCTTTTTGCTATGACAAACACCTGACATAAGCAACTAAGGTAAGGAAGGTTTACTTTGGTTCCTGGTGAAGAGGATACAGTCCATCCCGGCGGGAAAGCTGAGTTCACGGAGGTGGGAGTGCATGGCTGAGGCTCCTCACAGGTCCATGAATCAGGAAGCAGAGAGCAGGGATGCTGTCACTCAGCTGTCTTTCTCCACTTTCCCTTCTTATTCAGTGTTTGGTTCATGGGCACATCATGGTTCTGCTCACTTTAAGGCTTAATCTTCTCTGAAGGTGCCCTCATAGGCGTACACAAAAGTACATTCACGCTCTAGACAGTCCTCGGTCCAAAGAAGTTCACAATGAAGACCAACCATCACAGAGAGAAGAATGGAGGAGAGGGCTTTAGAGAGTGTCTAGGAGAGAAGGCTGTTTGGGGGATATGTGTATGTGCAGAGAACAATGGGTGTCCTTTATCACCTGTGTATTTCCTTGAGATGTGATCTCAGGCCACTTTCAGGCCCTCATGCTTTAGACATGGACATTTACCTTCTGAGTCATCTCTCCAACCCTATTGTTAACATTTTAAATAGGCCTATTTTGAAAGGCCACACTGAGCAGATGTGATATGAAAGAGAAGGGGGGGCGAGTCCTCTGCAGATGCCACAGTAGGGTATCCTGAGTAACTGGAATTTGAGAAGCAAGGGTAAATAGAAGAAGAGAGGAGGAAAAGCTGATGATAATTAGATGTCCTATGCAAATGTAATGACTTTGTCTTTTACTCTGGAATGAGGACATATGAATAGAGAAGTGAATTGCATTTATGATTTAAAAGGATCACTCAAGGCTAAGAAGATTGCTCAGTAGTTAGAGACACATGTTTTCAAAGTCTGCTGGATGAGTTCAGTTCCCCAGGTTCTCACATAAAGCCAGACAAGCATTCATTCTTAGTGACAAGAAATCCTGCCCCACACACCTATACATATATACAAATTAAATAAATAATCAAGCAATTACTGGCTGGTATATTCAAAGTAGACCAAAACCATAGAATGCATTGTAGAATCAGTCTAGATCAGTCATGAGCAAACCCAAAAGGCAACAGCTTAAAGAAAGAAGACAATTTTTTATGACATAGTTTTAATTGCTATAAGAATTGCTAAAATAACTATTGGAACTCTGTTAGCCCCAGATTATTTTCCATCTTCTCAGAGTCATAATAGCCGACCTGAGGGCTGTGTTCCAACATGCAGACAGGCAGAAAAGGAAAGGAAGGACATCTTCCCTTGGCTTCACGGTCATGATCCACATGCTACAGGTTCATCTTTTTCATTTACTACCCATTTGCTGCTCCCAGGCACACCCAGTTACAAAGGAGACTGGTAAAGGATGTCTTTGGTGGTCATATACCCAAATTAGGTTGGAACAATGACTCAATGCATGGATTCTGGGCCAGCTGCAGGGTTTTCTACCAGCTTCTTAAAAATGTAGATTCTCAGTTCCCTCCCTTCGAGCACTGATTGGAAATGTTAAGGGTGGGAGCCAGATATCTTCATTTTGAGGCGCTCTCCATAAAACTCCAGTGTGTGCTACAAACGCTGGTAGGAGGAGACAGACTTTAAACAAAGGGAAGCCTAACATTAAAATAATTAACAGTTTTCATTAATGTATTATCTAAAAATGCATCAATTTCCAATGTAAATGGTTAATTAAAAAGCTTGAGTTGAATATTAAGGATAGGATGTGATGTTATTAATTTCATCGTAGATTCTAGTATCTTCAGTGTTGTGATGTCCTTGCCTGCAAAGGATTATGAAAGTAAAGTGCACAGACAACACATCGCTTCTGTTATTTTCTTAAGCTATATTTATTCTCCTCTGTCAGAAAAACTATGGTGCTGTCAGAGCTAGTTGGTATTTACAAGATATCTTAAATATCAACACACCAGAATGAACAAATGAAAATTGTCATGTTTGCTTAGAGGAAATGAAAAATACTTCCTGAGGAAAGATTTCAGCTTCCTTCAAAGTGTGTGTATATGTGTGTGTGGGTGGGTGGGTATGGGTGTGTGTGTTGTGAACATAGATAGACACGGTGGTGTATGACTGTTCAGCACTTGGCAGGTACATGCAGGAAGATTGTGAGTCCAAGGCCAAAATGAGCTACATAGCAAGTTCATAACAGCCTAATTTTTATATAGTAAATCCCTGTTTAAAAAAAAAAGAAAGAAAGTAAAAAAAAATAGTGCTGGAGAACTTGTCTAGCATGTAGAAATCTCTAGGCTCAAATCTTAGTAACACATACATGCACAACACACACACAAACACACTAAACCAACAACAGCAAAGTATTAAGTAGACAATAAACAGTTACTTTAATAAAAAGCAACAAATTCTGTGAAGAAAATCAGACAATAAATAATATCTTTGAAGTATTTGATTAAGAAAAAAATAACACAAACAAATCATATTAGAAACAGGAATGATGGCATGAGTTCAGATGTAAAAGATTTCCAAAATAAGAATATAATAATTTTAAACAATCTATTCAATATAAATTGAATATATACTTTTTACAGGAAATTGTGGATTTCCTAGCTTGAAACATATAGGAATAGAAATTTCAAATATCGATTTTTTTAGAGAGAGTTTAAAGAGTGGGCTCCTTGTTGGATATGGTTCTGACTTGTTTTCCAGCTCCAGCTATGTCTTCCAATCCACTGAGCAGATCAGTTAGCCAAATCAAGAGCAATTGGTTTCCCACCTTGGCTAAACGGCACTATTGTACTTGTATGAGCATCACGTCAGGTTGTTTGCTGCTAAGTAGGTTAGACCATGAGTTGCTTGGAGAAATATTGGTCATTTTCCCCCTGTTGTTCATGTAGCACCTTCTAGCTCTAGACGTGCTGTCTGGGGACTGACTCTCTTCCAGCTTCCAGCCATGTTGCTCCATGATATGTGCCAACAATGTATGGTGTCTTCAGCAATAGGGTCTTAGCACTAACCTATGGTGGGTCATCAAGTGCTCTGACATAAATCTGTCTTCCTTTGGGAGAACTTGTAGGTCTCTCTGATAAAAAGCTCATTGTGGATGATATCTACCTGCTAGTACTGGGAGTTACAGGGCAGTGCCCAAGAAGAGAAGGAAGAAAAGGGTAAGTGATATAAAAGAGACAGAGAGATGAGAGAGAAGAGGAGAGAGAAAGAGAGGAGAGAGGGAGAGAGAGAGAAGGAGAAGGAGAAAGGGAGAAAGGGAAATAGAAACAGGAGGAGATAATGGTCAGTTTTTGTCATACCCTCTCCAGGGCCTTGTGAATCTGGTGTTGCTTCCAAGGGCCTGGTGAAGATTCAACCATTTTCTCTGTCTTTTAGGATGTAGATTTTTATGGTTCCATTGCTGTTTGGGTCCAGTTTTGTAACTCCCACCAGCTCCCTTCCCCTCTCCTCCCTTCCTACCCTCCCTACTGTCCAGTCCTTGAGAAGTTTGCTAGGTATTTTGACAACTTGTGTAGATTTAGGTTAGGAGATGTAGATGAGTGAGACTATGTGGCAATTATCTTTCTGTGATTGGGTGAGTTCACTGAGAATGATCTGTTCCAGATTCAACCATTTTTCTTCAAATTTAATTGTGTTATTTTTCCTTACTACTATGTAGAATTTCATCGTGCTACTGGGGCTTTGTTCATGAAGTCTTTTTCCATTCCATGGAAAAATCATGGAATGTTCCTTATAACTTTTATAACTTTTCCTCCAATAGGAGCCAAGTTTCTGGTGTTATATTGAGGTCTTTGATCCATTTGGACTTGATTGCTATGTGTGGATCAAGTTTCAGTTTCCTGTATATAGTTATCCAGTTTGTCTGGCACCGTTTATTGAAGATGCTATCTTTTTTTCCAGCCTGCAATGTTAGGGCCTTTGTCCAATATCAAGTAGCTATAGTTACTTGACCCAAAGTCCAGGTACTCAATTCTATTCCATTTGCCTATACTCCTGTTTTTATGCCAGTACCACACTGTTTTTATTATTATGGCTTTGTAATATAGCTTTAGATCAAGTGTGATGATGCCTCCAGAGGTGCTTGCTTCTTTTGCTGAGGTTATGCTTGGGTATCCAAGGCCTTCTGCTTTATCATATGAATTTTGAGATCAATTTTTCTATCTCTAAGAAGAATGAAGTTGGGATTTTGATGAGAATTGAATTAAATCTGTAGATTGCCTTTGGTAGGATTGCCATTTTCACAATGCTAATTCTGCCTATCCACGAGCATGAGAGGTCTTTCCATTTTCTTAAGTCCTCCTCAGTTTCTTCTTTGAATGTTTTTATGTGTTCTTTGTATAGATATTTTTTGTCCTTGGTTAATATTATTCTAAGGGCTTTTTTTTGTTGTTTCTGCTTTTGAAAATGGGACAATGCCACTTATTTCTTTCTCTGTATCTTTGTCATTTGCATATAGAAAGGCTACTGATTTTTGTGCATTAATTTTGTATCCTGCTACTTTGCTGAAGGAGTTTATCACCTTTAAGAGTTTTGGAAAGGAGGCTCTCAGGTCTCTTATATATATATATAATTATGTAATCTGTGAATAGAGCTAACTTAACTTCTTCCTTTCCAAATTGTATCCCCTTTATTTATTTCTCCTGTCTTATTTCTTGAGCTAGGACTTACAGTACTATATAGAAGTGCAGAGGTGAGAGTGGACACTGCTGTCTTGTTCCTGATCTCAATGGGAATTCCTTCAGTCTCTCTCCATTAAGTATTATTTGGGCTTTAGGAGTTTTGTATATAGTCATTATTGTGTTAAGATATAAGTTATTACATTTGCTTGATGCTAACTTTACTCTCTCTTGGAGAATCTGCTTCTCTTTTTCAGATAGATGCAGATCCTAAGGAGAGAACCACCCCATCATACCTCAAAAGGGCCCCAGATGAAACTAAGAATAATTGGGGGAAACATGCAAAAATGCTATTTTCTTGGCAAACCGGGAACTAGCACAATGGTGATGGAGATAGACACAGAGAACAATAAACTACCGAAGCAGATATTCAGAGACCCAAAGGCCCCCAACACAGACCAAAAATGAACCCAACATGGCTCAGAGAAATTTTGTGGAAGAGGGGGCGGAAAGAATGTCAGAGCCACATGTTGGGTCATGACACGCAGAGACATTTCCTCCTACCCAAAATTAAAGGCTAACCCCACAATTCATGACCCATATACCCCAACAAGGAGGGTATCTGTGGAGGGAGGAGGACAGGGAGGAGGCTAACAATGGTACCAACTTGACTGTATTTACTGACTACAAAAATAAAAATAAAATAAAAAAGCAAAAAAAAAAACAGAAATTTCAAATATTGAAAGGTAGTAAGATATTGTCTCTTATAAAAGGCAAATGGGGGACTGGAGAGATGGCTTAGCAGTTAATGTTCTTGCCTATAAAACCAAAGAACCTAGGTTCTATTCCCCAGTACCCATGTAAGCCAAATGTTCGAGGTGGCACATACATCTGGAGTTCATTTTCAGTGTCTGGAGACCCTGAAGCATCTTTCTCTTTCCCTCCTCCTTCTCTTTCTCTGCCTCTTTCTGTGAAAGGAATAAATAAATAAAGCATTAAAAAAAAACCTAAAAATGGCAAGGTCAAGTATTTTATCCCAGCACTGAGAAAGTAACTGTTATAAGTGACAAAAACAAGGGAGCCCCTACCTCAAAAAAAGGTTGGAAGAAAGGATTTCTTCTGCTTCCACATGGGCCATGGCACACCCAATTTTTTTTTTCAATTTTCAGTTTTTTTAAAATGAAAAAAGATCTAGATAGATTTCAAAGAATAGAGATAAGAAACAAACACACAAAAAGCCAAGAGAATTAATTTCATCACACAAGTGTATTATTTAGCATTATAAAAGATTTAAATGTAATTCCCCAGGACAACTGTACATGTAATTCCCTAGAAAGGTTCTAAACGCAACCTCCTAGGTTCATTAGCACAATAAAGAATAACCATGTGAATACTTTAATTAATGCTACTATAACTTCAAATCAACTATCCATGCCTTCGTTTTTAAAAATCTGAACATTTTAGCAAACTAAAGAAAAAGACTTTCTTTGTTTACTTTCCTTTGATTATTTACTATAAATCTGTAGCAAACAACATATCCTTGCAAGAGTGGAAGTATCTTCAGGGCAATCAGGGACAAGGCAAGAATTCATGTGATTACCAGGCGTGGTGGCACACACATTTATACACAGCATTTGGGAGACAGAGGTAAGAGGATCACTGTGAGTTTGACACTACAGAGTGAGTTACAGGTCAGCCTGGGCTAGAGTGAGACCCTACCTTGAAAAAACAGAAAAAGAAAAAAATTCATGAGATTACTTCCACTACTCAAGTATTTCCTAATAATGTGATAAGATTGGGAAATAAAAGTAAGGCACTAAATATTGTTATTTGCAAACAGCATAACTGCCTATTTAGTATTCTAAAGAAAGTCAACTGAGAAGTTAATATTGCTAACAAGAGTATCTAGTAGGTCTATCATTTATCCAAAGAAATTTCAGAAATTCTAAAATACCAGCCTAGATAATCAAAAAGTGTGTAGCAATAAATTCAGAAATCATGGAATTTAATGTCACATGAAAAAAATTTAGAGCCTTTATTAGTAAAATTATAAAACTGCTTTGGACATAGAGATCTGCCTGGATAAAAGAGAAACAGTTCATATTAATAAGAATTATGATTTACCATTTTAAAATTAAGAATTCACATCAAACTAGTTATGTGTTTAATAAACCATGACAAAATCATAACAATATTTTAACAAAATTAAAAATAGTTCTAAAAGTCATGGAAAGTATTGCACAAAAATATGGATGCTTTTGTAAAAATAAGGCGTTTTTTACTCAATATGTAAACATTACAAATCTCAGAAGACTAAATCATTAAGGTATAGCTTTAGAAACCGACATATCAGTAGAACAAATAAGAATCCCTTAAAGATATATTTATATTTTGGTGTTTACTTCATAGAAAGAGAAATTGATTCTATCTGTGGTAAGAAGATAGAAAAGAACTTTCAACAAAAGACACAGGGGTGATTGGCAACTCAAGCAAAGGAAGCAAATAGTTTCCAGATCAAAATATGCACAAGAAGGAAACCAAGAGGATTTGTTTCATAATTTTGGTACTAGGAAGATGTTGTCTTTAGAATCTGATCATAGAAAGGAGAAGACTGAAGATTTCATAATCCTACAACTTAGTTGCAGAAGAATAAGTGGCACTGCAAATAAAGTAAAGGACAAGGCCACTTGGTGAAGAGACGCAAGCACAGTGCTTCGTTTGTAATGCTTATAGAAAAAGGCAGTGTAGGTAGAGAATCTTGTCTTTTCAGATGGCAGTGACCTTGGGATGACTCAGAAGGTATCATAGTGCTGGAAAGAAGTAACTGGAGTACTGAGTAACATCTCGGTCACAACTTCCAAGGCTCAGGGTCTAATGCAGAAGAGGTGGCAGAAAGAATGTAAGAGCCAAAGGAAGGGCAATACTCCTTACAATGTGCTCCTCAAGACACAAAATAGCCTGAATATCCATGACCTCATAGTGCCTGACACTACCTACAAAAGACCAGCATAAAAGGAGGAAAAGATCATGACATCAAAATAGAGACTGATTGAGATGGGGAGGGGATATGATGGACCATGGAATTTCAAAGGGGAAAGTGGGGGAGGGAGGAAGGGAGGGTATTACCATGGGATATTTCTTATAATCATGGAAAATGTTACTAAAAATTGAGAGTAAAAAAGAAAGAGGCAGTGTAACTGGAAAATTAGACAAGTAGAAATAGGCAAAGATAATATGCGGAAATGATATCAATGTTCATAAAGGCAAATAAAAAGGTGATCAATCTTACTGCTATTCTGGAAGATGAAAATTAACATATAAAATTTTTTCTCTCAGATTGACAAAAATGTTTAAAGCATGAAATTTTAAAAATAGCACTCATAATTATGGATGAATTTCATGTTCTCTTTGTGGTAACATAAATTGATGTGACTTTTTAAAGAAACACTAAAGGTATTATGTTTGGCAGAAATTTATATAAAATTTAGGGAAGTCTCAGTCAAATTTGGTTTGGAGGAAAGTGAATGGAGGAAAACATCAGAACAAGGCAAGGTTTGTCTTATAAAATTTGTCATACTTATGTTTAGAGTAAGAATATATTTACTAATTGCTTAGGCATTTATTTATTTTTTTTAGAAAAAACTAGCCATGGTTAGAAGTGGTTACAGAAGCAGGAAACAGTTCTCAGTGTTGAAAACTAAATGTTCTCATTGGATAGTTCACTTTCATTTTAAATGAGGACATGGCCCCACAGAAGTACAGCTTGTCTTTCCCTTGTAAGATGTAGTAAAGAATGTGGCTTTCTCACAGTCTCCACACTGCTACTATGACCTCTGCTAACACCCTCTTCTTTTCCCTTTTAGTGAACACAAATTCAGCTTCTACATTGACTGCGAGGCTTCTTGGTTGTTTCCTTGGCTGGTGTATGCCTCACTAAATCAGACTTGGGTTAAATGAATTTGTTTCACAGCTGCTACATTATTTTTGGCTCATTAAGCTTAAGAGGAACTATTGAATATATAATTTTGTGATGTCAACTTCAAGAGGAGCGAGGGAGCTATTGAACTTGGGCAAGATTATGGACTATTTCAAAACAAGCTTATAAAAACTACTGTGACCATTGCTGTTTAATAAGTGAATAATGCTTTGCTGTCCATCTATTTTATACTTGACAAAACTCTCGACGAGACTCAGTCTTAACATTCGCCTGATGTTTGCATGTGTATTCCTCAATACTGCTAAAGAAAATCTTAGACACCTCCAGACAAGTGCCACCAAAAGTACAACCCATTCCAGGTCTGCAAAGCTCGGATTTTTATTATTATTACTATTTCAAAATTTTTATTCTATTTCAACCCAGATCCCTGTGTGCCACCTTGCATTCTGTTCACTGAGACACTAGATGTTGTCACCACCGCTCTTCCCCAATATCCCAAAGAGGAACCTTTAAAGCTGCTGCCTCACCTTCATTCTAGATTAGTTATTGGTTTCCACAGAGGTCTGCTCCCAGACCCTTCTGCCTGCAAAGGATCCTCACTCCAATGACATTACTCATTCTGCGTACCCATTTCTGTTTATGACTTCCTATTATTTAGATATGCTTGTATCTCTCTTCATATATATTTTTAAAAAAGACCTCTCTGTCAATCTTCATCTGTCCCAAGCTCCCATATTCCTGCCTTTTCCAGTCAGACACCTGAAAAGCCCCTGGCCCTCTTATACGGTGAAACCACTTTAATTCACTAACTTTGTTAATATTTTTATTCATCGTACCTCATACTTCTCCCTATTCAATCAGAGAATTGCCTGGTTGGTTATTTTTCTCAAGAGTAGAGTGAGATTAGAATGTCACTTTGAATCTCCTCTTTAATTCTACTGTCGGGGGTGGGGTGGGGGGGAGATGTTTGAACTGTAGACAAAATGAGTGTGACATGAGAGAAAAAGATTATTGCCTGCCCTGCCAGTCGCTCTCTCTCTCTCTCTTGAAAACTGACACTTGAGGAGGGAGAGAGTAGGCAGTAAGGACAAACTCTGAGGCAGTTTCTCACTGAGGTTGGTGAATCTACAGGGCAAAGGTAGCACACACTTTGCTGGGTTGGAAGGCGGCCCCCAAAAGGAAATGTCTCCCTGCTGTACCTAGACAATGAGCCCATGGATGCTCAGATCCAAACTGGCGTGAGAGCCAGTGACAACCTCAGATTCAGGAACCTCTGTGGACATGAAGAAGAATGTCCAAGAGGTACCCTTACCATTTCCAAGTTTCAGTGCTCCCCAGAGACGACAGGATCTTGAGGCTGGGACCAGCCTCTGAAAGACGGAGATTCATGTTGCGACACTCAATGCACTGTGGGATTCAACAAGCACGAGTCAGCACCCAGACTGAAATTTATGTCAGTGTAAACAATAATCTTTACTCTTGATAAATTCATTTGATGGGTCTTTGATATGTCTCATGTGACCTCTCTGTTATAAGCAATTTCTTCCCTTTCCCTGAAGTTTATGACTCTGAAATCCTCTGATATACCAGATTCAGATATCACCCCCAATTACCTTGGCAGAACTGGAACTCCTGTCTGATCTAGTTTACTCCACAATGAGTTTAGTAATCCCTGCTGCTTCCATAGTCTAGCATACTGCCTAGGTGAGTTAGTTTTTAGGTCAGCCCTCTGAATGTACCAATCAATCAGGTGTTGTTCTTACATACCTGAGTCTGACAACAAAATCAATTTTCTTTAGCTATAAAGGGATTTATCAACTGATAATCTCACTCTCTATCCTCTGTGATATTGGACATGCATGTAAGTCTACCTCTTCCCCTCTCAGCCATGCTGGAAATTCTCAGAGCCATGCTGAGTAGGGGAGAGGACTTGGTCCAGGTATATCTCTTCTTGCCCTCTACCTGCATATGGCTTTGGGGTGGCTTCTCACTTTGGTAACATGCATGATTTTTCTTTGATCCTGGAGTCTCTCATGTCTGTATTTCTTCTAAATCTGGATCTACTGTGTGAGTGTCCTTTAAACTCCGGGGCTGCTATATGTATTATTCCTCTAAACTCAGGGCCTACCATGTGTATAATAACTCTCTTGACTTTTGTTACTACTCATTTCTCCGGTGTCTGAATCTTCCAGTCTCTGCTCCGGTGCTTTCCCTTTGCTATTTGTCCTTAAACAACCGCCATTGATTCTTCTAACTGTCACCCACGTGCAGGTGCACGGATGATGCTTTGCTCCCATGTGAGTGTGTGAGTGTTTCATCTGAATCTTTTGTATGGGTTTCTTGGTTGCATCTTCCATGGGTGTGTGCAACTGCTCCAGCCTTCCCTATATAAGCTTCAAAATTTATGACTTCCTCTTAAACTGAATAATTCATAATTTATCCTTCTCAAGTCCATTTTTATCCATTTTATTGTAAAAAATAGAAAAAGGACCCCAAAATAGGGGTTTTCAAGTATGACAGACTCCTCCCATACCCCCAAATCCTTCATCATTAAGAGTTACAGTCTAGTGACACTGAGGCACTGAGGAAAAGAAGATGAGAAGCACCTGACTTGAACCTAGGCTGTGATTATTCCCTCATGACCACATTATAATATTTCATTAGCAAATATTGACTAAACTCTTGTTCTACAATAATGATGTGCACATTTCTAAATCAATCCCAGATATATTTCTAGACTTTTGGATGCCTTTGTCTCCTGGGTCTATCTATTCTCTTGAATACACTTGAGCACCTCAAACTGAACACCTGACATCTTTCTCTGGAATCCACATGTTTGTTCCTGAACACATATACATACCACACATATCAGGACATGCATACACCATTAAAAGAAAAACAAAAAATCATCTATATTATAGAATTTCTAAAAGGAACACTGAAACCAACTCTTTTATAAAAGTAGATGAAAAACCTTTGAATTTTTCATTTGACTAAAATACTATTTGAGATGTTGACATACCCTGGGTAGTGACCTCTTTTGGTTAGACAGATAGAAAATGATTGTCCAAATTTCCCTCTGAGGCAGATTTATTATGAAGCTAATGGAGCTGAAGTTGTGCCAATCCCCCCAACTCAGATGCAGAGGCTTCTCCTATGTCCCACAGGGGACTTAGTACTATTGTCACAATCATATGGACTGGTGAAATTTGAAGTAAAATGCTCTAAACTCCAGTTGTCTCTTCTTATTACAATTCGTTTTCCAATGAGAGGTGGATGAATGAACCCTTCATATTTGACCTTTGCCTAAATAGTGCCTGACTCAGATCAAAACCAAAGGAACACCAGCTAAATTTTAACTGACAATCGTCAGACAAATCTTATCATTGCTAATTTAAGTGGAGAAATGAATCTCAATTTCTGCCAAAGAGCCTTAATGGTAGCAGTGTTTAAGTTAGTCAACATGTGTAAAATAGTCTAATGTTGGAAGTATTGTGTTTCTGCTTCGTAATCAAAGAAAATGAAAAAGATTCTCAGAGGAAATGGAAAATTATGAGCTTTCTGCCAGCTTCACTAAAGTATAAATCTCTTAGCTTCCAACTGAACCATTGGAGATTTCATGTTATTACATAGCAACACTACACTTCTCAATAGAGAGTGCATAATTAGCAAGGGAAAGCACATTTTGTCACTTGTTCTGAAGAAATCTCAGGGAAGTTAAGAAAATATGCTCATTCCCAGTTGCAATTAGTATGCATAATATACTAAAAGTTCTTCCTTCTCTTCCTGACTCTCCTCCAGTGGAAGGGAATGTTTGTATAAGGTGAAAAAAAGGAAATTATGCCTTTGTAGCAGAGGAACCACTTAATAGCGATCCATTGTTTCTGTTTATTATGAAGCATAATTCTCATAAGAACCCTGCAAGATAAATACCATTATCTCCATTTTACAAAGGAGAACTCATATTAAAAGAAAAAACATGCCCAAGGCAGCCAGTAAGTGGATGAAAGGAATTGAGGCTCAAATCTTACTGCACTATAATACTCTCTCTTATAATGTGACGGTAATTGTAGGCTTAGGCTTTGGCTGATTTAGATTTTACTGATGGCTGTCCTGCAGTTTAGGAAACGGGGTCTAGAGGGATGGCCCAAGAGATATCACTTGGCTGCTCTGGAAAACACTGGGGATTTAAGAAAAGAACTTTTACCTTCCACATCTCAGATACTGAGACACAATTTAAATTTTGGTGTGTGTGCATGTGTGTGTGTGCATGAGTATGTGTGTGTGTGTGTGTGTGTGTGTGTGTGTGCAGGTATATGTGTGTCATGGAGTATATGTGGAGATCAGGAGTTCTGAGGACAACTTACGGTTTCAGTCTCTTTTTTCTCCTTCTTGGGGAAAGTTTCTTGTTCACCACTACTACATTTGTCACCAGGCCAGGATAGCTAGTCTCTGAATATCTGGGTTATCCTATTGTCTCTGCCTCACATCTTGCATAGGCTGGCTGTGATTACATAAAGCTTGCTATAGCATTTTGCTTTATGTAGCTTCTGGGGACCCAAACACAGGTCTCATCCTTGTGCTACAAGCACTTTATCCACTGAGCTATTTCTCCAGCCAGAGATGGATGGAGACATAGGGAGAGGTAGGGAGAGAGAGGGAGAGAGGGAGAGAGAAAGAGAGTCATCATATAAGTATACCTAATGCCATGGAAAGCAGGTAAAATGTATCCACACCCTTCCCTAGTAGGCATGCATATTCTTATTTAAATATTTAGCTATCATAGAATACTCCTGTGAACAACAATAACAAAAATCATCAGGAAAGTATTCTAAATCCAAATTCATATGTCCTCTACACATCAGAAACAATTTAAATAATAGAATATTTTTTGCATTCTTCTTTTATTTTCACATTTCTACCTGCTTGTCTTGACTTTATCACATTTCCTGGAAATGCCTCCCACATGTGCATCAAGATTCTTCAAAATGCCACTCAATTAATGTGTTTCTGGAGACTCTCTTAACCTTCTTAGGCAAAATTAGTATTTCCAGTCTCTGGGCTTCTTTAATAACTTGTATCTTTACTAGAATACAAATAACAAAGTAGTATGGTTAGCAAAGTATTTATATGCTTTAGTCTCTACTAAATTGCAACCGTTTTTATTCATATTCCTATATAGGTTTAATTGATAAATGGATAAAGTAATGACCTTGTTTACTAGGTTAGGCTCTTCATCTATCTAGTTTGAGATCCTATAGATACAAATGTGTTCTTTTCTTTTTGATAACATAACCTCTCATTCTTTGATTCCAGAGGAATATACAATGATATTATAGAAGCCAGAAGACAGGAAGTAAGAATGGTTAGGGGACTAGACAGAGCTAGGGACAGTGTTGTGAGGCTTTCTGAAATAGGAAGCCTATGTTTTGAAAGAAGTGCTTTTTTGCCTCCTCTGTGAGAACACAGTTAGGCACAACATATTTGAAGTGTTGCTAGGAGAGATGAATAGAGCACATGACAAACATGTTTTTGTAAACCATCCAATATTCTTCAGAGACACCTTAACTCAGCAAAGGTCAAGAGTAAACAGAGACTGATGAGCTGGGTGCAGTGTGAGGCCACTGAGAGAACACAAGCCTGGCAGCTAGAAGTCCTGACATCACTCACCAGCCTTGCCACATGTCTACTCTGTCCTTGTACAGCTTATGTAACTTCTCTACACCTCCTTCTTCTAACCCTTAGGATAAGAAAATCTCAAATGACATGAAATACTCCATGTCTGCTTCAGAGTAAATGCATATTAATGTTATTTTCTCTTCCTTTGAAAAATACAATGGTCTATTTTTCAAGAATCATGGGTATCCAACAATTTTCTCAAAATTGCAGTAGATGTGGTTGAGAACATATATATATATATACATACATATATATATATATATATATATATATATATATATATATATGTATGTATGTATGTATGTATGTATATTAGTTTTGTTCTCAGTGAATACAGTCAAGTTGGTACCATTGTTGGCCTCCTCCATGTCCTACCACCTCCTCTTGGCCCCTCCTTGTAGGGGCATATGGGTCATGCATTGTGGAGTTAGCCCACAGTTATGGGTAGGAGAAATGTCTCTGTGTATCATGACCCAACATGTGGCTCTGACATTCTTTCCGCCATCTCTTCTGCAAAATTTCCTTGATCCATGTTGGGTTCATTTTGGGTCTGCTTCAGTGATGAGGTGTTGGGGGCCTCTGAGGCTCTGGATATATGATTTGGTAAGAGTTGATTGTTCTCTGTGTCAATCTCCTTCACCCTTGTGCTGGTACCAGGTTCACAAAGAAAACAGCACCCTTGCTTGCTTCACCAATTATTCTTAGTTTCACCTGGGGCCCTTTTGAGGTATGATTGCAGGGGCGGGGGGGGGGGGGGTTCTATCCTTAGGATCTGCATCTATCTGAAAAAGAGAAGCAGATTCTCCAACAGATTAGCACCAGATAAATGGTATATCCCTTATTTTTTTAATAGAGAATTTAATATGTGTAGGCCTTCTTGTAGCCCATGATTGGTGGTAGCTTGATAATGGAGAGTGGACTCATGTTTGGATATGGTTATGACTTGTTTCCCAGCTCCAGCTATGGGTCTCCTACCACTGAGGGGATCAGTTAGCCAAATCAAGAGCAGTTGGTTCCCCACCGTGGCTGTGTGCCACTATTGCACTTGTGTGGGCATGACACCAGGTTATTTGCTGCTAAGTAAGTTAGACCATGAGTTGCTTGGACAGATATTGGTCATTTTCCCCAGTCGCTTATGTAGCACCTTCTGGCACTAGACACGCTGACTGTCTGGGGACTGACTCTCTTCCAGCTTCCAGCCATGTCATTCCATGTTACATGTCAACCACATATGGTCTTCAGCAGTAGGGTTTTAGAGAATTTTCTTAGTTCCTCTACTTTTTGTTGTTGAGCTACTGTAGAATGTTCCTATCAAAGAATTATTAATTACCTAATGATCATAGTATGTATTTTATTAATATTTCCATAATTGGAAGCTTTCAAATAATATTTGTCTACTTTTCCCTTTTTCCTTTCAAGATTAAAAAATATATAGATAAAACAAATGTATCTGTGTTAAATGCCCCAGATTACTAGAGTGAAAGAATTTTTTTTGAAGTTTTTATTTTCTAAGTAGGAAATGTTACTGCAAAAATAATAATAGTAAAGTAACATAATAAAACAATAAAATAGCAATAATCCTAGAAATTTCCCTAAAAAATATAGGTGATGCTGTATGTTGAATATCATTTCTATGTATACAGTGTCTTATTAAAGTAACATGAACACAATCTGGCATTACCTCGGTTTCTTTGCAATAGTGAAATGGTAGTTAAATTGCTGAGCAACATTTTAATTTATTCTAATTTACCACATTAGGATTGAGCCTCCTAATAGTTTTTAATATATTTTCATTCATTAAATTGTATTAAAGATTTTTAAAATTTTAACCAAATATTCATTCATGGCCACATTTAATATGTGAAGCCCATGCTTAGCCAAATGTCAGACACCTCAGAAATCTGTGCATATAGAGAAACTTCTTTTGGGTAACTGAAATTATCTTACTGGATCCTGGAGAAGAAATGACTTCGTTATTCAAAAGTCTTTCTCCTGTCTTCGGGACAGAGTATGAATAAGGATGACAGTGTTTTTACGAATGTGAACATGTTGCCAAATAAAATCCTAGGATTTCATTTTTGTTAGGGCAAGTCAGATCATGTTTTCCATCCTGAGAAAAAAATTTCCTGAGCCGCATGTGAGATCATGAGAATATGTGTTAGGTTTGAATGTCATTACACCAGCCAAGGGCCTGCTACCACCAGTAGAGGACACTGCACACTCTCACTCACCAGCCACTCCCCACGAGCTGTAATGGTAATTTCAAGCAGTGTGCCACTTTTGGGAGAGCATGCTTTCAGAACATTTCACACAATTATTCTGCAGCTTAGCGGCTGAGTATGAGTATGAAAGGGAGGGAATAAATTTCAGTCATAATGTTTGAAGAAACATCTATGTCACCAGTCAACACGTGTACTTTTTGTATCTTTTATAATTACCATATAAAAAATTACAAGCTAAATGCATTTCTAATATGTCAAAGTGAAATTATCAGAAAAATATAATTCTAAATATTTTATCTTATCCATCAATTAATAACCAGTATTCTTGAGAAGGAGGGAGGTATCTTTGTTAGGTTGTTTAGGGTGACTGTGCCCCAAAAGTAAAAAGCAGAAATGACTTTAAATCTGCCCTTGCAATCTCCATTTTACTAGAGATTAGAGAAGGATCTCTCCTCTCCTTATCTCTTGACTAAAAGGAGTTATCTAGATCTGTTTTTCCATAAAAAACCTGATCCCCTTCTGATAGGGAGTTCCCCTTTAATAGAATATAAATTTGATCCTGATATTGTGGTTTATTAAGCTCAGTCCCAAAACTTGGCTTCATGGCTGGCTTCTTGAGCCATGCCATAGCCCAAACCAATCAGCCATGACTCTTGACTCACCTGAACATGAAGGTAAGGCCCACCACAATAAAGTTATAAGTTGATTCTTACCAGGTGGACTGTTCTCTCATTTTGCTGACTGTTCATCTTTCTTGAACTTCCAAGTCCTGATAAGCCTCCCTGACCCCTACGCCCCCATGGGACACATGACATAATGAGTGCATAGTAATTGTAAAATAAGTGTATTACATATGCATTGAAATAATGTTATGTCTAATTTTTGGTCAGTTTAAGCTTTCTTCACTTCTATTTCCTTCCTTTTCCTTACTTTGTTTTCTCTTCTCAGCTAGAAAATTAGGCAATGTCCACTTTCAGCAGTCTATCACATTCTCTGTACTTCTTGAAAGCCTCCTCTTTTTAGCAACCATTAGGATGTATTATATCCTATTTGAAATTTGCTGTGACTTCAATTATTCAATAATTTCTGGTATTGGACTTTGCATATTGACAACAGATGCAGAAATATTCTGCTTCTATCTAAGAAAATAGGTTTACACTCAAACATCCCATGCTAACAAGAAATTAAGATGAGGGGAAATTAAGTACAATGTCATTAAGTCAACCTTTCCCCAACTACCCCTTTCTATGGCCTGATTTTAACTATGTGTTTCATTGGCTTCTTGTCTGCCTTCCCACCTACACAATGACTCTCCTTAGGCTGAGAATGATGGTACTGATGGTAAGCGGCAGTTGTGATAGTAAAATTCTATTGTCAACTTGATCTATTTAGGAACCCAGACATTCCTCTCGCGTGGGTGTCTAAGGTTGCTTCCAGGAAAGATCAACTGCAGGAGGACCTTCTCCCAAATTGGGTGACCCCTTTATCAGAGGAGTCTTAATCTAAGAAAGCTCCTCCTACTTGGCTGCTAGTGCTGCTTGCTGCCTTCCAGTGTAGACTGAAGACCAGCATGGACTGAAGATCAACGGCTCTCCAGGAAGCCGTTAGGCCTTCAGTGCTGGATTGTGACTGCTGACTCATCCAGCCTCATGGACTAAGCAGCTACTGGGTTCCTTGACTCTCAGGCCCATAAATGCTACTGCTGGACTGCCATAAACTGATCCAATAAATCCTCTCTTAATACAATTTATTCTTTCTGCTTGGTCCTACTAGACACCTCTGACTAATACAGCATTCTTCTTTGATCTTGACCTACGGTTTTGGAGTATAAAGAAAGCAAGCACCAATATATAAAAACATGGGGACAAATGATATGATATGATACAGGGCATACTTTGTCTCCATTTTCAAGAAAATATTTGGCCTATTCATTATGTAGCATACATTAAGAATCTGTGATGTACAAGACATTGCCTTTTCTCTCAAACTGTCCAATGTAGTTAGCACATTGTAAATCCAATAATCATTTTTAATGATCTGTATCAGTTTTGATTGAGCAATTCAATTCTAAATGTGGATCATTAATTTAGTTCTCCATGGGCTAGATAAATGATTTAGCAGTTAAGATGCTTAACTGTGAAGCCTAAGGACCCAGGTTCAACTCCACAGAATGGATGTAAGCCAGATACACAATGTGACTCATGTACATGAGGTCATGCATGTGCAAGAGGTGGCACAAATATCTGGTGTTTGATTTCAGTGGCTAGAAGCCCTGGCATGCCAGTTCTCTGTCTTTCTCTCCCTCTCTTGCTTTCTCTCTCTTTCTCTTGCTTTCTCTCTCTCTCTCTTATAAAAATAATGTAGTTCCCTAACCATCTGCATTTTGTAGGTGTTTCTGTAAGGCATTGGAGTGAACTTTTCTTGCAGATGTTTGAAGGAGCTCACAGCATGGACTGATGAGGCTTAAGCAGAATTTGTCTATGTGCTGGGAGACTCCTTTCCTAACAGATTCTGCTATGGCTGCTGCTGCTGCCGCCGCCTCACTAAAAGCCGTGTTTACTTCTGCATTTTTACCATGCTCCTCCACAGAAGGTGACATTGTTTGTAGGCTGGATCTGAGATTCAACACTGAGAGTCTTGTAACCCAGAAGTGCTGCTCTCTGAAAAAAAACTGGGATAGTTGGTCACTGGGATGTTTTTGCATCAAGTCCACTTTGTCCTAGACAGTGCCTCAGAGACTCTTCAGCTACAAACTCCTCTGTCAGGCACCATACTGGCTCTTTGCTTCTTCCTTCACAGAATTTCAAACCAGCATCTGAGTCATTGTGCATGTGCTAGAACTCTGTCACAAATCACCAGTTTCCTGGGGGAAGGAACTTTGAGCAGTGGCACTATGTGATGTTGGTACTGGGGCATCAACCCCAGGTTGTCAGACCTCGCAAGCAAGCACATTTAACCACTGAGCCATCTCTCCAGCCCTACGTATCACCCTTGACATTTGTGGCTTCTGGTATTCCTTCCTTCCTTCCTCTTCTTCCCCTTGGCAACTCAGCCTTCCTTTCCTTCTCTCACTTCCTTTCCCTTAAAGGTTCAATTTTGAGAAGAGTCAAGAAGTAGCTCTCTTAAAATTAGTGTATTCAAACCCCTAATTAGCATCTCCTTATTGCCTCTGAGCCAAATTCTTACTTTGATGTAATTTCCTAAGTATAGTAATGTATCTGCCAAAAATGTTTTGTTTATATATCTGAGGCTGGACTCAAGGCCCGTTTTCCCTTTGCCAGACACTATGAATATATTTTTTAATTTAGTTTAACCAAATGCTAAATCTGAATACTGAAAACAGGGGCACCTTTAGAGATTTAGAGTAAAAAAGATGAAAAGTTGAAGAGAATCTCTGCTTAAAAATGTTTTTCTCGTGTGTTTAGTAAAGAAAAAATCAGTCTTAAAACTCTGCAGATATCCCTTCTTTCAAAGCAATAACCACCTATGTATTTGAGTTCCCCTAAACTATGTTTGTCAAAGTTCTAATTTACTGAACATATGAGTGGTAATGAACTCTGCAGGAGTCAAAACTATGACTTCCCACACAACATATATTAAAACTGACACAACAGTATGCTCAGTCCCAATATTCTGTTTCTCTGAATGTAGCTAATGACTAAGCATGTGCATTCAGTGTTGGGGGCTAAGAATCACATACAGAAGTTTATGTTTTGGTTTAGGCGGAGGGTGCTCTGGTGAAGAAGGTATCATGATGACAGAAGAAAGGTCTTTTTCCTTTTGTAACACAGATCTGTCATGGAACTGTTTGAGACCCAAGTCCTTCAAAGCTATCTACTTGTTCTCCATGGTCTACATAACTCTGTGTAACCCAACTTAGTGTTGCCCCAAGGACAGATTCTGTTCCCTTCTGCCCCCACCTGGGGATATTTGGCAATATCTGGAAAGGATACAGCTGATAGAGAGGAGGTGCTACAGGCATCTGGTGAGTGGAGGTCAGGCATGCTGCTGGGTCATGTGCAGCTCCTTCCCACAAAGACTCACCTGGCTCCACTTGTGTTAAAGCAGAGAACTCTGCTTCTAGGTCCTAATGTCTTTCCTGATCTCCTATCTGTGCTGTGTTCCTGTTACACTGGCCTTCTTCCCATTCTCCCATCCTTAAGACTCTGAGTTCATTGTTTCCCCTTTGTTACATTGCACAAAGATGCCAGAAAAGGCCAACTAGCATCATGTTCCTACTTTTCCAGAAGTTTGCAAAGCTTTACATACAGGGTGACTATATTCCTCACAAGAGGTGTGACTAAGGACTATGAGATGAGTCTGTCTTGCATAGTTCTTTCAATAGTTCACACCGTGGATTACCAGTTTTCTCCTTGCAACTGAGAGAGTATTCAGTAACACTGGGATACTTTCAAGCCCACTCAAGAAATGCATTCCATTCTGTTTCTGTATAGCCACTCCCAGCATACAATAGAATAAACAGACATTATCAGCGTGTCTAGTGCCAGAAGGTGCTACATAGGCGACTGGGGGAAATGACCAAGATCTGTCCAAGCAACACATTGTTTCACCTAATTAGCAACAAATAACCTGATGTGATGCCCACACAAGTGCAATAGTGGTACACAGCCATGGTGAGGAACCAATTGCTCTTGATTTGGCTAACTGATCCACTCAGTGGTACTAGACCCATAGCTGGAGCTGGGAAACAAGTCAGAACCATACCCAAACACAAGCCCACTCTACAATATCAAGCTACCATCAATCACGGGGTATAAGAGGGCCTACACCTATCATACTGTCTATCAAAAAAGTAAGTGTTTTCTCAATTTTTTGGGTGCTAACTTACTCTCCGTTGCAGAATCTGCTTCTCTTTTCCAGATAGATACAGATCCTAAGAAGAGAGCTGCCCCAACATACCTCAAAAGGGGCCCAACTGAAACTAAGGACAACTGGCGAAACAAGCAAGGGTGATGTTTTCCTGTGAACCGGATACCAGCACAAAGGGGAAGGAGACCAACGCAGAGAAAAATCAACTCCTACCAAATCAGAGAGCCAGAGCCTCAGAGGCCCCCAACATCTCAGCACTGAAGCAGACCAAAAATGAACCCAACATGGCTCAGGGAAATTTTGCGGAAGAGGTGGGGGAAAGAATGTCAGAGTCACATGTTGGGTCATGATTTGCAGACACATTTATCATACCAATAACTGGGGGCTAATTCCACAATGCACGACCCATTTTCATCAACAAGGAGGGTCCAATGGGAGGGGGTAGATCACAGATGAGCCTAAACAATGGTACCAAACTGCCTGTATTTACTGAAAAGAAAACTAATAAATTAAATAAAAAATAAAAATAAATAAACAGACATTATGAAAGAGGATTTAGGGCACTGGGAAGATGGCTTAGAATTTAAGGTGTTTGTTTGCAAAGCTTGCTTGCCCAGATTCAGTTCCTAAGCCACTTACATAAACTGGATGTTAAAAATGATATAAGTTGGGCTGAAGAGATGGCTTAGCGGTTAAGTGCTTGCCTGTGAAGCCTAAGGACCCTGGTTCGAGGCTCGGTTCCCCAGGTCCCACATTAGCCAGATGCACAAGGGGGCGCACGTGTCTGGAGTTTGTTTGCAGAGGCTGGAAGCCCTGGCGTGACCATTCTGTCTCCCTCTATCTGTCTTTCTCTCTGTGTCTGTTGCTCTCAAATAAATAAATAAATAAAAAATTTAAAAAATGGTATAAGTATCTGGTGTTTCAACAATAGCAAGAAGCCCTGGCATGCCCCTCCAACAAATGTTTGAATAAATATATAAATAATTTCATCGGGGGGTTCTTATGCATTATTAGTAATAACCACAGTGTTTCATGTATAATAAGAATAATAACTATTGGGTAGTGGCATTTCTGATAAAGATCACACTGACAACTCATAAATATAATATGATCCTCAAACTTCTTTTAAATATTTTTGTTTATTTGTTTACAAGCTGAGAGAGAGGAGAATGGGAATGCTACGGCCTCTAGCTACTGCAACAAAATCCAGATGCATGTAACGCTTTGTGCAGCTGATAGGTACTAGGGAATCAAACCCAGGTCGTTAGGCTTTGTGAGCCATCTCTCCAGCCCTGATCCTCAGACTCTCAACTCATCATCTGTCCATGTATACCCCCCCAAATTTTATTGATGTTAGCATATTCTAAATGCTTAAAAATGTTAACCATCCAAAAGTCCATATACATCCTCTCTCATATACCCATATATGGCCATTTAATAACTTCTCTATATACATAGCATCTCATGGATAAATGGATATTTTATTTCAATCTGCATTTTATTTTTTTGTCCTTCTAAAACTTTTCTGTTTTAAATCTCCTTTCATGTTGATATTTACAATTTTTAAATATATAATATTGATAATTTCAGTACATGCATATACTACAGTGATCATAATCCCTCCCATTGCTGTCATTAATTCTCCTTCCTCCTGTCAGGAATCCCTCTTCCTTTCAGACAGTTCCTCTTCTGTTAACATCTCATTCTTTGGATTTCCTTCTTCCATCATCCAAGTCAAAATGTTAATGGGCTCAATATTGTGAAGGTCTTTTGGAGGATACTTTGTTGTGAGGTCATGAATGTATAAGTCCCTTTATATCTAGAGTACCCCCCCCCCCCACACACACACTGTGGCTTTTACATTCTTTCTACCTCCTATTCCTCAATGTTCCTTCAGCCTTGGAGGGTGTGACAGAGATGTTACATGTAGCGTTGAGCCCTTAAGAGCCTCATGTTTTCAGCTAAGTGTTGAGACTCCCCAGTATCCACAACATCTCCTAAAAGAACAATCTCTGGCAAGTGGTGAGAGAAGCACTAATGCTTTATCTCCCTTGTTCTACTGAGACATGGTCTCATCCTAGCCCCGGCTTCCCCTGGAACTCACTCTGTAGCCCCAGCTGGCCTCCAATTCATGGAATACTCCTATCTCAGCCTTCTGAGAGCTGGGACTAAAGGTATGGTCCACAATGCCTGGCTTTGTATAAATTTTTATGCCACCTCTTTCACAATGTTCCCTGAGCCCTACCTGATAGGTGTGAAAGAGCATATATGCTATGGGGTAGCCAACTGCTCTCTGGATTTGAGGCCTGGTTGGTGGGAAGGAGTTCCTATTGGTACTGAAAACCAAGTCAAAAGCCTGTGGCTTGGAAGGTCATAGGCCACAGGGTGAAGCTACCACTCTTCTTTGGATAAATGTATATCTTGTGCCCTTCAGATTGCCATCAAACTGTTTATGTTTATGTGCATTGATTAATGTTATTCTCACCTTTGATTAGAGAAGCTTCTTTTTGCAGATGGCAGTAACAAATGGGGAGCTCCAAGATTCATCAAGGTGAGATGAGAAGTGACATAACATTTTAGGAGACTTACTAGATTGGTTTACATGATGGGGCTGTGCTCCACCCTGTCTTAGCACACATGGGATTTAGACATGGTGAGTCCATGGTTGCAGGGTTCTCCCCACACCCTTCTATCTTGGCCTTGTTAGCATTCTGTTCTTGGGCTCTCAGCAATACAAGTACTTCTTTAAGTCACCTCACCATCACATCAGCAAGACCTATTCTATTGTTTCTTGATAACCCACATGTTTCTTCATAGCTTATGATTGTATAATTACTTGGCTGACACCTTTATTGATCAATAGGATCATTTTTTTCCATCATGCATTATACTTATACATCAAATAATCAGGTTGTATCCTGTATATATGTGTAATAATAAGAATAATAATTATTATTATTTAAAAAGAAACATGCATGTAGCCCTACTTCTGATCCTTAGAATGGCAAAAAAATGACAGAAAAAAATCTTTAATATTATCTTATGAATATAAAATATTTTTTGGACGAATAAACATTCAAGGGCATATTTAGAATAAATGAAATCTACTAAGAAATAAATGATGCTCAGTGTTTGACTTACATTGTCATGAGCAATCTTAAAGAGATTAGTTCTTATAAATTGACTGAAATTTACAGATTAGACACATAGTTTCAAACTTTGTTGTAAGGGGTGAAGAGATCTAAATTTCAAGGCAGGGAAAGTGTTGTAGTTGGACTTGACGACAATACAGAACTGGTCAAACGTCATTCAAATTCTTCGCTAGTTCTCAGAACCAACGCTTCCATGATGCTGTTGCTGTGGATCCTCCCTGTGAGGCGTCTCAGTCTCAGATATCCATGTGAAATTCTGCCCATAGTGAGACAGGAAAGAATTGGAAGTAAGCTTTTCACCTGGTAAATAGTAGTTAAATGCAGGCTTTGGTTTTTCAATAAAAGTTGGAACCCTTTCTTAAAATTATAGGAGAAAAAATAATAACTAACGCTAAAGGCTAGTGACTGCTTTATAAAAGATGCTGTGCTCTGCTCTGTAAGAATTACTTCCTGTTGGGCGGCGGAGGGCAGGCAGTGTAGCTTTGGGAAGGTTCTCGCGCGTGAGCAAGAGGAAGGTGAGCTCGGCCAAAGGCGCGCAGGTCGGCGGTGAAACAGTCTCAGTTCTTTGGTCCTATTGACAGGTGAGGAAATGGAATAGCTAGCTGAATGGCTGCATATCCTGTAGTAGACGTTGCTTATCCATAGGGTACCAGAAAACCTGCTCATGTCTGTCTCATTCCAAAGCTTCTCACAGAATAAGTTCTGTAAGAGGCATGAGAGCACTCAAGGAGAAATTAAAGAAAGCTGTCAGGGAGTGGCCCTCAAAGCTTAATGACATGAGTTCTATGCCTCAGTACCCAGGCCAGATGCACAAAGTGGCACATGAATCTGGAGCTTATTTGCAGTGGATGGAACCCCTTTCACACCCATATTCTCGTATTCTCTCTTTCTCTCACTCTCTGTCGCCTCACAATTTATATAAAATATATATAAGCCATTGTTTTGCAGGCATTTTTTCCTGATTTTTTTTTTTCTACTTCTTGCCTAAAACCATCCTAAGTCAGTTAGCACATTAGTTAGAGAGAAACTTTTAAGCATGGTGAAGCACTGCCCAGGGAGATGCAGCCAGAGTTACAGTCTTCAGAACACTGTGCCCAATGCTAAATGCTCACCAGAATCTTCTCAAAACTTTAACATTTTTCCATTACATCTCCACTCTCGATATATGTACTAGGATATAGATTTTTTATTATTTTTTTATTTTTATTTATTTATTTGAGAGTGACAGACAGAGCAAGAAAGGCAAGTAGAGAGAGAGAGAAAGAATGGGCGCTCCAGGACCTCCAGCCACTACAAACGAACTCCAGACATATGCGCTTCCTTGTGCATCTGGCTAACGTGGGTCCTGGGGAATGGAGCCTTGAACCAGAGTTCTTAGGCTTCACAGGCAAGCATTTAACTGCTAAGCCATCTCTCCAGCCCGGGATTTTTGTTTTGTTTTGTATTGTTTTTGGTTTGTGCACAGTTTGGTGTGGTGTGAAGCCCTATGGGTTCTTCTGCACTGGGCATGGGGGAGGTCACTCACCTATGGCGGCAGGTGTTGGGTGTCCAGCTCCATGACTCTTCTGCATGGTCTTACTTAGGGCTGGAGTCGCTTTACTGATTTGAGAAATTGTGGGGCTCATGGGTTTCCAATGACTCTCAGCTCTCTGCCTCCCTGGGGGGTAGGGTAACATGCGCACCTGGCCACACCCATCTTTTTACATGGGATCTGGAGATTCAAACTCTAGTGGTCTTACCACTCTCCCACACTCAGGCCCTTATTCTTAGGGAGGAAAAGCATTTAACCACTGAACCATCTCTCTAGCCCTAGGATATGGATTTTTGATTCTGTACAACTATGTTTCTGGCTACCTGTTTTTATTTTGTTTTGTTTTGAGACAGGATCTTGTTATGTAGCCAAGGTTCACCTCAAATTTGTCATACTGGTGACTCTGACTCCTCACAGCGGGCATGCACCACCATGTTCTCTTTGTTTGCTGTAGACATAATCTCACTATGTAGCTGAGACTGGCCTTGAACTTCCTGCATATTGCATAGTGGCCTCCTGCTCCTGATCCCCTTTCCTCATCCTCCCAGCTGGTAGTATTGCAGAACATTTGCACACTTTTTAATGGTTTCTGAGGATGCAATTTATAGTCTAGTAATTATTTCTGAAAATTAGGGTAACTTGAAATGTCATTCTTTGAGAGTAACAGAGCCTTGTCTCAGCTCTTGGGTGGTTTTAAACCTGAACAGTCACTGAAGCTCTACTGAGTCATAAGGAATTTGAAGAACAAATCTTATAGACAGAAAGGGTGACATTTAAAGAAGAAACTTCATTAGAAAGAGAGAGTTAGGTTAGATAAAACGTTAATTGCACAAAAGAAGTAAACTTTATTTTGTGGGAAGAGCAGAAAGAAAAGCTCTCGTATGGGGAGAACCCAAGGAGACCCAAAGACAAGTATCCAGTGAGTTTATTTGTCTGCAATTTATAAGGCTTTGGCTACAGACATATGTTGATCATTAAAATAACTGGACTGAAATATGTGGAAGTGAAGTTCTAGCCTACAGTGGCCCTCACAAGGTGTCCCCATGACTCTTTTCCTATCAAGGAATTTATTAAATTCTTGTTTGTCTTAGTGTTAGGGTAGTGGGTAGTGTTCAACTGCAAGCTTTGCAAGGAAAAAGAAGAAAAGAATCAAGGATGAAAACAAGAAGACTTTATAGGCCAGCGAGAGCCTATTGAGACTGGCTTCATTGGTTTTCCCTGTCCTTCCCCTTACCTGGTCAGCTTGGCTATCTCATACCGATGCAAGCCCTATTATTCTTCTTTCCCAGTGTTTCCAACTTTACCATTTTAGCTATGACATTTGTTTTACCTGTTACCTTGCCAAGACAAAGATAAAAGACAATGCTGCTAATTTTCTAGGTCCTTTTCTTAATTACCTGAGAAGTTTTTTCTCCTACTTTCTATCAACCCCACATGAGATTATGACTTACAATTTAAGAAGCTGACTCTACAATGACCCTCAATCATGAAGAGGTCAAAACAAGAAATGCATGCATACATGTTTTCTTTGTTGATGACAGATATACAGACAATATATATATATATATACTCTATCTTCACTTGGCACTGCACAAAACTCAGAAAACAGACCAGATCTCAGTTGTCTTTAAAACCACAAGGACAGACCACTCAGAAACTATAAGCCAAAATAAATCCTTCCTCCATTAAGTTGTTTGTGTCACAGCAATGAAGAAACTGATTATTTCTGTGACAGAACCTAACCATATAGTTGTTAAGCTTTTGTTAATTGTTTGTGGGAGGAATTTAGAAGATTTACAAGTTAGTTACTTAACTCACTGTGACAAAATACTTGATAAGAAACAGTTTAGGGAATGGAAGGGAAGTTGATCTGCATTCTCCTTTCATAGTAATTCGCATTGTCATGAGTTAAGAGTCTTCCATAGGTGGACCTTGGGCTCAGAGTGCCTTCCCTGTTGTCCCAGTAAGAGAGTGAGGTTTGTCTTTAATCACATCAATCTCTTTAACAACTGTCAGCTGCATTCTTCTAATTCAGAACTTTAAACCTGCACACAAAACTTTAATATTGTTTTTCATATTTTATCCTGTAGATCTGAATAAGTAACCATGACACAGGCTTAATGCTAGCAATGCTTGATATTTCCACCAACAAGCACATTAGTGCATAACTTTTAAATTCAGCCTTATTCAAGTTCCCCCTTAGGACATGGAAGAATGCAGCCAGATCCTTTGTCAGCATGTCACACAAACTGTCTCCTGGCTAGTTCCCAATAGAGGCCTTATCTCTGAAACCTCATCTAGGCATCCATTGTCACTTGATAAAATTATGATGCATGTCCACCATCAATATCAAATGTAAATGCCACTTCATACCTTTCAGCCTCCAGACCCCACCCTGAATCACAATACAAAGGGAGATAAAAATCTGTCCCATAGTTGAGTGAAATCCCTGAGCTAACTGATTATAAGATTGAAATAACAGGCTTAAGATGCCAAAGGGAGAATGATAAATGAGGATATTTAGTGTATGCTAGTTGTAATAATGTGGGTTTAAATATGTGAAAAATTATTAGCCACATTCTTGGGTTTAAGACAAAGATACAGTAAGATAAAATCTCAACAGGAGCAAAAGCATAGTAACATCTGTAGAGGGATAGTGAGCAGCAATGTGGGATGTGAGAAGAGTAGATAGTGATTGTGGGTAGATGAGGGTAGGAGAGTGGTCAGAAATGATGGATAGCAGAGTGGGCAGTGATTGTAAGGAAAGGGTAGAAGGGTGCAGAGTGTTGTGGAGAGTTAGATAGAGAGTGAACAGTAAGTGGGAGTGAATAGGAGAGTGAGCAGTGACAGAGGAAGGGACAGGAACAAGAAGACTGATCATAAGGAGTTGGTAGAAAGTGGCCAATGGTATGATAGGTTGATAGAACAGTGGGTAATGGTGATGGTGAATGATAGCCAGTGATAGTGAGCTGTGGTAGGATAGTGGACCTTGATGATAGGGTGCAGGTAGATGAGTGAGTAGTAAGAGTGGCTCTAATGTATGGTTGGACCTCACTACTGTAACTTTAGGGAAATTATAGACCAGTGCTACTATGGACTTGTTTTATGAAGTGTCTTTTCCTGGCAAAGGTTAAGAAGCAAACCATTGGGGGATTTTTATTCATCCTACAGCAAATACATTTAGTTTAGAATTTTACCTGAATGCCAATAGATTCTAAAAATGTGAACAAGGTGACAACATTTGAAATAACAATTCGTTCTATTCTATTCTCTTATACATTTTTAAAAGAATTTTGTGGTTCCCTAATTGCAAGATTCAACCCTATGATTACCACAGTCTTGGTCTGAATTGCTCAGGTAGTCACTATTAAGCCACATTGGGAAGAACAGACACATTACATGTCAGTGAAGGAAGGGTAGAACTGAAATTGGAAGGCTGAAGAGCAGCAGAGGTACAACTACAAACCTCCTTTTCTGTTTCTAAAACATAAATACATGGATTAAAAAAAAAAAAACTACTTAGACCAACACTTAACTTTTTTAGTTTAAAAACCTCATAAAGGTTGTGAAAGACCTCTACAAAAGAAACATTAAGGCACTGAGAGGAGAAATAAAAGTAGATACTATATGCTGGGGAGATCTTCCATGCTCCTGAATTGGCAAGAATCAACATTGTAAAAATGGCTATGGTACCAAAAGTAATCTGCAGATTCAAGGCAATTCCCATCAAAGTTTCAATGATACTCTTTTTAGTAGTAGAAAAAGCAGTGCTACAATTCATATGGAAACATAAAATACCGTGTATAGCCAAAGTAAAGCTAAGTAGAAAGAACATTGCTGGAGGTATCACAATTCCTGGTCTAAAGTTTTTTAATAGAACCACAGTGACAATGACAGCAGGGTACTTGCACAAAGCCAGACACATAGACAAATGGACCAGAATGCAGGACCAAGAAATAAATCTAAGCTATATTTACCCAGCTTCTGACAAAGGAATTAAAAAAAAATGCTCTGGAAAATAGATACCAACAGAAGGTGCTATAATAAACTGGATACTCACCTGTTGAAGAATGAAATTAGACCAATATCTATAACCTTGAACATAGATCAATTCAGAGTAGATGTAAGACATTTATATAAAGTCAGAAACACTAGCAGTATAGAAGGAAATATAGGCAACACATTGGAAGTTATAGCTTTGGATAATAACTTTTCCAAGAGGATTCCATTAGTATAGGAAATAATCCCAAACATCAACAAATGGTGCCACCTAAAACTCAATCTTCTTAAATAGCAAAGTGAACAGGAAGCCTACAGATCTGAAGGGTTTTTTTGGTCATGCATTCCCCTTACAGAGGGTTGATATATAGAATATAAAAAGAACTGACAAATTGCAAATCAATAAGTGGGCTAATTAAATGAATAGACACTTCTCAAAAGAAGACACACAAGTAGCCAACAGATATTTAAAAGAAAGCTCAACATCATTAGAGACCAGAGAAATACAAATTAAAACCCATTTGAGATTCCATCATGCTTCAATCAGAATGGCCATGATCATATATGTTCAACTACCATTTTTTTCTTTATTAGTTATGTACATACTCACTGTGTAAACAGCCATATTGGTACCATCCTTAGCCTCATCCCTGTCTTCCCCTTCTGAAGGAACATCCTAGCTGGGGAATGTGGGTCATGCATTGTGGGGGTAGCCATGAGTTATGGGGAAAAGGCAATGTCTTTGTGCATAATATCCTAACTTGTAGCTCTAACAATCTTTCCATGCCCTCTTCCACAAATTTCTGCAAACAACCATGTTGGGTTTGTTTTAGGTCTACTTCAGTGATAAGGCCTTGGGAGCCTCTGTGTCTCTGTATATCTGGTTTGGCAGGAGTTGAGTGTACTCTGTGTCAATCTCCTTCACCATTGTACTGATACCAGGTTCACCAAGAAAGCAACATTCTTGCTCATTTCCCCAGTTCCTCTATGGTTTCAGCTGGGGCCTCAGGTTCTGCATCAATCTGAAAAAGAGAAGCAGATTCTCCAGTGGAGAGTGACGTCAGCACTGGATAAATGGGATAACCATTATTAGTTTAGAGAGAAGTTAATAGGTGTAGGCCCTTTTACAGCTCAAGATTTGTGGAAGCTTGATATTGGAGAGCAAACTTGTCTTTTGGATATGGTTCTGACTTATTTCCCAGATCCAACTATGGGTTCCATTCCACTGAGGGGATCCATTAGCCAATTCAAGAGCAGTTGGTTACCCATCATGATTGTGTGCCACTATTACACTTGGGAGAGCATCACATCATGTTGTTTGCTGCTGAGTAGCTTAGACCACAAGTTTCTTGGACATATGTTGGCCATTTTTCCCCAGTTGCTCATGTAGCACCTTCTGGCACTAGTCAAGCTAACTGTATTAGGACTTACTCTCTTCCAGATTCCAGCCAGGTCTCCCCATGTTCTGTACCAACAACATATGGCATCTTGGGCAGTAGGGTCTTACCAGTAACCTTTGGTGGGTCATTAAGTGCTCTGACAGAAGTCTGTCTTCTTTTGGGAAACCTTGTAGGTCTCTCTGATCAACACCTCATTGTGGATGTTAACTGCAACCTGGTACTGGGATTTACAGGCCAGCACCAAGTGAAAAGGAGGAAGAAACAGATAGGAAATATGCAAGAGAAAGAGAGAAGAGAGAGAGACAGACAGACAGACAGAGAGAAACAGGAGAAATTTAAGGTTAATCCCCATTTTGGTTTACATAGTAGTTGTACATCTTACATTGCCACCAATAGTGAGTTACGGTTCTGATTTCTCCACACCCTCCCCAGCATTTGTTTTCATTTGGTTTATTAATGTTTGCTATCCTTACTGGGATAAGGTGAAATATCATAGTTGTTTTAATTGCATTTCCTTGATAGTTAGGGATGATGAACATTTTCTTAAGTGTGTGCTTGCCATTTGTGTTTCTTCCTCTGAGAATTCCCTGTTCAGTTCTCTGCCCCATTTTGGGAGTGGGTTGTTTGATTTTTTATTGTTTAGGGTTTTAAGTTCTTTGTAGATTCTAGAAATTAGGCCTCTGTCAGTTGTGTACCAGCAAGATTTTTCTCCCATTCTGTGTGTGTAATCTATTGGCTCTGCTTATTATATATTTGTCTGTGAAAAAAACTTTTCAGCTTCATGAGGTCCCAATGGTTGAGAGATTGTTTAATTTCCTGAGCTACTGGAGTTTTGTTCAGGAAGTCCTTATCCACTCCTATATTGTGGAAAGTTCCTCCTATTTTTTTCTTCTAGTAGTAGCAGAGTTTCCAGTTTTATATTGAGGTCTTTGATCCATTTGGATTTGATTTTTGTTCATAGCAAGATGTGTGGATCTAGTTTTGTTTTCCTGCATATGGTTATCCAATTTGTCTAGCACCATTTGTTGAAGATTCTGTCTTTTTTCCACTCTACATCATTAGGGCCTTTGTCGAATATGAAGTAGCTCTAGTTACTTGACCCAAAGTCATAGTACTCTATTCTGTTTCATTGGTTTAAAATCCTGTTTTTATGTGAGTACCATGTTGTTTTTGTTACTTTGGATTTGTATTATAGCTTTAGATTGGTTGCGGTGATGCCTCCCGAGGTGTTTCTTTTGCTGAGGATGTGCTTGGATAGTTAAGGCCTTCTGCCATTCTGTATGAATTTTGAGAACTGTGAAGAAAAATGTTGGATTTTTATTGGTATTGCATTAAATCTGTATATTGCTTTTGGTATGATTGCCATTTTCACAATGTTACTTCTGCATATCCAAAAGCATGGGAGGGCTTTCTATTTTCTCAAGTCCTCCTCAATTTCTTTCTTGAGTGCTTTTATGTTGTCATGATATTAGTTTTTCACAACCTTGGTTAATATTATTCCAAGGTATTTTATCTTTTTTTGGTTGCTTTGAAAATGGGGCAATGAGCATGGCGTGGTGGCACATGCCTTTAATCCCAGCACTCAGGAGGCAGAGGTAGGAGGATTGCCATGAGTTCAAGGCCACCCTGAGATGACAGAGTTAATTCCAGGTCATCCTGGACCAGAGTGAGACCCTACCTTGAAAAACCAAAACAAAGAAAAAGAAAAAGAAAAAAGAAAAGAAAATGGGACAATGTCACTAATTTCTTTCTCTGTATTTTTGTCCTTTGCATATAGACAGGCTAGTAATTTTTGTGTGTTGATTTTGTATCCTGCTACTTTGCTGAAGGAATTAATCAACGTTGAGAGTATTGAGATGGAGGTTCTCGGGTCACTTATGTATGGAATCATGTCAGCTGAAAATAGGGCTAACTTAACTTCATCCTTTCCAATGTGTATACCTTTATTTCTTTCTCCTCTCTTATTTCTTGAGCTATGACTTCCAGTACTATGTTGAAGAGCAGAGGTAAGAGTGGACACCCCTGTCTTGTTCCTGATCTCAATGGGAATTCCTTCAGTCTCTCCCCATTTAGTATTATTTGGGCACAAGGAGATTGATATATAACCTTTATTATGTTGAGATATAAACTGTCCATGCATATTCTCTCCACTGTTCTGTAGATGTCTGCTAGGTCTAATTGATGTATAGTTTTGTTGTGCTCTCTTAGTTCCCAGTTAATTTTCTGTTTGAATGATCTATCTATTGCTGATAGTAGAGTACTGAAGTCCCAACAATGATGCTGTTGGTGGCTATTTCTGTTTTGTTGTCACATAGGTTTTGTTTTATGAATTGTGGTGCACCTGTATTTGGGGCATAAAGTTTGATGATTGTGATATCCTCATATTGGGTTATTCCCTTGATAAGTAAGAAGTGGCCTTATTTATCTTTTTGATTACTTTTGGTTTGAACTCTATTTTATCTGATATTAGTATAGCTATCCCTGCTTATTTCTCATTTCCATTTGCTTGGAATATCATTTTCCACCCTTTTACCCAGAGCTGGCATCAGTCTTTAGTGGTGAGGTGGGTTTCTTGAAGACAAAAGATTAACAGATTTAATTTTCTGATCCACCCTGTTAGCTTATGTCTCTTGATGGGTGAATTAAGGCCATTAATATTTAGGGTAATAACTGTGAGGATTGATTTAATCCCTGAAATATTGTGGTGGTTTATGTGGCTGGGTGTTTTCTTGGACTTTGTAATTTTTTGTGCCTTCTCTGAGTTTGCTTATTGTCATTTGCTTCTTGTAGGCATTTGAGGTTGGTTATTTGATTTTTCTGTGTGAATTCCCTGAAGTACTCTCTGTAGGTTTGGCTTTGTGTTCATATAGTTGTGAAGCTGAGTTTTATTGAGAAAAGTATTTCTTTCTCCATGTATTATGAGGAATATTATTGCTGGGTAGAGTGGCATGGGTTGGAAGCCATAAGTTAGAGTTTTCAGGTTTCATTCCAGGACCTTCTGAATTTCAGGGTTTCCATTCAGAAGTCTGAAGTAATTCTGATGGGGTTACCTTTATATGTAATGTGTTGTTTCTTCCCAACTGCTTTTAAGACTTCCTCCTTGTTATTGATGTTTAGAGTCATAATGATAATATGTCTTGGAGATTTTATCCATTGGTCCAGTGTGTTTTGAGTTCTGTTAGCTTCTTGTAACTTCATGGGACTTTTTTTGAGAAGGTTGGAAAATTTTCTTTGAAATTTTGCTGAATAAGTTCTCCATGCCTTTGGTCTGAATTTATTCCCCTTCTGGTTTTCCCATATCCGAATGTTGGGATGTTTAAGGGTATCCCACAGTTCCTTCATGCTCTGTTTGCCAAAATTTGAACTTATTGAAACTTTTGGACTCATGAACTATTTCTTCTGTTTTGTCTTCCAGTTCTGAGTTTCTATCCTCCACATGGATGACTCTATTCTTCAGAGCTTCTATTGAGTTTTTGGCTTGTTAAATTTGTTTTGAATTTTCTTCTGCTACTTTTTAAAATTATTTTTGTGTGGATTTCATCCCTCTGTCGATTTCCCTTTTCAGATCATTTTCTAATTTTTTTAATGCTTCCAAGAATTCATCCTTGCATTTATTTACCTCTTCATTGAGCTCAGCCAGCTGGTTATTGAGGTCCTCTTATTTTTTTTTTTTTTTTCTCCCTTTGAGATCATTTAACTGTCTTTGGAACCCTTCCTGGTTCTTTTCTGTTAGGTCTAATCTGGTGAGGACAACCTTCATACAATTATTGGCCATTTGTTTATTTTCTGCAAGTTCTGCTAGTTGCTTGGGTAGGGTTGCATAGCTTGTATCTTCATGTTGGGGTTCTGATCCTATTGTCTTTTCTGCGTTTTGATTCGAGACATCCATTGTGGGACTGGGAAACCTTGTTGGATTTACTTACATTTGATTTTTCATGTTATTCCTTTTGTGTTGTGTCTGCTTGTCACAGTGTAGGAATCTTATTTAATTTAGGAGGAAGCTGTAGTTTACCCTTGAAGTGTCTTCAGAGATTATTCCCTTTTATGTTTACTTCAACTAGGCTTCTGATAGCAATGGGGCCTGCCTGTTCACAGGGATAGGCCCTGTGAGGCTCTGGTGGGGACCCAAGGACCTGATGAAGGGGCTTGTTGTTCGGTGCCTGGTCAGGTGGCTGAAGGGAGAGGTAGTCGGAGGAAATGGGACAAAGCACACTGGTGTTGCACTGGCCGGTAAGGGGTGGGTTTTGGAACGCGTGGTGGTTCCACAATGCTGAGGGGTAAGGGGATGGGACAGCAGGCCCATTAACAGGTGGTAGATGGGACTGCCAGATCCTGTGACAAGGCAGGGCAGGTAGCTGGGACTTCTGTGGGTCAGGTGAAGGATGGTGGGCATCAATTGGTGGTGTTCTGGTGGAGAGGTAGGAAAGAGGAGGGAGGGGTGAAGAATAGCTTGCTGGCCTGTGCCCATGCACAGGTTGGGGGGGCTGGTGATGAAAGCCTAGGGCAGGGGGAACACTAGCCTGCTGGCCTGGGTCCACACATGGAGGGGCAGCAGTGCATGTAGCTCTGAGGTGGCAGGAATGCCTGGTGGGGTATGCTAGTTCTTGGGTCCATGCAGAGGGGAGGGCTTGGTTGCAAGTGCTACTGCATTTGTGCATGGAACTCCACTGTGGTGGGAAAGCCTAGGGCGGGGGGAATGCTAGGCTGCTGGCTTGGGTCCATTTAGTCTGAAGTTAGTGCAGGAGGAACCTGTGGCTGGGAGTGCAGCTGGGAAGGCTGCTTGAGGGGTTTGGGGGCCTGATAGGCCCCCTGAGAGCATGGGAATCAGCAGATTCCATACTTTGCTTCTGTGCACCCTCTCTCTAGAGGTATACTGGAATCTGCAAACCCCTAAAATCCCAATGAGCCCTAAAATTGCCTTTCCTTTCCTGCAATGTGAGGTGTGGTTATGCAGATGCCATCTTGGCCAGAAGTCCTCAACTACCATTTTGACCCAGCTATACCACTTATGAGCATATATCCAAAGGATTCTATATCATCCTACTACAATGATACTTGAACATTCATGTTCATTGCTGTTCTATTCACAATAGCTAGGAGATGAAATCAACCTAAATGCCCATTAACTTATGACAAGATATGGAGTACATCTCATGCAAAACATCATAGATGGTTAGTCTTTATTGTCAACTTGATGAAACCTGGAACTATATGATACATACATAGAATGTATATAATATAGCCTGCTTTTCTAGATAACTTAACCTAATATAGAGGGAGAGGTGTAAAGTGAGGCAGTAAGATTTATCCTTCAGAGCATGGCTAGGAAAGCAGAGGTGGAAGGGTTCAGTTTTTGTCCTCAGCAATAAAAACTTTGTTTTTTTTTTTTAATTTACATCATTTATTTGAATTAAGTTGGTAAATATTCAAGGGAGCAAATTTATCCTTGGACTATGGAGGGGAGAATGCACAGTATAAAAGAGTCAGCTAGCAGAGTCCATAAAGGCAGTTCTAGTGACCCCATGCTCAGTCCTGCCCCTGCCCTGGAGTAACTATGATCAGCAATTTTGGGTTACTTCTGACATTGCATATAAGGAAATTTTCCTCTCTACTGAAATTTTGGGGAAGAATTTCTTTGATGTGGAAATCATCCCTCCTCAGGGTTAACACACCTATAACTTTGACTTATGGACTTCTCTTGCTCTGGCTGCTTCATAGCTGCAGCTCTGGAAACATTTGAGGATGTGCATCCTACAACCTGTCAGCAAGTCCTATAGAGGAAGTTTAAGCAGGCCAAAGACATGATGTCACTTCTGCTTCTGTGAGCCAATATTTCTCTGAGTTGGGGCTAGAAAGGAACTTGCATGAGAGAGTGTGGCCAGATACAGATGTCTCCAACTCCACTGGTATTTTAAAACCTTCCAGGAAGAAATTACCATAAACATGGTCAAATACAATGGCAGTACTTCTCCCTGCCACATATCAGAAGGTCCTGTTCTCCTATTGGCTTAATATCATAAAAGCTTATAGGTAGAAAGGACTGTAGAAAATTCATAAAATGTTACAAGAATGCACTTACCAAAAGATACTGGGTCTAGCAACTGTAGGAGTATTCTACTTTTCATGTGTCCCCAGTGTTCATGAAGTAGAAATGTAGTACCTTATTCAATAATATTGTACTGTGAGGACTAATGGAAGATGATTTGGTCATGAATGGATTAAATTTTTATCTTAGGGTGAGGGTAAACAGGAATAACCCCTTTGACTTCACTTTTATATATTTACTTCCCTTCCCTTCATCATCTATTTCAGCAGCAAACAGATTTACAGACTCCAACAAGCTTTACTGTAGGCAGCACTTCTGATACATGGTAACATTGTTAATGATGGTTTCTTTTTTGGGAATTTGGAAGTAGATTTATGTCACTCTGACTTATTCCTTTTTTTTCTGAAGATAACATGGAGTTTTAATTTTTTTATTAATTAGTTTTGTATTCAGCAAATACAGTCAGTTTGGTACCATTATTAGGCTCATCCGTGACTAACCCCCTCTCCTGGGCCCCTCCTTGTTGAGGTATATGGGTCATTCATTATGGAGTAAGTCCACAGTTATGGGTAAGATAAATGTCTCTGCATATCATGACCCAACATGTGGCTCAGACATTCTTTCCACCCGACTTCTGCAAAATTTCCCTGAGCCATATTGGGTTCATTTTTGGTCTGCTTCAGTGATGAGGTGTTTGGGGCCTCTGAGTCTCTGGCTCTCTGATTTGGTAGGAGTTGATTTTTCTCTGTGTTGATCTCCTTCCCCCTTGTGATGGTATCCGGTTCACCAGGAAAATAGCACCCTTGCTTGTTTCCTCAATTTTTCTTAATTTCAGCCGGGGCCTTTTTGAGGTATGATGGGGTGGCTCTCTCCTTAGGATCTACATCTATCTGAAAAAGAGAAGCAGATTCTCCAATGGAGAGTAAGTTAGCACCAGGACAAATGAGATAACCCTTCTTTTTTTATAGAGAATTTAATAGATGTAGGCCCTCTGGTAGCCCATGATTGTTGATAGCTTGATAATGGACAGTGGGCTTATGTTTGGATATGGTTCTGACTTGTTTCCCAGCTCCAGCTATGGGTCCCCTACCACTGAGGGGATCAGTTAGCCAATCAAGAGCAGTTGGTTCCCCACCATGGCTGTGTGCCGCTATTGCACTTGTGTGGGCATCACAACAGGTTATTTGCAACTCATGGTTAGACCATGAGTTGCTTGGACAGATATTGGCCATTTTCCCACAGTAGCCTATGTAGCACCTTCTGGCACTAGATGCGTTGACTGTCTGGAGACTGACTCTTCCAGCTTCTAGCCATGTCACTGCATGTTACATGTCAACCACATATGGTGTCTTCAGCAGTAGGGTCTTAGAGAATTTTCTTAATTCCGCTACTTTTTGTTGTTGAGGTACTGTAGAATATTCCTATCAGAGTTTCATACCTGTTTCATACCTCAAAACTATATTGCTATTTGTAGGGGAAAATATACTTTGAATTTGAATATACTCTTGGCCTATGTGAGTCATATGCTTTTATCAACAAAATATGACCCAACATGGTCTTTAAATCTCTTTCATGATGAGAGTTTGTGTCCTATGACTTTATGGGAAAAAAAAATCCCTAAATAGTAATATTGATAGTTAGAAACCAAAGATAATGAATGCCTCCCATTATCTAAGTGATTGATTGATGCTATGATGAGACCTAGTCTAATACCAAAAGGAGACTAATGAGCTTATCTAAAAATACATGCACCAAATATTATCTTACAAACATAGTTGATGAAATTCAGGTTGAAGGATGAAACTGATAACAATAAGACGTTTCATTCAATCTTTGTAGAAGGGAGTTCCAGGAGCAAATGCCTGCTTAGCCTATTCTTCTGCCTGACCTCCTAAAGAAAAAACTTTACATTTCATGTAAAAAGAAGTCAATTTAGTACATTCAGTTTAAATGCTGAAGAAATCTCTGGTGACTTGCTTGTTTTTACAAGAATATATTTTATGTTTTAGATTTTTTTCCACATGGCATGATACTGGAGAAATGAACATAGTATTGAGAAATGATAACTTAATTGAAATTGTTGGCTCTATAAAAGATATGTGAAGATGGCATAAACTTTCAAAGATAAAAGTTGCATGTATTTCTCTCACATACTTTGCCCTTTCTTATATCTTTACCTTCATATTTGAAAACAGGTTCTTTAAAATTCATTGTAAGACATGCAGAAACTTTCCCTTGGGTGCTGATTTCAAACTTGTAATAGAACCATTGTGCTTTTTTCCCTTCAATTTTTTATTGACAGCTTCTATGATGGTAGACAATATCCCATGGTAATGCCCTCCATCCTACACTTTTCCCTTTGATACCTCACTCTCCATCATATGCCTTTGCAGTCTCAATCAGTCACAATTATTGTGATGTCATCATCTTTTCCTCTGTTAGGATGGACTTTCTTTCTTTCTTTTATTTTTATTTTTATTTTTTAATTTGAGAGCAACAGACACAGAGAGAAAGACAGACAGAGGGGGAGAGAGAGAATGGGCACGCCAGGGCTTCTAGCCTCTGCAAACGAACTCCAGACGCGTATGCCCCCTTGTGCATCTGGCTAACGTGGGACCTGGGGAACCGAGCCTCGAACCGGGGTCCTTAGGCTTCACAGGCAAGCGCTTAACCGCTAAGCCATCTCTCCAGCCCTCTTTCTTTTTTATTAACAACTTCCATGATTACAAACAATGTCCCATGGTGATAACCTCCCTCCCACACTTTCCCCTTTGAAACTCCATTCTCTCCTCCTCCTCTCAATCAGTCTCTCTTTTATTTTGATATCAATGACATACAATAACCTATATTTTAGAGCTCTTAGTATTTACTTATTATTGTTCTTTCTCTGTATGAGAATTACATTTGTAAATAATACTTTGCTTGACTTGTACAGCAGCTACCTTCTCATTGCTAGAAAATGCCCCTGACCAGAAACAGCTTATGGAGGATCAGGTTCATTTCAGCATACAGTTTGGAGGGGACATTTCATAACAACAGGGAAAAACAGCAGAAGCAGACATCTGATTCACATCATGATTCATGTCAACAGCAGGGAGGAAGTAGCAAGAGTGAACTTAGACAGCACCGGCAAGCAGACTACAAAATCTTCTGCCTATCCATAGCAACATAACTCCTCCAGCAAGGTTCCACCTCTCAAAGGCTCTACCAGCTGGTGATTGAGCATGAGGCTTAGTACAAACACATGAAGCTATCTGGGGACACCTTAGATTCAAACCACAACTTGCAATGTTGTTTTCAGTTGTTTGTTACAAAGGACTAGAATTGTCAAGTGTTGTTCAGGGAGCAGAGCTGGCAACAATAGTTACTATTGCACATGAGGGTGGTTCCAAGGAACCTGGACACATTAGCATTGGCTGAGTTTGAATTAGATGAATTAACATTAGAATTTGGATTAGATGAATTCTGATTTCCCAAGCATCTTCTAGCAAAAGTAACCATATACCTTTTGACCATAAACTACTACTGATTATCTACTTTTCTACACAGCACAGGGTCTGGAAGAGTCAACATTTTGTAAATATTCATTGGTCATCATAGATTTCTGTAGAATCCTGACTGCTTTGTTTTCACAAACAGGTGTCTACTTACTGGGCTCTTACATTGATGCACAGTTCATGAACACTATTTGTATGGGCTGTAGGTAATTTTTTATCTCTTCTAGAACAAAGAATTGTATCTGTCTCCTCCTATAAAAATATATTAATTAAACTTATGACTTTGTTAATAAAAATCCTATTTTACACCACCTAATTTCAAAGGAAATTCTAGAAAGAAAATCCAAAGAAGAAGAATGAAGAGGGAGATATTTACCCATAGACATCATTTGTCTTCATGGTTGAATTTGGGGATCAGTTATAAAGTCATTTTATATTTTATACTAATCAAAGTTATTAATCTTATTAATCTTAAAGGTTATTATTAATGATATTTTGAAAATCTGACATTTGAAAATATTTTTTTTTTTTTTGCAAAGAGAGAAAGAGAGACAAGAGAGACAGAATGGTTATGCTAGGGCCTCTAGGAACTGCAAACAAACACCAGATTCAAGCACCACTTTGTGCATCTGGCTTTACATGTATAATGGGGAATTAAACCCCAGGCCATTAGGCATTGCAAACATGTGCCTTAACTATGGACCCATCTTTCTGGCACTGTCACTTTTTAATTAGACACATTGTTTAAAAAATAGGTGCCTTAGAGGAAAAATGTTTGCCTTAAATTATCTAATAAGTAGTGGAAGGCATGAGGTACCTGTAGATCATTAGAGGGTATGTGTTAGTCAGTTTTCTATCTCTGTATGAAAATATCTGAGATAATCAACTTATAATGAGAGAAAGGTTAATTTTATATTTTCCATACCATGGTTGGTTGGCTCCATTTGCTTTGGGATATGGTGAGGGACATCATGGTGGGGGAGGTCATGGCAGAGTAGTGTATCTCCTCTTAGAGAACAAAGAAAGTCCCCCTTCAAAAGCACAGCTTCACTTATATAAAGACCTTCCATGAGGTCTGATTTCCTTAAGTTTCAAACATTTCCTATATGTACCAAACTGAGGTCAAAGCCTTTTACACATAGACCTTTGGGGGACATTCAAAGTTCAAACTACAACAGGGTATTTTCTTTCTTTCTTTTTTTTATCCTCAAGGTGTGATACTAACCATATATTACCCATTAACAAATGCATAACACAAACACACAATGGCAATCAAACTCCTTGAGTTCTCAGCTCCAGAAAACTGAGATACTACTCTGAAGACGTTGCTGTTAATAAAAGAGCTATTCCGGACTTACAGTGCTGGGGATGACACCTTTACATGGACTTAGCTTCTTTAATAGAGACAAGGTGACAACTGCTGGTGCTACAAACCTGAATTGTATTTGAAGGATGAAAGAGACGAGAAATTATTGCCGTGGAAAGTGATTTCTTGAACATGCATATGATAGTCATCTCTGTTGTTGGCTCCTAAGTTTAGTGTTATTGGTTCATGCATCGTATTGTCACTGTCTACTGTTTACTGACATTTGTTATATATGGACCATGATCCTAGAAACTCTATTTCATCCATTTTTTTGAACATCCCTCCTGGTTGTCTTCTGTTTTTTGTTTGTTTGTTTTTTTTTAATTCTCATTCTAAGTGGTGAATGGTGGGGAACTTATGAGTTCCTTCACATTATTCTATCCTACACTCTCCAGATGACACTGTCGCAGGGAACTTTTTCCCCTTGGCTGACATATACACACATCTATTCATCCCAGAAAGGGCATAGACAACAGACCCAAGGATGATTGTGCTAAAACCAGTTTGGGGGAATCAATGAGTTTATTGAGGTTACTTACAGGCAGGGTTAGGGGTTGCTTATAGGAGCAACGAAGACCCCAAAGCAGCTACAACACTGAGAAGTCTCACCTCATCCTGGATGACAACCACCCCATGACCACTCAGGTGGAGGTCTTTATGTCGGGATTAGCCTTTGGATGCTCTTCTCTCAGTATCAAGGTGAGGGCTTACTGAGAGAGCATGGCAAATCCCCCTGAAAACTTCTACTCTAGAACAAGATGGGTTTGTCCTGACATGAGACCTAGTAACCCAGGAAAATGGTTAACACTGTCTAGATGGAGAGATGGATGAGTCCTGGTGTGCCATCAAGTGGTGGAGGGGCCTCTAGCCACTGCAAATGAACTTCAAATTCATATGTCACCATGTGAATCTGGTTTATGTTGGAAATTGAACCTGGGTCATTAGACTTTGTAAGCAAGTATCTCAACCCTTACGCCATCTCTCCACCCCAAGGCTTTTAAGAAATTAAGAGTCCACCACAGGGGTTCTCACAGTGGGCCTCTGTGAGGCCTACTTCTTGGCCTTTAGATCATTGGGTATCTGTTGGAAAGGCCGTCTGAGAGTGTGGGGAAAGGACACTGCCCCTGCTGTGCTGATGCCTCTGCTCTAGCCTATAAGCAGATGAGGCTCTACACACAGGGCTCTGCCCCTCCCACATCCATGTTACCACAGGTACCAGTTAGAATAATTGAGTGGATGGTAGCAGTAAATATATCCCTGGACAAAGAACTCCCATAGTTACCTGTTGGAATGCAGCCTTTGACATATAGGACCTTGTCTTTAGAGTCTTTAGAAGTTGAGAAAACATGAAGCAAAAAAAAAAATTTTTTTGAGTGGCTATTTTGCTAAAGAAAAAAGTAATACCATACTACAGATCCGCCTTTCATGCCAGATCTTGGTTAGTTTCTCAATGCTTGTGAATAATGTAAAATCGTAATTACATCATATTTAAGTATGAAAATTGTCATTGTGAAAATGATATACTATGAAAAAAATTCAAAATCCTAATAGGTTGGGGAGCGTCCTACTAATAAATAAAGTCCCACCTGCTTTTGTGTCTGTTTTACTTTCTCATTGTTATGACCAAATGTCCAACAGCAATCAATTTAAGGAAGAAAGTTTTTAGTTCAAGGTTACAGTTCCTCATGGTGAGGAAAGCATAGTAGCAGAAGTTTGAGGGAGCTGGTCACATTAACTCCACAGTAAGAATTAGACAGTGATAAATGCTAGTAATTATCCAGCTTTGTCTTATTTACACAATTGAGGACCCCAACCCATGGTACAAAGGAAATGTGTTTGGCTCTGTTCATGCCCTTCCAGGTGCACAGATTGTACAAGTACCTCCTTTACATTCCCTGGAGCAGTGTTACCTCTGTGGGGTAATTCATTTATGTTCAGAGCCCAGCCTGTGAGTAGCCAGTTATGCTGCTAAAAATACTTTTTTTTTTCCTAGACAGACCACTACTTGTCCATTCTACTTTTCATGGTGTTATGTCGCTACTTACTTCTTGCAGTCCTAATTAGAAATTACAAATTTTTGGTATACATCTTGTGTAAAATGTACTCTGTGGAGAATATACATGAGTGGCTCAGGTCTATCACGGAACAGGCAGTGAACCCAAAGGGATCTGCTCATAGTCCTCAAATCTTTCCAAAGTAGCTGTATTACAAGTACTGTGTGAGAATCTGGATGTTCCTGCAGCCTTTTCAGCACCCACCCTCCTACTTGCACCAGATTCTGTTCGCTGCCACCTGGTGGTGGCAGCAAATGCAGAGGCAAAGTGATGGTGAAAGCAAGGTGGCAACCTCGTCTCTCCTTTGCCTATTTTCTGTTTTGTGAAGAGAAAGTATGTAGGATCCTAGACACTGAGTACTGCAGTCACCCAATGATTCCAAATGTAGAGTGTGGATCTGAAGACAGAAAGTACCACACTTTGTGTTGATTCAAGTGGCTTCTGCCTAGTTTTCTTTGTGGTCCTCATTTCTGACAAACACCCTTCCAAATATGACCTCCCACAACCTGGGGCTAGAGTGTGCTAAGATAGGGAAGGTTAGTGCATTCGTAGATAGCTTCAGTGTGAAGTTACTCTATAAAAGATAGGCTTTAGTGGGCAGCTCACCTTTAAGTGACAGGGCAGACAAGCAGAAACAATCTGCATTTCATGCAGATAGCCAAGGCCATGCCATGCACCTTTTCACCTGTGCTACTTGGCTTTTGGAATGACTTCATCTGTGAGAGACTGTTCAAACCTCTCGTCTACTTTCAAGAATGGTGGTGTCTTTTCATGCTGAGTTGGAGGACTCCTTTGTCCCTCTGGACATAGTCGTGGACTATAACAGTGTTGTAGACATGTTCTTTAATATGGCTTGTTCTCTACAGTCTTTAATGCTAGGGTTTGATGAAGAGAAGCTTTTATTTCGTTCATTTTTATCTCTAAATATTGCTTCTCCCATATTCTCTTGCCCACTTGGATTAAAAGTTTTGCCTATTAACTTTTCCTTTTCAGTTTTTGTCCTTTATCCTTTGCTTTAAATTGACATTTTCTTTAGCTGTGTCTAAGGTGTAGTTACACAGTCTTCTACTGAGAACTTGCTTTTGATTGTCTTAAGTTTTTTTTTTAAAGAGTTTTAATTTCTTGAACCTCTAAATCACACTTAACCTTAAAGTTTACATCTGATAATTCCATTATTCCAATCCTTATGATATTGGTTCTGCTGTCATGGGCTTTACTTAGGAAATGATTCTCTGCTTGGATAGGTTTCCATTAGCAGCTGGACACTTTTCTATCAAAAGCTGTAGAGGAAATCTGAGGGTTTGCATGACGGCCTTGTTCTGAATGCTGCTTCTCTCAGCAGTTGGGCTGAGACGGGAATAGTGTCAGATTAACTCTATGCTGAGAGCGCAGAGCGGGCTTCGTTCTGGGTAAAGCCAAAACCTTTCCAGTTTCAAGGTCTCCTCTAGATGTGGCCTCTGGGGACTTGCAGTCCAGTGATAAGTCTCGTTGGAGTCAACTCAACTTAAAGTCAGGCATCCCCATAAGTGTCAGTTTAGCAGTACTTGGGCCTGAGAAGTACCTGGGTGGGAAGAGTGACCCCAGTTCTTTAATCAAAGCTTCAGTTCCTTCCTATGGGTGAATCTTTTTTTTTTTTTTTCAAACAAAACGTGGGTATATTTGGCAGGTTTGAGGCAAGCAGAAAAGAGCTTAGATACTCCATAAAAAACAAACATCTGAAATCCAAACTTCTGCCTATGGGTGAATCTTGATCCTTTATGTCTCTCTGCTCTTCTCATTACTGATTGCAATGTGCATAATTGATTATTTTTTAATCATTTCAGCAACAGGCTTGACATGAAGTCCTCTAGTTACCATTGCCAGATATGATAATCCTTTATGCTTTTATTATAATTTTTAAAAATATTTATTTATTTATTTGCAAGATAGGAAAGAATAAGAGGGGGAAAGAATATGGATGAGCATGCCAGGGCATCTAGCTGCTGCAAATGGACTCCAGATGCATGCACTACTTTGTGCATCTGGCTCTACATGTGCTGGGAATTGAACCTGGCTTGTTAGAATTCGTCTGCAAGCGCCTTAAAAACACTAAGCTCTCTCTCCAGCCCTTTTACTATATTTTTATTAGCATATGTAGAAATAGGTTTCTTTGTGGCATTTTTATACATAGATTACTCTGCTTCATCCTCTTCTCCTATTTTCCTGACCCATTTCCCTAATGGTTATCTTCTTCACCCTGGAAGCCTTCTTTCTTGCTCTCATGTCATATGTACAGTATAAACCTCTATTTAAAAAAAAAAAAAAAAAACTTACCATCTCCTCTTTTCCTTTCATAGTCCCCTTTCTACTTGCATGCCCTATAATTCACACCCACAAACATCTATGTACCAAAATTAAAATCTAGGACCTGAATGTGAAAGAAAAAATAATGATACAGATTAGGAGCAAGGTAGCTTTCTCTTGGTGGGCAAGGACTGCCCACAGAAACATGGATTCCACCTTGCCTGCCTTGGCAGAATTAGAACTTGTGTCTGATTCAATTTTTTCCAAGATAGCAGCAAACAAACCTCTATCATCAGCTCCCTGCTTCTTTCTCAATGTTCCCAGGCTTAGTTTCTCTAGGGCTGTCTGGCAAGGAGAATTTCTTTAACTTGGGTGTTTTTCTGCTTCGCTTTCCCTCTTAATCTTAATTCCTCCTAAACTAAGTCTCATAATGTACCCCTCCTTTGAATCTGTGTTCTCAATTCTTTGTTAACATAAGTAAGAACCAAAGACTTGAGATCTTATCACACGGGGACTCTCCCATGTCAATAGATTTTGCCCTTCGGAGTCTGAGTCACTTCACAAAATTTCTGGCTTCATCGATTTTCCTCATAATCTCGTAATTTTTATTTTTGTTCACAGCTGAATAAACTTCTGTCCTGTATCTGTACAACATTTTCTTTATCCATCCACCTAGGCTAAGTGGATGAACATCTGGTTTGGTTGCATTTCCTAGCCTGTTGTGAATAACATAGCAATAAGAGTGGGTGTGCATATATCTCTGTGAGTGTTTAGAGTCCTTTGGACACAGACTCAGGAATGATATGCCTTGGTGATATGATGGTTTTGTTTTAAAGTGTCCGAGAAAGCCCATGATGATTTCTGTAGTGTCTGACCAGCTCACACTCCCTCCATAATGATTTCTTTAGTGAGCACAGCAGCTCACACTCCTACCCCCTGAGAATGAAAGCTCCTTTTGGCCATTTGTCTTCTTGATGTTAGTCATTCTGACTGGGATGAGACGGGGTTTCAGAGTACCTTCAGTTTGCATTTCCGTGATGGCTAAGAGTGTGTGATACTTTTTAAAAAATATTTATTGACAAATTTTGCTTACCATATTTTTTGTTCATTTTTTATTTATTTATTTGAGAGCGACAGACACAGGGAGAAAGACAGATAGAGGGAGAGAGATAGAATGGGTGCGCCAGGGCTTCCAGCTACTGCAAACGAACTCCAGATACGTGCGCCCCCTTGTGCATCTGGCTAACGTGGGACCTGGGGAACCGAGCCTTGAACCGGGGTCCTTAGGCTTCACAGGCAAGTGCTTAACCGCTAAGCCATCTCTCCAGCCCCATATTTTTTATTATTTAGTTTGTTAGACCATTTATTGATTGACAGATTTGTAGGTTTTTTTGTTTTTGATGTTGTCAGTTCTTTATATATTCTAAACATTAATCCCATCTGAAATCCAGTTAACAACTAAATATCTTCTCCCATTCTGCATTCTGTTGCTTCACTCTTCTCACATTTTCCTTTGTTGAGGAGAAGGTTTTTAATTTCATGGAAACACATTTTTCAATCTTAGAGTTATTTCCTGGGCTCATGGAGTCCTTTTCAGAAAATTCTTGCCACATATCTGTTCATCAGGGAAATTGATCTATGTCTTGATGTATTTTCTCTGTTTTCCTCAAGCAGTTTCAGGTTTCATATCAAGATCTCTGATCCATTTTTAAATTGATTCTTCTACAGGGTAAGAGATGGCTCTAATTTCTTCCATATGAGGATATACAGTTTTGCAATTATCATTTGTTGAAGAGGTTTCCCTCCCCATTATAATATATATATATATTTTTTAATTTTTTTATTAATTAGTTTAGTACTCAGTGAATACAGCCAAGTTAGTACCATTGTTAGGCTCGTCCATGTCCTACCCCTTCTCCCTGCCCCTTCCTTGTTGAGGTATATGGGCCATGCATTGTGGAGTTAGCCCACAGTTATGGGTTTCTGCATATCATGACCCAACCTGTGGCTCTAACATTCTTTCTGCCCCCTCCTCCCCAAAATTTCCCTGGGCCATGTTGGGTTCATTTTGGATCTGCTTCAGTGATGAGGTGTTTGGAGCCTCTGTTTCTGGATCTCTGATTTGGTAGGAGGTGATTGTTCTTTTGAGCTGGGGTGTTTATGTATGGGCCCTCTCTTCCACTGAATTCATTAATATGTCTGTCTGTGCTTCGTTACCATGCTTTGTCACTATGGCTCTCCAGTCCGATGGAGGCCAAGTATTATGACACTTCTGGCATTGTTCTCTCTGCTTGGGATTGCTGTGACTATTTGGAGTCTTTCATGTTTTCATATGAATTGTAGTATTCTTTTTTCTAGTTATGTGAAGAATGTTACTGGAATTTTGAGAGGAGTTGCATTGAATCTACAGGCAACTTTTAGTAATAGCACCATTTTTTCACCCTGTTAGTTCTGCCAATCCATTAGTATGAAAGGTCTTTCCATTGGCTAGTGCCTTTTCACTTTCTTTCTTTTTTAAATTTTTTTTTAAAAAGTTTTTTTGTTGTTATTTTATTTTATTTTATTTTAGAGCGACAGACAGAGAGAGAAAGAGGCAGAGATAGAGAGAGAAAATGGGCACACCAGGGCCTCCAGCCACTGCAAACGAACTCCAGACACATGCGCCCCCTTGTGCATCTGGCTAACGTGGGTCCTGGGCAATCGAGCCTAGATCCAGGGTCCTTATGCTTCACAGGCAAGGCTTAACCACTAAGCCATCTCTACATCTCTCTTTCTTTAAAAAAAAAAAAGTTTTATTTATTTCAGACAGAGAGAGAGAGAGCACACCAGGGCCTCCAGCCACTGCAAATGAACTCCAGACACGTTCATCTGTCTTATTTGGGTACTGGCGAATTGAACCTGGGTCATTAGGCTTCACATGCAAACAACATAATTGCTAAGCCATCTCTCCAACCCTTTACTTTCTTTCTTCAGTGTCTTAAGGTTTTCAGTCTATAAATCTTTCATCTCCTTAGTTATGTTTGTACCTAAGTATATTTTAATGGGCTATTTCCCCAAATTTCTTTCTTAGTGAAGCCATTATTAGTATGGAGGAAAGCTGCTGAATGTTGCATGATGATTCTGTATCCTGTGGCTCTGGTGGATGCATTTATCAGACCTAGCACTTTTCTGGTAGCATCCCCAAGAGCTTTGGAGAGTATAGGATTATACCATCTGCAAGTAAGGATGCTTTGACTTCCTTCTTTTTTATTTGTATCCCTTTATTTTCCCTATTATCTTAATGTTCTAGTTAAAATCTGAAGCACTATATTGAGTAAAAATGAAGAAAGTGGGCATCCTTGTCTTGTTCCATATTTTCATGATAATGCTCTCATTTTTCCCATTTAGTATAATGTTGGCTATGGGTTTGTCATATACAGTATTATATTGAGATATCTTCCTTGTATATGTAGTTTTATTAGAACTTGTACCATGATGGTATGCTGAACTTCATCAAGTACCTTTCCTGTGTCTTTTGAGGTGGTCATGTGACTTCTGCCTTTGAGTTTATTATATGCTATATTACATTTACTGACTTAAATATGTTGAACAAAATTGACACTTTACTTGTGCAATGACACTATGGTAGTATCGAAGAAAATGTAGTTTATACCTGTTTAAGGGATATACCTTTTTGGGGGGGGTTCGAGGTAGGGTCTCACTCTAGCCCAGGCTGACCTAGAATTCGCTATGGAGTCTCAGGGATGCCTCAAACCCACAGTGATCCTCCTACTTCTGCCTCCCGAGTGCCGGGATTAAAAGCATGCACCACCACTCCTGGCTAAGGGTACCCATATTTAAGTAGTAAAATAAGAGGGTATGCAATCAGGGGAAATTGCATTAAAGTAAGAATGAAAAGGAAATTATATTGGTTAACATTATGAAAAGTATGGCAGGTAGTAGATAAAATAATTTGGAGAAGTTTAAGATAAAGGAGGGACAGGAATAGAAGATTTTTTGCAATAAGATAATGTTTAAAATACAACATACAATTAAAGTATGAAGTGTAAATAATAAAACTTAAAATACACAATAGCATGAGTACTTTACTCATTATGATAATATGGTTTCTCCCTCCCCTTTGGAATTTTCTCTGTATCAGTTTCCACAGTGGCTGTGGGTGGGGGAATATCAGTGTCAGTAGTTCAGCTAATTAAGTTGATTTGACTTTGACTGAAAGTCACTTTCTACCAAAATTGTCCAGTCAGAGACCTGCCTACAAATTACCATCTTACCTGTGGTGTTTTGGGGATCATTCTTTCTCCATGCAAAGTTGTCTGTGATTAATGCTCTGAGGGAGTCTGGGAGGCCTTTCACTTATGTTTACCTTTGCCATGCTTGGTAAGATACTGACCCAACTCTTGAAGTACTCTTTCCTGCATGCCCAGGTATTGGTAAGGGTAAAGGGGTTGCCTTCTCAGGTGAAAATCTCCTTTTCTCCATTTCAGGTAATGGTGAGGGTAGAGAGCTTGCTTTCCCAGATGAATCTGTGGCCTCTACTCAGGTAATGTTGACAGTAGAAAGGATTCCTTCTCTTGTGAATCTCTCCTGGTCTCCCCTTTAGTCTCATGGGCTGAATTTCTGCTTCTGTCTCCATAGACTGCTCTGTTCTGGCCCTCACTCTTCACGTGGGTATCTAAACACTGGTAGCATTTCTGCAGCCTGCACTGATTCTTGCTCTTGTGGCACCTGCCTGTAACAGTACTTCCTTGGTAGCTGCAGCCTAGCATGGCATGGCTGGGAATCAGCCAGTGGGCTGCTTTCTGTAGAAGAAAATTTAACCTGAACTTATTTTTTGTAATTTTTTTAAAATTCATTCTCTCATAGAAATTGAATTGTGTTTATCATACTCCTTTTCTCACTTATTCACACAAACCATAGCTTCTAATCTACCATTTTACACTGAGGTTACTAGTTTTATTTTTCCACCCTTTTTTAATCCACTTGGAATGTATTCATGCAATAGTTCTTTTACTCAGAATCTCTGTAGACACAATGTTCTTTTTGCATATTTGAGACAGAGAGGCAGCCTGCATGTCTTTGTGATAGTCCTGAGCAGAGACTGCGCTTACCTGACAATGGCTTGGGTGTCACCAGGCTTCTGTTCACTCCACAGCTTAGTGGTTTGAAGCAATATCCTTCACAGTCACCGTCCATTTGGCGCCTGTCACATTCTGCCAGGAAGGCACTGGCCTCTGTGTCACTCCAAGTGCCCCTGGATGAGAGTCATTTGTAAGCTCGCTGGCTTCTTTACTGAAGGGTCTTTCTCAGGCTTTCGTTCAGAAGTTTCCTTGAGCAAGTTTTCTTACTATAGGAGCCCCTTTCTCCACTGGGCATCTTACATCATGGGACTTGACTTCATTAGAGCATGGAAGAAAGAAGGAGGGATAAAGAGAGTGGGGGAAAGAGAGAGAGAAATAAGTATTTTGAAACCTAACCTCGCTTTTGCCAGATAACCTTGGTGGTCAGAAATAAACTAGTATGTCACCCCACACAAGGCAAGGGAAGAGGACCATCTTGTATAACAGGCCACTTTATCTCTGGGATTCATTTACAGACATGATATCCTTGAGTTCCAAGAGCTTTAATGACTACCCTAAGTTGAGGTCCCAAGATAAAACGAGAGAAATGAAGCATGGTATATAAATCATGTGGCTTGTTGACATGCAATGAGAAATTTTATTAGATTCTCTCTTTGGGTGCTTGTTTTGTTTTTTTTTTGTTTGTTTTGTTTTGTTTTCTGTTTGTTTTGAGTCAAGGTCTTGTTATGTAGACCACGGTGGTCTTCCACCTCGCAAGTTAGATTCAAAATTCCTAAGGAAGAAAATAATGACTTAATAAGCCACACAGGAAAAATAACTTGCTAAAGCACATTAATCATATAATGGGCAAGTAATAAAATTATTAAAGTCCAATTGCACAAATAGGATTGCCTCTGTAGAAAATGAAGTCTTCTTGAAGTTTGAAGTATACCTTTAATATGAACAATTCTTGGGAATAAGTCACTTGACCACCAGAGTAAAAATTCACAAGAATGTCTCAATGGTAGAGGGTGGCATTAGTGGTAAAGGTTCTATATTCACTTTGTTGTCCTCTGGGCTCTCAAACTATCTACCAAACTCTTGAATATATTTCTTTTGATGTCCAGTCATTGAGATCAGTTTCGCACAGATGAATATCTGATAAAGTGGTGGGTTGTATTCGCAAGCAAGTTCTAAGTTCTCTTACAGAGGGTTTAATGGGTGAGAGGAAGGAGTATGCTTCAAACTAGCAACTCTCAATTGTTTAGGATCAGTTTAAAACTATGGAATAGTTTGCTTGCGATTCCTAGTGATTTCCACCCTAAGTTAAAATTTCTAATCTGTTCCTCTAAAGACAATTTGACAAAAATTATACCCAGAATTATGCAAATATGCACAGTAGGCTTTGATATAATATCATATATATAGTGGGCCAAAAATTGATTTCCTCAACCATGCCCATAAACTATTTTAGCTCATCTTTTCACATGTATATATCAGCTTTATAAAACTCCATAGGTTATAAGCATTCACTGCACAACTGAAAAAAAAATGCTCAGTTAGCATAAAATTCAGGATTTAGAGTAGCCATTAGTTTTGGAAAATTATGTGCTTGTTCCTTTTTAGTGCTTGAGAAGTTTTTATAATTCAATAGTTTTCTGAGTGAGGTATTCTTTTACTTCAATTTAGCTGGCTTAAGATTTTAGTGAGATGTACTTTTTAATACTGTTTTATTAAATGGAATAATTCATTCATAATTTTGAAGATTCTATTTCTTATAACAATGATGGCATGTTCAAATTTCATGCAACTATAAACTCAAAATCTTGTTATTTCTGCTGTTCTAGTATGTCTTATCAATGGGATAATTTAATCTAAGTAATCAGTGTCCAGTTGCATAAACTTTAAATGATAAGCATATTGTCTGGGTCATAGTTGTAGGTGTTGTGTCATCAATATCTCAGTAGGCCCCCAGGCAATATAATAACCAAGCTTTTATTTAATTAATTGATGATATGACATAAAAGAGAAGTTTCAGTGACAGATACTACTTTCCTTTTTGATTTTAGGAAATTGGAATGCTATGATACCTCAACAGAAACACCATCTGCTTTGCATTGATTCACTTTTCCCAAGTCAAGGCAGGTGACTAGCTATAAATAAATAATTACCATACCCAGGCTGGAGAGATGGCTTAGCAGTTAAGTGCTCACCTGTGAAGCCAAAGGACCCCAGTTCGATTCCCCAGGACCTTCTTTAGCCAGATGCACAAGGGGGTGCACATGTCTGGAGTCTGTTTGCAGTGGCTGGAGGCTCTGGCAAGCCCCATTCTCTCTCTCTCTCTTTCTCTCTGTCTGTTGCTCTCAAATAAATAAATAAAAATAAACAAAAAATATCATATCCTTGGGATAGAAAAGACCAATAAATTTAAGCCCTTCCCTTGGGAGAACATGAAGCCAATAAACTTCATAGAGACACATAATTAGGATCCTGGAGATCCTTCTATTTTGTGCCAAAGGATTTGTGATTTCTTTGCTTTGTCACGTAGTAACATCCTAAACACTTTTGTGGCAACTAAGCAACTTTTTGGAAGAGAGGAAAAAGCAGTTGGTTTTAGGTTTCTTGTGTAATAGAAAGATATACAGTGGTGCCATATACCAAGTAAATATGCATCCCTAGTCAGTAGTTAATTAAAAAAAATAACAATTAACAACCAATCGATTTAGTGAGATGGCACAAATAATTTGATGGTAAGAACTGAAGTGGGCCAAAACTAAGGCTGGAGGAAAACAGGCATTAAAAGAAACCAGAAAGGGCTGGAAGAAGGCAATGATGGTCCTGCAGGCAATGACACAGAATTACACAGAGCTTCTCACTCAAGTGTTTCCATCAACAGTTGGAAGGATTATATAGATGTACATGAAGAGGTAGTGCAGTGGTCCAGATATGAAATAATAGGGTTTAAGCCCATGTGGGTGGACATGGGAAGAGCAAAAGCACATTTGACAAATAAGAAGTGGACTTAGGAGAAGCTCAAGTATCATACATAAAACTAAGTGAGGTAAATAGGAGTTAACAATAATACTAACTAAAGCAAAACCATTTCTATCTATAAATGCACTGATTGCTGGTTTATCATATCCCATATCTATACTTACACCATTTAAATTAGGCAGCTATATAGTATTTAGTTCTCTTCCATCTTATTTGTAGGTGGAACATCTACCATATGGGGCTGCTGTAAAATGGACACCAATTACCCCCTGGGCTAGGACAGACAATTGTCTTTTCAACTCAATAAAGATTGAGTAATGGCCACTCTGTGACATGCACTTGCCAGAAATTAGGACAAAATCCATGCTACAGGAAACAGCTTACATGTTACTGCTGGGAATTATACTATGAGACCCCCCCCAAAAAAAAAATGACCAGTATTTTGCTAGCTAATAGAGAAACTGAGGTTCCTTAAAGTGAAAGGCTCAGTATGAGTTCATAACTTGGATGAGCTAAACAAGTGTGAGAGGTTCAAGGTAGGAGAGGAGCAAGGCCTTTTAGAAAAACCTATGCAATAATAGAGGTATGTTCCTTGCAGCTGAGAGGTTTATATCAACACTGGGAAGCATACTTGGATACCAGATACAGCCATACTCTTAATATTTTCTTGTTATTGCAGAAATGTATTGACCAGATAACAGAATCACTAGCACTGAGAACGTTTGGCCTGTCCAGAAACTATATGAGCAGAGACAACTGAAGAAAATATTCCAGGAGAATGCAGAGAAGGCTGATACTCAGGGCTCCCCAGAGTGAGTGAAGTTGTGTGCACTGCTGGAAGGAAGCAGAGAAAGTACAGAAGGATGACTCACCAGCCTGCGAGGCTGAAATGTGGAGATGGAGGGGAGACTTGAGGAGGCTAGACCCCAAAGCCCTCCATGCTATGTCTACTACATGTAGCCACCAATAAACATATTTGATGGAGATTTGGCAACATAATATTGTACCCAATATTTTGTGCAAGACAAAATATCATATTTCATCCACCTAGATCAACAGTGAATTCATTTGTTCAACCATATATCACAGCCATATGTGTTACTTAATGATCTAAAATTATCAAGAATTCCATAGGAAGTGGTAATTTAAACATGAGTGGTTCTTTCACTGCTAGTCTGACAAGTAACTCTAGGGATACAGTGACAGACACTGAGGACACTCAAAACTCATCAAAACATAAATCCAGAGATTGTAAAGCTAAACATTAAAGGAGACATAACATAACCACCAAAGCTCAGGGAAGACTTCAGAAGAGTGGGAAGAAAGATTCTAAGAGCCACAGGGTAGAAATGAGTATCCTGAAGCATTACCCCCACCCACCCCCACACACACAGAGACTAATTAATGCACTCATGACTCCATGGTGAATACCAGTAACCCCACTAAGCAGGGCCCTCAGTGGATTTAGAGAAGGGAGAGGGGACATAAGAAGATAACTGTAGAGGATTATGACCAACACATGATTTGTTTGTGCACTAAAGTTCATAATTCTAACCTAGCTGTAAAATGGATTATCAGAAATAGAATTTAATACTGATTTGATATTCTGTGATTCCACAGATATTTAAAATATTTTCAAACAATTAGCATGTCACGAATGATCAAGAATTCTGTGGTCACCATAATTTTTTTTTTCTATTCTAGAAGAAGGGATATGGTTGACTCTAGTTATGGCTGCTTGAAGAGGAGTCATGCCTAAGTCAATGAATACAACACATCCTTTAAGCTGATTAAGCTGAATTAAAACTGAATTTACTCTTGGATAATATCTGACTGACAGGTAAATCACAATCAGATTGCTAAGTGAAGTCCTAGGCTATACTAAAGTGACTTTTGATCATCAAATCTTGATCAATACTTATACTGATTTTCAAACATTCAAAAAATAATGGAAACGGTGAAAGTAGAAAGCATGTTAAAATTAATCACATCTTCTTCAGCCATCAGATAACATGATATAATTGTGTGAAAGTCTTTTATTAAAACAAACTGCATTATCAACATATATTGCATTTGATGGCATACAGGTCAAAGGTGTAAAGTGGCAGTAATGTGATCACCGGGCACAATATTGCATCCTGCCTATTCTTTCCTAGGTTGGTTTGGCTTTATGAGCAAAGAAGGGTGTAGACAAAAGCCACTGGTTACAATCAGCTGGGCCTGAGTCCCTCTCCTGCCATTCATCTTCCCTACACATTTGTCATAGTTCTTTGCAGATTCATTTTCTTCTCACTGTTAATGGAGACGTGAAAATACAGGTTCTGACTCACCTACACCTGGTAAGAATTAAACCTGTTCACCTGAGAGTTTAACTTGGTGACGTTCTAGGTCTATATATCACTTCTAATGCCTTTGAATAAAAAAATAAATCCTTAAGCTGGGCGTGGTGGCACACACCTTTAATCCCAGCACTTTGGAGGCAGAGGTAGAAGGATCACTGTGAGTTTGAGGACACCCTGAGATTACATAGTGAATTCCAGGTCAGCCTGGACTAGTGAGAAACCCTACATTGAAAATCCAAAAAGAAAAAAAAAATAATAAGTCCTTAAGAAACAAAGGTCAAGGGCTATGTCATTTGTTGCCTGATAAATTGAAATTTATCATAACTAAAAGCAAGAAAGGAAAGTTGAAGGTAGGAACTTTGTCAAAACCTGATGAAGTTTGTGGCCTAGCAATTCTGACATAATTTTAATAACTGACTATTGCTCAGTAAATTATTTGAATCCAGAAAAAAATGCTGTTAAATAGCAATCACTGTTTTAGAATTTATAGTCTTCCTGTGAGCCTGAAAATCTAGACAGAACAAAATATTTCAAATTTTCCCACACATTAATGTTGTACTTTGCCTCAGTAGCTTTAGATCAGGATAGCTAAACATTGCTAACTCAAACTATGATAAAGGTGCTCCTTGCACAGTCTGAAATCATTTTATTTTATTTTATTTATTAGAGACAGAGAGAAGGAGAGAGAGAGAATGGGAGCTCCAGGGGCTCCAGCCACTGCAAATGAACTACAGATGCATGTGCTACCTTGTGCATCTGGCTTCTGTGGGACCTGGAGAATTGAATCTGGGTCCTTAGGCTTTGCAGGCAAATGCCTTAACAGCTAAGCCATCTTTCCAGCCCCACAATTGGAAATCAAATGCTCCTAAATATACACAGTGGAGACAAACTGCAAGCACCATATGGAAGCATAGGATTAATAGTCTAATATTTTGAATGTTCATTTTAATGCTGTATTTTATTTTTTAAAATATCATGCAATGCCTGCAAATCTTTTTTGAAAGAGCAACAGTTGGTGAATATTTTCTAATAATTGCATGATTTCTTTATAGATGACTCATAAAGTTATACTCTTTTGCACAGTGACTTCCTCACTTAGCAGTGCATACTTACATGATGCTTCCCATTTATGACAAGAGAATGATGGCTTTTTAAGGCAAGTGAATTGTAAGACAGCAGAACTGATGACCCGTGCCATATCACCTCATCTTCCTGATTTAAATCATCTCTTTTAAGGAATTTTCTTGGCCTTCCCTCCCCATGAATGCATTGTGGTCAAATACTTTGGGTCTTTATCCAACATGCAGGAGGCTATGGCTGACTACCAGTTCTTATTGTGTGACCTATGCAATGAATTCCCGTTTATAAGGCATACACATATAAATTCTACTGGTTCGGTTTCTTCAGAGAACCCTGCCTAATATCAATCTTTATTATTTCTTTGAACTAATGAAGTAAAGAGAATTTGAACAGACTGTTTCAGGCCATCTATATGATTACATCTAGCAGAATTGAGATTCAATCTCAAGTCTTATAAGGAATTTGGGTTTTTATTTCATCCTCAAATTATTAAGTAACTCACTAAAGGTTCTTTGGCAAGAGAGAGCTTATGTCCTGAATATACCCAAACACCCTGTCTGCAGGAACAATAGCCTCTGGGCTGAGAAGAACATAGAGCTACTTGGCAGTAAATTTCAGGGTTCTTATCTTGCCAAGTCCTTTACTCACTTACTGCTGCTTGCAGGATGCTAGTAAGGTGAGGTATTCCTTGCTCTCCCAGACATCTTGGAATTTCCATCCTGCCTTTCTCTCCTGGGCCTTTGCAGATGTCCTCAGGCCATCTGACTCTGCCCTTCTGCCTGTGAGCTGCCACCATGCCTCATTCTCCCATCCCTCCACTCTTCAGGGGCTGCACATCCAGTACTGACCAGAGTTTGATACTTTTTCATCCCATATGCCTATCTGCCCTTCTCTAGCCATCTGTTCTCTTTTGGAGGTCTTGCATAGAGTTACCTACAATAAGAGCCTGAAATGATGGCTTAATACAGTTAGATCTTCTGGGAAGTGATTTCAGAAAGTTGTATTGAAAGAACAGAGCTTGAGAATTAGGGGATGGGGCAGGAGAATAATGTTTACCTCTGAGGTGAAATCTTGTCTTCCTATTGGCCCTTCTCTGAGGACTCACATAGAGTTCATTGCAAAATTTTTTCTCAAGTGTGGAAAAGTGGGCATTAACCTTCTAGCTAGGTGCCCCTTTGAGAGCTGCCTTCTGAGACCTAGACCCCTGTTCTTTCTGTGGTAAGTAACCCGGTTTGTCAACTTGACAGAATTTAGAAACAGAATGAAAACAAATCTTTGGGCATGTCTGTGAGGGATTTTCCAGCTTATGATATTTGGGGTGGGAAGACTCACACTAACTGGGCCGCACTATTCCACGGGCTGGAATCGAGAACTATATAGACAAGAGAAAGATAACTGAGCACATGCACTCATCATGCTCTATTTCCTGACTGGAGATGTAACATGGCCAGCTCTGTATCAGTTCCTGTCACCATGACTTCCCCACCTTAATGGATTTCAATGTGGAACTGTAAACTTAGATAAACGCTTCCCCAAGTTTTTTTTTTTTTTTTTTGTGGGGGGGAAGGCATGTGAGCATAGCAATGTGAAAAGTAATTAATACATTTTATAAATAGAGCCAGTTTCTGAGTAGGAACTTACTGAGAGGGGAGGTCAACAATAGGTATGGATATTCCCACAGTCCAGCCCCAAACACCCAAGCAAAGTCAGTGGGGACCCCAGGAACTGTGGTGTGGTACACCGAGAGCATCAACACAGAGCATACTATTCCCCTCATACAAGTATCACAGGTTGTGATGATTTATCTGTTCATTTATTTATTCATTTATTTTGTTCCTCTTTGTACCTTATGTTCACACTAAAGGCCAGAACACAGCTGCTTGCTCACCGTTTCCTCAGCTTTCTGACCCCTTTTCTTGAAGTGTCACCCATCAACATACAATACACTTCAGAATGAGAAGTATGACTGCTTTGGGATTTCCTACCAGTATTTCATTTATGCTACCTGTGAGAAAAAGCCCCCAATACTTACTCAAGGGACTTTCCTTACCCCCAAAGCGGAAGTTTCTCTGAGCCCATTTGACTTTCCTGTAGGCACAGATGAAGACTGTGGGGGCCTCAGTCTTCCCCACCTGCAGTTATGGATTGCTGACACAGAGATATCTTTATGTTTTCTCTCAGGGTGACACCCCTTTTATTTGTATACCTTGGTAATCAAGAAATGTTTGTGCAGGGCTGGCGAGATGGCTCGGTGGTTAAGTGCTTGCCTGTGAAGCCTAGGGACCCCTGTTCAAGGCTCTATTCCCCAGGATCCATGTTAGCCAGATGCATAAGGTGGCGCATGCATCTGGAGTTCGTTTGCAGTGGCTGCAGGCCCTGGTGCACCCATTCTTTATCTCTCCCTCTCTCTTTCTCTCTCACTGCCTCTTTCTCTCTCTGTTGTTCTCAAATAAATAAATAAAAATGAACAACATAAAAAGAAATGTTTGTGCAGAATTGGAATTTTTCTCCAAAGAAGTGATATCTTTTGTCATTTAGATTTACCCTTGGACCCACCATACAAAATTAAGAAAACAGAAGAACCAAAAGTAATGTTTATAATTTTTGAATTCTAACTATGTACAAGAGACTTCAGTCCTCTTTGAAAATGAGAATATGGGGGAGAGAATGAATTAGTTCACCTGGGGTCATTGAGCTCATATGTGGAGGGTCAGGCTACCTCACCTTCCGTCTTCAGATCCTCAGCTTCCAGCACAGTCTTTGTTATATGGCAGCTGTTCTTGTTTCTCTCGCAACTTGGATATCAGGGCTTCCAAGTGCTAAAGACGCAATGAAAGCCTTAGGGCATACTCACAACCTCTGCTTATCACCAGCTACTTTACTTATGTCTAGGGCCAGCTTTTGCTATGCTAAACCTTGTTAGCCAGCAGATAAAGAAGTGAGGATCTATATTGTTGCCACCATGGTCATAAGACACAGCATTGGTGGAACAAAGGGAAGCCAGGAAATTTTGTGGCAGGACAAAAAATGCCCAAAGATAGCTGGAAGCTGAGGCACTCACCCTCAGTTCTTATAGCTCTACAGACAGGTCTCCACATCTACCATAGCCTTCCAGCATAAAGATCATTTATCCCAGAGACTAGGTGCAAGATTGAGGAGAAATCACATAAAAGAGAAAGGCAATATTACAGAAAGCAGTGAAAATCAGAGTTAGGAAAAGGCAGCATGTGTTTTTGGAAAACATTGAAAAGTGCAGTGTGGGGCAATAGGACATTTGTGGATGTCTATGGATTTTAATTGGCTTGTTCTGAACAAAATTTAATTTCATAGAAGTTTCCATGTGGCCTCTGGCATTTTTATTTCTTTCTCTTGGCCAGATCTTTTGTGAGGGCCACCTTTCAGATGTAGTTTTATGAAATAGCTAGTTGCACAGTAGATTTACTTCTTTTTTTCCCTTTAAGAAATTGCTTTTGATCTTGATTGCATAATAGTTAGGTGAGGTGCTGAAAGGAGTTAAAAAGCTCACACAAATTGGAAATGAAAAAAAGAAGGAGTTGTAATCATTTTCTTCATCTTTGGAAAGACCCCAGAGAGCTCCCAGTTTAAACTTAACTGGAGGCTATCATTAGGAGCACTCTAGGAAGAGAATGAGTTTTTGCCCAATTCTATCATTTTTATGACAGAGGTGCTTTTATAAGCCCTTTACAAAATGCAGAGGATATTTTCAACATAGTTCTCAGTTCTATCAGAATAGAAGATACTTATACTTATCAAATGAATAGAACAATTATTAGCAACAAAGGAGTAACCAAGACATTAAAAATGGGATAATTTTAAAAATCATTACAGATGTTTCTATTTTTTCTATCCTTGAGATTGAACCCAGTGCCTCACATGGTAAATAAGCTCTACATCTAAATCATACTCCCAGCCTTGATAAATCATTACATTTGATTTAATTATCCATTAATATTTGCAACAGTGTTTCATGAGTCAAGTACTGTGTGTCAGTCACTGGCCATGCTAAGGCCAGAATAACAACTAACACTGACACCCACGCCAGATACGTCCTGTGCCCTTTAAATATATTTATTCATTTAAGCATAGAAAGGTTAGTTACTTTGTGCCATGTCACGTAGCTAGAAAATAGAAGCTCTTGGAAACCAGGCATTCTGACTACTTGTCAGTATCACCTCTAGTGAAACCTGATGAGCATATTTACAAAAATGAACAGATAGGGTCTTTGCTCCAGATGAAATTGTATTTTATAGGAGGGAAACTCTAAGCGCATAATTATATTTGAACTTGCATTAAAATCAGTATCAAGGTCAATGTCAGACCACATCCAAGGAGCAGGGTGAAAAGGAAAAGGGCTGATATTCAAGGCTGGAGAAACATTCACAAAGACAATATGGTAAGAAGCTTGAGGAGTGAGATAAGAAAAGTAATTCAGCAAGGCTGCAGTAAAAAGAGGAAGCAAAGGGAAGTAGGAAGAGGGCCTGGAGAACTAAATAGCTTTCTAGCCGCACAGTGCCTGGTAGATCATGTCGAAGAATTTGGCTAGTCAGAATATTGCTTCTAGCCTTTAATGGATTTTATACGAGAATATGATTCAACCAGATTTCTATGGAGATCCATCAGCTGTGTGGAGAGAAGGGTGCCCACAAGGATCAGAGGAGATGGCTCACTAAGAGGTATAAGTTAAGTTCATGTTCCCCATGAATTTGAATATACTCACCATAAAGAGATGATAAAAATGATGAAGATCACACACACACACACACACACACACACACACACACACACACACACATATATGCCAGTTATCCTAAATTGATCACTACTCAATATGTATGAATCAAAATTACACATTGTACTATATAAATATACACGAATATAACAACCAAAAAGTTAAAAAGTTACCAAGATCCATCAGTTTAACAAAAAAGGAGAGCTGACTGCTAAACACAAGATAATCTATTTCTATTACACCTTCCTGGACCCAGAAGATATTATAGATGATGTGAAGATTTAAACATAAATGATGCTTTCACTGCTAGCCTGGAAACCATCTATAGAAAGATGGCAATAGACACTAAGAACATTTAAAACTCATTAAAGCAAAAATTCAAAGATTACAGAGATCTTAGCACTAACGTAGGCTTATAACATACCTGCCAATACTCAGAAAACATTTCAGAAGAGGTGGAGGAAAAGTTATGAACCACAGGGTAGGAAGGAATATCCTGAGGCAATGTCCATTGATGCATTTATGACCCCACAGTCAACACCAGTAACTCCAGGAGGGCCCTCAGTGGAATGGAGGCAGAAGAAAAGGGATATATGTATATAACCCAATGGGAATATGACAAACATGAGATATGTTCAAACGGTAAAGTTCATAATTAATAAAAAATATAAAATAATAGGAAAATTTCCTAGTACTGAAAACCTAATCAAAAGCCTATGGCTAGGGAGTTCATAAACCCTAGGGGGAAATGACTACTGTTTAGCTAAATTACTATATTATGCTGACCAGACTTCCCACTTTATATATGACCTGCTCTCACTTTTGGTTATAGAAGCTTCTCTTTTTCTGACAGCAATGGCCACTGGGGTGCCTCACAACTCACCAAAGTGCTTAGAAGAAGGCACAGTGGACAGCTCACTACTGAGACATCATTATAACACCTTCCAAGGTTCAGAGACCACTGTGGAAAAGGTGGTGGAAATTATCTAAGAGCTAAAGGAAGGGGAGGAATGCTTATAATACTGTTTTCCAGTGACTAAGTGACCTGATATTCATGACCTCATAGTCGCTGTCATCTACACAAGACCTGTACTATGAGGAAAAAATTATGGCATCAAAATAGAAGACAGACTAGTTAGAAAGAAGAAATTTGGTGGAGGGGTGGTTGGGGAGAGAGGAAAAGGAAGGGTGGTAGGAGGGGATTATGATCATAGTTGATAATAAAAAGTGAAAAAATAATTAGAAAGATAATAAGAAAATGCTATGAGAATTCAAAAGATGAGGTTAAAGTGATAAGAAATTACTATATTCAACAACAATGTTAAGATTTTCAACTTTGAGGGAACTAAATATGGGAAACAAAGCATGGCCCAGGAATGTGTACTATATTGAAATCCATCAGACTAGTTTATGCATCCCTTCCTCCTTTTGTCTCTGAGTTCATAATGAGCTTTCCTCACTCTATACTCTTGTCTCAAGGGCAGAAAGGAGCCCTTTCTTGGCCGAATTTAGTGTGCCCTCAGCAAATACTGTGCATTTTGATCTTCATGCTGAGTTGCTCTCTGGGGACAGGGGCAATCATTATGAGTATTGCATTCCAAGAAGAATTTGTTCAACTTCTCAAAATAGCAGTTCAGAAAATGTGGACAAGGTTAGTGAAAGAAAAAAAAAACTATGCTCTGACAATACTGGTAATGTGGACAAGATGCCTTAAGTAATAATAATATCTTCTTATATTACAAATGAAATAATGATTTCTATGTACTGGAAGAAATGTAATATCTACTTACATGCCCAATCTGTTACCTTGGCTTGTAGGAAACCCTGGCTCTGAAATGCGGGGCTCTGGCTGTTTTACATTACTCCATCTATAACTTGGCCAATTAAGTCCTATTGTCATAGTAATCACAGTTGCTTGTTTTCCATAGATATTTTGGAGCAGTAACATCTAATATGTTCAGGAAAGGCTATTTACCTGAAGGAATGTGTCATTTATGGCTCTAGGTGTGTATGTGCATGCACATCCCCTCTAAATAGGTGGGTTAATGAGAAACATTATCTAGGGAAAGCACCCATCATGCTTTCTCTCTGCTGAGCCATTTGTTACTACTCTCATTCAGTATCCCCAGCATCATTAACACAGATATTTTAAATAATGACTGCCTGGATTTGGGGAGAGAGTATATTTTGTATACAGATTTCAACCTTGCCAGTCTCCAATTTAGGAGTTCCAATATGAAGATATAAAATGTTAGTCACAAACCCAGGAGAGAGGTACTTTCACTTCAGTTGTCCTTTGCTTCTTCATAATAAGAAACAGTTTTCTTTTCTTTCCCATCAATCTGCCCTTTATGTTTCTGAATACTTTTATGATATTCCCAGCAGAGATGCAAATAGCTTGACATTTCTTTTTTTTTTTCTTTTCACAATTTTTATTAACATTTCCATGATTATAAAAAATATCCCATGGTAATACCCTCCCTCGCCCCCCCCCCCCACTTTCCCCTTTGAAATTCCATTCTCCATCATTTTACCTCCCCATCTCAGTCATTGTACTTACATATATACAATACCAACCTATTACAGATTATTTCATCATTTATTAACTTTCTCAGATGGAATCATGCTCTTATTTTGTGGGAAAGCATGTTTGTTTTTAAGAGGTAGATGCTGAACTATTTAGTAGTAAAGTTCTTGGCTGTATTCTCAAATAATCCTTTTTTTAGATTTTTTTTTAAATTTTAATTTATTAGTTTTCATTTCAGTGAATACAGGCAGTTTGGTACCATTATTTAGGCTTATCTGTGATCTACCCCCTCCCATTAGACCCTCCTTGTTAATGAAAATGGGTCGTGCATTGTGGAGATAGCCCCCAGTTATTAGTATGATAAATGTCTCTGCAAATCATGACCCAACATGTAACTCTGACATTCTTTCCGCCCCCTCTTCCGCAACATTTCCCTGAGCCATGTTGGGTTCATTTTTGGTCTGCTTCAGTGCTGAGGTGTTGGGGACCTCTGAGGCTTTGGCTCTCTGATTTGGTAGGAGTTGATTTTTCTCTGCGTTGATCTCCTTCCCCTTTGTGCTGGTATCCAGTTCACAGGAAAACATCACCCTTGCTTATTTCACCAGTTATCCTTAGTTTCAGTTGGGCCCCTTTTGAGGTATGTTGGGGCAGCTCTCTTTTTAGGATCTGCATCTATCTGGAAAAGAGAAGCAGATTCTCCAACGGAGAGTAAGTTAGCACCCGGAAAATTGAGATAACACTTACTTTTTTGATAGACAGTTTGATAGGTGTAGGCCCTCTTATACCCCGTGATTGATGGTAGCTTGACATTTCTGACTGATGCCTATCACTGTGTGGTATAACTTCTCCTTTTAAATCTCAACCTTTGACTTCCAGCCAAGATGGCGACCTCCCAGCTGCGCTGCAAATCCTGGGGAAAGAAAGGCAAGGCATTAAGGGTTTTCAGGGTCTTCTTGTCAGTGGGAGGGCACAGAAGGGGGCACACAGGGCATCGCAGAACCCCTTGTGGGCGGGTAGACCACTTGTCAGACAAAATACCAAATAGCTGCCACTGTGGCCACCACACTCTGATTACGTGGTAATTGCACGCTGATCGAAGGTCGATTGATCCCTGCTTGTGGAAGCTTAAACTGCTCTGAATACTTGCCCACATTACTGCACTGGCTGCTGCACGTTCAGCAAGCCCAGTCCCACAGCAACTGCCACACAAGCCCAGACTCTGTCTCTTGCTTGCGCCAGCTCATGTGCCATCCCCTACCAGTCTGCCACACCAGCCATCCCACATTCTCCTGTGGCGGGAGAGCACAGACTCTTTCCGGGTCCTAGTGTTCCCAGCCAGAGTCTGGGCTGCTTCAGGGCTTGGTACCTCAGTCCCCCTCCAAGCTCAAACACAGGCAGCTTTGGTGCACTACAGCTTGAGAAGTCAGGCAACATTGGCACCCCTCTGAGGCAGTAGACAGGTGGCTTTGGGAAGTGGGAGCCAAAGCCCAGGCAAATTGGCAACTGCCCCAGGCTGCCTCAGATTCCCATTGAACTAGAGCCCAGGCTGATCTACCCACCCACCTGCCCATACACTGTCATGGGCAGACCACAGCGCAAAAGAAATAATATGAAAAATCAAATGCAAGAAAATCCAGTTAGATCACCCAATCCTACAATGAATACATCCAACCAAAATAAAGAAGAGTCATTAGAATCAGAACATCAAATTGAAGCTATGAGCAATGCAACCCTGACCAACTTACTGGTAGAACTTGCAGTAAAGCAACAAAGGACCGATAATCGTGTGGATGCTACCATCACTAAGCTAGAATAAATTGATAAGAGAGTTGAAGGAGTTAAAAGAGAGTTAATAGTTTGAGGGAGAGTGAAAAAAAAAAGAAGACCTTAAAAATCAGCTGGCCATATAAAATGAAGACATAAAAAAATGCAAGAATGAATTCCAAGAATCATCAAGAAAATCAGAAAATGATGTGAAAAGGGAGTTTGACAGAGCAATGGAAATGATACATAGAAAAGTAGTAGAAAATGCAAACAAGCTCAAAACACTCTAGATGATCTCAAGAATAGAGTCAGCCATGTGGAGGATAGAAATTCTGATCTGGAAGACAAGATGGAAGAAATAGTTCAAGAGTTCAAAAATTTTAGTAAGTTTAAAAGTTCCTGTGAACAGAACATGAGGGAATTGTGGGATATACTTAAATGTCCTAATATCAGAATCATGAGAATACCAGAAGGAAAGAATTTCAGACTAAAGGCATGGAGAACTTATTTAACAAAATAATTGAAGAAAACTTCTTCCCCAGTCTCTTAAAAGAAAGGCCAATCAAGATACAAGAAGCCAAAAGAACTCCAAACAGACTTGACCAAAGGAGAAACTCTCCAAGACATATTATCATTAAGACTCTAAACATTGACACCAATGATAAAATCCTAAAAGCAGCTAGGGAAAAACAGCATACCACTTTCAAAGGTAAACCAATCAGATTTACCTCAGAATTCTCAGTGGAAACCCTGAAAACTGGAAGGGCCTGGAATGAAACTCTCCAAAGTCTAAGAACCTAGGGCTTCCAACCCAAACTACTCTACCCAGCAAAAGTATTCCTCATAATAGATGGTGAAAGAGAAACTTTCCATGACAAAACTTAGCTTTACAATTATATGAACACAAAACCAAACCTACAGAGAGTATTACAGGAAATTCTCCACAGAGAAGAAACAAATAACCAAACTCAAATGCCTACAATAAGTAGATCACAATAACCAAATTCAGATTAGGCACAAAAAACTTCAAAGCCCATGAAAACACCAACACATATCTACCATCACAATATGGCAGGGATCAAATCAAATCTCACAGTCATTACCCTAAATATTAATGGCCTTAATTCACCCATCAAGAGACACAGCTAACAGGATGGATCAAAAAATTAGACCCCTCAATCTGTCTCTTCAAGAAACCCATCTCACCACTAAGGACAGACACCTCCTCAGGGTGAAAGGGTGGAAGAAATATTCCAAGCAAATGGGAATAAGAAACAAGCAGGTGTAGCTATATTAATATCGGATAAAATAGACTTCAAGCCAAAAATAATCAAAAAATACAATGAAGGGTACTTCCTACTTATCAAGGGAACGATCCATCAAGAGGATATTACAATCATAAATGTGTATGCACCAAACACAGGGGCACCACAGTTCATAAAACAAAACCTACTTGACAATAAAACAGAAATAACCACCAACACCATCATAGCTGGGGACTTCAACACACCATTATCAGTAATAGAAAGAGCATCCAAACAGAAACTCAAAAGGTAAGTAAGAAAGCTCAACAACACCATAGATCACTTAGACGTAAGGGACATCTACAGAACTTTCCATCCCAAATCCACAGGCTACACATTCTTCTCAGCAGCCCATGGAACATTCTCTAAAATAGACCATATACTGGGTCACAAAGACTGCCTCCACATATTTAAGAAAATTGGCATAATTCCCTGCATGATATCAGATCACAATGCTATATTGATAGAAATCAACAAAAAAAGACCCATCAAGAATCCCAACAGCACCTAGAAACTGAACAGCACACTTTTATACAAAAAATGGATAGTGGATGAAATACAAAATGAAATTGCAAAGTTTCTGGAATTGAATGACAATGCGAACACATCATATCAAAACTTATGAGACACAATGAAGGTGGTCCTCAGGGGAAAATACATAGCACTCAATGCCTTCATAAAAAAGACAGAAAGATCCCAAATCAGCAACCTAACCATTCACTTAAAGGCTCTGGAAAAACAAGAAAAATCCCACCCAAAGCGCTCCAGAAGGAAAGAAATAATAAAAGTCAGCGCAGAAATAAATGAATTGAAAACCAAGGAAAGAATTAAGAAAATTGACCAAAAAAAAAAGAGCTGGTTCTTTGAAAAAATAAACTAGATTGACAAACCCCTGGCCAATTTGATCAAGCAAAAAAAGTAGAAGCTTCAAATTAACAAAATTCAAAATGAAAAAGGAGAGATCACAACAGACATAAGTGAAATTGGGAGAATCATCAGGTCTTATTTCAAAAACCTGTACTCTGCAAAACTGGATAATGTGGAGGAGATGGATAAATTCCTGGATGCATACCATCTATCAAAACTAAACTAAGAGCAGATTAATCACCTCAATGAACCCACTCAATGAACTCATGCAGATTGAAAAAGTAATTAAAAAAAAAAAAAACCTCCCCAAAAAGAAGAGTCCAGGACCAGATGGCTTCTCAGCTGAATTCTATCAAACCTTCATGGAAGAACTAAAACCAACTTTCCTAAAACTGTGCCATACAATTGAAGAACATGGAAAGCTACCCAACTCCTTTTATGAAGCTAGTATCACCCTAATTCCAAAACCAGGCAGAGATGCCACAAGAAAAGAAAACTACTGGCCTATTTCCCTACTGAACTTAGATACAAAGATCCTGACCAAAATCCTCACAAACCGAATCAAACAACACATCAAAAACATTATCCACCTTGACCAAGTGGGATTCATCCCAGGAACACAAGGGTGGTTCAACACATGGAAATCTGTCAATGTAATACACCACATAAACAAGCTTAAACATAAAAACCACATGATCATTTCGATAGATGCATAAAAGGCCTTTGACAAGATACAACATCACTTCATGATCAAAACATTGGAGAAAATCGGCATGGTTGGTTCATATCTTAACATAATAAAGGCAATATACAAAGCTCCGGAGGCCCAAATAACACTTAATAGAGAGAAATTGGAGGAATTCCCATTAAGATCAGGAACAAGACAGGGTTGTCCTCTCTCACCTCTGCTTTTTATTATAGTACTGGAAGTCCTCGCTCAAGCAATAAGACAGGAGAAGGAAATAAAAGAGATACAATTTAGAAAGGAAGAAGTTAAGTTAGCTCTATTCGCTGATGACATGATTGTATATGTAAGAGACCCGAGAGACTCCATCCCAAAACTCCTGAAGGAAGGTGAATAACTCCTATAGCAAAGTAGCAGGATAAAAAATCAATTCACAAAAATCAGTAGCATTTCTATATGCAAATGACAAAGATACAGAGAAAGAAATAAGGGACATAGTCCCATTTTCAATAGCAACAACAACAAAAAATACCTTGGAATAATATTATCCAAGGAAATGAAAGATCTATACAATGAAAAAATAAAAATACTCAAAAAAGAAACTGAGGAGGACTTGAGAAAATGGAAAGCCCTCCCGTACTCCTGGATAGGCAGAATTAACATTGTGAAGATGACAATCCTACCAAAGGCAATATATAGATTTAATGCAATTCCAATTAAAATCCCTACAGTGTTCTTCACAGAGATAGAAAAAAATGATCTCAAATTTCATATGGAAAGGCAGAAGGCCTCACATATCCAAACATATCCTAAGCAAAGGAAATACCTCTGGTGGCATCACCATACCTGATCTAAAGCTATACTACAAAGCCATAGTAATAAAAACAGCATGGTACTGTCATAAAAACAGGAGTATAGACCAATGGAATAGACTTTAGGACCCGGACTTTTGGTCAGGCAACTCTAGCTACTTGATATTCAACAATGACCAGAACATTATAGGCTGGAAAAATGAAAGCATCTTCAACAAATGGTGCTGGACAAATTGGACAACCACATGCAGGAAACTGAAACTTGATCCACACATTTCACCATGCACTACACTTCAATCCAAATGGATCAAAGGCCTCAATATAAGTCCAGAAACTCGAATACTACTGGAAGAAAATTTAGGAAGTACTTTCCATGATATAGGAATGGAAAAAGACTTCCTGAACAAAACCCCAGTAGCTCACGATCTTAAACAGTCACTCAGCCAATGGGATCACAAGAAACTGAAGAGTTTCTTTACACATAAGCATACAATAAGCAAAGTCAATAGATTACCCACAGATTGGGAGAAAATATTTGTGGGTTATCCAACTGATAGAGGCCAAATCTCTAGAATCTTCAAAGAACTCAAAAATGTAAATAGTAAAAAGTCAAACACCCCACTCACAAAATGGGGCAAAGAGCTGAACAGGCAGTTCACAGAGGACGAAATACAACTGGCAAATACACACTTAAAAAAATGTTCATCATCACTAATCATCAGAGATATGCAAATTAAAACAACTATGAGATTCCACCTTACCCCAATATGAATGGCAAACATCAAAAAATCAAATGAAAATAAAAGCTGGCACGTATGTAGAGCATTAGGAACACTCATACACTGTTGATGGGAATGTAGGATGGTACAACCACTTTGGAAAGCAATCTGGAGACTCCTGAAAAAGCTGACTGTAGAGATACCAACAGACCCAGTTTTTCCCTGCTGGGCATCTACCCTAAAACCTTCAAACCACAGTCCAGAGAGATTTGCTCAACCATGTTTGTAGTGGCTCAATTCGTAATAGCTAAGAGCTGGAATCGATCCAGATGTCCATCACTAGAAGAAGAGATAACTAAGATGTGCTATATCTACACAATGGAATTTTATACAGCAGTAAGAAAAAAATGACACAAAGAAATTTGAGGAAAATGGTTGAAACTGGACACATCATTCTCAGTGAACTTAGGCAATCACAGAAAAAAAACACCACATAGTCTTACTCATCTACAGCACCTAACCTGCATCAACCCAAGATACCTTACATACCCAGCAAGCACCTCATGGACTACACACTAGGATGGGTGGGGAGGGTAGGGAGGGCATCGAAGGGGTGGGAAACACTAATCTAGAACCAAACAACAATGGTACCATAAAATTCTACATCCTAAAAGGCAGACCAAATGGCTGAACCTTCACCAGGCCCTTACAGGAAACACCTGAACCACAAGACACTGGAGAGGGTAGGATCAAGACTAACCTAAATCTTCTACATCTTCCCTCCCTCCCTCTCCTTCCCCCCCCCTCTCTTTTCTATCTCTTGTATATTAGTTATCTTTTTCCTCATTTTCTTAGTGGGCACTGATCTGTAACTCACAGTACCAGGATGGGGCTACCATTCACAATGAGGTTTTGGTCAGAGAAACCTACAAGGTTTCCTATAAGAATGACAAGTTTCTGCCAGAGTACTTGATGACCCACCAAAGGTTAGTGGTAAGACCCTATTGCTGAAGACACCATATGTAGCTGACACATAAAATGGAATGGCATGGCTGGAAGCCAGGAGAGAGTCAGTCCCCAGACAGTCAGCGTATCTAGTGCCAGAGGGTGCTACATGGGCAACTGGGGGAAATTACCAATATCTGTCCAAGCAACTCATGGTCTAACCTACTTAGCAACAAATTACCTGTTGTGATGCCCACACAAGTGCAATAGTGGCACACAGACATGGTGGGAAACTAACTTCTCTTGATTGGGCTAACTGATCACCTCAGTGGTATGGAACCCATAGCTGGAGCTGCGAAATAAGTCAGAACCATACCCAAACATAAGCCCAATCTCCAATATCAAGCTAACATCAAACATGGGCTACAAGCCATGAACACGAGTCAAAGGCATGTCTTATGTCATCCAAGTTCATTATTCAGCCTGCCTGGTAGGAAATCAGATCAGTGGGAGTGGAGATTCTTTCATTTTTAACCATTTTTATTGACAACTTTTATACAAGCACATAATGTGTTTTGATCATAAGCACCCTCTACTAGTTTGTTTTATCCTCCTTCTTCTACCTTTCTCCCACTGAGTCCCTTCTTCTTTCCAAGTAGTCCCATTTCTATTGGTTCCTTTTGGGGGAATTCCTGCATTATCCATGATGGAGTATTAATTGCCCAATATTGTGCAGGTACTGTGTAGTCATTTATGCAATGGCCATTTCATGTCCAGAAGACAGCATTCCTAAGCATGCCTCTGCAGTCTCTGACTCTTATGTTCTATCTGTTGTCCTCTTTCACAATATGTACGGAGCCTTGGAGGGCATGATAGAAATGTCTCATTTAGAGCTAAGCACTCAAGGGTCACTTCTTCTCAGCAGTTTGATGAATTTTGAATCTCCCCAGTAGTCAGTAGTCACCACCATTTGCAAAAGAAGCTTTTCTGATCAAAGAGAACAACACTAATCTATAGGCATAAACACGCAATTTAGTGAGCATAATTTACCCATTTAGCTCACCAACAGTAGTAGCTTCACCACTAGGGTCTACCTACCTAGTCTAGACTAATTGGTGAGCTAAAGATTCAATGAGAAACCCTGTCTCAAAGAATAAGGTGGACAGTGGTTAAGAAACATACTACACACACACACACACACACACACACACACACACACATATGTGCATATGCACTTGTACATGATGTGTGTCCACACATTGAAACCTGTATACATGTATACACATATGTGCCACATGCACATACGTATATGAAAGTAGTTTTAAAACATCCACCAAGGCTCAGAAAATTTTGTGTAAGTGGGGACAGAAAGATTGTAAGAACCGGGCTGGAGAGATGGCTTAGCGGTTAAGCACTTGCCTGTGAAGCCTAAGGACCCCGGTTCGAGGCTCAGTTCCCCAGGTCCCACGTTAGCCAGATGCACAAGGGGGCGCATGCGTCTGGAGTTCGTTTGCAGAGGCTGGAAGCCCTGGCGTGCCCATTCTCTCTCTCTCCCTCTATCTGTCTTTCTCTCTGTGTCTGTCGCTCTCAAATAAATAAATAATTTAAAAAAAAACTTTAAAAAAAAAGATTGTAAGAACCATAGATTGGGACATCATACCCAAAGGCATTTCCTCCCCCTAATATCTAATTGCTGCTTCCATAACACATAGCCCACAACCCCATGGGGCATACCAGCAACCCCACTGAGAAGGGCCTCCAGTGCAGTGGGGCCAGAGAGGAGGGAAACGAAGGTACCAACACATGATGTATCCATACAAAATGTGTTCATAATAAAAAAAAAGAAAAGAAAAATTTAAAACATAGTTTGGACAAATGTCTCAAGAGGTTTAGATTTAATATGCTAACAAAATTAACAATAATCCTAGAACTTGACGATATCTTAAAGGAAAATGATATTTCTCCTACAAATATGTGTACTTCTTCATAAAATTTGCATTTAAGAACATACTAAAGCCTAACAATATAAAGAGGATTAGAAGAGTTGTGAACTAAGGATGATGTAAATGAAATCTGAGGAGTGTTTGGCTATTTTCAGGATGTGTTATGTTGTGTGCTGATTAAATTAATATGTTTGTGAACTTTTAGTCATAAAACTTAGTTACTAGTTTTAAGCTTCTGTTTGCATTGAATATTGCTACACAGAAATTTGAGAGAGAGAGAGAAATACTTTAGTCCTTCATGGGAATCCAGATGGTGGTCTGTGTTTCCCTTCAAATACTTCAGATTGCTCTGGGAAAAGGTTGCATTGTTCATCTGAGGCCCCAGCTCAAAACTAGATACACGAAAGACTGCCCACAGGATTTCTGGACATCTGTGGAAGCAAGGGGAACTGTCACTGTTTGAATGAGATGCACTTCCTAACTGACAGATATTCCCCACAGCTAACCTGCATTGGCGCTTGTCCCAGCTGAAGCTAGTTTGGGCCAATACTGGAGCTGTGGACAATGGAAACTGAAGGCCACACTCATGAGAGTCAAGGCCAGGCTCCCCTTGTTGGCAACATGTAAATGCATGTTTGACAAAGAGAAAACGCTATGTTATATTAGGCTAGTTGCAGATTCACTTTTTTCTATACATGAATAAATCAATAATATTTCTCTTAGATTTACAAAGAGAAAATCTTTTCAAAAATATTTTATTTTTATTTATTTATTTGAGAGAGAGAAGGAGAATGGGCACACTAGGGCTTCCAGCACTGCAAACAAACTTCAGATGTATGCTCCACCTTGTGCATCTGGCTTACATGTGTCCTAGGAAATTGAACCAAGGACCTTTGGCTTTGCAGGCAAGTGCCTTAACCACTACATCATTGCTTCAGCCCTGAGAAAGTCTTTTGAAATACTTCTGATAGTGATTTAGTTTAACATACTTACCACTATTGAAATATTCTGATGCTATTGTTTAAGAATATGAACTTAGGAAACATCTGTGTATTTCATACTTTTATTTATTTATTTATTTATTTATTTATTTATTTATTTATTTATTTATTTATTTATTTATTTGAGAGGGACAGACACAGAGAGAAAGACAGATAGAGGGAGAGAGAGAGAATGGGCGCACCAGGGCTTCCAGCCTCTGCAAACAAACTCCAGACACGTGCGCCCCCTTCTGCATCTGGCTAACGTGGGAACTGGGGAACCAAGCCTCGAACCGGGGTCCTTAGGCTTCACAGGCAAGTGCTTAACCACTAAGCCATCTCTCCAGCCCTATTTCATACTTCTTAAAAGAAATAAAAATGTACTTATAATTTCAAATTCTCCATGACAGTTTGTTATTTGAATCCTAACAATTGGAATGTCTACTTCCAAAGCTGCTAAGGGAGAAAAGTAATCAACAATCTTAACCAGCAGTGTACTCTGTGAGCTATACAAGCAACTAGCTAAACAACATGTTCCTACTGGTGCAATGGTGCATTACTGTTATGGGGATAACCAACTGATTCCTGATTGGGTTTGAGGTCCACACTACTACAAGGAATACATGCCTGGTACTGTAAACTTAGTCAAAGTCCTATGACGGCTGGGAAGATCACTGAGCCCCAGGAAGTCCCTGTCTCCATCTCCCCACTACGGTTATATGTACAACCTATCACACACTATTTTCACATGGGTGCTGGGGATCTGAACACAGGTCCACATGCTTGCAGGGCAAGCATTTTACCAGCTGAGCCATCTTCCCAGCCCCCTTTTCCTTTCATATTAAACTTTCCTTTTAAAAACTTTTCTTTATTTATTTATGAGAGAGAGAATGGGCACACCAGGTCCTGTAGCCAGTGAAAATGAACTCCAGCTGCATGTGCCACCTTGAGCATCTGGCTTACCTAGATACTGGGACATGCAACCTGGGTACTTAGGATTCACCTGTAAGCACCTTAACCACTAAGCCATCTCTCTGACTCCATTTAAAACTTGCTAATGCAGTTGATGGTAAAATCTGAAGTTCCACTTCTAAAATGCACTTGTTAACTAATGTGATAAGAACAGTAAAAATGGAACTCATGGAAGAGTTAATTTTCTTTCTTCTTCATTTTGTCATGCTGGACTACTTGCATCAATAGCTTCTGGTACTGTTAAATTATGTTGGCTGTTTTGTATCAAGATTACCACCTTGAAGCCTATTTATTACATTGCTGAACTAAGGTTCTTTTCTTAGTTGCCCTGATTGACATGACAAAGGTTTGAAATGCTCCTATTTAACATTCTCCATAAATTTTATTTCTTTTGAATATACAGCTGTTTTTATATTTGATCAACTACCTAGTTTGTGCTTGTTCCACATTTTAGTATTTGATGACATACATTTAAAAGTTAACTCTTCTGCTCTCATTATTGCAAATTTTGTTTTGTTTTCTTCTGTCAGCGTCTCACTATGTATCTGGGCCATTCAACTCACCACGTAGACCACACCTGCTGCAAACTCATAATTCTCCTTTTTCAGGTTTTTGAGTTCAGGGATTATAGGCCCTGGCACTATACCCAGCTGGACTTCTACTACTTTATCTAAGTAGATTAATTCTTTACTTATTGAAAAAAGGCATGGTTGTAGTGGTATGGAATAATTTAAAATAGTATGACTTTTAAATAAAATTTATGAGGGCTGGAGAGATGGCTTAGTGGTTAAGTGCTTGCCTGTGAAGCCTAAGGACCCTGTTTCGAGGATCAATTCCCCAGGACCCACGTTAGCCACATGCACAGGGGGGCACACTCATGTGGAGTTCATTTGCAGAAGCTGGAGGCCCTGGCGCGCCCATTCTTCCCCCCCCCTTTCTCTCTCTCTCTCTGCCTCGTTTTCTCTCTGTCTGTTGCTCTCAAATAAATAAATAAAAATAAAAATATTTTAAATAAAACTTATGGCTTGAATGTAAGACAAGCATGAATTAAGGGGTTTAGAAGTAAAGGTTTTTCACTGGTGTTAATGTAATGCCATCTATTCCAAATGGAAGGGGGGATTAGTAATCAAGTAGAAAGAAATGTAATTATACCACTTGCATTGTATAAAGTTATGCCATATTTAAAGGATGACTTCTTTAAAATGTTCCCCATCAAGTAGAGGACTAAAAATTCATCAAAGTAAAATGTTAATTACAATGTTTTTACATGGTTAATTGTTTTTGATAGCTTTTACATCACTCTAAGCCAGGCATGGTGGTGCATGCCTGTAATCCCAGCATTCTAGAGGCAGAGGTAGGAGGATTGCTGAGAGTTCAAGGCCACTCTGAGACTACATAGTGAATTCCAGTTCAGCCTGGGCTAGAGTGAGACCCTGCCTCAAAAAAAGTAAAAAGCCAAAAAAAAAAAAAAAGTCACATGTAAATTTATAATCTCACAAGTCTATTTACCTTGCAATATTTTTTAAATGGGCATCTACCCTACCTTCAAACCTCAGTTCAGAGATATTTACTCAACCATTTTTATAGCTGCTCAATTCATAATAGCTAAGAACCGGAATCAACCCAGGTGCCCATCATTGGATAATGGATAACCAAGATGTGGTATATTTACACAATGGAGGCTTGGACAATAGGAAAGGTAGGGCTTGGGGCAAGGAGAAAGGGGGGCAACACAAAACTCAACCCAAAACTGAATTGGTACCATAGAAACCTATATCCCGGAAGTTAGACTAAAATATTGGCTTAACTTTTAAATTCCCTTTAAGTTGCATTTTTATATATTCTATGCATGTAATCTTTTTTTTATTTTAGAATTACAATACTCTTGGTGTGATATGTTTTTTACATAGTAAAATTCTTTAGTAACTATTTTCAATCCTAATATTTTCAATTTTGTTTATATATGGTTTATATGGCCTGCAATTACATACTAATTATCCAGTTATTTGGTTAGAAGTTAGTAAATTCATTTTACATTCCCTACCACTAAAGTCTTGCCTATGCAGAATAACTGCTTCCACTCAATCCTGCTTTTTCATTTTCAAGCAAATACTACCCAAATACACAACACAGGAAATTAATCTGGGATGATGCCACCATATAATGAAAGTCATATTGCATTCTCTAAACCATTCTTCCTTCTCCTTTAGAATTACAGTAGAAAGTTGATGGCTCATCATAGTACTTAACTGGACCTGAGGATAGTTTTCTATGATTTAATTTCTGGTCTGGTTTGTGAAAATAATCATTCTGAGTCTTATGAACCATATAAGCTGGCAGTGTCTTATCTGCCTACACTTACTGGTTTTAAATATGTAGAAACTCTTCTGTGGTTATGATCACATGTGATTGCTTTTGTCATCTATATACTTTTCCATTTCCAGAAAACTCAGAGTAAAGTCATATTTCATGAAACCTTTGTGCTTTTACTATCTATGCTAGTAATAGCTTTATTCTTCTTCTCAAATTGACTAAAAGCCCTAGCTCATGAAAAGCTCTAAGTATCACTAAAATTGTTAGTTAATAGTTTCCTTGAGGAAGACAGACCATTATTTTGACTTAAAGGAGCATCTTAGGATTTTCAAACTAAATAGGGATTCTGTTTTTGTTGTAATATACTGGAAAAACTGACTGGTGTTATTATGGAAAAATGTGAGTTAGCAATTTCCCTAAATTATTTTATCAAACATTGGTAAAATAATCACTCACCAGTATGATGGAAACATTTTTCTAGTTTCTGTTTCTCCCACTGCCACATTATTTTTTTTTAAGATTTTAATTTGCTTATTTGACAGAGACAGAGAGAGAAAGAGGCAGATAGAGAGTGAGAGAGAGAATGGGCAGGCCAGGGCTTCCAGCCAGGGCAAACGAACTCCAGACGCGTGCGCCCCCTTGAGCATCTGGCTAACGTGGGTCCTGGGGAATCCAGCCTTGAACCGGGGTCTTTAGGCTTCATATGCAAGCGCTTAATCACTATGCCATCTCTCCAGCCCATACTGCCACATTATTGAACAGAATCTTTTGAGCTTGTTTTTCTAAATATTGACCTGAGGAGCTGGAGGTCTGATCACTACAGGAGTGACTCAGTGCTCAGGAGAACATGACATCCAGGAGACACAAGAGATGTTACTTCTGGTGTAAACTTTACATAAGACATTCCATCATCGTTGTTTGGAGCTATGTAGTTCATATATTTTATTCACTGTGCCCTTGAGAGAAGATAAAGTCAAGAACAAGGACACTCTTCAATGTCATCGTTGGAAACAGTGTTTCTTCCAGGGGGTAAGGCAGGTGATCAGAATGTCTGTGGAGCCTCATGTTGACTACTTCCTTCAGTCTCCTCTTTGTACTTAGCTAGAGTATTGACAGGATGCAGCACTCTACTCCAAAGTCTTCACACAAGAAATGGGCAACACTTTCCTTCCCAGTATATACCCTCACATGCACACACCAAACATAAGGTGTAAGGACTAGAGACATGATGAGTAAGATGTGGGGCGATGAAAAAGTAAATCTAATCTCTGAACAGAAACCTCACTGTGGAGTTCAGCATGGTTACAAACCTTCTCTTCCCTTTCTTATATTCTTCCTGTATCTCCTGGGAACCATATGTATCCCAAGGTTCATAAAGGAACTAGTTCAGCTACCCTGGAGCCTTGTTCTACCCTTACTGTGAACACTTTTGGGAATGGAATAATATCAAATAAACTTTTTGGTGATAATCACAATGGGAGCTACTTAATCAACAACAAATTCCTTCTAAACTCTACATTCCATGATGAAGGGCCAAGTCTGCTTGGCTTTCTGGACTTTTTTTCAGCAGGTAAAAGTGGCTGACACATAGTAGAGACATAGCATTATAGTGACTGAATTAACGAAAGTATTAAATAGAAGCATTTAAGATACAAATTTCCAGTATTCTTGTTGTGTAGCCTGTGAGCAGCCCAGAGCCCTCTTATATGTCATTCTCCATCTTCCCTGCCACCCGTGCTTCTATATTTAGCATCTCGTCAACTTTCCTCCATGATTTTGCCAATTTGTTTGCTCCTCCCTTCCTCCTATCCCTCCTTCCACTCTCTTTTTTTTTCTTCTTCACTTTTTCCCTGTATGCTCCATTTCATCCATGAGCCACGAGGATGAGGATTTAACCCAATGTAGAAGATAAAATGAAATAATACTCCCAGCAGCTAGTGCCAGAAACATTTCTAGAAGCAAATGACACAAGTGACCTTAGAAAATTTATGCTTCTTGGCCCCAAGTTAAAAATATATGTGACTTCTGCCAACATTGAACAGAGAGGAGACACAAACTCATCAGCATTTCCCTTCTCCTAGTCAATTTGAATTACATTAGGAAAAGGTAGCTATCTATCTACCTTTAGGAGTATGCAGTTGAGGAAAACCAGATCTATTAAAGGGAGATTAACCTTCTCCTATATGACTCACAAGCTTTGTCATCATATATAAAAAATTGTAAATCACTAACAAATGAATAAATTATTAAGAGTTCTGATATTTGCATGCCTAACTGGATTGGTTTTACATTTTTGACCATCAAATATTATCCTATTCTACTCATTTAGAACTGAGTCAGAGATCTGTTTTTGGAGCTTTTAAAGAGCAAACATTCATCTACCAAATACATAACTCTCTCATACATCCAATTAATGCTGGCCTGGGTCTTCTTTCTTTTCTTTTTGACATGATTTGACACTTTAAAATGTGGCAAAAGGATTTCTCCTGGGCCAGATTTGCAGTTTCATATTTAATTATCCTGTCAGTACTAATGAACCATTTGAATCAACAACCAGTGGCCTATACCCTGGGAGAAAATTTTAACACAGTATTTGAAGACTGTCAGGTTCACCTTTGAGGCTATTTCCTCTAATTACTAGGAATTTACTGCTGGCCTCAGATACAATCACTATGGGTGATAGAAAATATTACACAGGGATCTCAGTCTATGGTCAGTAGCCATGGCAACACCAGAGGATAAATCTGAAAATAAGAAATAATTTTCAAGGGCAAGAGTTGCATCTTGCTGCCAGATGTTTTCAGTTTCATTTTTGGAAATAAACATGTTATTTAGGTTGTAAAAAGCTTTAGAATTCTATTTTAAAGATACAGGTCTTTAAAAAAGTTCAAAGTAAAAACTGCATGATGTTTTCCAAATAGTACCATATGCTGAATTTTCTTACAGCTTTTTGAATGCCTTCTGGAACTTCTCATTTGGGAATTACATAGACTTTTTCCAATACATTCACACATTCATTCATGCAACCAATAAATATTTATTGAGCACTTACTGTGTGCCAGACACCTTGCTAGATATTGGGACTACAAAGATAGTGCCCTATTGTTGATGTTGTATAAAGTCAGAAGTATTTTTTTTCTGCATATGAGATAGGGGAAATGTTAATGTTTGCAATACTTGTCCTCTGATTTTTTATGTGTTCCTTTTTACTTTAAAAAAGCCTTTATTTTTAGAGTGTGAAAGTAATGTAGTGTAAAATATTCAATACAGAATGTGTAAAGTTGAATCATGTCATCTACACTGTTTTTCATCTATGAAAATCCCAAATATTTGTGGGAGACAAGATGAAAAATTTTCTTTTCTCTGTGGTACATATGGAACAGGACATGCATTGGATATGATTTGAATTAGAGTTTTAGTTTTCAAAGTGAAATTTGAGTAACAATCTTATTTTTCCATTAATTCTCATCATCCCCATACATTGGTATCATTCTACTGGGAGGGCGAAGCACTGTGCAGTGCTTACAGAACATTAGTGAACACTGGGAAAATGCTGATTTCCTGAAATAAGGTTACTTTTAGAAAGAGAGTGGATGATTCTGCCTGGCCACTACTCTTTTCCTACTTTATTTTTTGGGCTATCTCATTCTTTTTCTGAACAGCACATCAAATCTGTAAGATTGTTGGGCATTTCACATAACTAGCTATATATATTCTCTCTAATGTGTGAGCCTATTTCCAGTTTCCTGCTGTGTATTTTCATTTGGAATGTTACCAGCACCCCAAACTGAGCAAGCCAAATTCAGTTGATTTGAACATCACAATTCTCTCCTTGATCCTGATTCCTAAGGATGGCCCTATGGTTTTTCTCAGCAGCATTTTTGGTACTTCACTCCTCGGTCTTTTTACTCCTCCTATCTCTTCTCCAGTTTTCCAATTCAGATGACCACGTCAACCAAGGTCGTTTCAGACCTTCTTTACTGTTTGAGTTCCACATAATGGACTTTTAAAAATTTACTTTTTTTTATTGACAACTTCCATAATTGTAGACAATAACCCATGGCAATTTCCTCCCTCCCCTCCCCCCACTTTCCCCTTTGAAACTCCGCCCTCCATCATATCCCTTCCCCCTCTCAATCAGTCTCTCTTTTATTTTAATGTCATGATCTTTTCCTCCTATTATGAGGGTCTTGTATAGATACTATAGGGCACTATGAGGTCACGGACATCCAGGCCATTTTGTGTCTGGGGGGAGCAAGTTGTAAGGAGTCCCTAGCATGCCAATTTTCTCTCTCTTTCTTGCATAAAAAAGGCCAGTCTGTTGGACTTGCCTCAAAATATACTTTAAAACAAAAAAAGACAATTTGGGGCTGGAAAGATGGCTTAGTGGTTAAGGGGCTTGCCTGTCATTGCAGTTACACATTCTTCAGATATCTTTTCTGGCTACTCCAGCTAATGTGAGCCCTTCTTCCAATAGTATGTAGTATATATCTAGTGATTAATAATCTCATGGTGGCCTCCACCCTTGGCCTTGAACTGTGATTTAAAATCCTTTATCAGAGGTGGTTATAATGCCTTCTTGTAATAATGATGTGCTAAGATTAAGAAAAGTCACGATTTCATTTGGTGGAATAGCCAAGACAAATTAGGTAGATTTTTGCTTAAACCTAGCAAAATGGTTTCTTCATCTTAAATGAGGGTTAATTTTTAAGTTCTAGCTCTATTTATAAGCTGTATACTATCCACCAATTATTTTATAAATTAGTTCCATACTGAAATTGGTCTTTTCCTGTTGTAGCAATTTATTTACTCCTTTCTTTGAATTAGAAATTTTTTTTCACTATGGATTGTGGTATATTTTGCTCATTTAACAAACAATGAACATCTTAAAGCCAATAGAAAAGTTATATTGGCATTTCATTTCCTATAGCATATTGCCAAGTGTTTTCTTCTACTCATTAGTTATATAACATTTGTTGAATCAAGTGATATATGTTTACATCCAGGAATATCATTATCAAGTTCAGAGTTAAAATTTCACAATCACATAGTAAAACTTGAAAAAAATATTATAAATTTTAATTACAAACAATTACCAACAGCTTAAATATTTTAAAATAAATGTCATCTCTTTAATTCAGACCTAATTATATATGATAGACACTTAAATACGCTCAAGATTTGAACATTTATTTGAAAAGTAAAATTATCCCATTCTTTTCAAAATTATGGATATAGATAGAACTAAACATCTAGTTACACATAACTACATTTTCATATGCACAGAAGCCTAAAATAATGATGTTTCTGTAAGAATGGCATGCATTTAATATCATTGGTAAGCATCATAGATCACATTCTCGTCCACCATATTCATCCTTTCCTAGAGGCTTATAACAGGATGTGAACAAGTCAACAATGGGACAGTAGACAAATACTTAGAAGAGTATTTAGATACTAATAAGAGAAACTTCTGGAAAGAAAGATACTTCTGGACAGATGTCAAAGAAAGTAATATGAGTGTAAAGACAAATTATATATTTTGCAAACTTGGTCATTGTGAGCCTTGCTGATATTTCATTCATGTAGACTGCATTTCAGTAGGGACACTCTTCCAATTCTATGAAACTCACACTAACCTATTCTTAATAGTTTATAAATCACTTTTAGTATTTTTGGTATTTACAATAGTTTACACATAAGAAGGGCCTAGAATATACCAGAATTTTGTTAGCAGCAGCAGACACATGAGGCAGAGGACAAACTCACCTATTTCTGACACCTTTTCTGTGTGTGTGTGTGCATGTACACACGCTTGTATGATACATGGCAGGTAGCGTATACAAGTGAATGTGTAGTTGTATGCACAGATTAGTCGAGGACAGAGGAGAACATTGGCTGTCCTTCATTTATCACCCATCTATTTCTTTGAGACAGTCTCTCTGAGTGCAGAGCTGAGATTTTCTGAGCCCCAGATATTCTCTAAGGTGTAGAGGATCCCCACATGGCTGGGTTGGATAAATGCACATCCATGCCCAGTTGTTTATGTGGGTCCTAAGAAAGCAAACTCAGATGGCTTCAGGCCCTCGTGCTTGTAATGAGCATTGTAACCCAACAATCTACCTGTCCCAGCCCTTGACACTTTCTAAGTTTACAAAGAGTTTTAACTTCACAAAGTGTGATGTAAAAAGCCCAGCTTGTCATTTGGTAAGCCCTGCCTGTGTCTTTGAGTTTAACTCACTAGAATAAAAAGCACCCCATATTAGAAAAGCCATCTCCCCATTTTACCATGGTATTCATGCAAGAAGACTTGTCCGGTGCTACTGCTTTACACTTCCCCTTCTCCCACCTTAACTTCTGCTTGGTTTCATCAGCCTCAAAGCTTCCTTTTGGAAGAGATTAGAAGATAACAGTGTTTTTAATCCAAGTAAAGGAAGGACCAACCTTTAAAGGTCCACCCCATAAAATGCTGGTATCTTTCGACATGACCTTTTATTCTTGCTTGCTTTGTGAGACAACACAGAGCAACCCAGATCAGACTGGTTCATGTTACACAGCTCTTTGCTTTCCCAAAGCAACACCAGAGTTCACAGGACCACCACTGAAGAACCTTTTCAGGATCACCATTCTGAGTGTCTCCAGAGTTTCTGGCATTTATGAGACAAGTTGCCACACTATGTGTCACAAGAGCTTCACATTAAATGGCTTATGAAACATTTATTTTTGTTTCCATCAAGCTTGCATAACATTTCAGTGATTTCCTGTCAAGTGAATGACTGCTCTATGTATCTGCCAGGAATGAAAGTAAGCCCACCACAAGAAGTAACGGACATGGCAAAATGGCAAGGCCAGGATCAGTTCTGGGGCACGCTGAACATGTAAAGAAGGACAGTCCAGGCAGGAAATAATTAGATTCAATATAACATAGTGCTGAAAGGTCAACCCAAGACATCATGTCATAACTGAATGCTTTAATAGTCACTGTAAGACACAGTGAATTTAATGCTATCATTTATTCCTTGTTCAATGTTCCTAAATGCTATGTTCATTTTTATGTAGCATTGACATGTTGGTGCTGAACAGTGTAGTATATATGAGAAAATGTTTGTAAAGACATGTTTTGGGGGCGTAAGATCACTACTAAAAATGTGAGAAAGTGGAGTCTTTGCAATTTTTAATTATTATATCATGTGGTATTCTGTTGAACATCCATTAGACTAGCTCTATCTGTACCCTAAATAATAATGATACAGGAAACAGAGTCTGTGATTATCAGCCAAGAGAGGTGTCAGATCTATGCTTTCATTCTCATTGACCTTATGTTCTAACCAACAAAATCCTGAGCATTATAGACCCAGGAGACTGGAAGAAACTCAATGAAATGCTACAATTCATCAACTAGAATTTGGTAGAAGTAACTTGTCTGAAAGCATATGATTTTGTACAAAAATAATTGATCCTTTGTTATGAATAGCTCTATAAAAAGTTTAAGAAAATTAGAATAAAATATATTCAAGTAAATGGTTATGACAAGCATCACTTTTTTTCTAAATTTAAGTTTCCAAGTTACTTATATGGAATCTTGGATTAAACTACTGTCAGCTGAATTATGGTTTGGCTTTCTAAACAATCAGACTCAACTCAGATTTGCTTCATGGAAATATATAAACATGTTTTCTTCCACTAGAACATGCCTATAAAAGTATTTATATACATACATGTTTGTACTCACAAACAAATACACACATATACCAACACCATGAGGCTTGCACAGAATACTTACAATGTACATATTGATTAAAGAAAAATAAAATCCTTCTAGGGGCACTAAGGCGCTTGCCTGCAAAGCCTAAAGACTCAGATTCTGTTGCCCAGTACCCATGTAAGCCAGATGCAGAAAGTGGCACATGCATCTGGAGTTCGTTTGCAATTGCTCGAGGCCTTGGTATGCCCATTTTCTCTGTATCTCTTCTCTGTATCTCTCTCTCTCCTTGCAAATAAAGAAGTATAAAGTCCTTCATAATCTTATTGATGACTGTATAGTGATTATGTATTGCTTATCATGTTTACTTCTGTATTTAGGATATTAGTGAAAAGGTTTTTTCTTTTCACTTTTTCTTTCATTCTTTTTTTTTTTTTTCCAAGGTAAGGTCTCACTCTAGCCCAGGTTGACCTGGAATTCACTATATAATCTCAGGGTGGCCTTGAATTCACAGCCATCCTCCTACCTCTGCCTCCCAAGTGCTGGGATTAAAGGCGTGCACTACCACGCCCAGCTTGTGAGAAAGTTTTTCAATTCCCTTTCTTGATACAGGAAGTACTTGAGTTTATATGCCTTTTGAAGTGGTTTTTTTTTTTTTTTTTTTTTTTTTTTTTTGCTGTTGTTTGTTTGTTTTGTCAAGGTAGGGTTTCACTCTAGCCCAGGCTGACCTGGAACTCACTATGTAGTCTCAGGGTGGCCTTGAATTCAAGGCGATCCTTCTACCTTGGCCTCGCAAGTGCTGGGATGAAAGGCATGTGCTACCATACCCAACTTTGAAGTTTGTATTTTTATAAGCTTTTTGTTGACAACTTCCATAAATATAATATACCATGATCATAATCCCCTCTCAGTACCTTCCTTTTCCTTCCCTCCAAATCCCTGCCCCATTGAATCCCTTATTCTTTCCAACTATTCTTCTATCTTGATGTTATCATTTATTTCCTTCTATTGTGAAGGTCTTGTATCAATATCACTAGTCACTGTAAAGCCATGAATGCCATGTCCACTCTGTGTATGGAAAACAGTATTGTAAGCACTCCTCCCTTCTTTGGTTCTTATATTCTTTCTGCCACCTCTTCTTTAATGGTTACTAAGCAATGGAGGGTGTAGAGATGTCTCATTTGGTGCTGGACATTTTAATGGCACTTCTCAGCACTTTGGTAAGTTTGAAATCACCCAAGTGGTCAACATGACTTGCAAAGAGAAATCTTCTCTAACTGAAATTGAAGGTAGCATTAACGCATGGGCATAAACAAGTATTTAGGTGAAAATTTGGTGGGCATAATATATCCACTTATCCAGACTAAAGTAGTAATTTCCTCTTAGGGATTATGACCTCTAAAATTATAAAATTTGGTTAGGTTTAAGCACCAGGCAGGCCTCAAGATCAATCAGAGAGCAATTGGTTTCCCCAATAATAGACTTGCCACCATTACACTAGTCAGTATATTTTGCCTGGCTAGCCAGCCACAGAGCATGCAGGAACCACTGCTGGTTAAGATTGTTGATGACTTTTCCTTCAAAAGGCCGCAAAGTTCTTTCTAACATTCTGACAGCTAGTCAACAGGACAGTGGCTTCCAGCTCAGCTCCAGCTTGATTTCTCAGTGTCCTACAACCTAAGTGCATGTAATCTTCAGCAATAGGATCTTACTATCTAGTACTGGTGAGCAACCAAGAGTCTTGGCAATAGCCTGTAATGTTTTGGGGACTCCAGAGGCCTCCCTGGCCAACAATTCTCTTGTAGATATCTCACCTTTGGCACTGAATATTTTTCTAATAACAATCTATGGCTTCTGGGTACAAGATTATCCACCTCCACAAGATACTTATGCCAAAAATCTCTCTGTTTAAGCATATATTATTATTATTATCTAGTGAAGGGTAGGTTTCTTTTTTGGCTTATTTATAAATCTTACATTTTGATTAACCTTCTACCCACCCCTCATTCACTCTCCTTAGACCATAACTCTCCCCACTATTCTTCCCACACTTACAAATCTATTATATTGGGCTCTTAACCCTAACACTCTTCCCTCCATCACAGCCCCTCCTTTTTATTTTTGCAACTAAGGAAAATAGGCCCTGGGTATGAATGTCACTTCCCCCACTTACTTATGTCTTACTGGAAGTTAGTTTACTGAGCTTAATCATTGAGACTTAATACTTTTGCTCTTTCTAAACTACACCGAGGAAATTATAATGCTTACCTCATCTGGTGGTGTCATATGGCTCCACTGCTCTGTTCCTTAAAGAAGTCTCCTTCTGAATATTAAGCCTCCCCTCTGCCCGGCACCCTCTACTAGCATCTCTCATCAGAGAGAAAGCTTTTCTGAACAATTGCCTCAAAGGTGTCAGGGGATCTGGAGTATCTTCCTCCATTTATGGTTTCTGTCTTTCTCCCTTTATAAACCACTCTCACACTGGCTACCTTGCTTTTCTTTGAACATGCCAAGGAAATACTTGCTTTATTATTATTATTATTACTATTTTGCACTTTTCACTTTCCTTCGGGAAAGATCAACTACTAATTGCAGAGGTTCTACTTCAATGTCTTCACATCTCTGCTCTAATGCCAATGTTTCAAAGAGTGTTTTCCATTAAAGCCTTCAAAACCAGGAACACTCCCTACCTTCCTTTTCTTCTGCTTTGTTCTGCTAATGCAATACATGTTTGATTTTTTTAATTTTTTTCTTCCCAATTTTAACTTACCTTCCATCAACAAAAAGGAAACACCATTTGCAGCAAAAACTCACTTTGTTTACTGATTCATCCCCTGCATTTAGAACTCTGTCTAAGGAAGCATTATGCACACACAATACACATGTGTAGGTGTTATTGCTTAATTAAATGGATCCCATCATTTAGGTCACGGAGCAATGTACAGACTTAACAGGTGAACAGCTCTCACTGTTTTGTCTTTATTATAGCAGTGGTTCCCTTGTTTTCATAATTCTTCCTTCCTAACTGTTAAAATATTGTTTCAAACAGGCTTGGGTTGTAAGGCCATGAATATGCAATGCCTTAGGTTCAATTCATATCACTAGTAGTTAAATGGTCATAATAATAATAATAATAATAATAAAACTTTACAGACATTTTAAACATTTATAAAACCCAGTTTATCCCCCATATGTAAACTGATAACAAGAAAAAACTATAACAGAGACACAATCATATTGCAGAGTAACTAAATTTCCTTTATTTTCAAATGGGAATTTTTTTTTTAATTTTAAGGTAATATTTTACTCATACTATCAAATCAGTATATACAATATTTTAATTTTCTAATTAAATGCTATCTTCAAATTTCTTTATGCTGGTAAGTAGAAGTACTATAAAATATCTACTCAGGAGAACTCACTCTTTAAAACTGAGCATAAGATTTATAGAAACATCTGAATTAGATTCTTTGTAGGTCCTTGCAAGTAAATGCGAAGGCATTTTGGTTTTAAAAGTAGGTTATAATCTACTTTGATCTCAGTGAAAGGCAATCTTAGGGTTAAAGAAGGAGAATGAGAATTCAGGGGACAGAAATGAGGAATTAGTCAATGGAATAATTCATTGATCACATCAGTTTAGTTCCATGATTTTCAACTAGAGGATTTTGCAACTTTGTTAGGGATTATTTAAAAATTTCTAGAAACATTTTTGGGAGTAGCAGGTTATGTATGTGTGTCTCTGAGAGAGCCTAGTATGGGCATCTAAGTATTAGAGGCTAAGAATAAGGGGTGTGACATGCCACTAAACATTCTATGATGTCCAAAACAATCTTCATCAAGAATTACCCCACCTAGAATATTAACTGCTGAGGTTGAAAACTAATCCCTGTAAAGTGCTGTGTATGTTGCTGTGGGGGGAGGTGATGATCAAAACTCTTAACAAGCAGTGAATCCTGGCTCTCTTCCATAGATTCATAGTAGACAGAGACCCATCAAACAACCAACAAATACAACAGCCAGAGTGCAGACTGCTGGAGAATCAAGTTGCAAGCTTAGTCAAAAACACCTCAGGCTATGGGGGACAAGCATTCACATTCAAACCACCACATTCTGTCCCTGGCCCCCATATACTTATGACCAGCTCACAATGCAAATTACACTGAGACCAACTTCAAAGGTCCCCAAATTTAAGTCTATTCCAAAGTTTCCAGCCTTACCTGAGGTTTAAGACTGTCTCTTAACTTTAAGCCTTGTGACATCAAAACACAATTTATATTCTTCCAACACATAATTACATAGAGTAAGCACTGGCATAGCAAAAGACAACAATGAGTGACTAGACCAGCAATAACCATATATAACAATAACCAGCAGGCAAACATTAAACATCTGTAATTCAAGCCCAACATCCATAACAAGTGATGAAAGTCTCTGGATTCCAATCCTGCCCCTTCAGCTGGCAGTTGTTTCACAGTTCTGTTGTATTAAAAACATCTTCAGGTCTGTGCTTCAGGACTGCACACCACTATTCAACTTCATAGCTTCATACAATGGCCATACTTATCTCTACACAGAGATTTTAACAACCCTACTGTGTATAGCTCATGTCAGTAGCTTCAGTTCAGCTTCATACTAGCCTCCAGACAGGTATTTCAACCCTGCTTCACTTTGCCTAGGGCCATTTCCATAAAACAAAACCATGTTGCATATCCAATAACCCTTTTACCTGTGTTTTCCAATACTAGGTAAGTGGCATAGCTATATTTGGAAATCCAGTAGGGAAGTAAATCTTGATCTTGAAGAATAGGTTACTTCAACTTGGTTCTTACATCAAGACACCTCCTTTCAAAAGAAGTTTTATTCTTACTCATTTGAGCCACCCATGGCTTACCCTCAGGGCATCATTTCAATTGTTTCATTGCAAAACAGTCCACTTTTGATGGTGGATCTGCTTAACATTGCAACCTCGCTAACCCAAGCAGTCTGTGCTTTAGACTTGCTTGATTTTTTTCTTGTGGTAAACTACATCTTTTATCACTTTCTCTTCTCACCAAGAAAACCAGCCCATTAATTTTCAATTCAACCTTCATCAAACTCTGTGGGCATAGGTGGAAGAATGCAGCCAACCTTCCCACCAGTTGCCCAATTCCAACAAAGTAACTATTTCCCATTTAAAAGTTTATAAGCCAAGCCTTCACAGTCCACAATTCACTCTATATTTATCATTTTTAAATTCTCACTGGAATAGCCCATCAAGCTGGGTTTACAATACTGCAAGGTTTCTCCCTTCCTAGGTACCAAATCCTTCCACAAATCTCAAGCACAAAAGCTACAAAAGACCAAAACTATAAATATTGGGGAGACCAAAGATTCATCAAGGAGATAAGAGAAAAAGCCCAGGACTTAGCATGGGAGGAGTCATCTCTATCACGCCCACCATGACTTGGAGCTTATTGCAGAGAAAGTGCCAAAAAGAATTTTAATGGTGCACACCCATTACTAGATAGAGAAGCTTCTCTGTAGAGATGGACACTGAGGAATCTCAAAACTCAACAAAGCTGAAAATAAGAGACAATGAAGAACTTAACACTAAGTGAAACATTTGTATCACATCCTCTTTCAAGGCCCAGGGAACACTATGGAAGAGGGAACATAAAGAATTTAAGAACCAAAGGGTAGGAAGGAATACTCTGATGTGCTGTCCTCTGGACACAAAATGACCAGTTCATATATGATCTCACAGTGTTTGCATTACCTACACAGTATATGCAGAATGCTAAGCCCATCAAAATTTTGACATGAAAAAGCAGAGGAGAACAAAGAGGATAAGATATCAAAACAGGAGGACTGGGCTGGAGAAATGGTGTAGTGCTTAAGAGACTCACCTTTGAAGCTTAAGGACCAAGGTTCAATTCCTGAGCACCCATGTAAACCAGATGCAAAAGGTGGTGCATACACCTGGCGTTCATTTGCAGTAGTAGAGACCCTAGCATGCCTATTCTATCTCTGTCTACCTTTCTTTTTCTATCTCTCTCTCATAATTAAATAAAAAAATTTAGTTATGTACACAGTATGTATATAGCCAGGATGGTAGGTACCATCATTAGCCTGATCCATGTCCTCCCCCCTCTGTAGGGACTCTCCTCATTGGGGAATGTGGGTCATGCATTGTGGGGTTAGCCATCAGTTATGGGTAAGAGGCAATGTCTCTTTGCATAATGTCCCAACATGTGGCTCTAACCATCTTTCTGCCCCCTCTTCCACAAATTTCCCTGAGCCATGGTGGGTTTGTTTGAGGTCTACTTCAGTGATGAGATCTTGGGAGCATTTGTGTCTCTGGATATCAGGTTTGGTAGGAGTTGAGTGTTCTCTGTGTTTATCTCCTTCACCCTTGTGCTGGTACCAGGTTCACCAAGAAAGCAGCACTCTTGCTCATTTTCCCAACTACTCTTGCTTTCAGTTGGGACCCTAGTGAGGTGTGATGAGTTGATTTCTCAGGATCTGCTTCCATCTGAAAAAGAGAAGCAAACTCTCCAACAGAGCGTGAATTCAGCACCAGATACATGGGATAACCATTTATTATTTTAGAGAGAATTTAATAGGTATAGGCCCTCTTGTATCCCACAATTGGTGGGAGCTGGATAATGGCGAGTGGGCTCATTTTTGGATATGGTCCTGACTTGTTTCCCAGCTCCAAAAATGGGTCCCATTCCACTGGGGGAATCAGTTAGCTAAATCAAGAGCAGTTGGTTACCCACAATGGCTGAGTACCTCTATTGCACTTGTGTGAACATCAAGTCAGGGTATTTGCTGCTGAGTAGCTTAGACCAAGGGTTGCTTGGACAAATGTTGGTCATTTCCATCCAGCTGCTTATGTAGCACCTTCTGGCACTATGTGAGCTGTCTGGGGACTGACTCTTTTCCAGATTCCAGCTAGGTCACTCCATATTCCATACCAACAACATATGGTGTCTTCGGCAGTAGGGTCTTACAACTAAACTTTGTTGGGTCATGAAGTATTCTGACAAAAATCTATCTTCCTTTGGAAACCTTGTAGGTCTCTCTGACCAACAGTTCATTGTGGATGTTAACCACATGCTGGTACTTGGACTTACAGGCCAACGCCAAGGAAAAGAAGGAAAAAAATATCTTTTGTTGTTAATTTCTAGCAATACAGCATTGTGATCAGATATCATGCAGGAAATTTGCTTATCTTCCTAAATATATGGAAGCAGGCTTTATGACCCAGTATATAATCTATTTTAGAGAAGGTTCCATGGGCTGCTGAGAAGAATGTGTAATGTGTGGATTTTGGGTAGAATATCTGTTAGATTTAATTGATCTATAGTTTTGTTGAACTCTTACTTCCCAGTTAATTTTCTATTTGGATGATCTATCTAATTAGTCCCCAACTATGATGGTGTTGGTTGTTATTTCTGCTTTGTTGTCAAGTAGAGTTTGTTTTATGAATTTTGGTGCACCTGTGTTTGGTGCATAAATATTGATGATTATGATAGTCTCTTGTTGGATCATTCCCTTATTAAGTAAGAAGTGGCTTTCTTTGTCTTTTTTGATTACATTTGTTTGAAGTCTATTTTATCTGATATTAGTATAGCTACACCTGCTTGTTTCTTATTTCCATTTGCTTGGAATATCATTTTCCACCATTTAACCCTGAGGACGTGTCTGTCTTTAGTGGTGATGTGGGTTTCTTGAAGGCAGAAGATCGAGGGGTCTAATTTTCTGATCCACCCTGTTAGCTTATGTCTCTTGATAGGTGAATTAAGGCCATTAATATTTAGGGTAATAACTGTGAGGTTTGATTTAATCCCTGCCATATTGTTGTGGTTTGGTGTTTTCTTGGACTTTATAGTTTTTCTTGCATTCTTTGAGTTTGGTTATTGTGATCTGCTTCTTGTAGGAACCTGAGGTTGGTTATTTGATTTTTCTGTGTGGAGAATTCCCTGCAGTATTCTCCACAGGTTTGGCTTTACATTCATATAGTTGTAAAGTTGAGTTTTATTGTGGAAAATTTTTCTTTCACTATCTATTCTAAGGAATACTTTTGATTGGTACAGTAGTTTGGGTTCAAATCCATAGGTTCTTAGACTTTGCAGTGTTTCATTCCAGGCCCTTCTGGCTTTCAGGGTTTCCATTGAGAAATTTAAAATAATTCTGATGGAGTTACCTTTATATGTAATATGTTGTTTCTCCCTAGCTGCTTTTAGGGCTTTCTCTTTGGTATCAATATTTAGAGTCTTAATGACAATATGTCTTGGAGAATTTTTTCTTTGTTTCAGTCTGTTTGGAGTTCTGTTAGCTTCTTATAACTTGGTTGGACTTTCTATTGAAAGATTGGGAAAGCTTTCTTTGATAATTTCTCCATGTCTTAGGTCTGAATTTCTTCCCCTTCTGGTATTCCCATGATCCAAATGTTGAGACATTTAAGGGTATTGCACAGTTCCTCTATGTTCTGCTCACAAAAATTTTTGAACTGATTGAAACTTTTGGACTCATGAACTGTTCCTTCTGGTTTTTTTTTTTTTTGGTTTATTTTTATTTATTTATTTGAGAGCGACAGACAGAGAAAGAGGCAGAGAGAGAGAGAGAGAGAGAATGGGCGCGCCAGGGCCTCCAGCCACTGCAGAGGAATTCCAGATGCGTGCGCCCCCTTGTGCATCAGGCTAACATGGGTCATGGGGAATCCAGCCTCGAACCGGGGTCCTTAGGCTTCACAGGCAAGTGCTTAACCACTAAACCATCTCTCCAGCCCTGTTCCTTCTGTTTTGTCTTACAGTTCTGAGTTTCTATTCTCCACATGGGTAACTCTATTCTTAAGAGCTTCTATAGAGTTTTGGGCTTGTGCAATTTGGTTTGTATTTTCTACTGCTATTTTATGGTTAGTTCCATTTGCACATCATTTTCTGATTTTCTTAATGCTTCTTGGAATTTATCCTTGCATTTTTTTTTCTTTGTTGAGCTTAGCCAGTTGGTTATTGAAATACTATTTTTTTTTTTTTTTTTTTTTTTTGCTATCCTTCAGATTATTTAACTGTCTTTGGAACCCTCCTGGTTCTTTTCTATTAGGTACAATTTACTGAGGACAACATCATACAATTATCAGCCTTTTGTTGCTTTTCTGCAAGTACTGCTATTTGCTTCGTCAGTGTTACATAACTTGTATCTTCATTTTGGGGTTCTGATCCTATTTTCTCTTCTATGCTTTGATTAGAAACATCCATCATGAGACTGGGTAACCTTGTTGGATTTAACTTACATTTTATCTTTCATGTTATTCTATTTGTGCTGTGCTCTGCCCATCACAGTTTAGGAGTCTTACTTAATCAGTTAGCTGTAGTCTACCCTTAAAATGTTCTTCAGTGATTATTCCCTTTTATGTTTGCTTACAGTAGGCTTCTGATGGCAATGGAGTCTGTCTGCTCAGTGGGAAGGAGCCTGTGAGGTCCTGGTGGGGATCCACGGACCAGATGAAGAGGCTTATTGTTCCATGATTCAGCATATGGGACTGTATGGTCAGGGGACCCGAGGCAATAGGATGTAGGGAGGAATGGGCCAAAGCAGACTGGTGTTCTGGCTGGGCTGCAGAGGTGAGGGAGGATGAGAATGTGTGGTGATTCTGTGGTTCTGAAGGGTGAACGGATGGGACAGAGTCCCTTGGGACCCTGTAGCAGGGGGTGAATGGGACTGCTGGGTCCTGTGACAGGACAAGGCAGGAATATGGGGGTGCTGTGGTTCAGGTGCCATGTAGAGGTGGGGTCATGGAGGTCTCTTGTGGTGGGAGATCCTAGGGAGGGGGAAACCCTAGCTGTTGGCCTGGGTCTGTGCATGGAGGGGCATTGATATGTGGTGATCCCTGGTGGTGGTGGCAGTGGGGAGTGCTAGCCTGCTGACCTGGGTCTGAGTAAGGAGGTGTCATTTGGTGTCAAATGGGATGGCTTTTGCACATGGAGGTCCCCTGGGGGAATGCTACCCTGCTGACCTGTGTCCACGCATGGTGTTGGGGGGTAACGGTGAATGGGATGGCATTCAAGTGTGGAGGTCCCCTGGGGGAATACTGGCCTGCTGTCCTGGGTCCATGCATGAGGGTTGGGAACTGTGGCAAGTCAGATGGCGTTTGTGAGCTTGGAGGCACACATGGAGCTATGTTAGCCTGCTGGCCTGGGTCCTCTTGCCTGAGGTTAGTACAGGAGGAACCTGCAGCTGGGACTATGACTGGGGCTGCTGCTTCAGGGTACTTGGGGACTTGTGGGCTACCAAGAGCATAGGAATTAGTAGAGTCCCAACTTTGCTCCTCCATGCCCTCCCACTGGAGGTCTTTTAGAGTCTTCACACTCCTAGAAGACTCAATGAACCCTAAATGTCTTGTCTTTCCTTCCCCAGGAGGTGTGGCACAGTAAGGAAGATGCCATCTTTACCAGAAGTCCTTCAAATAAAATATTTTTAAAACCAGAATGACTACTTGAAAAGAGGAAGGTATACAATGGAATTAGAATGGGGGAGAGGGACCAAAATAATAGACCTGGAATACAATCAAATGAAAATATGTTCATGTATTAAAATTCTCAAAAAAACCTTTTAAAAATGAAAATCTAGCCTCTTCCAGGCTCATGAGCATGCCTGATGCTATTTTCAGTATTGTAACATGGAAACCAGCTCCTAATTTGTTTATCCTGAGTCCCCTTGGTGTTACATATGTTATGTACCATGCTCAATTATCTGTCTTCTCTTGGGCTTCTCCAATGACTTACTTAACTGCAAAGGTGAGACTAAGACCTGTGTCTTCAGATTCCAAGCATGACTTTTCCTGCCACAGTATCACTCCATGCAATGTGTCTGGAGTGCATGTGTTTCTCACATGCTTCTTTGCTAGGAAGGTAATATCCTGTCATTGTCTCTGTGAAGAATAAAAAGTCCTGGCAAAGAAACTCATTTTGTCTATAGTAACTGTCCTCCAGTCTTTTATACCGCTGTGTGCTGCACACAAACATCATAAAGCAAGTGAATATTCCTCTCTTCTCTGAGCTCTGGTGAGCTTGAGTCTGTTCCTTGAGTTTCCTGGTATACTAAGTACTGGTATACTGAAATAACTTTTAGGCTTTACTCATGTTAAATTTATTTTAGTATTGAAATGTGTATTCTAATCTTGATTTTAAAAAGCTGTGTAAATAGGATATAATGTCTACCTATCTATCTATCTGTGTGTGTGTGTGTGTGTGTGTGTGTGTGTATTCTTTAATTCACTAGGTAACTCCCAAGTCTACAACTATTAAATAGTGAATGAGATCCCATTTGCCAATTAAAACTTCATACTTGTTTACAATGCCCTTGTTCCATAAGCAGTTGTTTATTGATTTCTGAGAGAGCATATCATTTTGAATTGGTAAGAATCAAATCCATCTTGAAATTAAAATTGATCAAATCACATTGTAGTTTTTTGTTATTAATATTCTTGCCCTGAAGTATTTCATTGGTAATGGAAAAATATTAAAGATTTCAAAGACTGGAGAGACTTGGGATGCAGGTTACTGGGGCAGTTCTGGTTGAGCAACTGATTGTTGCCACATTTATTAAATGGATTCATCATTTTAATTTACTGAAAAAAGCTGTTAATTTCCCAATGGGGTTTTAATCCACCAACAGTTCCTCAACTGAGGATTAAATTCAACTCTTACGTTTCAGATTACCAAATGCCTTACAGTTTGCATTCATTCATCCTTTCCTTGTTTCTACTGCCACTTCCTAACCAAGACTTCCACTCCTCAGCTCCCCAGAATCCAAGCCTGGAACTCCAGTTTACCAACTTTAGGCTCCAGCAAATCCCACGTCCCACCTTCTGCCAAACAAAAACAAAAACAAAAACAAAAACAAAAACTTTGTGTCATGTCAGCAACACCAACATCCTGACAGTCACAGATATTTAATCTTAATTGTTAACTTTACGGATTGGGAGACACCCCAGGGAGTAGTCAAACAGACCTCTGGATGTGTCTGTGAGGGTATTTCCAGAGACAGTTATGTCACAAAGACTCTGACCTAATCATTGCATGAAGACCTTGATGGGACCATGACATGATGGCATTACTGGGAGGTGATATAAAGTAGAATGTGTAGTCTATTTATAAAAAAGAAGCCCACTAGGAAGCTGTATCTTGCCCTGATTTCTTCCTGTGTTTTTTCTCTATGCTTTCTGTCTATAATTAAAAAAACAAAAAAACAAAACCTTCTCTGCATTGTTTCTGTGTGGAGTGAGATGAACATCTTCTTCCTCCACACATTCCTTCCACTGTGATGTTCAACCATTCCACACACCCAAAGGAATGGAGACAGCCAGTGGACTAAGCCTTATGAAACTTTGAGCCAGAATAAATTCTTCCTCCCTTAAGTTGCTTTTCTCAGGTATTTCGTCATAGTAGCATAAACTGAATTAACATACTTGTCTTAGGGTCAGTTGTTGCCCTATTTCTCATACATATTGTCCACTTTGCTAAACTTTCAGTGGAACATACTTTCCTAGAATCTCATATCTTCATGGCTCATGTAGCAGTAACAATCATTTGCAGTCAATTAAAAGTGCCACAAGAAGGCTAGAGAGATGGCTTGGCAGTTAATGCACTTGCCTGCAAAGCCAAAGGATCCAGGTTTGTTTCCAAAGGGCCCATGTAAAGCCAGATGTACAAGGTAGCACATGAATCTGGAGTTCATCTTCAGTGGCTAGAGGCCCTGGCACATCCATTCTCTCTCTCTCTCTCTCTCTCTCTCTCTCTCTCTCTCTCTCTCTCTCCTCTCTGCTTTCTTTTTCTCCCACTTTCTCTTTCTCTCTTTCAAATAAATAAATAGGATATAAGGGTGATCTGAATACGACATCTCTCACCCCATTGATCACCAGTGTTGATTCAGCTGGTCTGGCCTATGTGGGTGTTCCCTTCCTACTTCAGTGCTCCATGTGCAATGTGCATTCCTCCTGAAGCTGCATGCTGGGTCAAAGAGGATGACCTTCCCCCAATAGAGGACTAGTCTTCGGTCAAGGGTATACAAGTAGTTGTGCTCCCTGCTAGAACCTCCAAACAAGATCTAGTCGTCCAACTGTCCTAGTGCATTGTCTTCAGATGTGTTGTCCCCAGTGTGAATACATCTTACTTTTTTGTTGTGTGACAAAATTTCCTAGGAATCATACAGTTTAGAAAAATGATATTTTTTCATGCCATGCTCATAGTGCTAATAACAGTGTAAAAAAACTCAATAAAATTTTCTAATTCACTTTTCTTACAATTGTATTGGGGTATAATTGAAAATAAAAATTGTATATGGGTTATAAAATGTTATATTGTGATATACATATGTATTTTAAAATGACTACCACAATCAAGCTCATAACATCTCAATATGTTGTCACGTGTGTGTTGAGAACATTGTGTCTACTAACTTAACAAATCTCAAGAACGTAACAATGTATTGTTAACTATAGTTACCATGCCATTCACTGAACCTCCAGAATGTAGTCATCCTGACTGAAACAGCAACTTTTTTTTTTTTGTAGATCCTTAATGGTTTCTTCCCTTTTTCTTTTTTTTTTTTTTTACCAAAACTAAAAATTTTGAGCCAATGTCTCCCCAACCCTCATAAACCAGTCCCTGGAAATCATAATTCTACTCCCTGCTTCTATAAGTTTCACATTTTAGATTCTATGTGTGAATGTGATGATTCCACATTTACCTTTCTATGTTTGGTAAACTTCCCCAAGTCTGTATATACTGTCCTAAATGGCAGAATTTCTTTTTGGTGGCTAGATAATATTTCATTGCAATATATGGTAAATCACATTTCAGTTTCCTTTTATCTGCCAATGGCTACTTATATATATATCTTTTTCATATCTTGGCTGCTATGGGGAAGCTAGAGGGAAATACAGGCTCATTCACATTGGTCTGTGCAAGCCTTGATATGACACTGAAATCCCATAACAAAAGCAAACAGATGAAGGAGACTGAGCTAGGCCAAAAGACTAATGAACAAAAAAAGACAACCAGCAAAGTGAAAAGCTGGAGGACTGGACAGAAAGATTTAAAAACCATATCTGATAAGAGGTAAAGATCTCACATATATATGCAACACAATGCATGACTCATATACCTCAACAAGGAGAGAGCAGGGGGAGGGTGTAGGACATGGATGAGCCTAACAATGGTACCAACTTGACTGTATTCACTGAGTACAAAACATATATATATATATATATATATGGAGAGAGAGAGAGAGAGAGAGAATCAACAAGCTGGCCATATTAGCACATGCCTTTAATCCCAGCAAATGGGAGGCAGAGGTAGGAGAATCATCATGAGTTTGAGGCCTGAGCTGGAGTGAGACCTTGAAAAATCAAAAAATCAAAAAAAATTAAATTAAATTAAAGACAGACTTTATGAAAAGTATAGAATGAATAGAATTTCCCTACCACCTCCTTTCCATACAGCATTTGAACATGTCCTAAAGAATTGCTTTGATGAGATTAGTGTAATCATATTTTCTTTTCATATATTTTAATTCTTGGAAGGTAGAAAGTTGACATAAAATTGAACAGAAAATTAAGAACACTGGTTTAGTCAGACTTTCCACTGATGTGACAAATACCTGAGAGAAGCAGTTTAAAGGGAGAAGATTTATTTTAGCTCATAATTGTAAAGCTTAAAGTCCACCACAGTACAGTGTATGTGAGCAGAAGCTCATATCATGGCAGAGAGAGAGAGAGAGAGAGAGAGAGAGAGAGAGAGAGAGAGAGAGAGAGAGAGAGAGAGGGAGAGAGAGAGAGAACCCCTGTGTGATGGTTTGATTCAGGTGTCGCCTGTAAACTTAAGTATTCTGAATGCTAGATTCCCAGCTGATGGAGATCTGAGAATTAACACCTCCTGGAGGGAGTATATTGTTGGGGGCAGGACTATGAGTGTTATAACCAGTTCCCCCATGTCAGTGTTTGACACACTCTCCTGTTCCTATTTTCTACCTTATGTTGGCCAGGGGGTGATGTCCACCCTCTGGTTATGTTGTCGTTTTCCCTGCCATCATGTAGCTTCTCTCTCAAGCCTGTAAGCCAAAATAAACCTCATATTTTTCCCACAAGCTACTCTTGGATGTGTGATTTCTACAAGCAATGCAAACCTGACTGCAACACCCTGTATTATTGTGTTTGCCCCTTTTCCATTTCCCCTCTTTAATTCCATCTGAACCCCAGTTTATGGACTAGTGCCGTCCACATTCACAAACATCTCCACAAGTGTGCTTTATTAATTTAGGCATTTATTTAGGGGTATGTACATCCTTACATGAATGTACTGTGTGGGAACACACCTATGAAGGCAGAGGATGGTCTCAGGGTTTCATTCTTCATGTGCCGGTCATCTTTTATCAAACAGGATCTATTGCCATCCTGGAGCTCACTGGAGTAGGCTAGAATGGTGGCCAGTGAGTCTTAGTGCTGGGATTACAAATACAGACCTTTCTTTTATTTTAATGTGTGTTCTGGTAACTGAATTCAGGTTCTCAAGTTTGCAAGGCAAGCACTTTATCTACTAAGCTATCTGATCAGCCACTCCTAGGTATTTCATCTTGAAAAGAATATTTTTGACAATTTCACACATGTGTATAACATATTTTGATTTTGTTCACATCCATCTGGCCGGCTTTTGCCCTAACCCTCCTACTCTGATTGACCTTTTGTCCAACTAGTTTCTCTCCTACTTTCATATCTTTTTCCTTTGTAGTCCACTGAATTTATCTATGGTTGCTTACATAAACATGATTGAGAGGTATTTGTTACAGCATGAATTATTGTGAGTAACTCATCACTGAATAAAATAATACCCACTCAACCAGACCTCACAGTGACATGATTGCCACACAAGAAGACCTGTATAATAGTGAGCTCACTGTCATTCCATAAGGGATATGGAGGAGGGAATGAGGCCCCCATGATTCCCTGAGGAGTTTTTGCCAGTCAGTGGTTGCTAAGGCAGTGGGAGACTTTTTTTTTTTTTTGCAATGATATAGCCACTGGTAGGATCCATGTATTGTCATAAAATATCTTCCACTCATGCTCATCCAGGCAACCCTAACTGAACTCAGTAGGTCACAGACAAGAAAATAAAAGATAAACCTAGAAGAAGGACCAGTTGGCAAGAAGGAGGAGTTTAGTGGAAGGAGGAGGAGAGACAAGGAAAGTAATAGGAGAGGATTATGATATGTGTGTGTGTGTGTGTGTGTGTGTGTGTGTGTGTGTGTGTGTGTGTGTGCGTAAATTGTTAATAAAAATAATCTTTTAAAATGAGTAATCATCACACCAACCATACATCCTATGTAAGATTTCTTGATCCTTTGAAGCTTGTAAAACATAAGGAATATTGTACAGTTTTTCTTCTTACAGAAGACATATTTTTCTGACAGATCTGGAAAAGTGGTCAAGCCATGAGTTTGTGTTTGTAATTGTGAGCCCATAGAGAAGGGAAAAAAATGAATGTAAATTTGAAATGTGAAAAGAAATTACATATATAGCATCAAATGTTGTTTCATAAAATGGATTTTTTAAATATTTGTGTGTATTTTGATAACTGATAGTGACATTTAATAATCCGGAAATATTAAAATAGAAGCTAAGGGCTGAACAGATAGCTCATCCATTAAAAATTCTTATTTGCAAAGCCTAACAGCTAGGGTCCAATTCCGCAGTACCCAGATATAATCAGATGCACAAAATGGTGCATACATCTGCAGTTCATTTGCAGTGGCAGGAGGGGCTGGTTCATCCATACTCACTTTCTCTGTATCTACCTATTTTTTATGTCTCTCACTCTCTCAAACAAATAAAATGTTTTATTTATTTATTAAAAGAGAGAGAGGAAGCCAGAGGTAGAAAATGGACATGTCAGGGCCTCTAGCTACTGCAAATAAACTCCAGACACATGTACCACCTTTTCCTTACAGTAAGTTAATTTTCTTGGAGAATAGCCTTTCCTGGCTTATTTCAGAGTACTCAACTCCTTCTGTGAGTTCTCTAATTAGATAGAAAAATGTGTAAGCCTTCATGTATCACTGCCAAGGAAATAGAATCCTAGCAAAGCTACTGTGTTCTGAATTTTGATGAAATATAAATTGTGTAACTCAGTGTAGGAGATGATTTTTAATAGAAAGATTGAAAGAAGTATTAACAATAGCATGAATACTTAAATGCATGCCGTTTCATTGACATGGTTCTTTTTTTTTTTTTAAACAGTAAAATGTTCCAAAAAGTTCCAAGAAACTACATTAAACTTTCAGACAATTTTTCTTAGCTGCTAAGCTTTTCACCAATTTAAGCTAAATTTGAAGTGTTTATCAATAATATTTATTTCAATATTATTTACATTATGTTTTTAACCTATCTTTGGCTGAATACCTTTCATAAATCTTCTCATAAGTAGCTCCCATTTTCTTCTCTATTTAATTAGATATTTTCTGTGTACCTGCCTGAGTTGCTGACATCTATTATGTGAGCTTAGAAAAGACTCCTGTTGTCTCTAATGCCAGAATAGTCTGCAAGCATAGAAGGCCAGCCCTACCTTTGCATTGTTTTATTAAGTGGAAATGTCTATGCCATAGAATAAGAGTGACCATGGCAACATACAGTGGAAGAAACAATGCCCAGGAGGTGGCAGCAATTTTCAGCATTTCAATACATTTCCAAACCACAAAAGTATTTTATATGTGTACTTTCTGTTTAACCAGTTCATGAATTTAGTAACTTTTGGTAACTGACACTTTCCATTTTCTACTCTTTGCCAGTGGAAGTAAAGAAATCCTCAGGGGTCTCCATTCAAGGCTTCAGTGGGTCCTTGCCTGTCTCCTCAGCCTATCCCCAGCATCAGGCCCAAATGCTTATGGTGAGCACTTGTGAGATCTTTGTGATATCTGTATTCACCTCAGGTTCCCATCTCCATCCCTGTAACAAAAGATGTTGATTCTTATTCTAGTGAGAAATTGACATTCTTTGCACAGTAGAAATTTAAACAACTCATTATTTTTCTTCTCAACTGCTGCTATTTTCCTAAAAATTTCTATTTTTATTACATGTATTTTTATCTTTTGTTATAAAAATCACTTCCATTTTGAAATATATTTCAAATATATATTGAAAATTATGTTAATATTTTTGACATGTGTGGATACATGGGAAAATGATAAAGGACAGAAGATAGATAGGTGATAGGTAGATGATAGATAGATAGATAGATAGATAGATAGATAGATAGATAGATAGACAGACAGACAGATCTAGTTCCTGGAGCATTGTAGTAGCTTTCCTTTCTCTTTTTTTCTTTCTTTTTGTTTGTCTTTCTTTTTTTTTTCTCTCTTTCCTTTTTTTTTTCTTCTTTTGAGGTAGGGTCTCACTCTACCCCAGGCTGACCTGGAATTCATTTTGTAGCCTCAGAGTGGCCTCAAAATCATGGCAATCCTCCTACTTCTGTCTCCCAAGTGCTGGGATTAAAGGTGTGAGCCATCATGCCCAGCTCCAGTAGCTTTATTTCTAACAAAGAAAAGTTTTGGAGAGTATTAAGATATTGGTGATGATTTTTTTTTTTAATTTCAGTGAAGATATTTTGTGTTAGATATGGACATCTTTAATAAGTAAAAAACACATGTTGGTACCATCCTTTCCCTCCTCCCTGCCCTTTTCTGAAAAGGCCTTCCTCACTGGGGATGCAGGTCAACCCTATGGGGATGCATTATGGGGGGAGAGAAGCAATATCTCTGTGCAAAATGTCTCAACTTGTGTCTCTAACAATCTTTCTTCCCCCTCTTTCACAAAATTCACTGAGCCATGTTTGGAGCCTTTTAAGTCTACTTCAGTGATGAGCATTTAGGAGCCTCTGGATCTCTGGTTTGGTGGGTGTTGGGTGTCCTCAGTGTCTATCTTCATCACCCTTGTGCTGATATCAGATTCACTAAGAAAGCAGTATTCTTGCTCATTTCCCAAATTCTGCTGCGGTTTCAGCTGGGGGCTGGGGTGGAGTGCACTGAGTCTTTTATCTCCTCATGTCCTACTCCCATCTGAAAAAGAGAAGCAGATTCTCGACCAGAAGATGAAGTCATCACCAGTTAAATGAGATAACCATTATTAATTTAGAGAGAATTAAAAGGGTGTAGGATCCTCTTATAGCCCAAGATTAGTGGGATCTTGACAATGGAAATTAGAATCATTATCTGCATATGATTCTAATTTGCTTCCCATTTCCAGATAGGGTTTCCTTTCCACTAAGTGGATCTGTTAGCAATCCAAGAGCAGTTGATTGCCCATCATGGCTGTGTGTCACTATTGCACTTGTGTCAGCATCATGTCAGATTGTTTGCTTCTGAGTTGCTTACACTTTGAGTTGCTTGGAGAGACGTTGGCCACTTTCCCTGGGTAGCTCATGCAGCACCATCCAGCACTAGATGTGCTAATGGTTGGGGAACTGGCTCTCCTCTAGATTCTAACAAGGTCTCTCCATGGTCCATGCTGACAGTTTATGGTGTGTTCAGCAGTAGCATCTTACCATTAACCTCTGGTGGGTAAGCAAGTGCTCTGACAGAAGTCTGTCTTGTTTGATTTGGGAGATCTAGTAGGTCTCTGTGATCAAGAGCTCATTGTGAATGTAGGCCACATCCTGGTACAGAGAATTACAGGCCAGCGCCAAGGGAAAATAAGAAAGAAAAAGACAGAGAAGAAAGAGAAACAGGGGAAATTTGAGGTTAGGTTTCATCTCACCCTCTCCAGGGCTCTTCAATTCAGGTGCTCCCCATAAGGTCCTCTTGAGGGTTCCACCTTTTGGTCTGACTTCCAGGATATAGGACTCTATGGTACCAGTTCAATTTTGGTTCAGTTTTGTGTGGCTCACATCTTTCCCCTTCTCCCAATTCTTTCGCTCTCTATTGTCCATGCCTCAGGATGCTATTGAGGTCTGTAAGCAACTTGGGTGATCCAGGTTAGGAATGACAGGTGAGTGAGACCATGTGACAGTTATCTTTCTATGATTGTATCAGCTTGCCTAGAATGATCTGTTCCAAGTTAAACTACTTTTCTACAAATTTCAAGGTGTCTTTTTTTTTTTTTTTTTTTTTTTTACTGCTGAGTAGAATTCTATCATGTAGATATTCCACAGCTTGATTATCCATTCATTTAATGACGGGCAACTGGATTGATTCCAGTTTTTAGCTACTATGAATTGAACAACTGTAAACATGGTTAAACAAGTATCTTGGAGCTGAGATGTGGAGCTTTTAGGATAAATGCCCAGTAAAAGATAACAGGGTCTGTTGGTAACTCTATATTCATCCTTTTGAGGAGTCTTCACATTGATTTCCATAGTGGTTGTACCAGATTACATTCCTACCACAGTGAATGAGGGCTACTATTTCTTCACATTCTCGTGAACATTTTTTTTTCATTTAATTTTGTAAGGGTAAGGTAGAATCTCATAGTTATTTTAATTTGCATTTCCCTAATGTTAGGGATGCTGAACATTTTCTTGAGTGTTTGTTAGTCATGTAATTCTTCCTCTGAGAACTCCCTGTTTAGTTCTCTGCCCCATTTTTGGAGTGCATTGTTTGATTTTTTTTTTTTTACTGTTTAGTTTTTGTTTTTTTTTTTCTTTTAGTTCTTTATAGATTCTAAATATTAGGCTTCTGTTAGTGGTATGGCTGGCAAAGATTTTCTCCCATTCAGTGGGTAATCTATTGGCTCTGCTTATAGTATATTTGTCTGTTCAGAAACTGTTTAGCTTCATGAGTTCCCACTGGATGAGTGCTTGCTTAATTTCCTGGGCTCCTGGGGTTTTGTTTAGGAAGTCTTTTCCCAGTTTTCAAGGGTTTTGTTCAGGATCTTTGCATCTAAGTTCATTAGGGATATAGGTCTACAGTTTTCTTTCCTTGTTACAGCTCTGCCTAGTTTTGATATTAGAGTGATGCTGGCTTCATAGAAAGAGCCAGAGAGGATTCCCTGGTCTCTGATTATGTGAAACAGTTTGAGAAAAATTGGTTTCAGTTCTTCAGTTAAAGATTGATAGAATTCAGCAGATAAGCCATCTGGTCCTGCACTTTTCTTCTGGGGGAAGTTTTTGATTACCTTTTCAATCTCCATGGAAGTAATAGGTTTGTTTCAGAGGTTAATCTTCTCTGAGTTTAGTTTTGGTAGGTGGTACATGTATAGGAATTCAACCATTTCTTCCAGATTATTTAATTTTGTGGAGTAGAGTTTTGGAAGTATGCTCTGATCATTCTTCCACTTTAATTGATGTCTGTTTTGATCTCTCCTTTTGCATTTCTGACTTTGTTAATTTGAGATGACTCTCTCTCTCTCTCTCTCTCTCTCTCTCTCTCTCTCTCTCTCTCTCTTTTTGCTTGATTACTTTGGCCAGGGTTTTGTCAATCTTGGTATTTTTCAAAGAACCAGCTCTTCATTTCACTGATTATTTTAAATTGTTTTCTTAGTTTCCAATTCATTAATTTCTGCTCAAATCTTGACTACTTCTTTCCATCTGGACTGCTTTGGGTTGTATTCTTCTTGTTTTTCCAGCCCCTTTAGGTGGACAGTCAGGTTATTGATTTGTGATATCTCTGTCTTTGTAATGAAGGCATTTAGGGATATGGAATTTCCCATTATGACTGGCTTCAATGAGTCCCATAAGTTTTGGTAGGTTGTGTTTTCATTATTGTTCAAATCTAGGAATTTTACATTTTCTTTTTTGATTTATTCCATGACCCATTCATTGTTTATAAGTGCATTGTTTAGTCTCCAGGAGTTGCTGGAGTTCTTGATGTGTCTCTTGTTGTTAATTTCTAGCTTTAAAGCATTGTGATCTGGCATGATGCAGGAAATTACTTCAATTTTCCTGACTTTATGAAGGCATGCTTTATGGCCCATTATATGGTCGGTTTTGGAGAAGGTTCCATGGGCTGCTAAGAAGAATGTGTGTTCTATAGAGTTGGGGTGGCACTTTCTGTAGATATCCATTAAGTCTAGTTGATCTATGATGTTGTTGAGCTCTATTATTTCCCTGTTGATTTTCTGTTTGGATGATCTGTCTATTGATGATAGTGGAGTATTGAAGTCTCCAACTATGATGGTATTGGTGTTTATTTCTGTTTTATTGTTGAGTAGATTTTGTTTTATAAACTGTGGTGCCCCTGTGTTTGGGGCATGTACATTTATGATTGCAATCTGTTCATGTTGGATCATTCCCTTCAAGAGTAAGAAGTGGCCTTCTTTGTCCTTTTTGATTACTTTTGGGTTGAAGTCTGTTTTATGAGATATTAACATAGCAACACCCACTTGTTTTTTATTTCCATTTGCTTGGAATATCATTTTCCAACCTTTCACCCTGAGGAGGTGTCTATGTTTAGTGGTGAGGTAGGTTTCTTGAAGACAGTGGATAGAAGGGTCCAGTTTATTGATCCATCCTGATAATCTATATCTTTTGATGAGCAAGTTAAGACCACTATTAGTTAAGGTTATTGCTGTGAGACTTGAATTAATCCATGCCATGATGAGGTGTTTTATGAAGTTGGGTGCTTACTTGTGTTATGTACTGTTTTGAGCCTGATTTATTTTGGTTATTGTGATCTTCTTGTTGGCTCTTGCGATTGGTTGGTTGACTATTCTGTGTGGAGTATTCCATCAAGTATTCCCTGTAGGTTTGGCTTTGTGTTCATGTAATCACAGAGTTGACTTTTTTCATGGAAAGTTTTTCTTTAACTATTTATTATGAGGGATACTTTTGCTGGGTAGATAGGTTGGGTTAGAAGCCACAGTTTTACAGACTTTGAAGTATTCCATTCCAGGCCCTTCTGGCTTTCAGGGTTTCCACTGAGAATTATGGCACAATTTTGATGTGATTGCCTTTGTATGTTGTGAGTGGTTTCTTTCTTGCTGCTTTTAATACTGTCTCTTTGTTTTTATTATTAAGAGTTTTAACTTTGATGTGCCTTGGACAATTTCTTCTTTGGTCCTGTCTGTTTGCTATTCTGTGGGCTTCTTATTTCTGGATGGGCCTCTCTTTTGAGAGATTCAGAAAATTTTCTTCAATATTTCTGTTGAATTCGGTCTCTGTGCCTATGGCCTGGATTTCCTCTCCTTCTGGTATACCCATGATACAGACATTTGGTCATTTGAGGGTGTCCAATAGTTCTTTCATATTCTATTCACTTGAATTTTTGAACTTAGTAAAGTTTTTGGCCTCCCAGTGAACTTTTCCTGTCTTGTCTTTCAGGTTAGAAGTTCTATGAGGTGTTCCAGAGATGTTTTTATAATTTGTACTTCAGTTTCGTTTTCTGTTATTTTGCATCATGTCCATATCCTTTTTGAGGTACAATTTCAATTCAAGTTCTGATTTCCTTGATGCTTCCTGGAGTTCATTCTTGCATTTGATCAAGTCTTCATTAAGTTTAATCAACCGGTGGTTGAGGTCTTCCATTTCTTGACTTACCTTCAATTTATTCATATCTCTTTGGGGAATTCTAACATTTTCTTCAGTCAAGTTAAGATTCTGTTCAACTTCATTGATACGATTGTTGGTTCTTTGATGGTTTGTTTCCAGTTCAGCAATTTTTTTGATCAGGGTCTCATTGTGTTTTCATTTTGGGAATGAATTTCTATTGATTTCTCTATGATTTCACTGGAGGATTCCATTATAGGACTAGGCATCTTTTGTGGAGATCTCTTAGTTTTCTGACTTTCGTTGGTGTTTTGGCGATGTTGTCTACTCATTTTAGGAAGACTCTTTATTTTATTGAGAAGGAAGCAAAGTTTTTGTCCTTTAGCCTGTGCATCCTCTGAATTGGGTGAACGGGGATATTGGTACCCAGTATCCAGTCAGGATAACTGAGCAAAAGGCCTAATTCCACAGCTCACACAGGGAAGAGGCCTCCCCAAGCAAGGGACAATGGGACCTACAAGGACCAGGGGACTGGAAGGAGCAAGGAAACAGGGATCTGGCCTACATACTCCATGTCCCACCCTCCAGCACACAAAATGTCTCAGGAAACTTGGTCCAGGGAACGGGGGGGGGGGGCAGCCAGGAAAGAGGGGACTGTCCTACTCACTTCATACTGTGGGGCCTACCTGTACACTGTGCAGGGAACCCAGTCCAAGGAGATGTGAGGAGCCTAGACCCATTGTCTGCCCTACTCACTCCAGACTGCCAGCCTCTGCTGGGGAGGAGGGAGGAGCTAGGAAATAGGGATCTGACCTATTCACTCCAGACCACAATGCCTGCCAGCACATTGTCTGTGCAGGGAACTCAGACTCAGGAGATCAGTGATGATCTTTTCTCCTTCTCTATCTACCAGTTCCTCAAGTTAATGGTAGATACTTGAACAATTAAAGCAGCAAATATCAGTTATTTGAGAGTATGATTTTATAGGCCCACTACAATTATTCTGCAAGCCATTTTTAGTTCAGGCTTCTGTAAAAATTTTTCATTTCCAGGGGACTAGAGAGATTGCCTAGTGGTTAAGGTGCTTGCCTACAAAGCCTAAGGACCCAGCTTCAATTCCTCAATACCCACATAAAACCAGATGCACAAGGTGGCACATGTGTCTAGAGTTCATTCGCAGTGGCTAAAGGCCCTGGTGAGCCCATTCTCTCTCTATCTACCTCTTTCTCTCTTTGTGTGTCTCTCTCTCAAATAAATAAGCAAATAAAATTTTTTTAAATTTTCCATTTCCAGAGTGGGTGGTAGTGAATCCTTACTTCACAAGGTTCTGGAGGCTGGAAGTCCAAGACAAGGTATCTGAAAGCTACAAAACTCACTTCCGGGTGTCTAGAGGGCAGAGTTGTCATTACATAATAACAAGGGAGGTGGGGAGAGAGAGAATCTTGTCTCATTTCTAGAAAAGGCATTAATTCTATTCACTAATCCCATTTAAGACCTTATTATTTCCCAAAGAAACTACTTCATATTATTCTCACATTGGGGCTTGGGAGGTCAGGAGATGTCAACATGTGGATTCTGGGGAAATACAAATTTGCAATTCATAAACCATGCTTCTAAAATAATTCCAAGCATACAAAGGGCCCTCATTTTCTTTAAAAGGAAGAATATCTAATTATCTGCCATCTATCTAAATAGTCTCTCTCCTCTCTCTGTTTCTCTACTTGTCTCTATTTCTCTCTCTCTCACACACACACATACACAGACATACACACAGTGAGGTAAAGCCCAGCTTCTCTGGCTGAAGGAAGGGGTATCAATAGACTTATCCTTCCCACCCTCAAGATGCCAACATAAGTCTAACCAGTTGTATAGAAGAAAAAAAAAAGGAAAATAAGATTTTGAGTTACTGTTAAGAATTTTACAGGGCAAAGGAAGAAGAAAATAGCAATGGAGCAATTCAAAGTTACAAGTAAAAGACAGTTTCTTTTCCCTTAGGGAACCTTCTGTTAGTCCTCATATTTACACTCTGTACCTAGCAGTCCTGGGTGTCGCATAACAGTGGGGACACAGTGTGAGTGAACAGCTTCATATCACACAACGTTTTCTTCTAGCTCAAAGTTTGTAAAGTTTGTCTGCACATCAAGTGGCTCATGATATTTTTTTAGAAATGTGCACACACGGGCCACATCCATGGATTTTATAAAATCAGCCTTAGGGGCTGATCTTGGCTGGCTATAGTTCTAGGATACATCCATAAGTGGTGATATTGTAACCAGACTCCAGATCATTATAAAGAACCCCTAAATTACTTTTACTGTTTTCAAAAGGATACATGTCTAATTGACCTGTACACTCCTCAACAGTGAGTTCACTACCTCTAATCAGGTATTAGCTAATAAACCCACCACCTGTCAGACATCATGCCACACCTAAGTTGAAGTAACTCCTATAAAGGGAAAAATATGTATATTAAAAATAGAATTATTTGCTAATGCCTCCCACACTCTACTTCTTTAAGCTGTTGGGATTAGTTGCCTTAGAAAAAGCAGCTTTAGTGCTAGAACAAAGCAAAATGAATTCTAAGTGGTTAAATATATTCTATAAAACGCTAGATTTAAGAAGCTAAATTATGAGATCCTAGAATTCAGTTTAAAGTTTCTTTCAATGTAATTGCCTTTGCTTACTTCTCCAATTTCTCACAGCTTCCCAAGCCTACTCGAATATTTAAACTCTGAAACCTCTATATGCACAGCTTCTTCTGTGTGAAAAAGTCATTTCCCAACACAGGAAATTTTCTTTGTAGAATAATTCTTACTCCTTTTTTATACCGATTCTGGGCAACCCTTCTCTATGCCTCTGTGAACATGTTGAGCCCAAATTCAAGTAGTGTTGTGCTGTTTTTTTTCTATCACATTGCTTTATATATTTATATATGTAAGAACTTAATGCCACTTTACTTTCATAGATTGTATGTTCTTTGTATTTTATTCATAAATAACCTCAGCACAGCATAGTAATAAATTTACAGGTTTATCTGTCTATGTAACTAAAAGTTTTTGAGTGTCTAATTTGTGCCAGATATTGATATAAACACTTATTGCAGGAAACGTTTTTCTCCTATGGCACAAAGAACATGCATCTTCACCCCAGATAGGGATCAGATGACAGATTAAAGTGTAATTATGATCACATCAAAACCACTCTGGTGAACCAATAAGTTTATTGAGGTCACTTACAGAGCAGGATGAGGGGTTGTTTACAGGAGCATGGATGACTCTAAGGCAGTTTTATCACTAAAAAGCCCACCGCAGCATAGATGACACTCAGGGAGGGAGGAAGCCTCCTCTAGGGAGCACATTGTACAACCTGCAGGCAGTTCAGTGGGTGTGTGTCTCTCCCAAGCCGTTTTCCCTTCAGATTGCCTTAGGGCAGAGTCCTGCAAACTTTCCCTCATACTTTTTGACTTCCTGCACTCCTTTGCTCAACCAGGAGGGAGTATTTCAATTGCTAATTAACAATGGCCAAAATCTGCCCCTCAATAGTTGTTTACTGTTCCTGTAACCTTATTGTTAGTTATGTGACATTTTAAGTCTCAGCTCTCCCAGAGTTGACCTCATGAGTCTCCAGAACCTCCTTCCTGTCTTCTTGAAGAATATTTCAGTTTGCGGGAATTTGATATCCAATAGCACTAAGCTCATAAAAGTGGGCAAAAGAACCCAAGTGTCTGTCATTACGATGCGTGCTATTGAGAAATCAAATTTTTATCTGTTGGCTATGCAGCTGCTCTTTCTAGAGAACTTCCACGATAACTTACAGTTGTGTCTAGCTTATAAGTGCCCTACAAATAGATTTAAATTTTTCAGTTCACCTGAACTTAAGAGCTTGATATAAAATAAGAATTCATCTCTAAATATTTTTTAGCAAGTCAATTTAAAAAAATTCTTTCTGGAGCTGGGTGCGGTGGTGCATGCCTTTAATTCCAGCACTTTGGGAGGCAGAGGTAGGAAGATCGCTGTGAGTTCAAGGCTACCCTGAGACTACATAGTGAATTCCAGGTCAGCTGAGACTGAGATCCTACCTTGAGAAAAACAATATTTCTGATAGTAACTTCTCTTTATTAAGTAGAAGCTTTGTATCTATACATCATATATTGGTATCATTCCCTTCTTCCTTGCCCCATTCCAATGAAGGCCCTCCTCAGTGGAATTACTGGTACTCACCATGGAGTTGTGAGTTATGAGTTGTGAGAACAGGAGTTAGTCATTTTGGGGTGGGCAATACCTCTGGATAGTCTCTCCCATCCTCTGGCTCTTACAGTCTTTGGGCCTGTCTTCTGCAAAATTCCCTGAGCCTTGGTGGGTGTGTTTTAAGTCTACTTTAGTGTTGAGCTCTCAGCAACTTCTGGATTTCTGCTTTGGTGCTCTTTGTGTGTCCTTAGTATCTGCTACCATCACCCTGGCACAGTTGTCAGGCTCGCTGTGGAAGCATTGCTCTTTCTCATCTCACCAGTTCTTCTGTGGTTTCACCTGGACCCTAGCTGATATGTGAGAGGTGGATCATCTCGGGAGTCTTGTCTTGTTGATAGATTTAGGTTGTTCTTGGTTTTCACTGCCTACAATAAAAGAAAAGCATTCTCCAATGGAGAGTGAGATGAGCATAGGGTAAAGGGGATACACTTAGTTAATTAAGAGCTATTTGTTGGGTATAGATTCCCATTTGGCCAAAGACTAGTGGGATCTTCTTCTTGGAGTTCATGATACTGATCTCTATAGGATTCTGATTTGGTTCCTACTACCAGCTATGGATTCTTTTACACTGAGTGGATCTCTTAGCCAACCACAGAGCCATTGGTTACCCACATAGGTTGGGTTCCACTATTGTACAAGTGTATACATCTTGTCAGGCTGGCTGATTTCAGGAGATGGAACATGGGTCCATAGGCTTCACTCAAGTTTCTCTCTTTGTATTATCTTACCATAACCTTAGAGTATGAACTCTGGAAGCTGTATATCTGCTAGTTGATTGATTGTGGCTCAAGCAATAGTGACTTAAGAGTCCAGCAGTGAATCTTGCCCTACATTGAGTTGAGCTTATTCTGCTCTATGAATTTAGACATGACTCTAGGAGATAGTGTTTTCTAATTGTGAACACAACCATGAATCAGCTGGGAGCTGAAGAGTGAGAGGAAAGAACTGAACAAGTGTAGATGAGTTCAGAGATTTATACAGGAAATAAAGAGAACAGTGAAATTGAACAGAGAATTTGGAAGGCAAGAGAAGAAGGGTGAGGTAGGGCAAAGGGTTGGCAAAGACTAGGTTTGTGAATGTTAGGAGCAAACAAGAGTTTGATTTCTCTCTCAGGCTATATCTAGTGCCTCTGTCACTGAGCTATTTGTATAAATATGAGATATCAGTTGCTTTGTAATTTTGGACATCTTTAATTACTACTTTTCTCCCCATCTAAATAAAGGGGACCTTTTATTTTATTTTCTAGGCAGTCTCAACAAATTCATCAGAATTTGATTTAGCTTTTTCAGTGTCATAAACTGTCAAATATTAATTGTTAAGGCAATTTATTTGCTATCATCCTAGGGACAATATAGGCTAAATATACCTGTCAAGGTTAATTGCAGTTTAAAATGTGATATTATTTTCTTGGTAGAGTGCTTGTAAATTTGGGTGACAGGTCTACAAATAGCACTGTAAATCTCAATTGTGTTATAACTATGTATTATTTACATGGTGTCTTTCAATTGAGTCTATTAAAACACATGAGCTCTTCCAAATGATTATTAGTAATATGATTATACAGAGTTTCTGAAATGGTGAAATTATGAGAGTAACCCAACACAATATGTAATAATTACAGAATTTCATATTTATCAAGTCACTATGTCATAAGCACTGTATTTCTGCTCCTTATCTTAACTTTCAGAGATAGGAAGTCATTTTTATCTATTATTTGTACTATTTTTAAATCCTCATTGCTTGATAATCTGACTCATAGTTTTATAGGTGAGAATACTAAAGGCTAGAGAATCTAAATGATAGATATCCATCATAGGTTTATTTCTTTTATTTTTTTAATTCTTAAATATTAGCTCAGAAAGATGTACATATGGACTTTGGTCTATGAGATAGGAAGGGTGGCCTTATGGCTAGGAGTTGTGCCATGATTAAAAGTTAAGTTGAAGTTTAGAAATAGACAAATTCTTTATTTAAAAATCATGTTTGTTAGGAATAACTAAAGCTCTTAAATTGGTCTATCCATATTAAAAAGTAAAGCTCTGTGAATATGTGCCTAAAGATTGTTAACAATGGATTCTTTTAGAGATGGAAACAAAGTAGTCAAGGGATAGTATAGTCTATTTCCTACTTAATTTAACACTTGTCCTTGTTGTTGGTATCAGTGCATATTAAGTTAAGTGAGTACCTTCAGAGGCATTCCAGGTCCTTGAGTCCCATAACAACAATTAAGATAAGTAAACATGGGGAATAGAGGAAGCTGGACTGTTTTATTAGAAAAAGATGCACTTCCATGGAGGAAGTGGTCCAGAGCAAAGTGAAAGGATGGAGACTCCTGTGTCATATAGCACAGGCTTTTAGCACGTAGCCTTAGTGTAGGATTTCCCCAGCATGCAATCTCTGTTAGATGTAGTCCTACATACAACTTCATCCAGCATGTGTTTCAATATCATCTCAACTCTCCAGCAACCATTAATTGCCAATAGCTACTCTTGAGGAGTGGAGCCTTATTTTGTGGTATAAATTTAACATGTCATAAATTCTTTTTTAAAAAGTTGAAGCTTATTTAAAAAAATGGAACATAGATATAAATACTGCTAATACTTATGTAAACATTTTCATATAGTGTGCAATGCTACACTATTTCAAAGTCAAGCCACATGGAGCTAATTGCATTCACAAACCTAAATTAAGCACCTACCATTGGTTCATTTGTTCTCACAGTAATAAAAGACTGAAGGATAGAATTTCTGTGTTTAAGGCACAATCTGAAGTACCCATGTAAAGCCAGTTGGACAAAGCGGAGCATGCTTGTGGGCTTCTTTTGCAACAGCTGAAGGCCCTGATATGCCCGTTCTGTCTCCCTCTCACCCTCTTTCTCTATTTCTCTCTCACTCTCTCTCTCTTACAAATTAATTAGTTACACACAAAAAAACTGACTTATAATTATCATATGAGCCTGGAAGATAGATGCCTAACACAGTCTACAAGGTTCATAGAAGACTTTCTGAAAAAAATTATTTGGGTTATTAATGTCAAATAATAAGTAGTAATTATTATAGTTTGAATTAAAATTTCTCAATAACTTCATATGTTTGAAACCATGCTCATTATGTAGTGGTACTGTTTGGGAATTTTGTGGAACTTTTAGAGGAAGAGACTTGATGTAAGATGTGGGAGGTATTATATAATGTGGCCCTACTTCCTGTTCATCCTTTAGTCCTCTCTTCTTTTTTTTTTTTAATTTTTTTTGGTTTATTTTTATTTATTTATTTGAGAGCGACAGACAGAGAAAGAGGCAGAGAGAGAGAGAGAGAGAGAATGAGAATGGGCATGCCAGGGCTTCCAGCCGTTGCAGACGAATTCCAGATGCATGCGCCCCCTTGTGCATCTGGCTAACGTCGGTCCTGGGAAATCGAGCCTGGAACCGGGGTCCTTAGGCTTCACAGGCAAGTGCTTAACCGCTAAGCCATCTCTCCAGCCCAAGTCCTCTCTTCTTGACTGAATGCAATGTCTCCTTCCACTCTGTGATGTCATGCCTTCCCCACCTTGATGAAAAATATCCCTTTAAGCTGTAAGCCAAAATAAACAATTTCCTCTCTTAATCTGATTCTAGTTAGGAGTTTGATCACAGCAACAAATGAAGTAACTAATACATAAATTGGCACCAGGAAGTGGGCCCATTGTAAAGGTCAATTTGATGACATAGTTCATAGACCTTGGGAATTGGTTAGCAGAAGTAACATAAAGCCCTTTGAATTTGGGGCTAGCATAGCCACAGAATGCTATAAGTAGAGTGTAAGGAGTGGCTCTGGTGGGAGTTTGAAAGAACAGAATGCTGAAAGAAACATGGGCTGTGTAGGTTGAGCTCATGAAGTTTCAGAGGGGAACAAGGACTCTTGGTAACTAGCCTAGAAGTTCATGTTATAGTCTGGCAAAGAATCTGGATTCATTCTTCTCATGTCCTGAAAACTTGAGTAAGCTTGAATCTGAATGCAGAGATAATGGACTAATTTGTTTGGCAGAGGAAATTTCCAGGTATTTGGTAAGAAAATAAGCAAGTTTGAAATGTATTAAGAATGTGCCTCTGCTGCTTAAAAACAAACAAAGACAGTAGTAATTGTTAAAGTGATTAGCACCACTGAAGAGGAACTTAGTTCTCTGGACTGAGAAATTAAAAAGGTACCATGAGGGCAAGAACCCACCCTTGGAAAACTCAAACTTGTGAGACTGTAAGTTCATTTGAAAGGAGCGAACCTGAACAAAAAATGTTAGAAAGGTCCCCTTCTCCTTCTCCTGGAAAACAACTTTCTAAGGTAGTGTTTCATCCTAGCCAGCACAAAAAGAACCACTACACCTGAGTCCAAGCAGCCCAGACTCCTCCCCAAGGTGGCAGGCAATTTTGTCAGTGTCATCCGTGTGATTTTTGTTTTACCATCGAAAGATGCAAGCTTAAGTAGGTAATGGAATCTTGTTCCATGGTTTAAAGATATGTTGAGGCTGTACAGTGTGTGGGAGACTCAGATTCTCTGCAGTGAGGCCTTTAGAGGCTGTTCTGTGAAGCAGTGAAGATGAAGCCAAGTCGCAATGGAAACTTCAGAACGTTGAAGGTGCTATGAACATGAGGCCTCTGCCCAAATCTCACCCCAGAGAGGCCATACATGTGCTACAGAAAGCAGAGCTTGGGGGTGGGTCTCCCAAGCCCTTTGAAACCCAGACAATTTCATCACCATTTCTATGTACTGGTCATGGAGCAGATTTGGTGTTGTCCTGATAGGTGTCAGGTTTTCTTTGGTTCAATTGTTCCTTTGGTTCTTTATTATTCCTTCATTCTTCCCTTTTGGAATGGTAATGTTTATGCCTTTACACTTTGGAAATATGTACTTTTTAAAACTTTTATTTATTTACTTGAGAGACAGAGATAAAGAGAGAGGGAGAGGGAGAGGGGAGGGAGAAATTGCGCATGCCAGGACTTTTAGCTGCTGCAAATGAACTCCAAATGCATGTTCCACTTTGTGCACCTGGCACATGCATCTGGGTCCTGGGGAATTGAACCTGGGTCCTTTGTCTTTTCAGGTGAATGCCTTGACTGCTAAGCCATCTCTCCAGCCCTGAGAAGTTTCTTAAAAGATTGCATTGGGTTTCAGATGGGAATTTTGACTTTTGAACAGTTCCAGGACTGGTAAAGATTGAGGACTTTTGAAGCTGTACTAAACACATTTTTCATCGTGTAGTAGGTATGAGCTATGAGGGGTGGGGCAGAACGTGGTGGTTTGAATGCAAAGTGTTGTCTATAGTATCATTTGTTGGAACACTTACTCCTCAGCTAGTGGCACTGTTTGGGAACTTTGTGGGACCTTTATAGGGTGGTGTCCTGCTGAAAAAAGTAAATTTCTGAGTGTGTGTGGGGTGGGAGTATGGTTAAGATTTCACAGTTCAGCTTCACTACCTGTTTGTTTTCTACTTCCTGGTTCAATATAATGTGTAGAGTGATCTTTCCCACCATGATGGAAAATATCCTATTAAATTGTAATCCAGAATGCACAAGTTTATTCCTAAACTTCTTCTTATTAGGTGTTAGATCACAGCCATGAGTAAAGTGAGCAAGGGATAAATTCATCAGGAAAGTCAGCCTGGAAGAACCCTCATGGAAAACAACCTAAATGTAAGACACAGTGTTTCCACACTGAAAAGCCTGTGCTTAGATGCTACTTTGGGATACTTTGGTAACAATAGTAGAGCACTTAACTACCACAAATGAGGCCCTGTGTTTAATCTCCAGAGGCAGAGAAATAAGAAGATCTTGCTGGAAAGCACTTTAGGGCAGATATGTTATGTTCCTACTATTCCCTTCCTTTTCTTGCTCTTCCCCCTTAGCCTTCTTCCCACGTATTCATAGCAGAAGAAACAATAATTTTATTTAATTAATAAGTCAGTTATAAGAAATAAGGTCAAACTATAAAAGAAAGGACCATGCAAGGGGAAGTATTTGTTCAGTGGTAGGGAGTCTCAGAGTAGAAATTAAATTGGTCTTGTATGGGATCATAACAATTATACTAGACTAAGATTGAAAAGTAGAGAAGGAAGAACTTGAATGAAATGTAAGTGATAGGACCATTTTGGCTTAGGTTACCCTTGAAGATATGTTTCTATTGGTTTTCTAGGAATGTAAAAATCACTGATTAAACCAGGTGCTTAAAGGTTTACATAATGGTATACGATAAAGATTTTGTCTTTAGTAACATACTGGAAGAGAAAAGATATATAGTTTAATAACTTCTAAAACAGAAAGAAGTTTAATATGAGAATCAGATAATTTAAAATAGTGGGTAAAAAATTTCAAGGTAGATAATATTTGATAATAGTCATAAAATAAAGTAATGGCACTTGTCTAGAAATTAGAACCTGAGATAAAAATCAGCTGAGTGGATTTAATCATTTCAGTGACAATTAAAGGAGGGCAACCAGCATTATCTCTAATGCAAAAATAAAATTGTCTACTCTAAATCATATTCTTTCTCTTTCATCCCTCTCTTCCTTCTTCTTCCTCCTCTCTTCCTCTTCTCCTTCCCCTTCCTCCTTATCTGTCATCCCTGATCTCTGAAAACCTGTCAGAAATTTTGAGGTCCTCCAGATAACTCTAACTCTGAGAAGAAACACCAGAGGCCTTACTAGAAGAATACTGAGAGGACATATTTGGGCAATTGAAAAATAAAGAAGAAAAAAATAATACAGAGTATAGGACATAAAATAGTATTAGCATCAAGTAAGGAAGAAACAGACTAACCCAAATGGCCCAACTAAACCGAGTGGCTCTCCAAGGAGACTAGGAGACTGATAGAGGATAGTATCTCAACACATGAGGACCAGAGTGTTGTAGAAAGCTATCTTCTAGTCATGGCATGATCATTGCTGTCTTGACATCAGGGCTGCTGTGATTACTTACTGCAGACCCTCACAATATTGGACCTATTAATATTCTCTCCTGAGATGGCTTACGGTGCCTCCCTGCAAAGCCTAAGGACTGAGGCCCAATTCCCTAGAAACCATATAAGTCAGATCCACATAGTGGCACATGTGACTGGAGTTTGCAGTGGCTAGAGGCAGTGGTGTGCCTATTCTCTCTCTCAAATAAAAATAAAATATTTTTTAAAAATCTCTCCAGGAGGGGAGGGAGGTCTCACAAGGCATCCATGATTGGCACATAAGACGGGCACCCATTAATGGGCGGGATTTTCCTGTGTTTGTGAGACTCCTATCAGTTGCTCATGCTTGTGTAGATAACCTCTCTCACACAAGACTAAGATGTGAACTGTACTAACATTTAAAAACTCTGCCTATCTGTTCCCCATGTACATAATTTTCTTTCTTCAGTGACTCATCTTCAAGTCTAGATTCAAACATCATATTCCTAATGAGACCTAGCCTGAATGATAAGAGGATGCTAGGCAGGAAGAAAGGGAATGACAGAACCATTTGCAGCCATCTGCTTCCCAGGCACTACTTGGGACATTTGAATATCAATATGACAGCATTCATTGGTACAAATGACTTGATCACTGGCTGGTAATATCCTATCTGATGTGTACAGGAGTGCCTCCCACACCAGGGACTCCCTTTGGAATATGTAAGTATCCATATGTTGACATCGTCTAGTCCAAATATGGATGATAGTAAATAACGCTCTTTACAAATGGTTTGATAAGAAATATGGCTAATAATAAATAACCTTTTGCAACAGGCAGTGGTCCTTCTCTGATGCAAGGCTGGAGACTCCCTGCATGACAGAGAAAAGCTTGCTTTATAACAGAAAAAAACAGGCTAAAGCTAAACCGTGAAAAGGAATACAATGCACCTGAGGACAAATAATGGAATGGAAGGAGTAACTGTCCCCTTAATGAGACATGTATGCACACACCCCTAGGTCCTCCCTCAAGGCAGCTGTTCGCAGACTCTACTGTTAGTCCACTTGCTCTCTGAGTTAGTACCTTTTTTCCATTTCCCTGGCTTGCCTTGAGCTTCACTCTCAAGAGCACCCCCAATGCAGCTGCTGCTGGCCTTCTACTGCCTAGGCCTGCCTGCTTTCCTGACTTCTGACTCAGAAAGTTAGAAGTTCTCTCTCCCTGTTTCATCCCCTCTTCCCTGAAGCTGCAGAGTTCTCCAGCCTGCTTCTCTTGCTTTCTCTCACTCCAAGACCTTGTTCTTGAGTTCCTTTCTGGGTCTGCCTTTAAATTCTTTGATCTATGAAAAGCAGCACCTGCAAAAGGACATTTAGTTGCCCAGTACAGGACTACCTTCTGCTTAAAATTGTTATCCTGTCCCTGTACTCCCTTGGGTTGTTTCTTTGCATAGTTTTATTATATATCTTTTCATATTTTGCTGTGCTAAACCAATTACTGATTATTTTATTGTCATCATATATCACTTAGCTATTAATCACTGTGACAAAATGACTAAGAAGAGTAACTTAAGGATTTATTTTGCCTCGTGCTTTAAGAGGCTTTAGTCCAAGATTAAGCCTGGAGTGTGGAAGAACATCATGGTGGAGGAGCATGGCAAAAAGGCTGTCGTGGCTGTCAAGAAGCAGAGAGAGACGGAAAGAAGGAGCCCTGGACAAGACAACGACCTCCAAGACAGGCCCTTATTCACCCCTTTTCCTCTATTCAATTTTTACCTCTTATTTTTCACATTCTCCCAATCATGCCAAGGTATTATGACCCCAACAATGTAGTAACCCATTGATTGGATCATACTGTTATGATCCAATCAGTTCCTAAAAGGTGACAACCAAGTATTGAACATAGAGGACATTAAGGATTCAAAAAAAAAAATATTTCTCTCCTCTATCTCATCATCTCTCTCTTTCTCCTTGGTATCCCAGTACTCAATAACTATTTAATATTTTAAGAAAGAAGGCAAGGGGTACTGGTATAGAAAAGCACTTTCATGGTGGGCCAAAGGGTTACAATATCAATGGAAATTCAGTGTAGAGTAGGAGAAAAGAATTCATTCAGGGCACTTGCCACCTTTTAGACAAAGGCACCCAGTTAGAGGCTTCTATAAGCAAAGCTATAAAGACCTCTGAGAAGGCTTGAAGTTTTTGAGTATGTGGAAAGGTTACAATCCCAAGTATTAATCATATTTTGTTTGATTTTCATGTTCTCTCTTTCTTACCTCTCTTTTTATTTACTTATTTATATTTTTATTTTTTGATTTATTTATATGCTTATTTTTCTTATCTCTCTCCTTTATCTTTCTTTCTTTCTGAGGGATTTTCCTCTAACTCCAGGTCTTGTTAGGGAAACTAGCAAAGAAAGAACACTGCTATGTTCAAGGCAGAGATTATCCTCTTGGAGACAGCAGTTTTACAAAACAATGCTTTATATAAAAAAAGAACACTAAAAGCTTCCAAAATATTAGACAAGTTTTGCCTAAATATACAAGAAAGAGAAAGATGAAACAGAAAAGAATAGAAGAGGGAATTTTGAAGGAGGAAAATGATAGGCAGAGATGCAGACACCCTGGAGTAGAGCAGAGATGCAGCCCCTGGGTAGAAATGTAAGGTGGTAAGAAGACATACTACACATGAAGATGTACCTAGAACTGCTTATAACAGACAGAACATGGGTAGCAAGCCCACACTATGCAAATAAGCCAAACTGTCCCATAGTAAGGGAACCCGAATGTGCCAAATCTGCGCAGCATGCATGGAGGTATTTCTCTCTCTTCCTCCCCGCTCCTGTTTCCTCCCTCAAAATGGATCTTCTCTCAACCAGTTGTTCCTGATTTTGCTGGCACTATGTCTCTGCTCAGTTCTTCATTCAGACAAATGAACCTGGAGCTGCCGGCAGGTGCTCATCCACCCAGACATCAGCCACGATGTCCTCCAGAAACCTAACTTTCTTTTATTAGGCCCCACCTGCTAAATTGACTAGGACCTTTGATGTTGCAGTCAGGTTCACATTGCTGGCAGAAATCACTCATCCAAGAGCAGCTTTGGGGGAGAAAGAGGATTTATTTTGGCTTACAGATTTGAGGGGAAGCTCTATGATGGCAGGGGAAATAATGGCATGAGCAGAGGGTGGACATCACCCTCTGGCCAACATCAGGTGGACAATAGCAAAAAGAGAGTGTGCCAAACATGGGCAAGTGGACACTGGCTATAACACCCATAAGCCCAGCCCCAACAATACACTGCCTCCAGGAGGTGTTAATTCCCAAATCTCCATCAGCTGGGAACCTAGCATTCAGAAAACCTAAATTTATGAGGGATACCTGAATAAAATCCCCACATTCTGCCCCTGGTTCCCCCCATAAACTGATAACCATACATGATAGAAAATACAATACATTAAGTCCACCTTTCAAAGTCCCTATATATATATATATATATATTTTTTTTTTATCAATCTTAATGATGTTCAAACATCCCCATAATCCATGGTCATTTAACGGAGCCATAATACCCACCCCCCAAAATACCCCAGAAAAACCATAATGGCACAGAATAAACATTCACACTGAAAAAGATGGCATTGGTCATAGCCAAGAAATATTCAACCAATACAAGATTTAAACAGGGCAAACATCAAACTCTGTAGCTCCATGTCGAACAATTCTATTCAGTGACAAATCTCCAAAACCAGTAATTCTAACCAGCAACAAGTCTCTGGAGTTCCAATTCTACCCCTCCAGCTAAGTTACTCAAAGTCCTGGAAAATTTCATCCCTAGCCATCAGCTTTCCTTAGCAGCCATCTCGTGGTCCTGGCATCTCAACTGGGTCTCCACTGCAACCCATGGTTCATCCTATGGCTTCATTGGGTCTCTATGCAGGCATCCAGCAAACCTGTTTCACACTACCCATGGCTGTTTCCAAAACGCAAGACTGTGGTGCAAACTCAATGACCCTCTTTTTCCTGCATTTCTTATACTCCACAATACCAGGTAAGGTAACAATTTGTCAATCCAGGGGCAAGGAATAAAGCAGACTTAGAAGAATAGGACACTCTTTGAGCCCTCATGCTCAAAGGTTGTAATATCTCTATTGGAGCTGAATGGGCAGAAGTTCACCCAAAGATTTCATTTTTCCTGTGTCTGATCCCTCTGCTCACACTAGTTCATTTCTATGCAATCCAACCCTGTACTAATTCTCTGGACACAGACACAATAGCAAGCTTCTCACACAAACTGATTCTAGCCCAGTCCAGCCAAAGTTCTTTTTTACCCTCATAAACCAAATCTCATAGTCCTTAGTTCCTACTGCATTCAACATAAGATTGACAATAGCAACAGGAGAGTGTGCCAAACACTGGCAAAGGGACACTGGCTATAATACCCATAAAGCTGTCCCCAACAACACTGCCTCCAGGAGGCGTTAATTCCCAAATCTCCATCAGCTTGGAACTTAGCATTCACAACACCTAAGTTTATGGGTGACACCTGAATCAAAACAATCACATCCCACTAGTGCCACAAGCTTATAAATTAAGAGTCAAACACCTGGCCTTTGGAGAATATTTAAAGTCTAAATCATATCACATGGAGGTTGGAACTAGACCTTTCTTAAATTAGGGAGTGATGCAATTCTAAGAATCAGGAGCTAAGCAGTATTCCAGAGTACTCCAGCTGATAGTTGACAATGGATTAGACTAGAAAAGTAAAGTTAATATAGGGCAATAGGATTAGTCTTGGTGAAGGATTGCAGCAGAGGTTGAGGAGATAGAGGCTTTGTAGCTAAAGACTAGTATTGAGCACGGTATGCTAGATAGTATATCACCAAAGTAGTCTGGGAAGATCAACAATGCTAGCAGGCTTTATATTGGATTTATCCTTGGCTTAGAATTATTAACTGTTCCTGTTTTGCATTATTGTTATTCAGCACATACCTAAATCTCAGTGCTCTTAATGGAGAAAAATACTTAAAAATAAGTTTGTAAATCAATAAGAAAACATAGAGACACTAATGAATGGACAGGAAATATATAGAGTTCTTAGCAAAGCAAATTCAAATATCTAATAAATGTAAGCTTAACCAAATTAGTAATGAAATAAGTGCATTTTAAGATAACAAATCAATAAGTAGCATATTTTCCTCATCACCAAAATAAGCTAAAAGTCTAGCCAGTAAAGGTTGAGAAAAATGAGCCTCGTAGGAACTGATGGTTAGCATATTAACCAACCTGACCTTTAGTAACACCTAACAAGAAATTTCAGAATATTCATAGCCATAAGCCTAATGATGCTACTTCTGAGAAACTATCTAATGATTTTAAGGGCTTTGGAAGTATTGTAAGTAACACTCTCTGAAGGCAATATCAGCCAGGCATGGTGGCACATAATGCCCTCAATCCCATCACTCAGGAGGCAGAAGTAGGAGGATTATCATGAGTTCAAGATCAGCCTGGTACTATAGAACGAGTTTCAGGCCAGCCTGGGTTAAAGTGATACCCTACCTCAAAAAGCCACCCCACCTCACAAAAACCCCTTAAAGGTAATATCATGAATTTTTCTATAAAACATGTAAATTTTATAATCTAAGAAAACATAACACTAAGAATACCCAGAACCTTAGACATGGATCTGTGTGCAAAGTTATGCATTAAAGTATTTTGCATAACAACAAAAACAAATGAAAAGAATGAGAAAGGGCTAAAGAGATGGCTTAGTGATTAAGGGACTTGCTTGCAAAGCCAAAGGACCTCAGTTCAGTTCCCCAGGATCCACGTAAGCCCGATACACAAGGTGGTGCATGCATCTGGAGTTGGTTTGCAGCAACTGGTGTGCCCATTCTCTCTCTCTCTTTCCCTTCTCTCTCTCTCTCTCTCCCTCTCATAAATATAAATAAATAAAACAAAAAATAATGAAAAATAAAGTAGTTCTGATTCCCCATAAAATTATAAATGGTTTGTGTATATGGTGGCATACTGTGTGATGATAATAATAATGATTGTGAAATTTTCTTTATTTAGGTGGGAGGGTGTCTGATGCATGCTTATTTGTACATGTGGATATGCTTGTCATGTTGTGAGTGTGGTCACACACATAACACAGTGTGTGTGTGGAGGTCAGTGGACAATCTTCAGGTGGTGTTCCATATCTTCCACCTTGTTTAGGGCAGGTTTTCATTGTTTACCACGATGTGTTCATCAGGCTAGTTGGCCCATGAGCTTCTATGTGATTCTTTTGTCTCACCTGCCTTCATGTCCTAGGCACACTGAGATACAAGTGCTAGCGTTATGGTATACAGCTTTGTGGGTTCTAGGGATCTGAATTCATGTACTAATGCTATGGGACAAGTACATTCTCTACTGAGCCATCTTCCTGGCCCAGTAGTGTAAATTTATTCATAAAATAATACAATACTCATGACATATGATCTGGGTAAATTAACCAAGGCATACAAAACTATAAATACAATGTAGTGTCACAATTCTCTCAAAATGCCTGGACAAAAACCTCAAAGATTATGTATGAAATACTAATACTGGCTAACTATAGACACTTTACAAGTAACGTGGTTTCCATATCTTTTTTCTATTCATACATGAATATATTTCAAAATAAGTAAATATATTAGGTAAATCTTCATGAAAGACAGCCTAGATGAGCTCTCAGCAAGCTTCTACAGCTTTTTATTTTGTTTTATTGTTGTTGCTTTTTGAGGTAGGGTCTCACTCTAGCCCAGGCTGACCTGGAATTCATTATGTAGTCTCAGGGTGGCTTCAAACTCATGACGATAATCTTGCTTCTGCCTTCCAAGTGATGGAATTAAAGACGTGTGTCACCATGCCTGGCTGCTTCTTATTTTTGTTCCCCAATATATCACTTTAGCAATCACAAAAATAAAGGCAGTTATTTTCTCTATACATACATACATACATATATATCCATTTAAAACATGTTCAGACTGATGTACTGACTAGTCTCCAAGATGATAAATTCAAAGATTGCAGTAAATATAAAGATGAGATTCTAGATTCTCATATAAAATTCAGTTCATACTTATCACTTTTATTTTCCTTTAATTCATATCTATAACTTCTTAAATTATAAGTTTGATCTTACCAGATATTTCTATTGCACAGAATAACTCATATAAAATAGAAGTGAGGGCTGTGGAGGAGTCTTCATATACACGCACAGTAAGAGAATAGAAATTTGTTCCCTTTTGTTAAGACATCATCATGGTTGTGTATGAAAGTTGGGATTAACTAAATCTTTGAATTTCTATCAATCTGATATCTATCAAGTGGTAGAATACTGCTCAAAAATAATTTGAATATATTATGTTCTTTATGTGATGACTTGCTATTCTTTTATTTAAATCTATCTATCTATGTGTATGTAGAGAGGGAAGAAGGGAGGGAGGGTGAGAGAGAGAGAATAGGCACGCCTAACCACTGCAAACAAGCTCCAGTTGCATGTGTCACTTTTTGCATCTGACTTTACATGGGCACTGGGGAATTGAACCCAGGTCATTAGACTCTGCAAGTAAGTACCTTAGCCGCTAAGCCATCTCTCCAGCCTTGTTATTTTTATGTGTTATCTTTTCATTATTGAACATATCAGCAATTCTAGCAAACAACAGAATTATCACCCTTGAGGTGCTGCTGTCCTCTGCCTTAATAGATCCTGAGATAATAGTCTTGGAGTTTACTATGGATGTTCACTTCTGACAAGCTCCCCAATGGCTCTGACACTACTGAACACAGTAAACATCCACCACTCGGTACTGATCATCGCATTCCGTAAGCTTAGCTTACTTAAGATAGAAAATGGTAAATTTTTGCTGATTTCATCATTTATATTTTAAGGATAAGAGCATGAGAGTGTTTTCCATTCTCTCCGGTAAATAATTTTGATAATAGATAGCAGTGGCATAAGTAACCCTCCAAATAGAAATCAGGCCATAGGTCAGATGTGTGACATACAACACTGATACTTCTGATTCCTGTTTCCATGACTGCACTACATCTAGGAGACAGAGGCAGACCTCACATAAGCATTGGGATTATGTGCTCCTTCCTCAATAACATGTACTCACAAATGAACATGGAGTTTTTGAAATAAAACTTTAAGAAGGCAAATCAGGGGATTATCTATTAAATGTGAAAATTAACATCAAACAAAGGTAACACTAAGCATTATACTCGGAAACCTGTCAGCTCACACTCTAAAATTTCATAGAAAAATCATATATTTTTATTCTGAGCAAGGTTTTAGATGGATTTCTTCAGTGTATAAGATCACTGGTATATGGACTTCTGGGAATAATAATGACAGCATAATTTTAAGTTGATCCACCTAACATTCAGGCTTGCTACATTATATTTTTATTTGATTCACAAATATGAGCATTACTGCTTTTGCTTAATGCCCATAAAAAGACCAAAGGTAAAAGTACAATGGCATTATTATTTGTGTGTTTGTTACATAACTGGCAGAATTGAATATAGAGGGTTTAATAACTCAGTTCATGGGTATAATTGAGAACATAATGGAAACCCACTACTTCTTGAGCAACAAGACACCATGGTAAAGCTTGGGTTGAAATATGGGACTGATTCTCCTTCTATGTCAGAGTGTATTAAGTATAATAAATATAGCATAAATGTTTTACAATATTTTGATGCCAGGCACAATCACTCACACTCATAGTCATGGCTACTTGGGAAACTGAGGTAGGTGGATCACTGAGCCCAAGAGTATAGGGAAACAAAATGAGCCCCCCCACTCTAAAAATGAAATGTGAATAAATAAACATGTTATGTGTCTTGAGCAATAAATGAATGCTATATAAAAGGATGCCTAAAACTGACTTTGAAAGCTAAACATATGTGATATATGTAACATATATGTATTTATAGTACATTTTATAATACTAAATTCCTAGTACATTCATTATACTAAATATATTCAGATAATAAACATAAATTTTATATGTCACAAGTAATGTTTTGCATATGATAAATTTATATCACCTGGAAAAAAGTTAAGTATATATTACCAGAAAAGTTGAAAATTCAATAGCATGAAATAACAACAGATTCAATATGATCAGCTTGGAAAATGGAACATAAAATTAAAAGAAAAGAGGGGAAAATAGGAAAGCATGCTTAAAAATAAGGCTCTTCAATATTGCAAACATGTGATCGATAGAATTTCCAGAAGGTGATAATCAAGAAAAAATAAGTAAGGAAATTATCAAATAAGGAATTCAATAAAGTTCCTATCACGTTTTGATTTTCAAAACTGGAGAAATCCACCTGAAAAGCTTTCACCAAAGGCATATGTGCCTACACAGGATTAGTCTGTCCCTTTTCTAAATTTAGTTTTGTACTGTGGGCATCAGACTTATTTCCTACACTTCCTTCCTCAACATTCAAGTGATATGGAATACAGAAAAGAAGAAAAACCCATTGTGAGTTGTGGAGAGGCTCACAGGCATTGTCAAATGTGGAGTTTCCCTGGTGATGACTACTCTTGAGACCTTCCCCAAGTGCTGCTACAGAAAGCTGAGATAATATCTGCTGACCTCAGAGGGTCCTGTCCTTACTATTCCTCAATGTTCCCAGGTAGCATCATTCACTGCATTAACCCTCCTCCTATTTAAAATATATGCAGAAAACACAGAAAATACAGAATACTTGCTACTTCTGAATAAACATAATGATAAAGAAAAAGCATCTATTATGATGGTCTTGTGTAGGTGGTGTCAGGCACTGTGGGGTCATGGATATTCAGGCCATTTTGTGTCTGGAGGAGCATGTTGTAAGGAGTTCTACCCTTACTTTGGCTCTTACATTCTTTCCGATACCTCATCTGCAATGGACCTTGAGCCTTGGAAGATATTGCAGTGCTGAGCACTCTTCTGTCACTTCTTCCCAGCACCATGATGTATTCTGAGTCATCCCAAGGTCACTGCCATCTGAAAGAGAAGGTTCTCTACCAAAAGTGAGAGTTGCATTAATATATAGGTATGAACATTAAGAGAAGTGCTTACTGGGCAGTTTGATGAGCACAAGACCATTATAATAGGAGGAAAAGATGATTACCTCAAAATAAAAAAAGAGACTGAGGGGGGAGGGGATATGATGGAGAGTGGTGATTCAAAGAGGAAAGTGGGGAGAGGGAGGGCATTACCATGGGATATTGTTTACAATCATGGAAGTTGTTAATAAAAAAATAAATGAATTTAATTTTAAAAAAGAAAAAACATCTATAGATGATGTTGGGGATAAAATGAGAGGGAAACATTCAAAATATTACTACCAAAATGCCCTCAAGTGCTCAACCTCAGATGCCAGAAGTAAATGCAATAATGCATGAAAATATGTAAGGAAAATGATTTCAAACCTAGTCTTTACCATTCTTAGACATCATTTCATAGGTAAACTGAAATGTGACCTAGAATTGTGATGAATAGGAAATGTAGATGAAGAGTAGTTGAATGTCAACTGTAGGGAGCCAGATTGTCTATGAAAGCAACAGAAGGATATGCTCCACTAAAACAAGAGAAGACACTGACAAGGAGCAAGACTAACAGCCAGATTCATGTGCAGGAGAGAGGGGAGACACCTTAGCATGCCAGCAAAGTACTAGGGTAACTGAGGACTTGCTCAAAAGCAAGAGATTAGTTGGGAGGAAAACCATACCAGGAGGGACATATGCAATAAGGCATCATCACCTGATGTGATAAATTACCTTGTAAGGTGCGCCGTTAATCTGCAAGGGTTTGGGAAAGAAATGATAATAATGTACTCGGCAAAATTATTTATTCAGAAATATTTGCTGTCTCCCTAATCTCTTCTATGGGGTAGGGGTATATTTTTGAGTTGTCAGTTTCAGTCATAGTTTGTAGTCTGCTTTCTCTATTAGAACAAGAGTAATGCAGCCAATGTATGAGGAAGACCTAACAGCTGCTGCAAGATTTTTCTAATCCATTCTTTTTGCCCTCTGCCCTGAGACAAGTAGGTCCCAACCAAAGACTGTTCCCTTGGTCCTAGAAAAGGGTCCCCAGAGGAGATGACATGCCATCCTGACATGGAAAAAAATGGCAAGAAATAAGCTTGATTTTATTTGAGGAGTGTTTATTACTGTGGTGGTCTGACTCAGGTGTCCTCCTGCAGCAGACAGCTTCAAGTCCATTGAGATGAACTTCCAGACTAGGCACAGTTATGAAGGAAGGGATATTTATTGAAGCTTGCAGATCCAGGGGAAGTTCCATAATGGCAGAAGAAGTTGGCCTGTTTTCACAAACACAGAGCAACAAGCACAAGACTAAAGGTCAAAAGCACAGCACACTTCACAAACTTCAGCTATGCACACTTTGCATATTTTTAGGTTGAAATCTGAAACCCACCACTACACCTTAAGATCTTCTCAGGACACCTCCTCCATCCAGGTGGCTGCAGATGCAAATTACAAACTAATAAAACACTGAATATATTGGAGGTCATCTATTCAAACTACCACACCCCCATAGGCTTAGGTGCTCTGAATGCTAGGTTCCCAGCTGATGGAAATTGGGGAATTAACGCCTCCTGCATGCAGTGTAATGTTGGGTGTGGGCTTATGGGTGGTATAGCCAATTCCCCCATGCCAGTGTTTGGTACACTCTCTTGTTGCTTTGGTCCACCTTTTGTTGGTCAGGCGGTGATATCCACCCTCTGCTCATGCCATCATTTTCCTCTACCCTGATGGAGCTTACCCTTGAGTCTGTAAGCCAAAATAAACCCTTTATTCTCAACAAGCTGCTCTTGGTTGGATGACTTCTGCCAGCAATGCAAATCTGATGGCAACAACTATATTATCACAATTCAGGATAAGCCAATTAAGAACATGAAAAAGCAAGCAACTTGGCAAACCAAAGCAGTAGGGACATCAACAATTACATAAAAAATCAAATGACAGTAGGCCTTTACCTCAAATGTAAACAATTCATTCATTCAACAACCATTAGCACCTCTTGATTATCACACAATGTTTTAGCTACTGGGAATTGAGAAGTGAACAACAAAGCAGATACTGCTACCACTCTGTGGAGCTAACTAGAATGTCTGGATCTACACAGTAACTGTAAGGTCAGCATGGTAATTTGAATGGATGTCCCCAAAGAGATTCAGGAGTTTTATTCAAGCTTGTAACTTGTATTTCCAGCTGCAGGTCTGGAGGAGGTGTCATTGTGAGAAAATTCTGGGGTCCAGACCTAAGGTGTTACTGGGAGCAGGTCTGTTTCCGGACTAAAGGAATGCAGAGTGCTCAAGTTCTGTTGAGATTCCCAGCATGTGCTTGCTTATGGAGTTGGAGGTGTTTTTGCTCTGCATATGGATTTGGTAAAGGAGTCCAGGTTCTTCAGCCATTATGAAACTTCCCCTGGATCTAGAAGCTTCAAATAAATCCCTTCCTCCCATAAACTGTGTCTGGTTTGGGGATTCTTCCCAGCAATGTAGAGCTGACTACAATAGTAAGTATTTAACCAAGCTAAGGGAGAAAGATATGCCATGGGGAAGGAGGCATATTTGACACAAGGAATGCATTGGCACTGAGACCGAAACACTTGAAGGATGCGAAGGTTTGAACTTTGGAGGACTGAAGAGTCATCAGGTAAAGGGAGTTAGTATAAAGGTTGTGATAGGGAAACAGTTGTCATCTTTTGAGAAGTCTCCTGGTGGTTAGACTGGGTAAAGAAGTTTGGTGAGTGACAGGAAGTGATGTGAGATTAGAGGAGTGGGCTGTTGGCAGGACAGCACTCCACCCAGCACCTTAGAGGTCACTGCAAGGGCCTTGGTTGTCAGGCTAAATAATGGGAACCAGTGGAAGACTTCAAGCAGGACTTTCACCTTCTCATATGAGTTTAAAACTCACCTGCCAGCTCTACTGAAAATCCTGTGAGTCGTCAAGGACAAAGAAGTCAAAGACAAAGAATGGGGCATTGCAAAAATTATGGAAATTACAATGTAAACATATTATTTGAAAACATAGACACAAATCACAGAAAATCTAAATCTTGAATAAGTCAATTTGCTGTTAGGAAATGAGATGTTGAATGAGGCAGGCAGGTGAGAACATGGAGACAGAAGGCAATCGTTTTTATGACAGGCCTTACAATATTTGTGTGCATATATGGTTTTGATAAATTACAAATAAATGTTGAATAATATGATCCAATGTTTTAAGAAAATGTTCAATACCTACAATATAAAGAGAAGCATACAGTAATCATGGACCATAATAGAAAATTTTCCAGATGGAAACTTTCTCAAGGAAACTGTATCTATGTTTATTAAATCTAGATTCAGCAGCAATTATAGAGAACCAAAATATACAACAAACATTTACTTTTTTCTACATATTTTTCTTAAGCAGTTTAAAACTAATAAGAAAGGCTCAAGATTTAGGAATATAGGATTCTTCTAACTTGTTAATTTATTAATACATAGATCTATTCCCAAGCATTCTTGACTATTAAAAATGCCTCTCTTGTTTTATTACTCAGTCCATGTAAGGTTCCTGTAGGGAAAAAAAAAGAAGCACAACAGTGGAATGAACCTAACAGCTGTGGGCTTGAATCTGGCTCTCTCAGCTATTAACATAGATGTCTTGTGTAAACCTTAACCAAATCAATGCTAGAGTATTATTAACTAAAGTTAGGCTCTCAAATGAAGTAGCTACAACATAAATCTAGGGATGTAGCTTAGTTGGCTGAGTTCTTGCCTAGCATAGATGAAACCCTGGCTTTGATGGCCAATACCACACAAACTGGGCATGGTGGAACATGCCTGTAATTCTAGCAGTGGGGAGATGGAAAAATGAGGATCAGAATTTCAAGGTCATCGCTGGCTACACAGTGAGTTGGAGGCCAGACTCAGATACAAAAAAAAAAAAAAAGAAAGAAAGAAAAAAAAAAGTAAATCAGCTCATGTCATTTCCAGATTCACTTCATGTTTGGACTCAGATCTCAATTCTGTGTCATAGTCAACAAGACTCCACGTGATCTGGTTCTGGTCTACCACTCCTCACTCCACTAAACTAAACTAAACTCACGTCTTAGGGCCTTGGCTCTTGCTGTTCCTGCTGCCATAAATTATCTCCCCTGATGCCCATATAAAATGTTCTCTTATTTGATTCAGGTTTATTCTAAAATATCATCTGTTCAAAAAGACAGTTGCTATATATTCTCTGTCTGTCCAAAAGCTGTATAAGCCCTGTATGGACAAGGACTATGTAAGCTTCACAGCTGTTTCCTCAGAAACTGAAAATATGCCCACCATATTATAGGCCTCAATCAATATACACCACAGGGGTAGTAAACATCATAATAGACACAGATACTTTGCACCCATTTTAATCTAAATAATCATGAATAAAAATAATAGGGAGTGAGAATGGAAGAAAGAGAGAGAGCAGGGTTCATAATTGAGAACCATGAAAGGGCAGCCAGAAGCAGGGTGTGGTGGCACATACCTTTAATCCAAGCCCTCAGGAGGTAGAGGAGGATCACTGTAAGTTTGAAGTCACCCTGAGACTCCTTAGTGAATTCCAGGTCAGCCTGGGCTAGAGTGAAGCCCTACCTTGAAACACCAAAATACAACAACAACACACACAAAAAAAAAAAAAAAAAGAAAGAAAGAAAGAAAGAAAGAAAGAAAGAAAGAAAGAAAGAAAGAAAGAAAGAAAAAGAAGAAGAAATGGGAGTTAGTGGAGGAAGCTTCTCCTAATAAAGTGGTATTCATTCAGTGGTGGTGTTTAGGGGCCTTTTTTCCTACTTTAGCGTAGATGGTGTCTATGGTAACCAAACTGAGTATGGAATCAGCATTCTTACCATTCAGGTGGTTAGACAATGCTCTTCTGATTCAAGATGCCTGGTCCAGCTATCTATACTGACCAAGTAAATTATGTAGGGCCCAAAATGTTTTTCACGTTGTACTACATACTTTGTACTTAATAGACTTGTAAAATAGACAGTTGATCTTTTTTAAAAAAAAAATATATCAGAGGAAGCTTTAGTATTTAGATAGCTAATGAAACACAAGTAATTGTTGTAAACAAATGAAATAATTTATTTTATCTTACCTGGTATTTTCAACCTAGGATCATGAATAGGGACTGAAAATAGTGTGGCTTTGGACTTCAAAATTAAAAAAAAAAATCAAAATGGCAGAATTACAAAGTGGTAAATTCAGAGCCAAAATTTTAGTGAGTGCTTCCTAATGTAACCACTGTCCTTGAATAAATGCAATAATTGAGACAGGCTGTATTTTGTCTAACTTCCAGCTTTGTGAGTTCACATATAATGCTGATCCATTATCAACACTCTACTTGGAACAGGTTGGGATAAAAGTACTGACTGATAGAACTAGTCCTGGGGTTTGTTGTTAACTTTCTGGACAAAGACAGTGGAGAATCCTTATATTGTCTAATGTAACTTATAAGCCCCCTCTTGTTACTCTAAAAGCCATTTATGCCCCACCTGTTGATTTTGCCCATAGCTTTTTCTAAGCTTTCTGTAAACTTGTAAGTGTAGCTTTATTGCTCATATTTCTAATACAATATCTGCTCCAACATCCTTCAAAGTCTGTATCATACCATAGCCTCACTCTCTGCTTGCTTCTTCTCCACCTGTGCATGCTGAGTGAGCCGCATACCCTCAGTGCCATGCGCCACTCCTTTGATCTGTAGTGCTTACTGACAACTGACCTAGGTACATGAGAAGTCATCAGCTTCCTCCTAATGGCAACCGAAGAGCTGATATGGAACAAAACCTGAAGCAGTAGTGATCTCTATGCTTCTTCTCTAATGCATAAGCAAACAATGAAGTAGAAGTTTCTTAGCATAAGTCAGAATTATTTTCTATTGCTATTAGGTGTTTATTTGAAATACCTAAGCACTTATTTTCTGGAAAATACTTGTAAAGTACTGTCAGGCAAATTACCATATACTAGATTTTTACTCAATATCAAATTAAATAAATGATGCAGATGGTCTACATGAAAATGAATCTACATTTAGATAAATTGCTAAAGCAGTTCTCCCAAAGAATACACACACACACACACACAAACACACACCTGTTTCCATACCCTAGCAGACTGATTACATTGATATGAGCTTTTTCATGTGACTTGTTTAAGTCAATAGGCTGTTAGTAAATATGATATAAGCACAGGCTTGGAAAGAGCTGGGGTAGAGAAGCTTAGACTTTCTTGCTACTCTGAAGCCTGGCTAGGCTACTGAAAGATCACACACATGACACATAGTTACAGCATACTAGATCAGGATATTTAGACTACTTGTCTTCAGCTTCCCAGCCTACTGACTATAGTTGGAGTAAGTAACCCTCAACAGGCTCTTGGTTGTCCTTTTGGGTTAGGAATAATCTTTTCCAAGTCATTAATGAAGCTATGGTACCAGTACACCATGCTATGATTTCCCAGTAATAGCGGCAACGCTAACAATAATGACATTAATAATAATTCATTAATTGAGAAAGCAGTACACATAGATGTGAGCCAGCCTGCCTTGCTTTGTTACTGTGGCCTGGGCAAAGCTCTGAACCATTTTGTCTCATTTTTGTAACCTGTGAACTAAGTTAATAGTAGTAATAGACAAGATTGACATGATGATTTCATAAATATGTAAAATGCCTAAAATGGTGTTAGCCATCTCATAAATAGTAAATGTTGGCTGTTTCTTTTGCATATTAATAAGATTTTAGATTCTGTAGAAAGTCCTTTATCCACATTAGTATAACCCATAGAGTAAGTCTCTTCCATTTTATAGATGGGTAACTCTAATTAAAAGAACTCATGTTATTGGTGAACATCAGACAAAGAAATAAAGAGGCCAGGTCTGTGATACACAAGGTAAGAAGATCATGCTCTGAGCAACTATGTACTTGTTGAATATTACACCAGATACCAATGATGTCACAAAGTGAAGTTGCTGGTCAACCTGTATGATAAATAAGAACTAAGACAACCCTGCTACCTAGCCTGTCACATTTCCCTAATTCCTAAGGCAAAGCTCAGAGGATAATGCCAAACATCTTCAAGTTACTCTAATAAGGAATAAGAAGGAAGAAAAATCTAATAAGGAAGAAAAATCAACAAAATCTATGCTTACTGACTGTATTAGTTACTTTTGCAGAGCTATGACCAAAATAGCCAAGAGAACAACTTGGAGGAAGAAAAGATTATTTGGGTTCACGGGCACAACACTGGGATGTTAGGAATATGTTGAGGATGGCATTCTTCTCTATAAAGTGCCCCGAAATCAGAACAAGAGGAAGGCAGCGGGGATAAACTGTAACATTCAAGGACATCCCCTCAGTAACCTACTCTATCCAGGTAGGCCTCATCTCCCCAAGATTTCTATCAGTTCTCAAAATAGTGCCCATAAACTGGAAACCAAGTATTCAACACATGAGACTGTAGGGTCAGTGCCAAATGTTTGATAGTATAAGTAAAATATTCAATTCCCATTAATGAATATCACTTACAAAAGCAACTCACTTGTAAAGGCAAGATATTTGAGGTAATATCTTTGATATATATGCCTTGGAAACTGAATCTCATTATATATGCACATGAAAAACTTCATGGAATGAATCCAGGCATACAGAATTGAGTCCAATTACCACTATTCAGTTTTGTTAAGCCATCTAAGCAAGTCATGTAATTTTCATCAGTATCCATTTATGCATATTCAAGACTATACAATGACAGTAGGAAATACCCATTTCTACAGTGAACTAATTAGAGAGAAAATTCAGTTTATATTCATCAACTGGGAACCTTTCTTAGATTAATTATTGATGAATTGTCCAATCAGGTGTGCATAATGCTACAGTTGCAAGTTTAGTCTTGAATAAATTCAAAAGTGGTTTACATGACAGTAGCTCTAAATGATAGGTTATACTACAAATAAGATTTAAGGGTAGCATGTTTTCTTTAAAGGATAATTTTCCTAGGTATATCTTGAAATATGTATAAGTAGCAAGTTTAATGACATTATTATCCCTTCACACATTAGTTCAAAACATTATACAGCAGTTGTTAAGGCAAAAGAAAGGAGAGAATAAACCCAAATATCTTGGAAAAGTGCTAGGAAGAAGGGAGACAGAATGAGATGAATTAATCAAAGAATGTATTTTACTTCTCAATTTTACTTTGATTATAAAGATACATAGAGTGAAATGCTGTTCACATATGTTTTTCATGTATATCAGGTGTTAATTACCAGCTGTAAGCACTGTTTATCACTATGATATGCTGTAACAAAGAGGGCTTTCTTTTCCTCCTTTGGTTCGTTCTTCCTTTCTTCTTCCCTTCATCTATTTCTCTCATAATCCCTCCATTGCTTTTGTCCATTTCTCTTCCTTCTTTTTCTTTATTTCTTCTTCCCTTTCTCTCTTTCCTTTGTTTTGTTTTTTCCCCAAACTGTATTTCATGCATAAGTTTAGAGAATAGATAAGGCATATGAATTAACATTAAATGTTTGCCAGTTCTGGTTCACTTTATAATAGACCAAAGAAAATCACTGTGACTCTGATGGAATGAATGAACAATAGAAATTGAGTGAGTTCTGTCACTGAGGCAGGAGTTTCTAAGTTGGGAGACTCAGGAACCATGGAGCTTTGAGTTTTGTCTGTTTTGCATATTGGTGCAGCTTTGTCAACAGAGTAGGTGGTATTGAAGAAGCCAAAGGATCTTAACTAGTGCCATGAAGTATGGATCCCAAGTGATAGAAATTACTAAATTAAAAAAAAAATGAAACAGGCCTTGTGAATTCTAGTGTAATATTAGGTGTTCTCCAATATCCATTATATCTATGCAAAACTGTTTGAAATTATTATCTTAAGACTTTTGAGAATCTGTCAAAGAATAGCAGTCAGTTTGTTATTGTATTATTTTCTTTTCCTTCTCTATCTTGCTGCACTGCAGATACTCTAAAAATGTATGATTTTTTTTATAACTTCAAAAATATTTGAGTGATTGCTTTAACCAAATCAAGAGGGAGGAGCCACAAATGCTTTCAGCTTTATTATCCTTGTGGTATCTTGAAGAAAATGCAGACCACCAGGCAGATCAACTCATGGGATACAGAGGGGCAGGTCAAGAAGCACAGGCTTGGTAGGAACTGCAAGTAATTGCATTTCCTGTGGGTTCTGTGGGAAGAAGAGGTAAGGTCCAATAGATAGACTAAGAACTCTCCAGTTTGAATAACTTCAGAAGGCTCTTGGGAACAGGGGCAATCTCCAATCATAAGAAAATTCCAGTCAACCTTTAAAAGTCCAGCCCTGCAATCCTGAACTTATCTTTCTGGAAAAGGAGAATTTGGCTGAAAATATCATAAAATGTGCTTTGTCTCATAATGGTTGACTAAATGAATCCTGACTCTACTTTTCAGGATGACTCAAACATCTCTGCCTACCCACCAACACAAGATGCTCTAATTTGCTCCAAAGAAGTCAGCAAGCTAAGAATACCAGAGCTTCCAGGCCAAATGGAATTTATGCATGAATACCACAGTGATCCTTGTCAATCCCAATAGCTACCCAGGTGAAACTAAGATCCTGTGCCCAATGGCACAGAAATAGCTGAAGATGTCTTCTGTGCTGGGAGCCACAAACTCGAGGACGCTTGATTTCCAAGGCCTCACCAACCACTGCAGCACATGTTACTTGGAGTGGTGTGTTGCTCTCCCCCCCACCCCACTTTCATTAGCATCAACAAGAAAGCAGGAGAGGATGGAAACTATGACCCAAAAAATATTCAAAATCTCTTGATTTTACTTTGAGAGGATTGTAACAGGCAGTACTTGCTAGAATCTATGAACCACTTAAAAGCATATAACTAAATGATGATTGCTAGTTTGATAAATCACAAACCCTTGTGATAAATGTATTAGTTTAAAATGGAAGAAACTAAGGTCCTAACAAGGTTCATTGTCTATGACCAACACAAAGCTAGAGTACTGAATTGTGGTCTAGTAGTTCTTCAACTGAACTACAGATCTATGAATCCAAAAGGGCTTGACAAATAGGGAATCGCAGGTTCAGAGACTAAGTGATTTTTTTTCCAGAGTTGTATGACTAATTGGAGGTAGAGAAAAGATGAAAAACCAACTCTTTTGCTTTCAAGTCTACAAATGTTGCCTCTAATGAAGAGAGGTCAGCATCGACTAGAGAGAAACAAATTAATAAATGGAATAGATGTATGAGCACAACTGCTCAGGGAAAGATCAATAGAATAGTTACAAAAACAAGCATTAATAATTTTATTATAATTGGCTAGTGGCTATTCAAGGAGTGAATACAAGAGATGGATCAAACCAAACTAGTCTCATTAAACTGTGCAGGTACTGAACAGAGATAACTTGTGATTTATTATAAATTTTTAGTCCATTTTGCATTATGTGTATGTTCCTGGACTTGTTTAGTTAGCAGAAATATTAACACTAAAGATAAGACTAAAATCAGTATGATTCCTAAATAGTGTTTTAACGTCTGAAAGAGTCTTCAGATACATAGTGTAATATTACATTTGTTACAGGAATGCTTTTCAAAAAAAACTTAGTCACAGCTCCATGTTGTACCTGCAAGGCCTGCAGACATTGAAATGATGCAACTCCTATCCCACTATGTTTTTTGGCCTTTTGATTTTTATTGTTCCCAAAAGAAATCATTTAGAACAAACAATAACTCCTATTTTCCAAGGCATAGCTTAGGGCTTCCTCAGCCTTTCATTTGTCTCTAGATTTTCCTACAACTCATTTCCTGGCATTTCTTTGGTGCCTGGAGGAAGAGTTAGTTATACTTGGGAAAGGATAAAAGTAAAGTGGGGAAAGAGAACCAATAATCAATGTGTTCTTAGATCAGGCAGTGCCCATGGTGCCTACTCATGCTTTTCATTCAACCCTCAGAATACCCTTCTGCTGAGCAGGAGAGAACTCTTAGCAGTTAAGTCATTTGCCTGCAAAGCCAAAGGACCTCTGTTTGATTTCCCAGGATCCACATGAGCCAGATGCATGAGGTGGTGCATGTGTCTGGAGTTTGTTTGCAGTGGCTGAAGGCCCTGGCTCACCCATTCTCACTCTCTTTCTCCCTCTCCTTCCTTGTGTGTCTGCCTCTTTCCCGCTCTCAAATACATAGAACTTTAAAAAAATAAAAAGAATATCCTTCTGATGCTGGAGCTGTCATCCATACTTACAGATGAAGGAGGAGGCAACCCTTCCGTAGTCGTCATTCCATTAGATTTTTATATTTGGAAGATCTAAAATTATTATGCCATAAACAGTATTTCTAGGATCTATCACTAATAATTAAGAGTCTCAAATTAAGGTTGAGATCAAGAAGCTCATAAATGATGGGGATTTATTTCAAGCTCTGCTCTGATGCAGGCACTGTGTGGCCTTGTACTCAGAGCAAGCTGATTTTGCAGGTGTCTAATGCTCAGACAGAGGTACAGATGTTGTCTTTAAAATGATTATTTACTTGCTTATAAATAACTGTCATTTGCATAAATACAGACAGAATAGGCAACTAAAAATCATACTCATACAAAAAGTTTAGAACAGAAGCTGTGTAACTTCCAGCTGTGCAGCTCAAGACCAGCAGATGCGGTTGACTTTGTAGATCTGTTGAGTGATCATGACAGGGTCTCACAGATACGAGAACACAAGCCAGCAGAAAGCAAAAACAAACAAATAAAAAAGAACACTCACCTTTTTTCCCTGAATGGGTTACATCGTCTGTACAGTTGATAATTACACCTGAAGAAATCATAGAAGCTTTACTGCATATATAAGTGGAAGATGTAGATATTATAGAAACTGGCTATATTTAGATTGTGAGAAAACATCATTTCAGAAGAGAATAAGGATTAAGTGTAGTGTATTTTTAAATGAATTCAGTTTTCATAATTCCTGATTACTCTCTGTTTATCCAAATTCCCATTTCATTTAAAAAATATGTCTGAAAAAAATTATAATTTATAACACTGGTGGACATTTCAAAGTTTTTGTTTCTCCTAGCACCATTTAGTTAGCTTCCCAAGCATTTTAAAAAACATACATAACTCTGTGTTCCCCACTGTGATAGTTTCAAAGTGGAAACAAAGTGACTCAATCCTTTCAGGTTTGCTGCAGGGAAAGCATTGATTGATTTCAAACTGCTTACCACTTGTTATGGCTTGAATATGAAATGTTCTCTAAGGCTCATGTTAAGGGCTTGGGTGCCAGGTGATGGGATTTTTGGAAAGTGACTGGCTTATGAGGACTGAGATAGCCGTTGCATTAATCCATTGATGGGATCAAAACCTGATGGATTATTGGGATGTGAGGTCCAGTTGGCAGAAGCACACCTGTCTTGTCCCTGGATTCTTTCTGTTCTCAGTTTCTCAGCTGCCATGGGTTAAGTAGCCACTTCTGTTATGTTTGTTTGTCACCATAAACTCACAGCAACGAAGGCCAATGACCATGAAATGAAACCTCTAAAACCATGATCTGAAGTGATTGTCATACTTTGAACTGGTTTCCTTGGATATTCTATGATAGCCACGAAAATTAACCAACATACCAATTTCAATATAATTTGAAACTTCAGACAATGCCTGAATCAAAAAGATTTCAGGCAATAATACAGAAAAATCAGTCCATTGTTGAACAAAATCTGCTAATAGACCAATGGTCCACAGCCATTTTTTATGGATGATCACATGGAAAATTTTAGACATTGAGAGCCACGCTGTGTCTTCTGTAAGCAATACATACTAAAGAATGTGGTCATGTTCCCATAGACTTATTTGCCCAATAAGACAGTAGCTGCATTTGGCCAGATGGTCACAGTTTGAGGTCAGAGGCCAACTGTTGGGTTTGTTTTGCCCTTTCCCCCTCATTTTGAGGTGGGGTTTCTTGCTCTGGATCTTCTTTAAAAATATTTTTACTGCCAGGTGTGGTGGCACATGCGTTTAATCCCAGCACTTGAGAGGCAGAGGTAGAAGATTGTCTTGACTTCAAGGCCAACCTGAGTCTACAGAGTAAATTCCAGGTCATCCTGGGCTAGAATGAGACCCTACCTCAAAAAAAATATACATACATACATATGTGTGTGTGTGTGTGTGTGTGTGTGTGTATGTGTGTGTGTGTGTATGTGTGTGTGTGTGTATGTGTGTGTGTGCGTGCGTGCGTGTTTGCGTGTATGTGTGTGTGTGTGTAGAATTTTATTTTATTTACTTGACAGAGAAAGAGGGAGAGAGAGAATGAGCCTGCCAGGGCCTCCAGCCACTGCAAATGAACTCCAGACACGTGCCCCCTTGTGCATCTAGCTAATGTGGGTCTTGGGAAATCGAACCTGAGTCGTTTAGCTTTGCAGGCAAATCTCTAAGCCATCCCTCCAGCCATGTATTATTTTTTTTAATTTACTTATTTGCAAGGAGAAAGATAAGGAGAGAGAGAAAGAGAGAGTGTGTTAGTTTACCATGACCTTCTGCCACTATTTACCAGGGCTTTATGCCACTTTGTGCATCTGGCTTTAGGTAGGTCCAGGAGACTCGAACATGGGCAAGCTTCGCAAGCAAGCATCTTTAACCTCCAAGCCATCTCTTCAGCCTTTGTTAATATCTTGATGTTCTATTGTTCTTTGCTTCAGAGTAATTTTTCTGTCTCTTCCTCCTATCTCACCATCAGCATGCTGAAATCACAGAAGCCCACCACAACTTCCACTTTTAACATGGGCCTGCTGAATCAAATGGAAACTGGGGCCTGAGCAGTGAGTGCTTTACCTGCTGAACAATCTCCCCAACCACCAGAGTAAGTTTCACTACAGTTATTTTTGCTCTTGGGATTGTCAGAGTTCCAGGTATGCTAGGATCTTAAAGCCTTTTTTTCCCTTTCCCTTCCCTTCCTTTTAAATATTTATTTACTTTTTTATTTATTTATTTGAGAGAGAGAGAGGAAGAGGCAAATAGAGAGAGGGAGAAAGAAAGAGAGAGGGAGAATATGCACTCCAGGGCCTCCAGCCACTGTAAACAAATTCCAGACACATTCGCCACCTTGTGTTTCTGGCTTAAGTGGGTCCTAGGGTATCAAATTTGGGTCTTTTGGCTTTGTGGGCAAGAGCCTTAACTGCTAAGCCATCTCTCCAGCCTTTCCTTCCCTTCTTAAAACCTTTTTTAATAGCATAAAATATAAGGTTTGAGCTTGATTAATTATCTATAAGGAATTATTTCCTTGGTTAAGCAATTATGAAACCTAAAACTAGCACTGGTCTGTGTACTACAGTAAGTAGAAGAAACTATCCCAAATTATAATTTCTTGGTAAAACGTTCTTACTATTTCATAAAACATTTTCATATCCTTTATTTAAGCAGATGTTAAGATTACTGGCATCGTTGCTAAAGGCTAAAGTGTTGATGAATGGTTAAGAAAACTGTCCTCAGAATTAGCTTAAGCAGAATCAAGCTATGCGTTGATAATTCTCCTTCCCAATTGATGAGCATAATTACTATGCTATTGATCCCCTCTCCCACCACAGAAAAGAACAAACCATGCTCCAGTGACAGTAACAGAATGCCCTTATTTTTCTTCCAGATTCAAATACAAACACACACACATATATTCATATATATTCATATATATATATATATATACACATATATATATATGTATATATGTATATGTATATATATGTATATATTTATATATATATATATATTCACATACATACATTTTTAGTTGACTGGATCATGAAATCCTTTGGGAATCAAACATATACACACAGGCTTCATTGATTATAATATACATTTGTTTTATGAATACATAAATCCTTAATGATAATTTTCAACAGACAAAACAGATAGCAAGGAGAGCTGAGTCATATGGGATTCTGTCTCGAATTCCTATAGCCAATTTACTTTCCCCTAACCTCTAATGGTTAACCACAGAGTAATATGACATTGGGATTCTACAGTTAAATTTAATTAATGCTTATAAATCCCTACCAAGTGTTAGTCAAAGTGCAAATCCTATGAATACAAGGAGAGATGAATTCTGTGCTTCCTCCCACAGCATGTAGCCTACACTCATATACAAGTACCCAAATTAGTCTCATAAGCTTTCTGGTATTCTGATAAAAACACCTAAAGGGGTAACACTTTTTAACTGTGATTCATTGGCATAAATAATTTAGCTTCATTTAGAGTGTTAGTATACATAAGTGCATGTCATAAGTCAAACTTCAAGAAGAAAGAAATATCAAATGGAAACTCATTCGTGTGAAGGTGTGTTTTTCCAGTGCTTCACATGTGAGTAGTGCTGTTTTGTTACATAATTTTTTTAATTTTACTTTTCCTAGGGAACTTAAATAATAAAAGGCTGTAAAATACTAAAACAACTTTCAAAAACCAAAAATTTTACTTATTTGCATAGGTATTTTTATTATTTGTCAACTTCTAGGATGACAACACTACTTATAAAATATCTCCAAATATTTCTCTGACTGATCTCTTTTTTGAGTTTGACATAAGTTTTTATATTACATTATTTCAATAAATTCAATAAATTATTTCAGGATTTCTATGTTGTCATTTTATTTAATATCTGTAACACTTTACATTGTTTATGAAGTAGCAATTTCTCCTCAAAATGTGTCTTTGGCTAGTCCTAAAAATGTGATTCAGTCAGGACCACAGGCCCAAACAATTTATGATTCTTTGTCTCCCCTAGCCTTAGACTTGAGAGCCTGAATTTTAGACTTGATTGGATCTAATTTGAGATGCTTCCAAATATTTTCCTTAAAACGGGATGACTTAGTGTGCTTTTTAGTGTGTGTATATGTATGTGTATATAATATATATATATATATATGTATGGAGAGAGAGAGAGTGTGTGTTTGTACAAAAATACATTCCACATAATAACAAAAGGCATCAAACAGTTTCAAATACAGAGAATTAAACTTACATTAAATATTATATTATAAAAAAACTACTACATAAAGAATTTAAAATATGCAAAAGTAACTAGTCCATTAAAATGTATACTTAATGCACTGGTGTCAATGAAAATATGTAGTTGTCAATAAATTTTTAAGGATTAACATGGTAGTAAAACAAATCATTTCAGGAGTCTATATGATGACTACTTTTCAAGGGTCATCTGACCTGTTCTCTGACTGCTCTCTTACACTAATCTCATTCATATCTCTGTGGGTGTAGTGGCACTTTTTCAGACTCAAGGTCATGTTTATGTTAACTTCCTACATGATCATTCTGCGATCCAGGTCAAAAGAACAGCAACCCATGGGGCATGGTGCTCTCATCTTCCACACAGAGGAAGAAGTAAACGACACCTAGAAAACCAAACTATAGCAGTCCATAATTTTTTTTTTGAGTGAGTGTGGAGCATCCAATAGCAGAACAAAAGCACATGGTCAAGCACAACACCAGAGGAACAAGCTGTTTTCTCTTTGCCCTCTGGGAGGAAGAAAAGGAATGGAGAATGTTTACTAAGCAACAGTTTCAAAGTCAAAGCAAAGTTGTAAATACTAAAAAAAAGTGGTTTATTTTGAAGTTTCAGAAATTGTGTGTGTATGTGTGTGTATATACAATCATAAGCTTTTGGAATAATCAAACACCAGAGCTCTAAAGAGGATGTGAATAGTGTAAGAAGGGATCTGACAGACCAATCTGTTCCAGCAGGGGCAGTTGTAATCCCTGTAAAATTCATTTTGGGCTTATTACCTGAGAGAAGAAGGCAAGGCATTTAAAAATGTTCTGCTCCAATGGGCAATCTTGAGGATAAGCATCTTCTTGGACTTTTAAGATTTTTTTTTCTTTTTAAAAGAAACTGTGTTGTTGCTGATCATAAATAGGATAATTGTGCTTACATAACCACTAATATTTAGAAAGTATAAACTCTACTTTTATAAAAAGTAGGAAAATAGTTTTCCCCTGTAAAAAAATTTTAATATCATATAATTGGTAATCAAGAAATAAAATTATATGTATATATTTATCATGTAAACCATGGAGCTCATAGATATGTTTTATTATATTTTATATATTATTTGAGTATTCACTTGAGCTAATGAAGATATATTCACCTCACACCTTTATTGTGGTAAGAACAACTTAAATCTACTCTCATATCTTTGAAACACAATACACTGTTATTAGGTGTGGTATAGTTACACAATGACCTTGTTTTCTCTTGAGTAGATTTGGATAATAATAATTAAAATTTAAATAAAGAACAAAATATTATTTACCCAGAGTTCAAAGAAAATATAGAAATCACAGTGCTGTCAGGTAAAGGAAGAGGACTTTCTTATGTAAACTTCAGAACACTTATTCATTTCTAAAGAGGAGTCCTGAACTCAAAAGCTACTAAATTATAGCTTATGAATAAGAAGTGCAAAGGAATAGACAAAGTTGAAAGTTACCTGTGAATCTCCACTAATAGAATTTTATTGCAGAAATGCTACAAGAGACCAAAAAGTATCCCAAAGCTAAGCCAAGTGAGAAATATCTGAATCTTTCCTTCTAGGATTAAGAAATCTTATTTGCTAGTTCAGTTCAGTAAGTGTTTATTAAGCACTGTCCACCGATTTGATAAACATTTACTGCACATCTTTTCTATGTATATAGAATACAGATAGATAGCTGCAAAAAAGCTGAATTTGTAAAGTGTTTGCCTTACAAGCATGAGGGCCCAAGTTCAAACCCCAGTGCACATGGAAAAGTGCTGAGGAAATTGGCATGAACCTGTAATTCCAGGGCTGGTGAGGCAGAGACAGGAGGGCTCATGAGGCTCACTGATCTGCCCGCCTACCCTACTTGGAGAGCTCTAGGCCAATGTGAAACTCTATCTCCAAAAGGTGGATGATGAATAATACCTAACCTTGTCCTCTGGCCTCCACATGCACAATTGTGTTCACATAGCTGCAAACATGTACACCTGCACATGCATGAAAACACATATGCAGTACAAAAAAATTCAGACAGAAATATAAATCTCACTCTTAAAAGCACTTTATTCAGATAAAAAGCAAACAAATAATTAGACTCTGAAAATTATGATGGAATGCTCTTTCAGTTTGGTTTTCCCAAGACACAAATTTAACATAAAATAGTGAGTGAATATAATTGATTTGGGAGGTGAACGAAATACCCCTTCAGAAGCAGAAAAATGTCAAAGATAGGGAAGGTAGCCAACAAGAACTGCAATAGTAAATAAGAAATGCTGTTAGCCGGGGGCTTGTACCAACTGGGGAGCTTGGAGCAACGGTGAGGAACACGCCTCAATGTCAGAGGGCTGGCCATACTTTCCAACATTTTTCCCCTCTGTGTAAGCATGGAGAAGATATTAGAAGCCTTCAGACAGGAAGAGGCAAATACCAGCTGCTACAAGATGAGCAGGTAAGCACTATGAGAATAAGGCATGAGAACATGTGAATATCTGCTGCTGCAAGTGTCAAACTCACAGGTGCTTCTGGTAGGGAAAAAGGAAGTCATGAAGGACTTGTTGGATATGACACTTGAGATCACAGTGGGTAGAAGACATGGGGATGAGAGTAAATTGTATTTCTGGTATGAGAAAAGTAAAAACATCCCAACCAGCTATCTCAGAGTACTTTGGATGACTTTCAAGATCTGTGTGTAGCAGTGAGCTATTGGCCAGGGAGACTAATGGGGTCCCCCAAAACAATGCAGTCCAGTGTCAAAGAGTCCTGTTCCTGAAGACACCACAGGCTACTATCACAAGACACTGAGATTCCATTCTGGAATCGAGAGGGAAACTTGTTCCCTCCTGACTAGACAATGAAAGCTGTTTGGGGGATAATGGTCACCGACAGCAGGAACAGTCAGGGAACCTGGCAAGGTACAAAGTCCACCAGCCAGGCAAAAAGTGCACACCTGTATAATAGTGGCACACAGCCTTTGTGAGTAACCAACTACTCTCTGATGGGACATGATGCCCACTCAGTGGCAGAGAACTCATACCTGGTACTAATTAATAAGTAAGAATCCAATGGTCAGGACACTCATAGACTTCAGAGAGAAGCCCTCTCCACTCTCTGGAGAAGAAGAGTGGACTTGCACACCAAAAAGTCTCTCAAATAACTTTGCATACCCTGTTTAACACAAGAATACATTTTATTTTACAGATGACAGAAAACTGAGGACATCCAAGATCCATCAAAATAACAAGAAAAGATAGTCAACTGCTGTGATAACATGTGCCACCTTCATCTTATCTGCTAGGTCCCTGGAAACTTGCAGAGGAAGCAGTGGCATGAGTGCTGTTCTCACTGCTAGCCTGACAACCAGCTGGAGGGCAATGGTGATGCTGTGGTCTGTCAACACCTATCAAAGCAGATACTCAGGGGCTAGACATAACTCAACACTAAATCAGACTGATAACAGGCCTGCCTTGATTTAGGAAATATTGCAGAACAGGGGACAGGAAGATTGCATGAGCCACAAAGTGGGTAGGAATACTTTGAGGCACATTCTTCCTTTCTCCCCAGAAACTGAATGAAGCCTTCATGACCCCTCAGTGAATACCAATAACCCCACTGAGGAGAACATCCAAGGAAATGGTAGCAGGGACAAGGGAATAAAAGTATATCCTGTTATAAAATAAAATTCAATAATTAAAAATTTAAAAGATCTGTGTGTAGTATAAAGTGGCTGAAGAACTGTTAATGAAAAACTCCCTGAATGGTCCTGGCGATAAAATAAATATACCAGTAAGAAAAAGGTTCTCCACTTTCATAAAAACTCCTACCCTGGATGGTCCCGGAGATAAAATAAATATACCAGAAACAAAAGGGTCCCCACTTTCATAAAAGCTCCTACCCTGAATGGTCCCAGAGATAAAATAATTATACCAGAAACAAAAGGATTCTTCACTTTCATAAAAATTCCTACCCCGAATGGTCCCAGAGTTAAAGTAAATATACCAGAAACAAAAGGGTTCTCCACTTTCATAAAAATTCCTACCCTGAATGGTCGTGGAGATAAAATAAATATACCAGAAACAAAAGGGTTCTCCACTTTCATTAAATTCTTGTGGGGACAGATAATCACACAAACAGTAAAAAAGAATTTCAGATACAGAAAGGTGTATTGTTAAATAATTGCTGAGCAAATTGGATAGTTAGGGAAGGCTGCTCTCGTGATCTCATTTTCTTTTTCTTTTTTTGCAATTGCCTACACCACTCTATGAAAAGGGGATCATAGGTGTGCATGTGTGGAAACAGAAGAGAAGCTACTGTAATTGTCTAGGGGTGAGATAAGGGTAGATTGGGTTATGGGGAGAGCTGTGGAGATGATGGGAAATGCTCAAAATCCAGTTTTAGAGGTTCTCAGGACTTGTTCATTGGTTAATATAAATTATAAGTCAGACTGTGAACATCCCAAGTTATCATGGGGAAAAAAAATCTATACCATGCACAAACTTGGAACATTGAAACTACTCAATAATAATAGTTAATATCACCTAAGTCTTATATTATGATGCAAAATTAACTTGACACAAATTCTAGCCCATTTTCCACCCATCTTCCAAATTTCAGCCTGATCCATTATGCCTCAGTTCTTGCGATATCTGCGATAACAGCGATCATTTCTTATGAACCATTCCCCCACAGTACTTGTTATCTTCTACTCTACAATATGGTCTTCTTGACTTTTCTTGGCTTCTCCTTTTGTGATATTCTGGATTACAAACTACTATCATGTCTGCCTTGTGAACTGAATCTGAGACTCCTTTTTCACTTTCTCCACTGACAGGTATCTACCTTACCTTTGGCTGCCAATGAGATGGGAGAAGGACTCCCCATAGCAGGTAGATTAAACCTGGAAGGTAGAACTTGGAACCACTCCCAGTTGCATAGAGTTTGCTGCCTTATTTTTGAAAGTCAATGCAGATTTTCTCACTGTAACTTGCTGTCACTCCACACATCTAGAAGCGAAGTGGTTGAGTTCCAGTGGGAAACCCTGTTCTCTCTCCATGCTCTGCCATCTTTTTAATGCCCAGTGTGGCTTGGCAGTCACCATGCCAACAGGAGAGTGAGCACACTACAGGAACTTTTGAACTCTTTTTTGTTGTTGTTGTTGTTGTTCTTATTTCTACCTCTTCCCTGTCATACCAGAAACAAGTCTTTTATAAGAAATTATTTATTTGCAAACACGGAAAGACAGAGAGAGAGAGAGAGAGAGAGAGAGAGAGAGAGAGAGAGAAAGGACCGAGAGAGAGAATGGGAGTGACAGGACATCTAGCCACTGCAAAGGGTCTCCAGATTCATGTGCAGCTTTGTGCATCCGGCTCTACATAGGTACTGGAGAATCTAACCCAGGCTGTCAGGCATTGCATGGTATTGCCTTAACCACTGAGCCATCTCCTCTGCACATCTTTTCAAGTCTTGGTGGGCATACAGACTCAACTGATAGGTCCCTGTGATTTTCACCTAATTTTCATGGCCAATCAGAGCCCTTCTGTGTTTATATACTCTCCCAATTGGCTACTCAGTCTCACTAAACAGAGAGAAGACTTCAGAAGACTGTGTCTGGCTTCCAAAAGACCCAACTGCTTCTGCTCTGGTGGTGGAGGTAAAAGGACAGTCTTTAATTTGAATCTTCACCATGAGTTAACATTTTCTCAGACTCACAGGAAATTCAACTAATGGGTCACCCATATGTGTCACATTTTGTATTGCAGCATCACAGAATTATCTCTGTTTGTGTCTTTTGAAGTGTTCTTGATACCCTTCATGGACCCTTATAACTGTGTCCTTTCCTTTTTACCTTTGGATTTTCTCAAAGAAAAGTTGTTTCACAAGGAGTTAAACATGTAAGGAAGTGGTGCAGGGCAGATAGTCCAGTTGGTTAAGTGCTTGCCTCACAAGAATGAGGAGCTGAGTTTGAACCACATAAACATGTCAGGCACGGTGGTGCATGTTTACAACCCCAGAAACTGGGAAGGAGGAGACAAAAATATTCCTGAGACTTGTGGTCCAGCTAGTCTAGCCTTTTTGGTGCACTGCAGGTCAATTAAAGATGCTGTGTCAAAGAAAGTTAAACAGTGTTCCCAAAGACGACACCCGAGGTTATCCTGTGGCCTCCACGTGTATACTCATACAAGTTCACATGCATGTACATCCCTCCACAAACAAATATGCATAAGAAAAAATACAAGCATTCAAGTAACACTATTCCAGACATAACAGAAGACAGAAGTTAAGACTCTGACAGTAGGGAAGAGATGTTGAACTTAACTTTGCTGAAATAATTAGAAGTGTTTACGAGTGGTGAGCAAGCAAAGGTCTCCTGGAGGACACTGTTAGACAGGAAGCGGGGAGAGACTCATCTTTATTATTGACTACATAGGGGATGCCCCAAGTTCTTGAGAATGGCATTTTTCTTTTATTTTCATTAAGAAACGGAAGGAAGCAGGGCATGGTGGCGCATACCTTTAATCCCAGCACTCGGGAGGCAGAGGTAGGAGGATCGCTATGGGTTTGAGGCCACCCTGAGACTAATAGTGAAGTCCAGGTCAGCCTGAGCTAGAGTGAGTCCCTACCTCAATAAAAAAAAAAAAGAAAAAAAAAGAAAAAAAAAGAAAAGAAAAAACAGAAATGGAAGGACATAATCTGAAAACTCTACCAGGAAGTGAAGGCTGGGTGGTGCAGGTGGAGAAAATGCATGTGTTTCATCTTCCAATGTGTTTAGGAAGAGAAGGAAAGTCAAAACAGCACTGAGTTTTCATTATAAAACAATTATGTTGCCATTATGCCTCTAAGATCACATACTGGATGGAACAGTTGTGAGTTTAATGGAGCAATGCATAATCTTGGAACAAATTCTTATTTTTAGGTACTCATTAAATACACTCTTTTCTCCTCCTACACCTTCATTAAGAAATGAAGTATTATATAACAAGTATGTTGACAAAACAGTGCTATTTCTATCACAAGATATTCCTTAATTAATTCTTTCTGTTGAATTTTCAAACTTCATATATATTGAAAACATTTTTATCAATTTAAGAGCAATAATATGATTTATGAAATTTAATGCTGTAAGAACAAAAAAATGAATTGGCCCTTTGTTTTTCAATGGGAAAGCTTTGTAGTTCAGTCTTATCACTAGCTGCTTCAATGATTAGTAGCAAAGGTAGCAGTCAAACTCATTATATTGACTCTTTGTATTTGTCACTGTTGATCTAGAAAAGAAGGGTAATGCCAGGTATAGCTCTCCTGTGTAAATGTTTATGTTGTGGTTTTGCTACTATATAGAATCACTCTTTTCCTAATTCTGGATAAAACCAAATACCTTTTAAAAGTATTTACTGATTTGTAAGCAGACAGAGAGAGAAAGAAATGAATAAGAATGGACATACAAGAGCTTCTTGCCACTGAGAGCAAACTCAGATGCATATGTCACTGTGCATCTGGCTTTATGAACCCAGGCCATCAGGCTTTACAAGACAGTACCTTTAGCCACTGATCCAGCTCTCCAGCCTGTAAATAACTTTTAATATGGATGTAAGAACTATAAATACACACACACATATATACATATATAGATATGATATATATATATGTATGACAAGTAAGAGTATGGGTGGAACAAAACTGTGTGCAGACTAGGATTCTGCTTTATTCACCCTAAGCATTCCATCACGTTATTTCTCTACCCTTCTTTTGATACACAAGCAGTATTCCAGTATCATTCATTTACATCTCATTCTTTCCTTGTTTTGTTTTCATCCTTACTCCTGGCTTGATGTACATATGCACAGTTCATGAGTACTGTGACTGCACAGATGAGGGCTGTTGTTGCCTAGCAGGACTCAAAGGCAGCAACAATTGCTGCAGAAGCCGCATAGTTATTCTGTCACATTCTTCTTGTCTCCACTGTCTTGGACACAGTTTATGCCACTGAGTCCTAACTGCCAATGTTTGTTTTCATTGCTTTGACTCTTGGATCTATTCCTTCTGCCCTGGGAATGATGAAAATTGACAACTGAGCATGAGCTTAACTCGGTGTGCCTTGTAAGAGGCTTTTTTATGCTCGTATGCTTTGTATCCTCTGAAACATCAAGGGCCGGGCGTCAATGTCAGGAATAATTTCTATATCCCATATGTAACACAGATCTCAGAAATGATCTAGGGATACAGATGACTTCCCACATCAATTTTGGAGTAATTTTAGCTTTCTTAAGAAATGTCAAGAATGAGAAAGATTTTTTGGTTTTCTTTTTGGAAAAATGGCCTTTTCTGACATTTAGAAATAAATATTTTCATTTTACAAGGAGGTATCAGACATGTCTGATACTTTCTCCTCTTTGTTATCAGAACATTCAAGTAGAGTTTCACTTCTGACAATGTTTTAAAGAATCCACCTGCCGTGCGCTAACTGTGCACACTCAATCTCCCCCCTCCAAATTTGTATGTTGAAACCCTATGCATGGTACTTCAGAATGTGAATGCATTCAGAGACAAGAACTTTACTGAGGAAGTTAAGGTTTAAAAGAACTTATTAACATGCTTTCTAACTGAATTCCTAACTAACATCCCACTAGGAGAAGTTTGGACCCAGACATGTTCTCTGGCTTGTTAATATCCTGTGATAGGAGTGTCTTCTTCCACTTTCACTGCCACTGCTGCAATTCAGGACCTCTTCATTTCCTGCTCCAATTATTGCTTTGGTTACAAAACTGGTCTCCCTGCTGGAAAGTTTCCCATTCCATCCCTTCTTTATCCTGTATATAGCTGCTAGAGCAATCTTGCTAACATAAACACTTGACTGCATCACTCCCTAGCTGAAGATCCAATGGGTTCTCTCTTATTGGTCAGTGCAATTTATGCTATTTGCTCTAAAAGGCTATTGCCAGCCAGTTCCTAGCAAAGATTTAGTCCACAGTCCAGAAGCCCTTTCCTGGGAAATGCTTCTTCATGTAGTGACACTAATTCTCCCATTATGTAGCATCGTGATCCCCAGGGTTGCCTTGGGTTCCCTGCCTGGATTACGTCCTGAATGACAGATGAATTAAAATAATACAAGGTATGATGCCAGATATGCTAGAGACTTGACGCTGAAGTGGTACCCATCATTTGGCACATACTCTGTTGTCCAAATCAAATTTTGTGGCTTCAGCTGGATGTCAGAAGAGATCTGAAAGTTGTCCCCTTGTGTGACTAGCAAGATGAAAGGCAGAGCTAGTACCTGTCACATCTTTCACACATGACCCAAACATTTGAACATTATATGTAATTTAATGGGTTTCAGAGACACAAGAATTATTCTTCATTGCCTTTAGTCTCAAGTCCTACCATACCCTTCTTGGCTTTCCAACTTCAACCTTTTCCCTTTTCCACAAACATTCCTTGCTTCTATGTCATTGTCCCCGAATGCCCTGTGCTGCCATATCACTTTAGGGTGTCCACACAATATTTCTTCTAATGATCACTTAGCTCTTTCCCATGGCTTCCTCAGAGCTCAGGTAGCCTTGTTTCTTCTCTAAGTCCCTCCAGTGCCTGCTGCCTCAATCCCACCTTTGTCACCTCTAGGTTGCCTTCTACCTCCATAGTCTCAGGTATCCATAGTGTGCAGCTTATCTGCCCATGTGTTTCCTCCTCAGACTTCCCAGCTGACACTTACTTGATACCCACTCTATTCTACTCCTTTACCTTCATGGCTCTGGGGTTAATCATCCCTCAGTTTTTTTCACCCCAACCTGGTTAGATTGGATTTTATAAGTGGCCCTCCAAATCACTTTCTTCAAAGATATCTATTTCCATACATTTTTGTGTTAACACTGCATCCTTCCAACAAATGACAAAGCATCATTGCACATCTGTATTCTATGCTTCTGAAAGATCCTGGAGAAAAAATACATAAGAATTAATAAAAAAATGATGCCACAAGAGAAAGCTCATTTTTTTTAACTGAAATGCTGCACACCTACTGACAGCAGCCCTCCAGGTATGCAGCCTGCCCGCTTTAAGAAGCTCTCTCTTCTCCTAGTGCATCTTTACCTTCAGTAAGGTGTAACATTACAAATGGAGAGGCAGGAAAAAACCCATCAATTCTTTAAAAAAGCCTTTCCTATTCCAACCTATAATCCTGTTTCCAACTTTGAAATATGTGGTTTCTGCTCCTTCATCTTCCATTAGCCCTGACACTGCACGCTCACAGACCTCATCTCATGTATTTTTGTGACACAGATATATGTCTTCATTGTATCTTATGAGTAACAAATTGTGTGTGTGTGTGTGTGTGTGTGTGTGTGTGTGTGTGTGTGTGTGTGTTTCCCAATATGCCTAACAGTTTTATGTGTGGCCCATAGAAGAACTTGAATAAATGCTTCTTGGAATAAATGAATAGTGGTTAAAGATAATAAACATCCCTGACCATATAAGACTGAGTAGTCAAAATGATTTCCATTGTGATTTGATATGTGCAGGGCAAGTGCCTTTGCCACACACTCTTCTGTGTGTTGAACTGTTGCCTATCCCTCTCCCCGTACAAACAGGACACTGTTACAATTCAGCTGATCATTAAGCAAAGTGCTTTCCAATTTGTTTCTCAATTTGTGGATCTAATTGCCACACTATTTCTACCAACACGGGACCAAAGAAAAGTACTTTAGGAAGGGATGAAATTTCAAGTTTAAAAAATATAGTTTCCTCTACTGTATGAAATACCTAATAAGAATATGTGGATCTGTGGAATAGTCAGGTCATAGCAAGAGGACACTTGTCTGAAATTCAGGGAGTACACAAATAAATAATGATTACCACTAAAAACAAATCTCAACCTTCATAGTTTTTGCTCTTAGATATTCTTTGGGTACACATCTGCACGAATGCTGTAGCCTGAAGACCACCAAGTGCCCAGGTAGCTCAATTACATACCTGGCAGCATTCCCATATGGAGGTATCATCTTCCAATGGAAATCACTGTTATTCTTCTTGGGACATTTGTGTGTCATCAATATATTGGACATAACTACCTGCCCCTTATTTAAATTTTTAGCATGAGAAATGATCAGAGCACATGTCAGGAAGAGAAATATAAGGCCTTTTCTTATTTTACTCCAGTCTGCAGGGATATGATGAGATGGAACTATATCTGAAGCTACATAAAACATGTTAAATATTTTCATTTCCTTCCTGTGATCCATCCTCTCTCTTTTTTGTCTTGTTTACTGTTCAGAGTGCTAACCATTGGGGACTATGTGAACAAGTTTCCTTGCCCTTCACTGGGAGAATTTGGTCCAAATTCTGCTATGCCAGAATGTAATAAGTACTTATCAAAAGGTCTTTCTGTACATTTGTCTACATACCTTCCTCCCTGTGGGTCACCCTAGGTCAGTTTCCTCTCTATAGCTATAGCACCACAGGCCCAGAGGCTTGATCTCTAGAGCTACAGTTTCTTTAATGTTTCTTTAATTGCTTTATCTACTCTCGGTGTTGGCTTCCTGCACTTGCTGGTCCTATACTGTGTCACTGCCTTCTATCAGTCTCCCTTATGTAATCAGTGATCCCATCACCATGGGAAATGCTCCCTCACAACAATGTCTTGCTAGACAGTCCTATGTCTTCCCTGTAGGGCATTAACAAATACTACAGCTATCTGATGAACTAAGAACAACTTGTTGAAAGTTAGCAGACAGTTGGAAGGCTTCACTCTTTTTTGTAATTTTTTAAAAGGAGAGAAAATTGGCATACCAGGGCTTCCAGCCACTATAGTTGGATTCCAGATGCATGCACCACCTAGTACGCATACATGGCCTTGTGCATTTGTGTCACCTTGTACATCTGGATTACATGGGATCTGGAAAGTTGAACATGGTTCCTTTGTCTTCACAGGCAAGTGCTTTAACCACTGAGGCCTCTCTCCATGAGCCCTTTTCATAGGCTACAACTGCTTGAACAATAATCTATAGCCAATACAAAATATATCATGCTTTTAGTATTCTTGAAGACCTCTCTTGGGGCTAAATGCCAATCCACAATTTAATCTGTTCTTTTAAAGGGAGTTATAATAAGATGGAAAGAGTTTAAATTGCTGCTTTACAGATTCAGATTAAGAATACAACCACACTGAATTCAAATCTCTGGGTTCATAAAACATGCCCAGAGTCTATTTAATGTAACCTTTGGTTGATTGTGTAAAATTTTATACCTTTGAAAACTGAGCACTTATGTGTCTACCTTAAACTGTCTTGTCTGATTGAATCACCAACACTTTTCAGTTCAGTTATCCCAATGAGCAGGCTTACCTCCAGGCCTTATTTTTAGCCATCATTTTGTTCATTAATATATAGTTATTAAATGTTCCTATTACAAACCAAAATGAAAACAGGTGAAATAGCTGGTGACCTATTTAACAGAAGATTGAAAAAAATCTCTTTAAAACTCATTTTCTACAATTAAGGAAGATAACAGCTTCTACCTCACAAGCTGTGAGTCACAATAAATTAATACCCCTAAGTGTTCAGTACAATAACTCACAGAAGTACTAAGTGAATGTTAGCTCTACTTGTGTGCATATTTCTCTCTCATAATAAGTTGCTATGTGGAAATGTTCCCAAAGGGAATTTTTTTTTCCCCTATGGCTGCCATGTCTGCCTAGTCACTGTGTTTACTTATTACTGCTAATGGCATTCCATGTGGGAACATTCAAGTTTAGAACAAGCCCAGTTACTGGGTACTATGTGGTTCACCCTGAATATCCTGTTTAAGAAATCCAGAATCCAAAGGAAGAAAGAGTCATCCACATTGATGCAGCAGTCAAGCAGGCACTGATGCTTCAGTTCTCCCTCTCTCCACTGCGCTGCTGAGACTCCTGCTGCCTCCCATCACAGCTTCCCTGCTTCGTGGATCTCTCCCATTTAGTGTCTGGCATCTGAAGGACTTCTCCATGAAAAACCTGGTGAGAGATCCAGTCCTGTTCTCACAACCACCATCACTATCCTTTTGGTGACCTACCCCAAGAGTTCTGCTTGCAACTCTCAAAAAGGCAAGTTCCAGTTAGATCTCTTAAATGGGCTTAAACTAAATAAAGGTGAAAAAATAAAGAAAAAAAAAAACAACTTCCTCCTGGATTCAGGACTGAGGAGTCAAATGGAAGGAAGATGAGGGGCATGGTATCATCCAACAGAAAAGGTGACATCTTCTGTGCCTTCATTTCTATAAAATATCCAGAATAAGTAAATCCATACAGGTAGAGGGTAGAGCAAGAGTTGCTAGAGCTGAGAGATAGGAAAGGGGAGAGTGATTGCATAACTTTAGAGATTTCCTTTTGGCCTGATAAAAGTGTTAGAAAACTAAATAGAAGCGATAGTTGCTGATATGAATTACAAAATGCCACAGATTCAAAACTTTGAAATTATTAATTTTATGTTACGTGAATTGTACTTCAGTTTTAAAAACATTGCATGAGACAAAGCACATTGCTGATTGCCAATGATAGAGTTATAATTCTAATCATCTCCTAATCTGAGTCTCTTATACCCTGAGTGGTTTTTGTCTTCTCTTCCAATCTTTGAGCAACAATACATTCATTCCCACCAAGCTGTGCTCAAGGTTTTACACAGCATTCCTGAAAATTCCTTCCAGAAGCCAAATGTTTCTATCTACAGATAAACTCTTAAGGTGCCAGTATTTCATTCACCAATCTTTCAGAATCTTGGGTAGCATGAATGTATGGCCCCATAGACTCAACTTACTTTTTTTCTTAAATTTTTATTTTTTTACTTTTAAAAATGATGATGATTATTTTATTATTACTATGCTTTTTATGGACACATCCATACATTGGTCGTCCCTGCCCCCATTCCATTGAGGATGCTCCTCAGTGGGGTTGTAGGTATTCCCCATGGGTTGAAGTTTATGTCTTGTGGGAGCAGGATATCTGGGAATTGGGGACCCAGGAGCACTTCAAGCAGAAGATGGAGCAAGGGGCCTCAATTTATATTTTTGTTGCTATTGATTGAACTTCCCACTTGAGCCCCTAGCAGGCAGATCTCTGCCACAAGGGGGCGTGTCACTGGAGGCGGAGTCCAGCCCTAAGGTATGTTTGGGGGTGGGGGTGGATCTCAGTCCAGCTGTACTAGGTGTGTTCAAAGTAAGTTGAGCTTTGGCTGTTCACTGTTTCTGGTGGTGCTGGCTGTTGGTGGTGGCTCTCTGCTTGAATATATGAAAGGGAGCCAGCTTCCTCCACCACTGTTGGTGTCTCAGTAAGCCTGAAATAACCCCATAAACTGTGCCTGCTTGAATGTTTGTCTCAGCAATAAGGAGCTGATTACAACAGAGAGATATTGATCCATGGTTTTCCTTTCCTTTCTGGTTTAGTTACCAGGAAAGGCTGGTTAGGTTTTGTTTTTTGGTTTTTTTGTTTTTTTTTTTTAATTGGTGAATTCTTTTTCTTTTTTCTTAAATTTGTGGATTTTTTATAAAAATTTTCTTCTAACATATTTTGTACATTAGTGAAACAATGTAAATCTGGAATTTTTTTATTAGAAGATTTAGTGTTCCATTCAATTTCTCTAATTATAGATTTTCTGTTAAATCCATCGAAATTTCCTTTTTATTGGGGGGGGAGGGGTCGTGTGCATGCACAGATGTAAGCACACATGTGGAACCATAGGACAATCTAAATCATTTCCCAGCTGCTGTCCACCTTTTTAGAACAGCCTCTTATTGGCCTGGAGTTGCCAAGTAAGCTAAAGTGACTAGCGAACCAGTATCAGGTATCCTCCTGTGTTTGCTTTCCCAGTGTGGAGATTACAAGCACACATTTGTTGTTGCTGTTGTTTGGTTTAAGTTTCATTTTGGTTCTTGTTGTCATTGTTTGTTTGGTTGGTTTTTACATAGAGACCAATAGCAAGCACTTTACCAACTGAACTATCTCCCTAACCCCTCTTTAATTCTTTTGCCACTTTTACTAACTTGTAACTTACTCCTTACTCTTCTTCATTTTGAAAAAAAAAGTTAAAACGTTTCTTTAGATTTCTTCCCGATTTCTGGGTGTGTTGTACATGCATTATTTAATTCTAAGCATGTTGGATCTGGCCAGACTTGTTTTTTTGTTATCCATTCCTCATTTAATTTTCCTATGCTAAGAGAATATTGTGTATCATTTAGAGTTATATAAGCAATAAACAATCACCCAAATAGAAAGATAATGATATATAACAACCCAAAACTCAGGTTCAATTTCCAGTGATACTGTTGTTACTGTCCTTACAAATGAGGATCCTGTTACCTTCTTTACAGAATGGGGATGCCACTAAGAAAACATTTTTGAGCCTTTTATGATGCTGCTTCTTTAATCTCTTTCTGTTTGGGGAAGTTTCTCTACATTTGCATATCTTTCTGGCTTTGAAGGTTACAGGTGAGCAATTCTGCAAAATGGTCCCTGGTTGTCAGTTGCTCAATATTTCCTTAATATTGACTTTTGGATGTTGCACCTTTGGCAGGGATATCACAGAGGTAACAACATCTAACTTCATCCTATTTGATGAGATACGTTTGCTGTTTATTTTTTTAAGGTGTATTTTAATTACTAAATTGAAATTCTGGCCCCCAGGCTTTTTCACTATTGAATTTCTCTTTTCCCATTTGTAATTAATATGTATTTGATGAGATGTCATCTTGAAACTATAAATACACCATTCTTCATGAAACTTAATTTGTTCATTCATTTATTCTTTTTTAATGAATTCTCTATTTTTATTTATTTATTTGAGAGAGATAGACAAAGAGAGAAAGAGGCAGAGAGAGAGAGAGAGAGAGAGAGAATGGGCGTGCCAAGGCCTCCAACCACTGCAAATGAATTCCAGATTCATGCGCCCCCTTGTGCATCAAGCTTAAGTGGATCCTGGGGAATTGAGCCTTGAACTGGGGTCCTTAGGCTTCACTGGCAAGTGCATAACCACTAAGCCATCTCTCCAGGCCCTCATTTATATTTTTATAGTTTCACAGTTTCTTGGTTTATTCAGTGAGTTAGAGTCAACTACTGTTTATATTTATTTTCATGTTCAACTAAACTCTGCTGTAACCATCAACAGGACCTTGTGTATTTTTGACAATTTCTTTTCTCTCTCATGAGTTTTTGCATACTTTGGCAGGCACCATCATTCTTTAAGCATTTCCCAATATTTTAGCAAAACAAGAGATCTCAGGCATGAATTCCTGTGCCTCAACCTTGAATATAGCCACTTTTCTGAGGAGTCCTTCCTTTTCAAGAACAATGGTATTTGGAAGGCAATATTTGGCCTCTAGTTTTCTATGACTTTTGGAATAACAGTGTTCCTAACACACTCAGTAGATAGTGATGAGAAATAAATGCATGTAAAAAATGCATATTTACAGCCGGGCGTGGTGGCGCATGCCTTTAATCCCAGCATCCGGGAGGCAGAGGTAGGAGGATCGCTGTGAGTTCAAGGCCACTCTGAGACTACAGAGTTAATTCCAGGTCAGCCTGGACCAAAGTGAGACCCTACCTCGAAAAACCAAAAAACCCAAAAAAAAAAAAATGCATATTTACACCCACATCCATTTCTATAGTCATTATAAACCATAACTTCACACTAATAACTGCATCCCAGACTTACATTAATACCTCAATCCTAATCCAAGTTTATATTAATACCTCAATTCTAATGCAACACTCCAAGTGTCATCCCACTCACTCAAGTTTTCTTCCTTTCCCTTCCTGTCCTACTTCTCTTCCTCCTCTTTCTTCTTCTTTCTTTCTTCCCCTTCCTCATTTTTCTGAATTCCAATCTCTATCATGTTGACTCATTGAGATCTCTGTGCTTGGCTCACATTGTGTATCCAAACATTGGGCCAGGTGGGCTAGGGTGGTGCTGAACCTTTCCCATGTTGCCCCTTCCTTAGGGGATATCTGAACGGGTTGCTCCATGCTTTGTCCTGATGTCTACAGGGGAGACCAGGCTTGCTGCCAGGTACTCACTCCCTCTCTGCTGGACAGGAAAGCAGACCACAGTGATATGTGTCTAGGGTATTTCATTCACATGGGTTATGAAAACAGTGAAGGTGATCTATGCAAACACCTGCCCTGCACACTTGACAGCATGTGGGCACAGTTAGACTATGGTCAGCTTCACTGTATGCTCATATGTGCCCTTAGACAACGTCCACAGTTAGACTATGGTCAGCTTCACTGTATGCTCGTATGTGCCCTTAGACAACGTCCACAGTTAGACTATGGTCAGCTTCACTGTATGCTCGTATGTGCCCTTAGACAACGTCCACAGTTAGACTATGGTCAGCTTCACTGTATGCTCGTATGTGCCCTTAGACAACGTCCACAGTTAGACTATGGTCAGCTTCACTGTATGCTCGTATGTGCCCTTAGACAACATCCACAGTTAGACTATGGTCAGCTTCACTGTATGCTCGTATGTGCCCTTAGACGACGTCCACAGCTTACCTTCCAATATCCGCACTCTGCTTTGGCCTCAGTTTCCTCTCCTAAGAGGGGGACTTGCTAAAAGATTAAAGATTACAAATTGGGATTAAAGATTATAATATCTAATAATTTCAAAAGCTTAATCTCAGCTGAAAAGATGGCTTAATAGTTAAAGCTCTTGCCTTTGAAGCCTAAGGGCCCATGTTCAACTCTCCACATCCCATGTAAGCCATACCCACAAAGGTGAGGCAAGGGTAAGGTCACACATGCCCACTAGATGACTCAAGCATCTGGAGTTCAATGACAGTGGCTGAGGCCCTGGCATGCCAGTTCTCTCTTTCTCTCTCTCTAAAATTAAAAAAAAAAAATCTTAATCTCAAGATGCTCAACAAATGGAAGTTTGTTTCTTGAATACTCGTATAAAGTATATATATATTTAAAAAGATAAAATATAACAATATCACATAGTCAAGTTCCTCCACAAGCATTGTTCTCATAATTTTTATACCTTCTAATTTTCACTTTAAAAAAACAAGAAAATTATTACACAAATTTACCATCAGCATTTATCTTGTCAGCTGCTGCTAGAAAGTCAGTCTCTGGAGTAGAATATGTCAGCTTTTAAAAGTTATCCAGATACAATTTGGTTCAATTAGGAATAGAAGTTAAAATGTTTCAATCACTTGAATGTACAAGATGCATTCCAAAGTCACGCTAGGTATCAATTGCAAGTGAGCAGTAAGTACTTCTTAAGTTTTATGCTTTTTTTTTTTTTCAAACTGGGTATTTTTTTCAACTGGGTATTTATTACTATTCATCATGATGGAACCTGGAAAAGTCATCACATATATCTCATTTCCAACTTTAAAAATTGCTTTTCCACCTTTACATAGCAATTAATAGGATTGCATACAAACTAGACAGTCTAATTATGTAATAGCCAGCATATATATGTGTTTGTATATGAGTGGGGAGACAGACACATGTGTACACACACTTGTAAATAGATTTTAAAGGATTCTGCAGTCCTTAATGGGGACCATTTGTCCTCTCTAGTCTCTCTCCTTCCTCTTTTTCTCTCAATCCAGGTGTCTTACTCTTTCCTTCCTCCTTTCTCTTTCCACAGCCTTTCCTCACTCCTTTAGGTTTTCCTTGTTCCCTCCACATACATTATTAAAGCTTCTATTAGGTGCTAAGGATATCAAATACTTAATATGCTAATAAATATGCAGTCTTTCTACTCTGATAGATCATTAGGAACACCAATCAAGGGCAGCCAACGCCGTTGGGTAGGGGAGGTGATGTAAGGCCCTCTGAAGTAGGGGAGCCCTGAGGAGACCCTTGCCCTGAGGGTTTGTTTCTTTCCCCTCTGGAACACATTAGCTAGTTTTACCTTTGCCAGTATCTCCCCATATTCACCTCAGGATCTTTTGCTGATGCGAGTGTTTAATTAACGTCTCTGTGTAAGGTCACTTTTTTTTTTTATCATTTTCTGTTTTGCTTTCTCGCTGTTTTGAATTCTGAGTCAGTTTCTCTGATCTATTTTCTTCACAAATGTTTCTGTCAGGTGGGTCTACTCTACTGGTTATCTATTAACTATGTTAAACTTAGTGGTCATGTTTCATGTATCATAGGGAATACTATTTTGCTCTGAATAAATCCAACTTTCCCAACAGGCTACTGGATTTATCTTATATATTCAATAATTGCCTTTATTTCTTAATTATAAGTATATAAGATTGAAAATTTTTCTTGTAATTATATAATATTTTTTGGAGACAAGATTTTTTAGAATACTTATTTCTATTTATTTATTAGAGACAGAGAGAGGTAAAGAGAAAGAGAGTGAGAATGAGCACACCAGAGCCTTTATCCATTGCAAATGAACTCCAGACATATTGTCACCATGTGCATCTGGCTTACGTGGGACCTGAAGAATCGAACCTGGGTCCTTAGGCTTCGCAAGCATGTGCCTTAACCACTAAGCCATCTCTCCAGCCCCTAAATGTATAATCTTTAAATTCTAGCTTTGAATAATCAGAGTTTTGTTTTTAAATTTTTTATTTATTTATTTGAGAGCGACAGACACAGAGAGAGACAGATAGAGGGAGAGAGAGAGAATGGGCGTGCCAGGGCTTCCAGCCTCTGCAAACAAACTCAAGACGCGTTCGCCCCCTTGTGCATCTGGCTAACGTGGGACCTGGGGAACCGAGCCTTGAACTGGGGTCCTTAGGCTTCACAGGCAAGCGCTTAACCGCTAAGCCATCTCTCCAGCCCTCAGAGTTGTTTTGTGTTAAGCCTCTAATGGTAGTGATTTTCTTCTGCATTTTATAATATTTGTGCTCCTTTCTAATGGAACTGTTTCCAGCATTTTAAACTGTGGTGGAAAGTATGCTGCCCTGTTTATGGAGGTTTTACACTTGACCCTACCATAGTTGTATAAGTTTTGGTTTGTTCTATATCAATATTTTTAATGACTACTTCCATAACTATAGACAATAAGCCATAGTAATTCTTTCCCCATCCCCTTTCCCTTTGCAACTCCACCTTCCATCATACCTTTTCCCCCTCTCAATCAGTCTCTCTTTTATTTTAATGTCATCACCTTTACCTCATATTATGATGGTTTTGTGCAAGTAGTGTGAGACACTATGAGGTCATGGATATCCAGGCTATTTTGTGTCTGGAAGAGCGCATTGTAAGGAATCCTACTCTTCCTTTGGCTCTCACATTCTTTCTGCCACCTCTTCCACAATGGACCCTGAGCCTTGAAAATGTGATAGAGATATTTCAGTGCTGAGCACTCCTCTGTCACTTCTTCTTAGCACTATGATGCCTTCTGAGTCATCCCAAGGTCACCACCATCTGAAAAGAGAAGCTTTTGTAACCAGAAGAGAGAGTAGCATTAATACATGGGTATGAACATTAAGAGAAGTGCTTACCAGACAATGTGGCAGCATAATGTATACATTTAGCCAAACACCAGCAGACATTACACCCCTAGGACTCATGACTACCCCTGTTGTAAGTTTTCACTATCAGGGATGTATTCCCTCCCATGGAACAGACCTCCAGTCAAATTAGACAGTAATTGGTTTCCACCCATAACAGACATGCCACTATTGCACCTGTTGGCTCATTTGTCCTGGTTGGCCAAATAAAAGGCTTGCAGTGTTCACTATTGAGTATCTTCACTGGTGATTTCTATCTCTACCATTGAACTGCATGCAGTATTGCTTTCTCCAGTTTTTTATAAGCTGATCTACATGGAGGAGATTTTCAGTTTAGTTCCAGCAGGATTTCTCAGTGGCCTTGCAGCCCAAGTATATGCAGTCTTTTGCAATAGGGTCTTACCATCTATTTCTGGTGGGAAACCAAGAGGCTTGGCAATGGCCTGTAATATTTGGGGGGCATCAGTGATGTCCTTGGCCAACAAGTCACTGCAAGGTATCCCATTCCTGACACTGAAAATTTTCTTGTAACAATCTATAGATTCTGGGTGTTCCTTTATCCAAAAAAGCAGGTTTCCATATGATTTATTCATACCTTCTTAGAGTTTGATTAGCCCTCCTCTCACTTTTCTTTATTCAATCTCTTCCCCTGTCCTCACTTAAGCCTTTCCACCCCCATTAATCTGTTCTTCTACTTATATATATACAATACCATCCTCTTAAATATCCCCCACCTCCTCCCTCCCTTTCTATTCCCTTTATATCCCCTTTCTAGCTTACTGGCCTCTGCTACTGAGTTTTATTTCTATATCAATTTTGAACATGGTTTCTCAGTTAAATCCCAGCCCTGTAATGATAGTGTGTATTCATACCCTACAGGCTTGTTTGGTGTTCCTATTTTTTGGACATGCCCTTTTAGTACAACTCATGACCATTTCCCTGAATCTTGCTGTGCCTAAATAAATAAATTCATGCACTGAGCAATTTCTTCAAAGGTCAGGGTATCCAGGGCCATCTTTGTAATACCTCATGGGTGTGAGATGACTATTGTTCCACACAGACATGCAACTGGCTGGACTTCAACTTTCACTCATCATTCATCATAGTGGGATATTTTTTCTCTTGTATCTGACTCTCAATTAGTTCCCATTAAAAATACAAATTGAAGATATTTGTAGCTGAACATTATCTTAGTACGATGCCTCTCATTGAGCACCTCTACATGGCTCCCCTTTGTTTTCTTCCTCCCTCATGACTTCAATGTTCAGGCCTGTACTCTATTCTTGCTCAGGAAGGACAGAGCTTTCATGTTTGACTTCTTTGTTCTTCCCTTTCGTACTTGTTCACATCTATTTTTTGCTCTGCTTTCCAAGTAGACTCTTCATATTTCCTTAACTGCTAGCATCTCCCTGTCTTTTAAATCTGGTTTCTTTCATTAGTTTTCAAAAATCTTTCTTCACAGACAAGTTGCCTGTTTTTGTCAAGTGTTTTGAAGACTTTTCTGTGGTAAAGGAACCAAGGAAACTCTTAGAGCCTATGTTCCAGTTGTTTACAAAAGCTTCATGCAATGCTTAAAAAAACATTAAAGGTATTTTGTTTCTGATTCCATCTTTGCTGACACATAGCCTTATAAAGAAAACTAAATGTTTTGCTCATCAATATTTTCAGTGAGGACCTGTGATCCCCTCTGAGTAGCACTGGGTGGACTGGTCTATTCCAGCAACAGATGCCTTCAGCCCAACTCGACCTGCTTCTATCACTTGACCTTGGGTAGCATATAATCTTATGACCTCATGGTTTACCTCGGGGGGTCACTAGAGACTGACATTTCAGAGCAAGAGAATCAGCACATGGGCTGCTGATGCTGCAAGTCTTAATTTTGATTTCCAAAGCTCCCAGGACATATCAATGCTTCCTGTAATTGCCACCAAATACTAAGACTTTCCTTTTCTGCTAAAAATTAAACTTCTTTCATGACACCAACCTAAACACAGAGCCCCTGGCAGTGCATGGATTTTTTTTTTTATTACGGACATATTTCATATGGATACATCATGTGTTGGTACCATCTTTTCCCTCCTCCCTACCCTTATTCCACAGGGGGCCCTCCTCAGTATGGTTGCTGGTATTCCCCATAAGGTGTGGGTTATGCACTGTGGGAGCAACAGTCAGTTATTGGGGAGAGGCAATGCCTTGGCTGGCTCATGACATCCCAACCTATGGCTCTCACAATCTTTCTACCCCTTCATCTGCATAATTCCCTGAGCCCTGGTGGGTGTGTTTTAAGTCTACTTCAGTGATGAGCTCTTAGGCGCCTCTGGAGCTCTGCTTTGGTAAGGGTTGAGTATCCTCAGCATCTGTGTCCTTTACCCTGGTGCTGATTGTCAAGCTCACCTGGAAGTAGCACTCTTGCTAGTCTCCCTAGTTCCTCTGTGGGTATATTTTTTTAAATGTAGTTTCCTGTCTTCCTGACCTTCCACACTCTAGGGGAAAAGCAAACACATAGCATGTACTTTGTGGAGGCTTTAGGATCTAATAACCATGAGCTGCAAGATGGTTGAGGTTAAAAAAAAAAAAAGCTGACCATGAATCCCAAGCTTCAAATTATTTCATGAGAGCAAAGCTCCACTCACTGAGTTGCAGCCAGCTATGGCTAGCAAGTGTCAGCCTTCTTCCTCCTCAGGTCAGACAGAATGCAAGTCAGCCATACCCCTCCACGGGCAGTAGCAAGCTTAGTGCTTATACCTTTTCTACTCCTTGTGCTCCAGGGAGCCATGTAAATCTAATTGAGTTGGGAAGCTGATGTAAAGGCTTTGTAAAGATGAGAACCCCAGTCCTGTCATAGGCCAGCAGAACATGGGGTAAGGAATGTCCCTAAGGTGCCTCAATTAGTCCTTCCTAGACACTGGCAAGTGGACCTCCCTTCTCATATTTCTTGATGTGTGCTCCTAAACAAAATAGAAAGAGTCAATATTTCTGTTCATTTATTAACTATAGGTAGCTTAAAAGAGGTTTTCCAGAGGTTATGACACCCCTTCTGTCCTCTCAAATGTCCCTTTTCTTTCTGTAGGATAAAATACTTGCCCTCCTTCCTACCTGAAGATTGGAATAGTAAATCTGCCCTTCATGTGCCACAGCATCATGGGTTCTCTGATAATCACTGTCCATACGAGAGACTTTTTAAAGAGTAGCCATGCTGACTCATTACATCTTGGAGAAGGTCCCTTGAACATTATTTAGGATTCTCAGTTAGACTTCCCATCTGAATCATTGGTAGTCTTTGACTGGCAAGTAGCGTCGCTTGTTGAACTTATGAGTCCAAGTATTGACCCTGGTAGCTTCTGTGTCTCTTTAGAAAGCACATCTGCTCTCACTGATTGACTCTATTCTTATGAAGGCCTCTCTACTTCCTAAAGGATATTTTGGGGTGCCATTTTCTGCCAGAATTTTGAGATCTTTATAATTTAGGGTGCTGCTTGGAAAGTCAGCAAAACTTTTTCTTTATGTAGCGTTATCTGACAATAAAGATTGGTTGTTACCCCTCAAAATACTGTGCAATTTTCTGACTCATTTCTTGAGTCACACTACTGAAGGGTGACAGAAAATGCCACCCCCAAAATATCTTTTGACATAAGGATTACTTAGTGATAAAGGCATTTGAAAAACAGCAGGTGCAAGTATGACATTCTAACCTTTCTTTTTCTTCCTAAAAACAAGAAGGACAAGCTCTCATAAGAAATGTGCCCTCCTAGAACCTAGGAAAAAGAAACATTCTTCAACTGGGAGTCCTAGTAAAATGAATTCTTTACAAACAGAGCTTGATTAAGTAATTCTTATCTTCTCTTGTCTTCCTCATATAATTTGATTTCCACAACTGTCTACTGGTTCAATCTAATGTAAGCATGTTGGTTTCATTTTCTGTTCCCATGTCATGTAAAATTTGTATTATTTATATTATGTACGTTATTTGTATACTTTTCTTCTGTTCATCTATCTTTTATCAATTTAATTCACAGACCCATTTAGGACCCTAAGTAAGTAGAGCAGAGGTAACACTTTGCCTCTCCTACATTATTACCTACCCAACCCCACACACAAATTTTCTTTTCTCTTTTCCCTGCTCTCTATGGATACAATTCTCCCATCCCCACATATTTAAGTCTCTATAGTAACTAGGAATTTTCTCTCCCATTACAGGTGGTACACACCTGTAATTCTAATACTCTAGAGGCTGAGATAGGAGGATCATGATTTCAAGGCAAGTAAAGACTACAAAGCAAGACTCTCAAAAATTTAAAGCAAAACTAAGAAAATAAATGGTCTCCCTTGCTCTATTCCAACCCCTGATTTAAGTACTTTCTGACTTACATTGTTACTGTTTGTTTGGAAAGTTCATGATTCCTAAGTCTCCCTTAGGAAATTCCACCCAACTGAACATTGGTGGAGACAGCTACAAAGACCTATTGGCATGTCCTTGAAGATACTGCACTGAAATCATCCAGTGATAACAACTGGTTCTTCTCTCATTTTCTTGTCTATCCACCCCAAGGAATGAAGTGGACAGACACAAAGCATGAGCAAACAAGGTTTTATTCACATAGAAGTGACAACTTGAAAGTGGCACTTATGTCTCTGAGCTCTCAGTGGCAGTGAGATGCCAACCAAAAGTGTGCAAAAGTAGAAGTGACAGCTCTTATCTCTGACGTGGTGGGATGCCCACTGAGGGTTTCTGGCAAGTGATACAAAATTGTAGGCTATGGGATGGCAGCCAAGAGAGATTTCTGGTGTGTTTCCATTCTATACCCTTGGCAGACATGTAAACCAAGACGGTTCTCATTGCAATTGGAGCCAGAACCATGAGAGTAGAAGTATGCCCCTTTGGAGTGGCAGAAGGGCCCACCAGAGAAGCAGGTCCCTTTGTGACTTTCAGAGGAGAAAGTGTCTCTGCTGTGCCAAAGTGAAACTGCCACCAGAGGCAAGGGCTAGAGCAGGTTCCAGAGCAAGCCTACTACCAAGTGCAAGTGCTTCAGCCAGCAGTAGAAGTAGGTCTGGCACAGAGAATACATCTGGTGGTCTTGGAACCAGGAACAGGGTCAGTGGTCAGGATCAATACCAACTCAGCTGGCACTGAGAGTGAGGAGGGAGGACAGGTCTTCCTCTGATGAGCATCTGGTCTGATGGTGGAGAGGCTGTACTCAGAGATTTACACAGACCCAGCGAGGCCTTTATGAGTTGGCTGCATGCAAAAAGAGGTGAAAAGACCAAAGGGAGGCAGAAAGCCCAGAAAGGGAAAGTGAAAGCCCTCCAAAGGATGGTTGGTGGTGCCATATCTCTTATTCTCATGGTGATGACACAGCAGTGACACCAGCTGTCAAAAATGATGGTTTGAGACAGCCTGCGCCTGACAGCTCATAAGCCCCGTTCCTCAGCTTTAGTCATGGCTGGTGGATGTAGGGAGGTTCTACGCCTACACCTCTACCACCAACACTCAGTGCCCTCTTGATCTGAGGAGAAAAAATCGTTTATTTACCAAGTACTTTTGCTCTAACCTTGAGAATTTTGACCACAGTGTAGATTAAAATCTCCATACTAAGGCTGCTGTAGTACTGACGACCCACAAAGCTTTTTCAGAAGATCTGAACTCTTCCTCCTCTTATTCAGCAATGTTTACAGGGCACCACAACTATGACAGACACTCCAATACATACAGGTAATGTAGTAATGAGTAAAGCTAGGGCTGGAGAGATGGCTTAGTTGTTAAGGCACATGCCTGTGAAGCCTAAGGATCCAGGCTTGATTCTCCAGGTCCCATGTAAGCCAGATGCACATGGTGGTGCCTATGTCTGGAGTTCGTTTGCAGTGGCTGGAAGCTCTGGCATGCCCATTCTCACCCTCTTACTCTCTCTCTGTCTGTAATAAATAAATAAATAAAAATAAATTTAAAAAAATAAACAAATAAAGCAAACCATGCCCCTTGCATATGGGGACCAAGTGATTTTTGTTTCCTGAGCATTTGTTTCTTATATATTCATCAATGAATAGACTTCTGTCTTGATTTTCTCTTGATCTTCTCATGGAGGGGAAGGTCCGGCAAGAGTTGATCATGGACTTCATACATAGGGAATGAATCATGAGGAATGCTTTGGTCTCAAAGTTTAGAAATAAATTATACTGAGTCAGTCTAGTACAATACTAGCTGGTCATAAGCCAGTTTATGCCATAAATATTTGGAGGATGTTTATTAAGTTCCAAGGGGATGTATCAGACACTAGTGATATAACTGTAAACCAAACAGATATGAATCTGGCTTTTTGGAGCTCATAAAAAAAGTAAAACTGACTACAGAGGTAAATGTGCAGAGTGTGATGGATGATCGACCGGGCAGCAGCAGTATTGGAGACAGTGACAGACAGACATAGTCACTCTTCAATGTAGTTCTCTGCACTAAGCCACAGAAAATACTCAAAACTTGGGAAGGAACTTGGCAAAAGAAAGTGATCTTATACCTTCAAATCTTCACAAATCATATTATTAAATATGTGATCAAAGTATGATTATGTAGAAACTAAAAGACAGATACAATATAGAAGACCTTTGCATATTTTAAACATTATCTTAAAAATACCATAAAGGCATATCAGAAGTCAGTTTTTCCACTGTAATCATTGTTGTTTTCATAATGACCAGATGAATTCCAAATGCAGTGTCTGGTTTCATGTAAAGAAACTTCTGATTCACTATTTACAACCATTTCAACAGTTAATGCAAGTATTATGCAGACGATCAAGTTGTGTTACCCTATAAAAACATTAGTAACATGAACTACATATAAAATATGAAGTTTACTAATAAACTTTTAAGTTTATTCACTTAAATGAATCTAGTGAACTTCTTTGATGGTTTTTGCTCTTTTCTTGCTAGCTTTTCAGACTTTCTAAGAAAAATTAGAGGTGCAATAAAATGTGCTAAATGTCCTTACTTCTAAGAACCTAAAATTAATTTAGACTCATGATAGTAATTTTTATACATCCATGTCTTTTTAATACATGTCTTTCAGAGAGAAAATTAATCATATAATAATAATAAAAAAAAAACATTTATGGGCTGAGGGTATACCTCAGTAGAAAGCATTTCTGTCTGGCATGTCTGAATACCTGGGATTGGTCCTAAAAATTGATGAACAAAAGAATAAGAAATCAAGAAAGAAAGTGAGATTTATTTATTCAAAGGAAGATTTTAAAGAAGAAATCCAATTCAAAATAAAAAATGAATATAATTTTAGGAAAATTGATGACACAAAGAGAATTATAGAATGCTACCATGTCCAGATAACTAAAGTATCCATACTTTTCTATTTAATTTTGTTCAATTACTTTTTAAAACTTTCTTTCCTTTTAAGTAGTTATTCATAAAACATGTGTTAAAAATAATACATGCTGAACTTCTAATCAGATGTAAGAGATAGTCACAGAGACTAACTCATACATAATAGTAGTTTAATCCTGGATTTCCTAAGATCCTATATTTAAAGTTAAGTTCATTGAAGTTTATAATCCTGGGCTTTAGAAAGCTCAGCTGAGACTTTCTCTTCTGAAATTCAAATGTCTGATTTTAAGTCAATTCAATAACATGAACTCAGTCACAGTTTTCAATGCACCTTTGGGAAAGAAAGCAGCACAAGTCCTCACTTTCATAAGGAGGAATTCATTTACACTCAAGCAGGGGCTTGCTTTTTTTCTACCTTAGCAAAGAAATGGGGCAATATTCTCCAGTAAAAATCTAGCCTACAAATGATTTTTAGTAGTCTAGTCATTAGAATTTTATAATGAAGATGCTTTTAGCTTAGAAATACACAAAACTTATTAGGAAAATTATTTTGTCAAGTCCAATAAGAATGCATTCCAGAAAATGAAATATCTGACATTATACTTGTCCATTTTTAATTAATAAATTAACGCATAGGTGTGCATATCATGTTATGCATTCCTCCTCTGAAAAGGAAAAGATTGTGAAAAGAATTTTCAGTTTAAAGAGATGGTGAAACACTAAATCAAAAGTGTTAGCATCCTGCCATCCTGTGGTTGTCAGCAGTATTACAATTTTTTTCATTTGAAATTTCTACTCAAGTATCCCAAGAACAATTAAAATATTTTAAAATGTATTAAATTATTTTATTTATATGTTTTTCTATTTAAATATATATATTTCACAATAAATATACAGCATTAAAGTATTTAAGCATAAATCAAAGTTACAAAGTTCCTAAAAACTTCCTTCATCCTTAAAACAAAAATTCCCTTTGAATTAGGAACCCCAAAGACAATGCTGTCATACATTGAGTTAATTTTTAAATTCTTGTAAAATAATCTTTGCGTGTGTATATGTATGTGGGTGGGTTTTCGTGCAAATGGAGGCCAGAGGTTGACATTAGTGTCTTCCTCTGTCTCTTTACCTTATTTACAGACACAGTCTTTCACTTGAGCCCAGAGCTCACCGATTTGATCCAGTCTAGCTATGCAGTTTGTTGCATTACAAGCATCCCACCTTGACATGAGTGGTGGGATCTGGACTCAGGCCCTCACACTTTCATGGCAAGAGCTTTATTGGCAGAGCCATCTCCCTAATTTCCTATTGGTTGGTATCTGAAGCCTGTTAAAGGGCTTTGAGCTGTAACGCTCAGTGGCAATGACTTTTGGCTGGTATCCTGAGGCTTGCCAAGGGTTTAGAACTGTGAAACTTGATGGCAAGCACTCGGGTGATATTCCACCACCACAGAGAGTTCATACCTGTCACTCCCAGCTGTGTGCCTTCTCTGTTAGCATCATGAAACCTTTGAGATTTTAAAGCTTTCACTTTTCCTTTTAGGTTGTGTTCCCATGTGACTAAAAATCCCCCTTGTTTGCCCACACCATTTGCTATCTGTCTGTCAGCTTCATTCTTAATGATGGGGGTGACAAAGAGCCTGAAAAAAGAATTGTCTGCTTCAGTCACCACCATGAACAATGCTAACAACCTGTGCAACCATTCACAATCTTTCTCCAGTCACCGATATTGTTAGAGAAATAACAACTCAATTCCACATCCCAGCATGTCGTTCCAGCCACCTTGGAGCCTCGGGTATTTGGACATGTCCCACGAGCTGGAGGCACTCTGCTAATGCAGCCTTAAGCCAGCCATGGAGAGCCAATGCGTACATTTTTATGACTGGCAGGTGAACCTATTGGCAAATCAAAGACAATTTGAGCTTTATGTCAGATTATTGTTTACTTCAAAGTGGAATCAAGACTTGGATTTCATTTCATTATGTGCACGCTGACTCTTACCCCGGTCTTCTGTTCACTTCAGAACTCCACCTCTTTCTCTCCTCTTTTCTGGGTTGTTCTCTTCTTTGCAAGGGTCTCTTCTTCCCACTTGCTCCTCTGGGCAGCTTTAACTTTATTTCCATCAAGTAAATCTGGCTCTACTAGACCACTCTAAATGGAATTAGATTATACTAATGTGAGTCAAAGAAAACTTACCAAGAGGAACACACAACAACCTAGATCTTTTCCCTCAGTATTTACTTTGTGGAAGAAACGGGCTGCTGACATCTACTGATCTGAATTCTTACAGTGGAATTGTCAAGCTGACAGCATGCTGCAGAAAGATTCATGTGTGCAGGTTAGAAGTGATTTTGGCAAAGCCAGATTGTTTAGTGTTCCACTAAAGACTGCAGACATTAATGGCTAGGGAATAAAGGTCTTGAGAAAAAGGAGAGAACAACAGAGGGAAAGTGGGAAGAGTGAGAGGAAAGAAGGGAATGAGGGAAGGGGAGACTCAAAGATTATATAAACACAGGGTTTCTTCTCTATACTTAGTGTTTTAGCCTTTTAAAAATGTCCAACAGCAAGATTCACATTTTTCATGTATGAATAAATCTGGGCATGTTATATGTGACCTCTTAATCTTTACAACTACCCTATGAAGAAAGCACTAATTTTATATTATTCTACAAAGGAGAAAATTAAGTTACCAAGACAAGTGGAGTGTTTTGCCACAAAACTGAGAGTTGAAACCAGAAAACATAGCTGCCTATAAGGAAACAAGCCCAGGAGATTAACTGCATATCCAAGAAAAACACAGATGAGGAAAGAGCAGGGTTAGAACTTACACCTCCCTCTTGTTCCTGCAGGTTGTGGAGTGCGCTACCTTTCTGCCCTTACCTAAATCCCCCCACTTGTTCCTCTTTGGATTCTCTTCTTTCTCAGTCCATCATTCTGGTCTTCACACATCGACTTTCCTTTTTACCTCCCTGTTCTTAAGTCCCTTTTTAAAACAATGATTTCTTGACTTTCTTTCCTTTCAAACTGGAAAGGATAACAAGGAGGCAGCCACCGTGCTGTGGGGTGGGTAGGTGTACAAGGCCTGAGTTTCCCCCTTGTTCCTCTGTTGTGCAGATGTGGACATTGAGCAAGGTGCTTGCGTATTAAATCTCAAGTTTTCATCTGCAGACTCAAAGGAGGACAAATCCCATGGGCTTAGATTTTAGACGAGGGTACAGCCCTGTAATAGCCTCATGCTGGAGACTAGTGCATAGCAAGAGTGCTGGGCTTCCACCCGCCCCCACTGTCCCCATCCTTTTCATTATGTATTCGCTTATAATTTTTAAAAACATAAATGTTGAAATCCCTTTCTCATTCAATTTTTCCTCGCACCCTTTAGATGGCAAAGTGTTTCAGGGAGGTGACCTCTCTTTGTAAATGCCAGAGATTAACAAATTTTAAATAGTTGCTATTATAACTCAATCTCTAGTCTCCAGTGTAATGTTAGTGGAGTATAAATTTAGAGTAAATTGTTATATTAAAGGTCAATTGCTTAGTGAGGACTGGGATATACTTCACTTTGCTTTAAAGTGGGTCATGAGCTGAAGCAGAGTGGACTGGAGAGGCATCCTGCTGCCACCCTTCCTATGCTCACTGACAGCCCCAAGGCTGTGGGACTCAGTGAGGCAAACCTGAGAGAGCTGAGTGAAGCCTGTTACCACTGACCTTCAGTTACTTACTGTGTTTCAATCAACTGTGACTTTTCCTGACACTTCAACTGCTCCAAAAGGAACAGGAAAAGGTTGACAGTCACATGAACACACCTTCTACCAAAGCATGTCAACTCAACAAGGTGAAAGTGGACAGTTGGATAATGAAAGCTCCAGTTCTTAAGATCAATACATTCCCCAGTTACTGAAAACATATAGTATTACATCATAAAGAACATTACATCTTCATTTGCTTTAATCAAAATATAAACACCAGGTCAAATATTAGATTCCCTTTACAGCATACCTAACAGACATCCCGGCCTCACCCTAGTTTTGGTGTCTAAGTTTCCTTGTAATGAATACTTGAACTTGTTTAGGTACTAGAAACCCCTTTTGGGTTTTCATCCAGTGTCATTTTCACACTGCCTCACTCCCCAACCTCTGTTTTTATTTAATGGTTTAAAAATATAAGAAGTAGACGTTGAGAGTTAACCCAATCTTTGGAACATAGAGCACAGACCTCAATGTCTAATGAATGTTGTGTCCTCTACAGAGGACATTTGACCTAGGGAGCTGCACTGGTGCCCATCACACACTTGTGCCAGTCCCTTCCGCAGGACCTATGGAGGAGAAAGCCATTTTGGTAAAGTATCCAAATTGCCTATAGAAGCATCCTCACATTTTCTGGGTAATTTCAGAAGGACCCCTATGTTTCACTGTTGTTGATACATTTTATTATTATCTTCCTCATCATCTTATTATTGCCATTATTATTATTATTATTATTATTATTAAAATCCCACTGCTAAACTGAGATATCTATCAGAAAGCATTTTATGAATTCAACTTTTAGGTTTCTTGCGACATTTTCATACTGTTATTTTTGAGAAAATATAATTGTTTTGGAGGTTTGCCAACTTGAATTAAAATACAGTCAAGTCAACTGAAAGGTTCCTTCCTGCTAGCTAGCATTCACAGGGCTGAAAAGGTCTATGCAGGCCAATGAGGGAGAAAAGTAGCCAATGGTCTTACTCACTTGTGGACTCTCATGCTGTATCAACTTGCCAGTGAAGATATGCCCGTTGGCTAAATAGTGGCATGACTGTTTTGGACATAACCAACGACACTGATTGTATTTAAGCCTGCTCTGTGGGGCCGAATGTATATATGGTATTCCAAAACCTATGGCTGGGGAGCACAGAGGCTCTAGAAACAAAACAAAACAAAACAAAATCTTATTACTAATGTTTTGTTAAGTAGACATGTAGCCAAACTGTCTTTTAAATATTTATGTTTATATCCATAGACTAGTGCGGCTCTCAGTCTTGGTCAAAAAAACTTCTTTTGGGGCTATAAGCAAAACAGAAACCCAAAATTGGTCAAATACTAAGAAAATGTGAGCATTGACTGTTCATCCCTAAACAGGACATCTATATCACTGCCTCCAAGACTAAGGGAATGACAATGGAAGAGAAATTTGAAAGATTGTAAGAGGATGAGGAGGAGTGCTGTCAAAGACTTTCTTCTATATATGACAAGGTCATTGCCATCATGAAAGTATAGTAACTATGGCTACCTATACAAGACTTGCACCCCACAAAAGGCAGGAATGTGAATGTAGGGATGGTACTAGTTGGAAAGAAGAAGAAAGTTAACAGGAAAGGGAAGGGTATAAAAGAAAAGGGGGAGAGGATATGCTTGCAGTAAATTATATAAGGTTGTCAAAATTGCAAAATAAAAAAAAAAAAAACCACAAAAAACAAAAAACAGACCAGGCAAGTTTTACCCAGCAGTGTAATAGAGGCACACAGGCTATGGGGGCAATCAACTGCTCTCTGATTGGATATGAGGCCCACTCAGTAGAACGGAATTCACATCTGATACTGAGAACCAAGCCAAAGTCTATGGCTTAGAAGGTCATAGAAAAGACAGGGAAGTTTCCACAGTTCTCCGGCTAAATGGAAAGGTCATACACATCAAAATCTCTTCCAATTATGTATGTTTATCCCCTTTGAGCAATGCTGCTGCCACTTGGTTAGAGAACCTGTCTTTATAGATGGTAGCAAACACTGAGGAGACACATCAGAATAGCAAGAAGAGAAAGCTGAGCACCTAGTCATCTCAGTCACATTTCTATCTCTGCCAGATCCTAGGAGGCATTACAGAGGAAAAGGCAGAATAAATATGAGGGCTACTGCAGAGAACCTTCTCCCGGAAGATGGAAGTAGGAAATGGGGAGACTCTAAACTCATCAAGGCAGAAAATAAGAGGCTGCTGAGAGGTCAACACAGTAGATTTTCAACATGCCTTCCAATGCCCAGGGAATATTGCAGAAGAGGAAGTTGAGAAAATATAAGAGCAAAAGGGTGGGAAGAGGTACTGGGAGGCATTGTCTTTGCCATGGGAACTGATGGTATAATCATGACCCCACAATGACTGTCAATACACCATTGAAAAGGACCCTCAGGGAAATGGGGACATGGAAGAGGGGATATAGAAGAGGGGCCATAAGGGGACAACCTGATGGGGATATGACCAAATTGTAATCTGTTCCTATATTAAGGTTTCCAACAAACCTTTTTAAAAAGAAAAGAAAAATACAAAGAAATTAAATCATTTATGTGTCTTAGACTTACATGTGCATGTAGTATTTTCTGTTAAAAGCCTGTCCATTTTCTTGGAAAAATAATATGGGGTATAGAATTATTTTTAACAGTTTTTTTGAGAATTTTTCAATGATTTAAGAGGGGGGGGAGGGAGAAAATGGGAGCATCAGGACCTTCAGCCACTGTGAACCAACTCCAGATAAATATGCCCCCTCGTGCACATATGTGACATTGTGAGCTTGTGTCACTGTGCCTCTGGCTACATGGTACCTGGAGATTTGAACATGAGTTCTCAGGCTTCGCAGGCAAGCACCTTAACCACTAAGCCATCTCTCCAGCCCTATAAAATTATTTTGATGTAAGAACAAATTTTCATGAGGTGTTTGTGGTCATTTTCTCTTGGTCATTTTTGATAGGTGCTTCTTAGTTAATCAGTTATGTATTAGGTTAGGAATTAATCTGCAAATAAGTCACATATCTCTGGTCACCCATCATTGTTTGGACAAAATATTCCAAAGAATCTGGAAATATTAGTTCCAAGATGCAGGACCAATATAAGTACTTGCACTTAATAATGAAAGCTGAGTTCACTAAAGATGGGACCTTCTAACTAGCATCAGCTTCTTATTTGTTGAGCTTGTATTATGTCTGAGAGGATTTTCTTGATAGCATTTTAGCATGTAGACAGACATGGTGGTCTCTCTGGAGAAAGGTATGAGGCTTTGCAGACACTCAGCTGCTATGTCTGTGTTGGCATTACTTGTTTAGAGTTTCCATCTGTCCGAAAGCAAATGGCCTCAGGTATGATTCATAGGTGAAGGACATACCAGCTAAGGGAGATCTTTGATGAGCCTAGAGAGATGGCTCAATGGGTAAAAGTGCTTGCTGCACAAGCATGAAGGCCTGAGAGGGACTGGTTCCCTTGAGTTCAATCCCCAGAACTCATGTAAATAATTGCCTATGTCTATACACACCTGTAACCCCAGCCCTGTGGCCGTGGAGACCAGAGAATCACCAGGGCTCCCTGGGCAGCCAGTTTGACAGCTCAGAGATCAATAAGAAACTCTGTCACAAGAAAATGTGAAGATAAGCCATAAGGGAGGACACCTGACTTTCTGACATTCTCAAGTCTCCACACACATTCACATGGGGCATACTATATACATCTTCACACAAATGTGCATGCATGCGCACACACACACACACACACACACACACACACACACACACAAACACACACACACACACAGCATACCACACAGACTATGAGTAGATGCAAAAAAAAAAAAAGTGATCCTTGGGTTGGGGAAATGGCTTCGCAGTTAAGGCATCTGTCTGTGAAGAGTAAGGACCCTGGTTCGATTCCCCAGGACCCACGTAAGCCAGATGCACAAGGGGGTGCATGTGCCTGGAGTTTGCAGTAGCTAGAGGTCCTAGTGTGCCCATTTTCTCTTTCTATGTGCCTCTTCCTCTTTCTCTCAAATAAATAACCAGAATGTTAAAAAAGAAAAACAATATTAGGGGCTGGAGAGATGGCTTAGCGATTAAGGCACTTGCCTGCAAAGCCAAAAGACCTTTGTTCGATTCCCCAGGACCCACGTAAGCCAGATGTACAAGGTGGAATATGCATCTGCATCTGGAGTTCTTTTGCAGTGGCTGGAATCCCTGGCACATCCATTCTCTCCCTCTCCCTCTCTCTCTCTCCCTCCCTCTCTCTCTCTCTCTCTCTCTCTCTCTCTGTCTCTCAAATAAATAAATAAATAAGAATAAAATATTAGGAGTTCAGAGTTTAAAAACAAAAACATGTTTTAGGTGATCCGTGATTTGTGGATAAATCTCTTGGTGTTTGTTTTCAATTCAAGATGCAGCAGAATATTGGAAGACTAGCATGTGCTCAAGGAGTGCAAATTAATTGTACAAAAGCTGCAACAGCAAAAATAATTCAAAGTTCCAGAAGAAAAACTCCCTTTTCAGGGCATGGGAAGGTTTCATGAAGCCATGAAAGTACTTGGGCACAGTCCACAGAGGATTTAGCGGTGAGAAGCTGAGAAGTAAAGACTTCCCAGACAAATCCTTGACACATGCATGTTGTTGGGGAGTGGCAGGACAAAATTTTCTATATTATTTTTCCAAAAAATAGACTGGCTTTTAAGAGAAAATACTCAATTCACAAGTAAGTCTAAGACACATAAAGGATTGATTTTTTTTTGTATTTTTTTTCTTTTCTTTAAAAAAAAAAAAGTTTATTGGAAAGCTTAATATATGAACACATTTCAGTTTTTTTTTTTTTTTGCTAGTGTATGTATGTAGTGTAGAAAAAAACCAAGTTACTTAAAACCAGTCCACTGTAGTTCACACCAATTTCTGAAATGGGTACAGCTTGTGATCTGTTCAAAGCAGAGGATGGAAATTTGTGGTGATGCTGTTGAGAAAGAGAAGTAGGGGCACAGGAGAAAGCACACCGTATAGTCGGACACAGGGTTAAGGCCTTTCTGATGTTTTGAATGAGGCCGGTAGATTTTGTTAAATCTGAGTCATCTCTTTAGTATCAGATAAGTAAGAAACAAGGGGGCCACCCTGTTCTACCTTCCTGCATTGACCAAGCTCTTCCTTCTTATCTTCCAAGCCACGACCGTCTTTCCAAGCACACTCACACTCACTGATACTTTGTGACTTAGCCGGTGGATCACTGCTCTGGGTTCAGGTTCCAAGTCTGAAACTGTGACCATATGACACCTGAGTCAGGCTGTGAGAATCGCTTTTGGCCATGAAGTTAGGGCCACTTGTGGTGCTTGCTCAAGCACCTTGGAATGGCCCAGCCTCTTGGTCTTTAGCTACGGCCAACCCTAGGGAGAAACAGACTCACCATTTGTTCTGCTCCTGTTCCTACTGTCTACACACTGAGCAGTTCAGCGGAGCAACTGTTCAAACTTGTCCATAGACATTTCGCTAATGGCTGAACGACTGCACAGACACTTACAGTAGTCCAGGATGGGCTGGGAGTTATAATCAAGAATAACTCACCATAGGAGCTATTTGAAGTTTCTATTTCTCTTAAGAAATTCACCCTGATATTTACTCTGTCCTTTCATATTAAAATAATCTTCATGCACTTAGTCAGACAATTGAAATTTCACTCTGAATATTCAAGTAAAATTGTTATAGAAAAGTGCCTTGCGTTTCCTAGGCAGTTGTGTAGATGTGAGTGGTGCCAATACTCTGATTTGTGGAGCGTGGTCTGAGATTTTGATTACAGAATTATGATGCAGTTTCACTGTATCCCACCCTTGTGCAACCTAATAATTTGGTCCATCTTGTATTCACTTTCTAGCTCATTATTTAAAAATAATAGAACTGAACTCTTCAAACTTTAGTTTCACTTGTATTTTTTCATTTAAACAATATATGCTGTCTGATATCCCTCAGCCTCCACCTCAAAATTCAGTACATCCATACTTATTTATTCCCAGCTTTCCCTTTCACAGCTACAAGGAAGTGTCCTTCATCTGCCATAGCTTTCAGCTTTCTTGTTCCTCTCCTTAACCTCCTCATTTTTCTGTACTTTGAGTTCCTTTTCTTAGTTGAATCCTTTCTCCTGGCCTCTGCTTCCTACAGCCTAACGAAGCTTGCCAAAATTCTGCCCTCTGGCCTTCCTCTTCATGCTTAGGGTTTCAATATTACCAGTGACCCTTAAATGGTGTGCACAAGGATTTTTGAAAAGAATCTTCTACCTACCCACAAGACACAACTTAAGCACCAAAATTGCTTGTCATTTATTTAAATTTAAATTTAAATTTAAATATTTTGTTGAGAGGGATCAGATTTTGTTATGTGTTCCATTGTGACCTCAAACCTGGCACTCCCCTGTGCCATTCTACCAAATGCTGGGGTTATAGGCCCATGCCAACACAGCTGGCTTGGAACTGCTTTTCAATGTCATGATAGCAGCTCTCGAGAGTATAGACTATAACACTGTAACTGACAACACATTCAAATGTGGTCAAGGTCTCATTTGGTTTGAATGCCATTATTGGGAGGCTCAAAATAATTGAAAATCTTCATATGTCCATTATTGAGGGGACAATCTTTAAATGATTTTTGATCATTCATTTTTGGATTACAACAAATAGGCCCTTATTAAGACTGAGATACTAAGAGGTACAGTTCAGTGGTAGAGCAATTGCTTAAAATGTGCAAGACCCATGGTTTGATTCCCAGAACCACAAACAAAAGGCATAATGAACAAACTGACTTCTTAACCTAAATCATCTTTCTAAGGCAAAGTTTCTGGTGTGGTCTTGCTGGAAGGAACCAGTGCTGTGCAGCCTAGAAAGCTCCACAGCGCAGTGGATGGTGGCTTTGAAGTGTTATTGGCCAAGATCCCAGTGGGATTCAGAAATCTGAGCAGCAGAGAACTGGGTCATGAGCCTACAAACCTCTTGAAAATACACACCATGCTGATCTGCAATCATTAACTCTGCTCTCCCGAGAATGAATTTTGAAAAGTAAAGTATGTGAACTCAAATGTCTTTTGAGAGATATAATTAGAAAAAAAATATGTTTTGAATATAAATTTTAATAACACACAGGGGGCAGGGAAAAGAGTAGTAATATTCTAACTGGTTTACATGGTAAACACAGAAAGGACTATAATTAGCAGACATTTTTCCTTGGCATTTTTGATAGCCTTTGACATACTTCATCTCTGCATAGAGCTGTTTGGCATTTTCTCAGACTTGTAATTTGACCCAGATCCTAGAAATAAGAAGTTGATACACAGTTGGTATACAAATGGAATAATATGAAATCTATACATACACACACACAAAACAAAAACAACAACAACAAAAAAAAAAACAGCCTGATCCTTAGCACTAATTGGTCCTTAAAAGGACATACATACCCCAAGCACACTCAAGAACTCTTTTTCACACTTCTTATAAAGATAATACCACTCAGCTTATAATGAGAACTAAGGAAACAAAATTAAAAAACAAAGTTTGTAATCTGCATTGACTCATGGTTTTCTTAAAAATATTGCTCATTGGGTGACTGGGGCATTTTTATCTGCCTAGATAGAAATCATAGACAAATTGGGGTTTTTGTATCCCTTGGTGTTTGACAATAGCCACTGATGTCCTCTAGCGTTAAAGATTTTCTTTCATATCTTGAGAACCAGGATCCTTTATGTGGTAGTTTGAGTGAGTGTCCACCAATAGATTCAGGAGTTTACTAAAGCTAAAGCTTATAACTTAATAGATCTCTGGTTGCCTGGCTGGACGAGGTGTCACTGTGGGCGAATCCTAGGGTCCAGTCCTAAAGTGTGTTTGGAGGCCTAAGGCATGCAGAGAGCGGTCTGAGTTCTGCTGGGTTTCTGAAGTGTGCTTGCTTGTGGTGCTGGTCGTGGTGTTCCTCTGTGTGTGGACCTGTGAGTGGGGCCAGCTTCTTCCACCATTATGGAGCTTTCCCTGGATCTGAAAGCTTCAATAAATCCTGTTTCCCTCCAATAAACTGTGCCTGGTTTGGAAGTTCATCCCAGCAACGTGAAGCTGTCTAATACACCTAGCCTCCATGATAATAAGTGTCAGAGTTTTTGTGCAAGCCTAGGGTACTGGGACCCTTTAACCTTAAAAGTGCTCCAATTTGTGAGTCAGTACAGGTTTGTGCTGAAGCTTCTAGCCCTTGACAGTACTTACATTGCAATACTCAAGCCTAGCATGTCAGTATTGCCTCAGCCCTTGAAGGAGGCCAGTGCTACGGTTCCCAGGTCCAGATGTCTCGGTCCTTGGGCCTGAAAGCCTCTGCTGCTTCTATTGCTGTCACTGTCACTGCTGCTCTTACCTCGGCTGTCACCACTGCTTCTCTGCTGCTGCGCTGGGCTCTCCTCTGCTGCTGTCAAGGCTGCCCATGAGTCGCTGGTTCCTCTGTTTTGGCATCTCAGCCTACCTGCCTGCCACTCTCCAGGGCTGCACCTCTTATATAACCAGGAAAAGGGTGCTTGAACCAGTCACAGAATACTTCCATGCAACTGCGGTTGTATTCACAGCAAAGCACCCCCTGTTTGCATTAGTCACAACAGTTCATCTGCCTAGCCACGACAGGAAGTGCTGTTTCGGGCAGAAATGGTTGCAGAGGAAGTTTGGTGCGTGCTGTCTGAGACAGTTGGACTTGGGATGCACCTTCAGGACCCAGAGTTGTATGGCAGCTGCAACTGTCACATAGTTTCCAAGGTATCTACGGAGTGTTCCAAGCAGCTGGCAGTGGCATACTATAACCCATCTGGGCGCTAGACCGATGGTCTTTTTGCTTGAGGAAGCCAAAACACCGGAAAGAATCTTATAGCAATTGATTAGGGAGTCAAATCTCTCCATTCCCTAACACTTTTGTTTATCGATATGAAAGTAAACATAGGAAAGAGTCCTTACAATGAGAACATATTAACATTAATACTGATTTTTTCAGTTAACAGTACTTTAAACAGTGTTTATTCAGCATCTGCCTCAGGAAAAGATGAGTATCCATCTGTCTCAAAAACAGGGTCTGTATTTTAGGGCTACTTCTGAGATTCCAATGATAGCTATTTAGCTCCTTCTGGTAATAATGAATGGACTGCATGGAGAAGTCATTTTATCAAATGCACTTAATAAGAAGCATTTCAGATATTTTGAGCCCATTGTTCTTGAAGTTCAAAACATAAGTGCATTGGTTTCCCATGGTTGCTCTAACAGATTTAACACAAACTTGGTGCTTAAACCAATACACACAAAGCCTGTACAGTTCTGTATTCCAGAGACCTAAAACAGTTTTACAGCTAGTGAGGAGGCTCCCCGGGGGGCTATTGAAAGAATCCACTTTCTCAAATGGCATCCCTGCATTCTTTGGTTCATGGTTCTTTCCTTCTACTTCAAAACCAGTAGCATGGTTGCTTCAGGCCCCGTTTCCATCTGTAGTGGAACCATTTCTTCTGAATTGAATCATTCTCTCCTGGAGGAAGTGGGAGGTTCATGAGACTCAGGAAACCAGCAAGACTATTAGGCTCGGGGGAAGATGAAGCTTCCAAGGCTCCTGAAGCCTCTCCCCAGTGTTATGAGTAATTGCTGCTGAAGTCAGGAAGGGAGCTCCAGCAATGGGCGGTCATGAGTCATCCTCCAAGCTGTGGAAGGCTCTCCATGAGATGTGGCCCAGACTCCTGAAAGTAACTCCAATAAACCTACTGGTTAACGAAGATGGAGAGGTGGAATTGGTTCCTTGATCCATCATGAGATGGTATCTGGAGTTGATAAATGTTTGTTCATGTCTCCTGGGGAAATGTCATACGTGTTTTGGTGCCATCATGTCTGCTTTTTTGTATGTTTATTTGTGACTCATCCTAGAGAGCTCTATCATGCTTCCATCTCTACTCACTTCAGCATTTATATAAAAAGGTGGGCTGCTATAGACATCATGAGTGAATCACAGAGAGGGATCCCGTTGGTGAACTACCATATTAGGAAAGACCTTTAGATTTTTGCTCCCTTTTATGAATGGTTCCAAGAGTTTTTCTGGACTCAAAAAGCAGGATGCCATTATCTACCTCTTCTTTTTCCTCCCCTTCCTCCCACCCATTACCCCCCTGTAGCTGTTCAGTGCTCATGATTATGCAAATACTGCTTGCCAGCTAATTATTCTAATTTCTTTATGAGCATTGTTAGAACAAACTTTTAAGAAATATATACCACCATTTACCTTTTCAAAAATTGAAAATACATTGCTAAAAAGTTTTAAATGATTGTGAATTAAAACAAGGCGATAGAGCAAGTAAGGCTACAGAAGAGAATAGAGGAGCAAGCACATGTTTTAGGTCAGTGAGCTAAGAGGATTCCAGCACTGAGGCAACATGCTGGTTTCAAAGGTTTCTGATGTTAGAGCAGAAGGGAAAGCACATCAAGATTCTAAACTGCTCCTCAACTTTTATGAGGAGCAGTTGTAGAATGCCATGATAAGGCCATTTTGAATTTAAAAAGTTGTAATTTGAGGGCCAGAGAAAAATCTCAGCAGTTAAAGCACTTGCCTAAAAAGCCTAAGGACTGGAGTTCAATTCCTCAGTACCCATGTAATGCTAGTTGCACAAGGTGGCGGATGCATCTGGACTTTGTCTGCAGCGGCTAGAAATGGGCTGGACAGATGGTTCAGTGGTTAAGGTACTTGCTTGCAAAGCCTAATGACCAGGATTCAATTCTCCACTGCCTACAGAAAGTCAGATGCACAAAGTGTCACATGTATCAGGAGTTTGTTTGCAGTGGCTAGATGCCCTGGTACACCTGTTCTGTCTGTTACTTTTCTTTCTGCTGCTCTGCTTGCAAATAAATAAATAAGCAAAAAAAAAATATATATATATGACTTGGCTAGTGACAGAGGCCCTAACATGCTCATTCTTTCTCTTTTTTTCTCTGCCTATTACTCTCTCAAATAAGTAAATAAATAAATAAAATATTTAAAAAATTTTTAAGTTAAAAATACATTTAATATATCCAGCCTGTCAAATTTCCCAGCCTAGCCTACTTTAAATGTACTCAGAACACTTATGATAGCCTAAAGTTGGACAACTCATTTGCCACAAAGCCTACTATGTAATAAATGTGTTGAGTATCTTATGGGATTTATTAAATGCTCTAGTTAGATTGAAAACCAGAATGGTAGAATAGTTCTAAGTATACTTTTGCAGTTACATTCACATTGCTGGGACAAACCACTTGTCCAAAAGTAGCTGATGGGAGGAAAGAGTTTATTTTGGCTTAAGTCCCAAGGGAAGCTTCATCATGGCAGGGAAAGGATGGCAGGGCACAAGCTGGGCATCACATCTACCCAAAGATGGCAGGAAGCAGCAAGAGTGAGCTGAGCTCACATCTCTGTGTGGAAGTAGTCTGAGTAAGCTAGCTCTGGCAAAGGGGAGCCCTTAGGCTATAACACCCAAGACCTGCCCCCAGTAACACACCTCCTCCAGAAAAACTACACCTTCAAATTGCCACCAGCTGAGGATCAAGCCTTGGAAACACATGAGGCTATGGGGGACAACTCATGCAAACTACCTCGGGTAGCCTTTCACACAACTGCAAAGTGAAAAAGTCATTAACTCAAGCCGTACGTTTGGAAAGGAAAATACATATATTAGCCATTAGAACTGTTCTAGCAACTAAACAAAGTAGGGATATGTTAATGGTATTTACTATACTGACATAGTAACAACAGCTTTAATATAAAGGACTGTTTAATCAGAAGGATTTCATACCCTCATTCTACACTTGTTCTTAGCCCAAAATCCAAGAAGCAATTTCTGCCAATATTCTAAGGACACAGAGAAATACATTTAATTCTAATGAACATCTTCTATGAAGAATCACTGGTAAAATAAAGTGCCACCGGGCTGGAGATGGCTGAGTAGTAAAGGCGCTTGCCTGAGAAGCCTAAGGACCCAGGTTCAATTCCCCAGAACCCACATAAGCCCAATGCACAAGGTGGCACGTGAATCTGGAGTTTGTTTGAAGTGGCTGGAGGCCCTGGAAAACTCGTTCTCCCCCCCACCCTGACCCCTTTCAAGTAAGTAAATGAAACATTTAAAAAGTTAAGTGCCACAAACTAGGTTTCTTGAATAGTAGAAATTTATCAGTAAGATCAAGGTGTGGGCAGGTGAGGTTATTTCTGAAGGTTGCAAAGAAGTAGGTGTTGCTCTTCCAGCTTTTTATGGCTTGCTTGACAGGACAGCTGAGCTTTCTTGGCCCTAGCCTCAGCCTCAACTCTGCTTTTATGATCAATGACATGGTCTTCTCTCTTGTGTGCATCTCTGTGCACACACTTCTCCTTTTTATAAGTACAATGGTTATATTACATTAACAGCCCACCTTTCTCCAGTATAGCTTCATCTTCATTTAATGAATTATGTCTGCACTGACTCCATTTCTAAATAGGCTCACATTCTGAGTTAATGAGGGTGTTGCAGTCCGGTTCACATTGCTGGTAGAATACACCCAACCAAGAGCAGCTTCTGGGAAAAAGAGGTTTATTTTGGCTTACAGGCTCGAGGGGAAGCTCCACAATGGCAGGGGAAAACAATGGCATGAGCAGAGGGTGGACATCATCCCCTGGCCAACAGAAGGTGGGCCACAGCAACAGGAGGGTGTGCCAAACACTGGCATGGGGAAACTGGCTTTAATACCCATAAGCCCGCCCCCAACAATACACTCCCTCCAGAAGGCATTAATTCCCAAATCTCCATCATCTGGGAACCTAGCATTCAGAACAACTAGGTTTATGGGGGACACCTGAATCAAACCACCACATTCGCCTCTGGCCCCCATAAACTGATAATCATACATGATGTAAAATTCAATGCATTCATCTCATTTTAAAAGTCCCCATAGTTTTTAATCAATCCCATTGATGTTCATACATCCCCATAGTCCAAGATCTTTTAACTGAGCCATAATACCAAAAAATAACCTCAAAAAACCCATAATGGCACAGAATAAATATTCATACTACAAAAGATGTCATTGGGCACAGCAAAGAAACATTCAACCAATACAACATTTAAAACAACCAGGGCGAATATCAAACTCTGTAGCTTCAAGTCCAACAACTCTAGTCAGTGACAAATCTTCAAGTCCGATAATTCTAACCAGCAACAAGTCTCTGGCATTTCAATTCTGCCCCTCCAGCTAGGCTACTCACAGTCCTGGGAAACTTCATCAGGGCCGGCAGCTCCTTGGCATCCATCTCATGGTCCTGGCATCTCCACTGGGTCTCCACTGCAAGCCACAGTTCATCCTCATGGCCCCATGGGGTCTCTATGCAGGCAACCAGCAAACCTGCTTTAGCTCCAAAAGGCCAAAGCCACAGTCAGGTGTCTAGCAGCAATCCCACTCCTCGGTACCACTTTACTGTTGCAGTCTGGTCCGCATTGCTGGTAGAAATCACCCAACCAAGAGCAGCTTCTGGGAAAAAAAGGTTTATTTTGGCTTACAGGCTCGAGGGGAAGCTCCACGATGGCAGAGGAAAACGATGGCATGAGCAGAGGGTGAACATCACCCCTGGACAACAGAAGGTGGGCCACAGCAACAGGAGGGTGTGCCAAACACTGGCATGGGGAAACTGGCTTTAATACCCATAAGCCTGCCCCCAACAATACACTCCCTCCAGGAGGCATTAATTCCCAAATCTCCATCAGCTGGGAACCTAGCATTCAGAACAACTAGGTTTATGGGGGACACCTGAATCAAACCACCACAGAGGGCAAGAACTTAAAGATGTGGATTTGAGCAGAGAAGATGAAATTCAACCCCTTATTGACCAAGATGATATGGGGTAAATATTGTAAGTGTGCTGTGCAAACATAGATGCATAACTAAGACATTTTGTTAAATGGCTGTGTCATTGCTCTATTTGTTTTTATTAATGTACAAGCAGAGAGAGAGAGAAAATGGGCACATCAGGGCCTTTAGCCACTGCAAATGAACTCTTGACACTTTGTGCATCCGGTTTTATATGGGTACTGGGGAAATGAACCCAGGTCATTAAGCTTTGCAGGCAAGTGCCTTATCCTCTGAGCCATCTCTCCAGCCCACGTTCTTCTATACCCTAAGTACACTTTTGACAGATACAGGATCATATTTAATTCCAGACTAAGCTCAATGTCACCTACTTGTGAGCAGAAAGTCTTAACTTCTAAAAGTCTTATGGATGAGATACTCAGTATTTGGCACTCTCAGTTCTTTTTCTCTTAGTAATAACTGAAGGGATTCATCCCCATCTTATGCACTAAAACTATGCCTCTATACCCTTACTTGGTTGTAAGCTTCTCTGTTTAATGAATCTTACCAGATGTTCCACAAATACATGTCACTAGGGTAAGTGAAAAAGTAGGACTGAATCTCTGAGCAGTTGCCACCTCTATCAGGAAAAATAACTCCATTCAATGTTCCACTGATAGTATCTTCAGATGGTAAACGGGGTTGTTATTGTAGGAAAGATGATAATCAGTTCTTATAACGATTCTGAGATTTTATTTCTGTATGGAAAGAGTTTAACTTTAAAAAAAAACACTTGTTTTAAGTGATTTGATTTCTTGACTTCTGGGATGCTTCTAAAACTAGAAAATAGGTAATGGTTAATGAATTGTAACTAAGCAGAAAATAAATAACCAAGTAATGGGAAGACAGATACAACAGAAAAAAAATAAAATAAAAAGATATCTCACCATGAAGTAGTCAGTGTCCTGGGAGCACTATGGTACAGTGATTACAAGAAGAGTTAAGGAAGCCTCTGAGTTCGTGCCCACACTGTCACAATCAAGAGTGTTCTAATTTTCTTGGGCTGGAGAGATGGCTTAGCGGTTAAGCACTTGCCTGTGAAGCCTAAGGACCCTGGTTCAAGGCTCGATTCCCCAGGACCCATGTTAGCCAGATGCACAAAAGGGTGCACGCATCTGGAGTTCGTTTGCAGTGGCTGGAGGCCCTGGCGTGCCCATTCTCTCTCTCTCTTTCTATCACTTCTTCCTTTCTCTGTCTGTCACTCTCAAATAAACAAATCAAAATAACAAGTTGTTTTTAAAAAAATTTTCTAATTTTCTTGCTCAAAAAATGCATCTTTTGAATAACATCTTCCTGTGTAGCTGTATCTAGATTCTTCATCTCTACCACTTACTGGAAATTATACATTAAGGATCTTAGTTATAAAGTGGTCCAAATAAGCAATGTACCAACTCAAGTTTTACCATAGTGTCTATGAAATAGTAAATACCAGTGTACTTCAGAAATTACTATTTTTTTTTATTTTTTTTTTTAATTTTTATTTATTTATTTGAGAGTGACAGACACAGAGAGAAAGATAGATAGAGGGAGAGAGAGAATGGGCGCGCCAGGGCTTCCAGCCTCTGCAAACGAACTCCAGACGCATGTGCCCCCTTGTGCATCTGGCTAACGTGGGACCTGGGGAACCGAGCCTCGAACCGGGGTCCTTAGGCTTCACAGGCAAGCGCTTAACCGCTAAGCCATCTCTCCAGCCCCAGAAATTACTATTTTGATCAAGCTTGCATTCTCCTTTTAAATTTGTATTTATTTTTGGGACACACACACACACACACACACACACACACACACACACGAACCACATAGGCCCACTGGGATTACAGTAACCTGCCACAGCTGTTCCATGGGTCTACAGATAGAATACCAGTTTTCAGAAATGGTATGACAAGCACTTGATCCACAGATCCATCTCCCCAGCAGCTCACCTTTTCTAAAATAGATTCCTGAAAATCAATACTAATCACAAAGACACTGTTTGCTATGTTTTATATACAGATATATAAAAGACATGTGTGCTTATCTAAATTATTGTGAAACTGAATTGAAACTATTCATGTTTTACTTCTAGGATCACTCACACTCAAGAAAACTGAAGCATTCTTGGGCTGGGGAGATGGCCTAGCGGTTGAGCGCTTGCCTGTGAAGCCTAAGGACCCCGGTTCGAGGCTCAGTTCCCCAGGTCCCACGTTAGCCAGATGCACAAGGGGGCGCACGCGTCTGGAGTTCGTTTGCAGAGGCTGGAGGCCCTGGCGCGCCCATTCTCTCTCTCTCCCTCTGTCTGTCTTTCTCTCTGTGTCTATCGCTCTCAAATAAATAAATAAAAAATGAACAAAAAAAAAATTTAAAAAAATAAAATAAAATAAAATAAAAAAAGAAAACTGAAGCATTCTTAATAAATAAGTGAGTAAGAACTATGCCAAGAAACTACATCTTTAGAGAATTCTTCTTTCTTTTTTGAGAGAGAATGGGCACACAAGGACTTTCAGCCTGCTGCGAATGAACTCCAGATGCATGTGCCCCTTGTGGCACATGTGAAACATTGCACACTTGTGTCACTGTGCATCTGGCTATGAAGAACCTGGAGATTTGAACATGAGCTCTTAGGCTTCACAGTCAAGCACCTTAACCACCAGACCATCTCTCTAGCCCTGCAGAATTCTTTATTGGTAACAAAGGAATGCATGATGCTCACTCCTGATGGTATTATCTTAATAGTCAACCAAATAAATGGTAAATATCTCATATCTCTATAAGGGAGGAAAAATATCGATGTTAGAATATTATATAAAAGATGTTATTGTTTCATGTAAGATATTTCTAAATTGGTAGCTTATTATGTTAAGACAATATTTTATCTAAAATGGGGGAGATGTAATAAGTACTCTGATAGTGTACCTTTACTTTATAAGGTGTCCAGGTATAAATCTGGAACAAAGGCAGGTTTGTCTAGAAGAGTTTATGTCTGGGGGTTTTATTTAACATAATTTACTGTGATACCATCTGTGCTGTGCATTTACTATAGTCCTTTTGTCTAGACAAAGCTTTTCACTCAGCCTTAATTTGGACTGATGGTTTGTGCTAAGCTCTGACATGCAGTCTAGAAACTAATGAACACAGTATGGTATGTTGATTTTTCCTTATTTTCTTTGAATTGTTTTGTGAGCTTCACCAAATGGGTACTTTTTTAAACTTTACTTTGATTATTAATTTTCAGTTATATGTTTTCCAAAGTCCAGACTATTGAAGTTTGACAGATGCCAGCACAAAAGAAACTCTTAAAAATCTTTTATGAGGCATTCTCTTGTCATCCCAAACACCTCAATTTGATATAATTACACTTCTTTACATATTAGTGATCTTACATTTCATTATATAGAGATGATGTAAATAAGCTGACTAGTCCTATGATAAGGGTGAGAATGAATAAGAAAAGAGTGTTTAGGAAGAATCTCTCTCTCTTCCCCTCTCTCCTTCTCTCTCTCTCTCTCTCTCTCTCCATGCAAATAAATAAAGAAGTAAGACTCTGGTTGGAGAGCTGGCTTCATGGTTAAGGCACTTGCCTGCAATGTCTAAGTACCCAGGTTCAATTACCCAGTACCCCCATAAGCAGATACACAAGGTGGCACATGTGTATGGAGTTCATTTGCAGTGGCTGGACCCTTGGCACACCTCTCTCTCTCTTTGCCTTTATCTTTCTTAAATAAGTAAATAAAATATCTTAAAATAAGTAAAAATAATTAACAAGATATTCAAGTTTTGAGGGGTTCAACACATAATTCATTAGATATATAAGTAAAAACAAGATAAGACTATTTTTCTACCCAACAGATTCTTAATTCCAAGAATTTTGAAGAAAAGATTAATACCTTTGACCTAACTGATTTAAAAGTATATTCATTTTCCAACAAAACCTTATCAACTTAAGTTGTCATAACAATGTCAGGGAAGAGACTTCATTGAGCTGAGGCTGAAAATACTAAGTTTTTTTTTTTTTAATTATATAACTGGTTGAATGTAGAAAACAATTGTCAAATATCAGGCCAGAGTAGCAAGGATGAACCAAATATAGAGAAGGAAATTAGTGAAACCTTACACTGACCATGGCAAGTCTGACTATCCTGAAGAGGCACTTTGGTGCAGCCATGCAATGTTAATGTCTGATACAAGTGCACAGCCATATGATCAAGTTGATCAAGATAGGTAGGATATTTGTCATATCTCAGGTTAAAACAAGCTGGATCTTACAGGAGGCAGTAGTACGCATGGTCATGTGCCTTGGCATACCCATCAAGAAATCTGCACCTAAACCCTAACTTAGGAGTTACAGGATCACTGACCAGCCAAGTTGTATAATCAGGCAAGTTGTACCCATTAGTGTGATAGTAGAAAGTCAGGATGTAGAGGGCAAACAACTGCTTTCTGACTGGATATGAAACCTGCTTCATAGGAGGAAATTCATACCCGACCATGAAAACCAAAAAACAAAAGCCTTGGATGGTCACAGGCCCTAGGGGTCAAAGCTATTGCTGTTTGGCTCAATGGATATGCTATCCATAAAATTTCCCTCCACATATTTATGTTTATGACCATAGATTAGTCATAGGTACTTTGGATACAGAACCTTACTTTTGCAGATGGTGGTGACATTGGGGAGACCCAAGACTCATCAAAGTGATGAGAAGTAGTGAAAATTGAGTGCTCAGACTGGATAGGACACCTCTAATACATCTGCCAGGGTTCAGGGAACATTGTAGAGGAGGTGGAAGAAATATTAGCATGTTTCTCCCCACTAGGCAAACAAGCTTCTTTTTGGAGATGGCAGTAGATAATGAAGAGAGTTGAAGTTCATCAGGGGGCTGAAAATAAGAGACCACTGAGAACTCAGCACTAAATGAGACATCTTTATGATGTAGTCCAAGGATCATGGAACATCACAGAAGACAGGGCAGAAAGGGATGTAGGAGCCAGAGGATGAGCAGTAGTAATGTGGGACACTCTCTTCTGGATGTAAAGTAACTGGTGCATTCAGGATTTCACAGTGGAGGTCACTACCACCATAAAATAGGCATGATAGTGAGCTATTCAACATTCTGACACTGATGAGAGAATAGGCACGCACACACACATATGGTGTGGGGTGGGGGGAGAATGTGATATCAAAATAGAAGTGGTATGACTTGAAAGCAGAGGGAGTTCAGTGGAATAAGGGCAGGAGAAGGAGACAAAAGTGTAATGGGTGAGGATTATGATCAAATTACAGTGTTCAACTATTAAAACTTCTCAAGAAAAATATAAAAACAGGGGGTTGGAGAGATGGCTTAGCAGTTAAGCACTTGCCTGTGAAGCCTAAGGACCCCAGTTCCAGGCTTGGTTCCCCAGGACCTACATTAGCCAGATGCACAAGGGGGCGCACGCATCTGGAGTTCGTCTGCAGTGGCTGGAAGCCCTGGCGAGCCCGTTCTCAATCTCTCTGTCTCTTTCTCTCTGTCACTCTCAAATAAAATATATATATATATACACACACACAGAGGAGTTATATACATTTATAGTCATTTAGGCTCATTAAACCTCAAAGTCTTCATTAGCAAAGTAAGGACAACACAACAGCCTGCATTTTCAACTCACATGACTTTTATGACTTTAAATGTATAAAACAATAATATAAACTATAAAGCTCTATAACGTTTTAGTGATTATTTTAGTGATTATGAATGAGCCTAAGCAGTTTTCAGAATTCATTGTAATCCAATGGTTGTGCATTAAATGTGTTCAATTAATTCAAGTTGATTGTCAATTAACCTTTTAAAATTCAACTTCAATAAGATGCTGAATCATCCTGAAAACATTTCAAAGCCTTTTAATACAATTACTCCTAGCAGAATACATATTTCAGTTTCCTTTGGAGCTTTAAATTGAGTGCTACTGTCCCATTGAGAATGCAATGCTAACATCCCAATTTATTTTCAATTAGTAGTTAATTTACTTTAAAATTTGTTGCCAATATTTAGTCCTAAGAGCAGCAAGAGTATTGGGAATCCACCTCATTTCTCTTCTATGGAACATTAATGGGTCAGGTAAAATAGTTGCTTACTGTGGGCATACTTTCATACACACACAAGGTTGCCAAAACCTCAGCATCCTTCCATAGCAGTCTGAAATGCTAATTATTTTTTCTTCAACATCCTATAGACCAGAAGTGAAATCATTTACTTAGAAGCATTTGGGATTGGTAAAATAGATTCACCAAAGATAATATGAACAATAACATCTTTCCTAAATGACAGCTGTAACCAAGTAATATGAATTATAAAACAAAGAAACAAAAACGTGATGATATTTATACATGGTTTTTCAATCAATCACTTTACTTTCAATTTGAAATAAATTACTGGTAATTGCTGTAATAGTCCCAATAATAGAGTCTTAGGATGTTTACTTCTTCATGTAGAAACTATTAAAAGGCAAATTATATCTTTGAATAAAAATATGACATTTATTTTCTATCTAGTTAGAAGACTTTTCTAAGTGAAAGGCCTAGACACTTACAAAGTTAATGTGCTATCCTGTAAGATATAATCTTGAGAAGACATTAAAGCCAATAACAGCATTAGAGGCAATGGAAAATTATTGCAAGTATCAGTCTTGAAGAGTGTGCCTATTTGAAGGCCACCTGTGTATTCCATTTACATTCACACTGGGAAGAAAAGGTGATAAGTCTACATTCATATCCACAGATACCTAAATACTTTTAATATCAACTCACAGGAATAAAACATAAATTCAAATGTATGACCCAGAAAAATGGCTGAGGAGCGGCTGTGATACGTGGCGTGATGCAATCGAGCAAAGCCAGCTTCATCTCAGAGCTGTGGCATAGAGAACAACTCAGTGTGCTTCTGCTGTCATGAGCAAATGAGATGTTAGCATCCTTCCCCTGAAATGGAGCAAATAGAGAAAATGGTCTTTCTTACTTACGAAAAAAAAAAAAAAAGATAAGAAACTGAGAACAAAAACCTTTTGCTTAAGCCAGGCGTGGTGGCATGCACCTTTAATCCCAGCACTCTGGAGGCAGAGATAGGATCACAAGGAGTTCGAGGCTACCCTGAGACTCCATAGTGAATTCCAGGTCAGCCTGAGCTAGAGTGAGACCCTACCTCAAAAAACAAACAAACAAACAAAAAAACCTTTTGCTTTGCCAAATTTACATTAAAAGATAAAACAAGTCAAAATGGATCAACGACATGAAGTTTGGAAATTGCTGAAGTCAAATACTGGGAAAGCACTGCAAAATACAAACAGGTATGAATGAAACTTCAGTTATTCACAAAGCCAACAACGGACAAATGGCAATGCATGGAATTAAAATTTTTCCCTACCGCAAAGGAACATTTAAATGAGGGAATGAGACAGCCTACATAATGGGAGAAACTCTTTGCTAGCTATGCATTTGAAAGAGAGGGAATTAGTATAGCATATAAATAATTTAAAAAACCTAAATACCAAAATGCCAAACAACAATCAATACATGAAGCAATGAAGTGAACAGACACATTCTCAAAAGATGAATGAAGCATACTTGGGCACTCAACACATGAAAAAGTGTTCAACATCACTAGCTATCAGTAAAATGCAAGTTCAAACTACATTTAGGGGATGAAGAGATGGTTTAGTGGGTAAGAAACTTGACTGCCAAGCTAAAGGACCCAGGCTTATTTCCCCGGACCCATGTAAGCCTGATGCACAAAGTAGTGCATGCATCTGGAGTTCATCTACAGTGGCTGCAGGCCCTAGTGCACCCATTCTATCTGCCTTTCCCTCTCTTTTAAATAAATAAATAAAAATTTAAAAATTAAAAAAATCAGATTCCAGTTCACCCTAGTTAGCATAGTTATCATTAAGAAAGTAAACAACAAAAAATGTTGGTGGGGAAAAGGGAATCCTTGTACAATGTTGGTGGGAATGTAAATTAGTCCCGCCACTGTGGAAATCAGCATGGATGTTATTCAAAAAACTGAAAAGAGCCAGGCATGGTGGTGCATGCCTTTAATCCTAGCACTCAGGAGGCAAAGGTAGGAGGATCGCCATGAGTTTGAGTCCTCCCTGAGATTACATAGTGCATTGCAGATTAGCCTGGGCTAGAGTGAGACCCTACCTCATAATGAAAAAGAAATTTAAATAAACTCTGAAAATAGAATTATCATATGGCCTGGCAATATCTGAGTATATGCCCGAAGGATACAAGTTATGTAATCAGGCTAGATGTCTGTCAATAGAAGAAAGAATAAAGGAATTGGGGTATATATACACAATGGAGTTTTATTCAGTGATAAGTAATAAAATTATGTTGTTTGCATGAAAAGCAAGTGTAATTAGAGATCATCACATTGAGCTAAATAACTCATAGTTAGAAAGACAAATAGTATATGTTTTCTATCATGTATGGATCCTAGACTTATAGTAGCATATAAAATTATATGATGTGAAGAAAAAGCTAAATGGAACAAAGGAGATTAGTGGCAAAAGAGAGGGAATAAAAAGGGAGACTATCAGGGAAAAATATGGTCAAAGTACATAATGTACTTCTGTAAAAATGTCATGGTGAAATTTATCACTACAATGACTATGTGTGAATTACAGAATCCAATTATAAAATAAAAAGATTACTGGAGAATCAAGGGTCATCTTCCATGTAAAATATATTTATTTCTACCTAGGTACCTCATGCCTCCTCTCACCCTCTGCTTAGCAGCCCATCTCAACTAGACACTCTCTAGGTCAATTTCCTGACAATGTCCAGAAAACCAAGGTTATCTTCTTATGCAGTGTAGATATTGGAAGAAAACCAGGGTTAGCAAGGCTAGCCTGAAAGAAAAGGAAGAAAGGAAGAAAGCATTTGATTTAAGGGAAGAATAAAAAGTAGATGATACAAAGCTGAAAGCAGCTAAGCATAGGAGAGTTCAGAAGCTTTGGCAGCTCCAGGGAAAGAGGACACAGTCATTACCACCGTTCCTCTACCTAGACATGGATCCAAGGACTGGAGATCGTCCATAAATTAGGGCTGGAAGACAGACTATTTAAACAGTCATCATGGTAAATGTTAGAGAGGAAAAGAGAGAAGAGAGGGGAGGGAAGGTGAAAGGAGGGAGGGGAGGAGAATAGAGAGGAGGAGAGGAGAGCACAGAATGCCATGAAGCATGGAGAAGCAACTATTAAAATGCCAGCTATGTAAAGTGTGGAAAGCTGGCAGGAAAAAGCTGGGGAAAGATGCTTCTCTGAGAAAGAGAAAAAGAAAAGAAAACTTTAGAAAGAAAAGTGTTAAACTAGAAGTGAACAAAACCCGGACTTGAAGAAAGGTGGTGGTGGACAAAGAGGTAGGAAGGGACCTAAGAGACACTCAAATGTCTTCATGGTCATATCAAGAACAAAAGGAGATACTGGCATTATAACTGAGTAACTTGAAAACTATTAAAGACACTTGCCAACTGGGTATGGTGGTGTATGCCTTTAATCCAGCTCTCAGGAGGCAGAGGTAGGAGGATCACTTTGAGCTTGATTCCAGGCTGGGACCACAGAGTGAATTCCAGGTCAGCCTGGGCTAAAGTGAGAACCTATCTCAAAAAACAAACAAACAACAACACAAAAGCACCATAACTGGCACTATGTATCACTTTTTGAGTAGAGCCATGAAGATAATTTAGATTAGAAGATAATTAAGGCTTTTATAGGGCCCCAAAGGCCCTGTGATGACTTATTATTTGTATGCAGAGAGAGTTAGAGAGAAGAGAGACAGTCAGAGAGAATTGGTTGGCCATGGCCTCCAGCCACTGCAAATGAACCTGATGCATGTATCTCTTTGTGCATCTGGCTTTACTTATTGGGGAATGAAACCCTGGTTGTTAGGCTTTGCAGTCAAGTGCATGACTTTTAATTATTGTTATCCTTTTATGGTGCATGGGGCATGTCCTGCACTCTTTCTTGTGGAAACAATCTTTTTAAAAATTTCTGGTTATTTGAATTACTAGCTGTTTGGATTACAAAATAAATATGCTTGTATTTTTTAAATATTGAAGTCTAATTCCCAAATTCATGTAAAATGCTGGTGTTTTGTACATTCAAAATTCTCTAAAGCTGGGTTTGGTGGTGCATACCTTCAATCCCAGCACTTGGGAGGCTAAGGTAGCATCCCAGCCTGAGACTACATAGTGAATTTCTAGGTTAGTTTGGGCTGGAGCAAGACCCTACCTCAAAAAGTCAAAAAAAAAAAAAAAAAAGTGAGGATTTCTAAACTAGTATACTCCAGACTGTTTCTAATCACTTGTTTTATCAATACAAGTTTTCTCATCAGGTACCATCTATGTATCTATTTTACTCATATTATATATGAATACATATATTTATACATACATATATGTATACATGAGTACACTTATATACCTAACACATGATTTCTAATATAAGTTATATATTATGCACATTATAAAACATATGTACATTTTACATATACTTTAAAAAAATCACACAAAAGGTATTTCCCAAGGAAATATATCATAGACCCACACTGGACACCAATGCAATAAGGCACATGAAACAATCTAACAGCTGATTCCTGATTACTTTTTTGGTGCTTTTTTCATATGAAAATAAATTCTTCATAGGCAACTTCATTTCCAGTGGGGAGAAATAAAATACAGCACATGTCTAATGCTTCATTTATAGGCACATGGGACTTCTCTGAACATTCCTACTATTATGATTACAGAAGAACAATTCCAACCACAAGAACGACTGAGGTCACCATTTATTCCGAATGGATTCAAGGAGCTATGTCGCTGGGTCCTTAATAAGGAATTTCAAACATGTTCAGTGCTGTGGCTCTCCCGAAGCCTTATGTTTTTTGCTGCAAGGAACGGAGAAAAACCGGTAAGTTTCAGTATTTTTTTTTTATTATTATTTATTTGAGAGCGATAGACACAGAGAGAAAGACAGAGAGAGGGAGAGAGAGAGAATGGGCGTGCCAGGGCTTCCAGCCTCTGCAAACGAACTCCAGACGTGTGCGCCCCCTTGTGCATCTGGCTAACGTGGGACCTGGGGAACCGAGCCTTGAACCAGGGTCTTTAGGCTTCACAGGCAAGCGCTTAACTGCTAAGCCATCTCTCCAGCCCAGTTTCAGTATTTTTTAAAGAGCTTTGATAACACACACAAACAAAAAGACAAAGAGGGTCAGAGGTTAAAAAAAAATGTACTTCGAAGGGAAATGACTCAGAGTCATCTTTCCTGGTTAACCACACCTGTCCTTGGCACTGTCGACCCCACAGTATGGCCAGAGCAAGGGTGCTCAGGTCTGACTGGTTGGCACCTTGTTCCACCACTTACCATAATATGCTAGGCAGATTACGTGATATCTTTGGTTCTTTATGCAATGGGTTAAGAATATCATCAACCCTCTAGAATTCCTGAGTATATTTATTAAAACTATGTATGAAGGACTTAGTACAGTGCCCAGACCATTGGAGACAATACCTCTGTCATAAAAGCTCCAAGGAATAGAAGTATACATGGATCTTCAGATCACTTTTATCTAGCAAAGAATGAAGGATGGTGTAAATTACAAACACTTTGGCTTGCTCATGCTCCTATGGAACTTTTCCTTGGTAGTCAGTGTCCTTTCACTGCCTTCCTGAATCAATGCCATTTCTTCTAGAGTAAAAGCTAGCAAAGAGAACCTATCAAACCAGCTCTGCCAACCAGTGGCAGAATCCTAAGGACCAAGAAGGGATAACATAATTAAGTCATGAGACAGTGGTTTCTAGTGACAGCCTTAGCTTCTACCAGGCAGCATGCCTGAGGCTGTACAGGCCTTGTGAGTGGACTGGGAAATGAAGTGGAAAATTTAGCTCCGTGGTACTGAAGCAAGCAGCTGTTCGAGAAGTATGAGGTGGTCTATGGGAGGTAGAAGGCTGGAAAAGTACATCAATCTCATTCACATACTTCATTCCAAAATCTAACTTACCTGTAAAAATTTTCAATAGCCACCTGCTATGTACGCATAAGCTATCTTATCTTCAGACTTGACAGAAGCAGCAATCAAAGGTCAGTCATAAAAATGCTTATCTAAGGTTTTATTTACCTTAGATTATATAAAGAAAGCATAAACTATTGCAGAGCAGCATTTGTTGTTTGAAGTAAGTTACCATAACAGAGGATATAGATGTCAGCAAGACCAGATGCCAAGGAGCTGAGCTAGGAATGGCAGTCCATCCTCAGTTTTTCAATTTTTGAAACAATTGTGTATGTGTATGCATTGTTTATATGATGTGTGTGTGTATGGGCGCATGCATACCACAGCACTTGTGTGTCAGGACAACCTTGACGAGTCTTTTCCTCCCACCTTCTTTTGAGACAAGGTAGGATCTCTCTTGCAGCGTCTGCTGTGAGCCTCCAGTTTCTCTTGGCTCCACTCCCATGGCCATTACAGACAGATGTGCCACTCATGTCCAGCTTTATGTGGGTGCTGAGAAGTAAACTTAGGTTGCCAGGCTTGCAAACAATCACTTTAACTGCTGAGCCATTTCCTGAGCTCTTGCCCCCAGATCTTTAAATGGCAGGTCTAGGACATCCCACTTGTCCAACAGAGCCAAATTTACTCTGAAAACTCACTCAAGTCCAAAAACAAAAAGCCCAAGGATCTATGTGGGTGATCCATTACTGAAAAAACAAGTTCCTTGGTACTTGCTGTTTTTCATTCCATAATTTCTTGCTTTGATCTGTGAATTGCATCATTGTGTAGAGCTGAGGAAACACATGCTTTTGGAAGAACATCTCACTCAGCTCAAACACATGGTAAGAAGAAACAGAATGTAGATTTACTACCTGTATGTGATAGAAATTTTTTTTTAATTCTTTTTCTTTTTTTTAGAGAGAGTAACAGAGAGACAGAGAGAGATAAAAGAATTGCCATGCCAGGGCCTCAGCCATTGCAATCGAACTCCAGATGCTTGAGCCATCTAGTGAGATGTGCAACCTTGAGTTTCCCTCACCTTTGTGCATCTGGCTTACGTGGGGTCTGGAGAATAGAACATAGTCCTTCCACTTCACAGGCAAGCGCCCTAACTTCTAAGACATCTCTCTAGCCTGAAATTTTCTTTTAAATGGAGCTTTGTCTGAATAAGTAAATCTTTAGATTCAGGCTTGTCATTTTTAAATTTTTTATTTTTATTTATTTGAGAGGTGCAGATTTTATATGTGTGTGTGTTTATAATGTATACATAGAGAGAGCAATGGGCATGCCAGGGCATCCAGCCATTGCAAACAAACTCTAGACACATGTGCTACCTCGTATATCTGGCTTATGTGGATTCTGAGGATCCAACCCTGGGTCCTTTGGCCCTGCAGGCAAGCACCTCAACCACTAAGTCATCTTTCCAGCCTGGCATTTGTCATTTTTTCAAACAAATATAAACTATTCTTTACTGACAGTTATTTTGCTTCCCAACTGCACAATTTACCATCATTGTGGGAGAGCAGTTACGAAGTGAATAGGTGACATACTCAGGTGGAACACTGTCATCCCCATCCACAGTGAAAACACCCAAGAATTTAAGAGGTAACTTTAACCAATGTTATGAGTAACCACAGAACTGGTGAGATGAGCAAAAGTGCTGCTTCCATGGAAAGCCTGACAATCTCTGCCAAGGTGAAGGAGAGAGACACCGAGGACACTCAACACATACCGAAATAGAAATCCAGAAGGTCCTGAGAGCTCAGCATGATAGTAGACTTAAAGCACCTCCACCAGGACTCGGGGAGTTTTGCAGAAGAGCGGGCAGAAAGAGCCACAGGTTGGGAGAGCATATGCAGAAGGACTGCCCTCCCCCACAGTGAATGACTGCTGCTCCTACAACCCCATGGGGAATACCAGCAATCCCACTGAGGTGGGCCCTTAGCAGAATTGGGGCAGGGAGGAGGGAAATGATGGTACCAATACATGATATATCCATACAAAGTTTGTACTTTTTTTTTTTTTTTTTCTGAAGTAGGGTTTTTCTCTAGCCCAGGCTGATCTTGGAATTCACTATGTAAACTTAGGGTGGCCTCAAACTCAGGGTAATCCTCGTACTTCTGCCTCCAAAGTGCTGGGATTAAAGGAGCATGCCACCATGCCCAGCTCAAAGTATTTTCTTAATTTAAAAAAAGTCATGACTGACTATGATCTAAAAAAAATAAAAGCCACCAACAACATGCAAGCAAACAAATAAACAAAACACAGTCAAGCATGGTGGCTCATGTCTTTAATCCCAGTACTAAAAAGGCTGAGGTATGAGGATTGCCTTGAGTTTGAGGTGAACCTGGACTATAGAATGAGCTCCAAGTCAGCCTGAGCTAGAATGAGACCCCGCTCCCCCCAAAAAATCCACCCACTTGCCCCAAACCTCTACTTCTATAACAATTGTCAAAATAGGGCAAAGGAATCATTAACTGTGGAGACTTTTTCTCCTAAGAATACTGTGCCTGTAATTAGTTGATGTTATTAAGACAGTGGTGGTATTTATGTGTATGGATTGATAAATCTGGATGCCCAAAGAAAAAAAATCCCAGGAATGAACAGATTTAGGTTTTTGTGTTTTAAAAATATGTTCAATAAGCCAGACATAATGGGAAAGTTATGATATTACTTCACTTATTCGAACTACCTAGAAAAGGAACACCCAGATGCAAGAAGCAGAATGGGAAAGTTATATTACTTCACTTATTCTAAGTACATAGAAAAGGAACACCACAGATGCAAGAAGCAGGATGCTTTTTACAGGGGTTTGGGAAAGAGAAATGGTGAGTCACTGCTAAATGAGTACAGTTTCATTTTGAGATGTGAGCAGTTCCAGAGATGTATGTGATGTATGGGCTATCATGTTATAAATATACTTTGTATCATTAAATTGTACTTAACATAGTTAAAATGCCAATCTTTATTTTATATATGGGTTTATCACAATAAAAAAAATTCAAGTCACAACAATGCCAGTAATAAGGACTAACACTGACTGTGGCTCTGGACAATGTGCTAAATGCTTTGCACTCATTCTCCTTAAGTCCTATAAGTATTCAAGAGAATTGCAATAGCATAAGTCACACAGATTACTGGTAGAACCAGCTGTGTACCTGGGTCTATTTCCAAAGCCCATCTATGTATTTGTGACTTCATAGAACTTCTCAACATTTATGTAAGACTTCCATATTTTATCTGTTTTCATATTAAGACATGAAAGGTTAAGTAAAAGTACTGGAACTAGATATTCCATAGAAAGCAAGGACTTTTGTCTTCACTGATGCCTTTTCCCTTTCTAAACTCTCCTTCATTTACAGAAACACACACATGCACAGTAAAGGTAATCCCTACCTAACCCTTCTCTCTGATGGTCGATTCTAACACTGACGGTACAAGGAGGAGGAGGAAGTGAATTTAGTAACTTTTCCCTGCTGTCCTCTCTGTTGGCCAGATTGCTATGTAAGGCACTGGGCAACATTAAAAAAAAAAAAAAAAAAAAAAAAGTAACTTATGTAACTGTGTCGTTTTAGCCTTCATATCATACCTTCTTTTGAAATTACAACCTCTTTCCCCTGAGTGATCCCACAGGGCTCACTTTGTTAGTAGCGGGGGGCCCAACAAGAAGTAAAATCGTTTTGAAAGCATGAGTACTGGTTCTCCTGCACTGCGGGGTCCAATTCCTGGAAAGTCAAAGCCAAGACAGTCCAGAGACAGTTCTGGAGACCTTAGTAGCCTAGTCTGTTCCAGGAATGTTTGGCACACAGAAATACCTTAGGCCTTGTTAAGAGTTTCTCTGAAATGCCATGTCCCAACACCAATTTCTCAGAACTCCAGGACCTTGATTTCTGAAATGAGTCTCATGAGCACAGCCTCTTCATATCCACTTCTCCTCAGTCTTTGTTGTGCTTCATGTACACAGGAACCTGACTAGCAAACTGTCACACTTAGGTGAAAGCAGTGCTGGGATGCAGTATGGGAACACAAAGGCTCAGGAGGAAGTACAGTCAAGGCGGAGACTGAAAGTGTCCCTGGGAGGAAGTAGTTGGTGGGTTTAGTGATGTCATGTTGGCCAGTTATCTTCTTTATTGCAGGACTTCCCAGGTATCAGGAGGAAGCCCTTGAGCTTGTCTTTTCCTTTGCTTCCTTGAGGACTCTTTGACCTCTGTCTCTATGACCACCCATGTGTAGAGTCCCCTAGGGCTAATCCTTTAGTCTGAACCTCTCCATACAACCAGGGAAAGCATTTCGAAACTTCAGGAACAATCCACTCAGATCTCTTCTTGGTTCCTCCACATCTGAAAGTCCCTAAAGAATTAATTTTTATGTTGCCCAGCCGCAACATAACTTTGCAGCTCCTCTTCCTGGTACACTTTCCTTGACAATGACCCATTGTTATTGAGCCATGAGGTCACAACCTCAGTCACTTTTACTTGCTCTCTCTGGCATCTGGGATGCAGGTGGCCGCACAGCTGCCAAGATGGCTCCAGTTGGGGAACTAAACTGGATCAGAAATGTTTAAGTGGACACCATTCTCTAGCTTATTGCAATCAATCTATTGCAATGATTTTCCTCTTGTTTTACTCATCTTCAGAATGTTTACCAAATCATTCTTCCAGATAATAAATCAGGTGATAAAATGAGGACATTTTAAATATTTTGTTTGTTTGTTTATTTTATTTGAGAGCTATAGACATAGAAAGAAAGAGGTGGGGGGGGGATGGGTGCGCCAGGGCTTCCAGCCACTGCAAACGAACTCCAGACGTGCGTGCCCCTTGAACATCTGGCTAACATGGGTCCTTAGGCTTCACAGTCAAGCACTTAACCGCTAAGCCATCTCTCCAGCCCAAAATGAGTTTGAGTACAAATGCTTATGCACCTCTATGCTTTTTATTTAAGTCACTTGATGTTACCAGATAGGTTCCCTTGGGCTATTCCTATGGTGCACAGGAATTCTAAAGTATTCCATCTTCTGTTCCAGGTGCCAATGTGATTTTAGGTCTTCGATTTCTCTTCAGTGTTATGCAAGGACTCCTAAACAACCCAAGGCATTTCTACATGATTCTTTTTTATCACATTTCTTAAGTTTGCAAGTATTACATTTATATAGAAAATATTCACTAATTAACCTCATGTGCCCATACAGACCTCAGCCTTCAAGCCTGAATGCTTGCCAATTCTAATTAGGAAGTAACCTGCATAATTCATAGAGCTAGTAAACATACATCTATCTAACGAATTTGGTTTTAGTGATATAAAGACTTTAACTCTAAATACGATATATACACTGTGTAATTGCCAATTAAAATCACCAACATGCAGCATAACAAAATGTCTATAGAGAAATTGTTAACCTTTGGTCTCAAGCCATTTTCCATAAGGAACACTTGCACAAGAAGCAAAATAAAGAACTATGTAAGTATGCAATTTTCCTGGGTCAGAAGGATTGCTGAATCTGCATTTACTTTAATGTAAGTATCAAATTAGGAAATGTATTTAATGTATTTGCTTCTAAATGTTTTCTTTGTCTAGGGTGGCGTGCTTGTGGAAGTTTCTTACATCATAGCACAAAGCTTTGTTGAAAGGCACAGTGGTCCTCATAGCCTTAAGAAGTGACCTGGGGTGCCAGGCTGCAGGTCCTCCTAGAAGGGTAGCTTAAGGGGATGGATATCTGGGCGTTTCTTGTGGCACATTCATGATTGAGAAGCTCCAGTGTGGAAAATGGGAATGCCTATGAGTTCTAGACTTGGCCCTGGAATCAAAATATGTTCTAAAGCACTTCCTGGCCATGAGAGCTGGTTCCCTTTCAGGTTAAACTATGACTGTAAAGTGCTTGGAATTATGTCTAACTCACAGTGGGACTTTAAAACACTCTAGAACTCTAGAACTATATAAAAAACCACACTCTTGAATAAGCTAGGTCAGCTGCAGTGAAAAAAAAAGAGGCATTCAACTCCCGAGAAGATGTGGGGGGAGCCAGTCACTAGAGAAAATGTTGCACTGTTATCATGGAAATCTCCCTGCATGCTTCTCAAAGCAACTTCACAGCTTATAGACTGCAACATACTTTGTTCCAAAGAATAATTTTAGAAACAAATAAAAGTTAGCAAATAAACAGAAATCTACTTCATGCAATTTACAGCACAGATGTTCTGTCACTAATGATTCTTTTCTATATTGAAAAAAATCAGTTTTAGCCATACCAGTATTACCCTTCATTAAACACTCTGCAAGTCAATAACTTAATATGATGAAGTTAGTAAATTTGAATGTGCATGTAATGATGTCAAGAAGGAACTGTACTTACTTTGAAAAGAATCATAATTTTTTTTTCATATGAATTTTGGATTTTTTTCCCCCAATTGGAATTTTGAGGAAATTTTGTTGGCTCTGTAGATACCTCTTTTTTAAATAAAATATTTAATTTTAATTTTCTAAAATATTTTATATATTTATTTATGAGAGAGGGGGCAGACAGACACACACACACAGAGAATAGGCACATCAGGGCCTCCAGCCACTGCATGCGAACTCCAGATGCATGCACTACCTTGTGTATCTGGCTTACGTGGGTTCTGGGGAATTGAACCAAGGTTCTTAGGCTTTGTAGGCAAACATAACTGCTAAGCCATTCCTCCAGCCCAGGAATCATAATTTGTAAGTTAAGCAGAATGTTTATTAATTGTAAGGCTCAGATTTGAATATGAGAATTTAATTCTCTACATTTCTATCACCACATGAGTCATGTGATTAGCATCATTTAGTTAAATCATACATTCTGTGGCAGGGCAAACATACTGAGAAAATCATTTCCCACTAAATAAAACTGTAATTGATATATGAACTCGATAATTGCTTTTAAAAACTAGTTTATTTAGAGAGGTAGCTGGGGATATGGCAAGGAACTGGGCACATTAGGGCCTCTAGCCACTGCAAATGAACTCCAGAGGCATGTGCCACTTTGTGCATCCGGCTTACATGGGTACTGGGGAATTGAACCTGGGTCCTTAGGCTTCACAGGCAAGTGCCTTATACAGCTAAGCCATATATCCAATCCTCAGTAGTTACTTTGAGTATTCTATATTTTCACAAAAGAATTTTCTAAACAGAAGTTTCTTTATGCTATAATTCTACTCTGACATATTTCAAGAAGTATTTATGATAGAATTGTACTGAGGCAATTTATCTCAAGAAGTATAAAAGAAAACTCAAATGGACATAATTTCAACATTAATTTATAATGGAATTAAAAATGTTAGAAAAATACATTTAATGTCCATATTTCTAGGGAAAAGAAGAAAAAACTACCATACATGTAACATGACTTAATTTGCTTTGACTGAGTTATAAACAGTTTAGTGTTTATTTAGAATATTTTTATTAGTGGGGCTATCAATATACCTTACAGTTAAATATGTATATGTTGATGACAATATTTGAATCAGATATGCAGCATTTTCCCCTGTAAACATTCATGCCCTGCTTTCTAATCTTTATCACAAAGACAATAAGCTACAGTAATTTAACAATAGTGTTTTTAAGGTTAGGAGAAAAAAATTAACTGAATAATTAATGATCACAAAGTGACATAATAGTTTTCCTTCCCTAATTTTTAATTTCTTTAAAAGTTAAAAACTTAAGGGACTGATGAGGTAGCTCAGTAGTTAAGAACACTTGCCATGTAAGCATGAAGACCTGAGACTTTCTGAGTCTGATTCCCAAAAACTCACATAGACAGCTGATTTTATATATGTATGTGTGTGTGGGGAGCTGAAACCAGAGAATCCCTGGGGCTCATGAAAAGTACAGCTCTGGATTCAGAGAGAGACTGTCTCAAGGAAATATGTGGATATGCTATAGAGAACCTCTGGCCTCCACACACATGCACATAGGGTTTGTGTATCTGCATATACATGTGCATACACACCACACATATTACATGTACACATGCAAAACAAAAAAGTTTTTTAAGAGGGCTGGCTTGGAGAGATGGCTCAGCATTTCAGGTGCTTGCTTACAAAACCTAATGGCCAAGGTTTGATTCCCCAGTACCCATGTAAATCCAGATGCACAAAGTGGCACATGCACCTGAAGCTGGCAGTGGCATGAGGCCCAGGTATGCCCATTCTTTGTCTCTTTCCCTGTCCCTCACTCCCTCCCTCTTTCTCTCTCCTTTCAAATAAATAAATAATAAACAAAAAAAGAGCTGGGGAGATGGCTCCATGGGTAAAAGAGCTTGCTGTGCAAGCATGTAGACCTGTCTGATCCCCAGCATTCATGTAAAAAGCTGGGCCTGGCCAAGCAAGCATGCCTATAACCCCAGTACTGAGGTAGCGAGAGACTGAGGATCACTGGCATCCACTGGTCATCTAGCCTAACAAAAAACCGTGAGTTCCTGCTTCAGTGAGAGACCTTGTCTCAAGGAAATAAAGGAGAACAGTAAGAAGACACCTGACATCCTCCTCTGGCCTCCATACACATGCATCTGCACATGCATGCACATACCACACATAATGCACATACTATACACAGACAACAAAAAAGGAAAAAAAATGATAAACACTTGAGAATTCATAAACCAAGCTATAATGACCAATTAAGAATTGTCATTTACTAAATATTTCTATTATCAAATGGGAAAAAGACTAAATGCAGTATCACTTATTTTAATGGCATAACAAACAATATTTAAACATGAGTATCTCAGTGGCACAATTCTTATTTGGCATGTAGGTGGCCCTGGGTTCAATCCCTTGTGATGCAAAAAAGAAAAAAAAATACAAGGGAGAGAAAGAGAGAGAGAAGTAAATTGTTAACATATTCTGTATAAACTTTCACTGCATGTCATTTATATAAATTCAGAAGTATGTTAAATAACCCACTGATGGTTTGGAACTTTAAATTTCATTAAGAATGCTTGAAGTTCTAAAATATTACTTGGTGTGATATTTTTAGGATAATTCATGTACTTTCTCATTTTGAAAAAAATTGTCTATGTTTAACATAAATTCTTTCTTCATGAATTAGGAAAATGTGTACCACAAACGTAAATTTTCAGCAGTTGGGGAGATGGCTCAGTAGTTAAGGGCATTTGCTTGTTGGGATTCAGTTCACCAGCATACATTTTAAGACGCTCATGGCCCAGACTCATCTTAAGCAGCAAGAGACTCTCAAAGAAGGTGGGGTGCAGACAATTCCTCTGAACTCTACCCAAGTGTGTTCTATGCCCATATATATACACACACATACACACATAAATCCCTTTTATAAAGTAGATTTTTTTAAAAAAATAAAGTTTAAAAAATTTTTACTTTTAATTTTTTTTAATATATTTTTTAATTAATTAATTTATTTATTTGAGAGCGACAGACACAGAGAGAAAGACAGATAGAGGGAGAGAGAGAGAATGGGCGCGCCAGGGCTTCCAGCCTCTACAAATGAACTCCAGACATGTGCGCCCCCTTGTGCATCTGGCTAACGTGGGACCTGGGGAACCGAGCCTCGAACCGGGGTCCTTAGGCTTCACAGGCAAGTGCTTAACCACTAAACCATCACTCCAGCCCTACTTTTAATTTTTTAATACCTCATTTTTATTTATTTGAGAGAAAAAGAGGGAGAGGAAGGAAGATAAAGAGAATGGGCACGCTAGGGCTTCTAGCCACTTCAAACAAACTCCAGACACATGCACCACTTGTGCATCTATCTTATGTGGGTCCTGGGGAATTGAACCTAGGTCCTTTGGCTTTACAGACAAGTGCCTTAACTGCGAAGCCAACTCTCCAGCCCTATTTCTAATTTAAAAAAAATACCAATTTTCAAGCACCAAGAGATAGAAGGGAGACAGGCAGAGAAATAGACTGGTTGCACCAGGGCCTCCAGCCACTGCAAACAACCCCCAGATGCATGTGCCACTTATTTGAATTACTGTAAACACAGCCATAAAATTAATTCCTAAACTCTAATGGCCATATTCCTTATGATTAACTCTAAAATATTCCTTTATAAATTTACTAATTAGGCAATTTCTATAAAAAGAAAATAATGCTTTTGTTTTCAGCAATGCAGTTTAAGCAAGACCTTTGAGTGTGGCATAGTTTCAGCATTAATAGATTTCTCCTGGTGTATTTCTGCCATATAGGGAAAGCAAAAAGTTCCTCAGCATCAATTTTTTTCTGAGAAAGTGGGGAGGGAGAGAGAGAATGGGCACACCAGGGCCTCTGGTCACTGCAAACAAACTCCCAATGCAGGCACCACTTAGTGCATCTGGTTTATGTGGGTACTGGAGTATTGAACTTGGGTCCTTGGGCTTTGCAGGCAAGTGCCTTAACTGCTAAGCCATCTCTCCAGACCCAGCATCAGTATTTCTGAATACATATTAAATCCAGTAAACAAGTAGTATCCATGTAACAAGTCGCATTAGTTTTACTTCAGTAGATCAATACCTGCTTTGTATACTTAAGAGATACATCACCTAAAATATTGCAAATTATGTTTTGTACAAGAAATTAAAACTGAAGTTGTCTAAAGCTTAGTGTCCCTCAAGAGAAAATACCAGAGCACCCTTTCATGATTACTCTGCAAGTGAGAGTAGAAGATGACTTCTTCCCTTTATATACATATTAAGGCAAATAGTTACCTGTTTGTTAACTCTAGGAAGCATCTAATGAGCCCCAGGAGCAAATGAGTAATTCCCAGAGCTCTTTGAAAGACAGCCAAGTTATGTGAAATTTAAAACCTGCTTCAGAGCTTATCTAGACTTTTCAGCTGCTCTTCTGCTGCAAGATGATGCATGGTCAGGCTACAGTCTGAGGAAAATGTTTAAGAGAGCACTTCTCAAGAGAAGCTGGCAAGCCCATAGCCCACATCTTCCTCTCATTAAAATGTACTGCATCATTTCGCTCATTTCAGATATCTGCAAAAGATGACTACCTGTTTAAATGGGTCCAGTCAGAGTGGGTCACCTCAGTTGCTTTTCTTCTTCTGATCTGTAATGCTGGTGTCAGCCCAGTTTAATAAATGAAGGCTTCTTTCTTGAATGTTCATCTTTCTTATCTCCAGATGATCTCATCCATCTAAATGGCTTTACATGCTTATGGTTCCCAAATTTACATCTGTATCTGAGGTTTTCATTCTAAGTCCTAGACCCTTTTATAACCAACTGCTAATACTCTTGGATGTTCAATGGGCTTGTTAATTATAACATATACAACAGAATTCTTGACTTCCTTCCCAGATTGGTCCCCTCAGTCTTTCTTAACACAATGAATTGAGTACCCACCAATTTTGCAAATCAGAAACAAAAACAGTTAAAGCACTTGCCTACAAAGCCTAACAACCCAGATTCAATTCCCCAGTACCTATGTAGAGCCAGATGCACAAAATAGTACATGTATCTGGAGTTTATTTGCAGTGGCTGGAGGCCCTAGCACACTATTATTCTCTATCTCTGCTTGCAAATAAAAAACATTTAATAACAACTTTTCTTAATATACCATGCCAGATTTGTTAATGCATTCTATTACTCCTGAAATCTACTTTGGGATCTCTTTGTTCACTCTCACTTCTAGCCTTTGCTCTCTTATCTAGACCTGAAAAGGCCTTCTAACTTGTCTCCCAATGCTCCTTTGTGGACTTTCATGGTTCATATGCCATACTGAGCCAGGTTTCCTTTAGAAAAAAGATTAAATTTACAATCAAGTTGCAGAAATAATGCAAGTAGATTAATTCTTCTGACCCATTTCAGACATGACGGTCTCATTTACTATCCCTGAATTCTTCAATCTTTTGCCATCAATGAAATAAATACTAGCATGCTGTTGTGGTTGAGTACAAAAAACAAATTCAAGTTAATGTTCCAGGATCCCATATCACAACCTGTGGGTCTGGTGTTTCCTCATAAATAGATCCAAATGATAATATTTTTTTTTTTTAGGAAGTGTCTCACTCTAGCCCAGGCTGACCTGGAATTCACTATGTAGTCAGAGAATGGCCTTGAACTCATGGCGATAATCCTACCTCTGCCTCCCAAGTGCTAGGACTAAAGGTGCGTGCCACCACACTCGGCCAGATGATTAGTTCTGAGCAGAAATTTCACAAGTGATGCTGCTTCTCATTGTATTAGATCTGATGGTGTTTGTTCAAGTTTTCTAGGAAGCAGAATCCAAGACAGATTAAACATAATAACAGAAGTATCATGCCAACATGTGCAAAGATAAAGGAGGAGGAGCAGGTAGGAGCGCCTTTAGACCAAGGTGGGGTCCACTGGGAAGAGAAAGCAGAGTATAGTGCAGCTCTGAAAAAGCTCCGTGCCAACAAATAAGAGTCCCTAAGCAGAGGTGGACAGGCACAGTATGAGTGCCCTTTGCACTCTCAGTAATTGGCTAGAAGCACCCTGGGAAAAGCATGGCCCTGGTATGGCTGGTGCCAGGCATTCATGTCCTTCCCAGCATGTTCTCTTGCAGGGCACAACCATGATCACAGGTGCCCACCATTTTGATCACACTATTTCTTGTGATGCTCACTTGAGTTGAGTTGAGGTGGTTATTAGATAGGCTTCTCCACTGCAAGTTTGTAGTTGCTGAAAAGGGATTATGGTCAGTTTTCCTGCTCAGATTATTCCAGTGAAGATATTGCCCCTTGTATCTTTTTGAGAGGTTATATCATTCTGCTAGTATCTTATTTTCAGGCCCCCAAAATAGCTTCAAAGACTCTCTTCTTTCCTTGGCACAGCTCTATGACTAGCCATTTCTCTATTTTTTTTTTTTTGTTAATTTTATTTATTTATTTGAGAGTGACAGACACAGAGAGAAAGACAGGTAGAGGGAAAGAGAGAGAATGGGCGCGCCAGGGCTTCCAGCCTCTGCAAACGAACTCCAGACGCGTGCGCCCCCTTGTGCATCTGGCTAACGTGGGACCTGGGGAACCGAGCCTCGAACCGGGGTCCTTAGGCTTCACAGGCAAGCGCTTAACCGCTACGCCATCCCTCCAGCCCCTAGCCATTTCTCTAAAGAACACTAGTTCATTAGAGTAGAATGGGATACTGGATCCAGTATCTAGATAATGGGTATCATCATTACTTTGTAGTATCATTATTTTGAGGCCATCATAGTGAATCTATAATAAAATTTTATCTTTCTATCTATTGACTTTAAAATTCCAACCTAATAAAAGTTTTCCTACCTTGCATGCTCATAGGTACTTTCTCCAACACCTACAATTGGACCTTCCATTTCAGTCTGCTGGCTTATTTTCAGTCCTCATGTATGAAGACAATTGTGTGACCTAATCAGGTCACTCTCCACTTCATGTTCCTTCCTTGAGTAGCTCTCAACCTTCTCTGGGGACACTGCTGAATTCCACATCAAAATGCCTTAGAAACATCAGGGCTTTTAAATGACTTGTCACTACTGCAACAAATGGTCCAACTACTATTGCCAAAAATGAATTTAATAACAGCATGTAAACTTTCAGAAATACAAAACACAATTAAAAAAAACAGATACATAAAACTCCAGATAAGCTGAAGGCCATGGAGGGTATTTTATCTCATCTACTATGTGCAGGAACTAGTCCAAAAGTAGGATATGACGCAATGGAAGAAACACACTTGAGAAGAACAGAAGTGCACAATAAAGAATTCTTAAAAGCAGATCACTAATGAGGATTACAACTGAATATGACCTTTCGTATATTAAAGAATAAGACCTGAAAGAGAATTCATCCTGTCAGAGAAAAATGAGAGTAAAGATCAAAAATATGTCTTAGAACAATTACTAAATGTCAAGGGTAGTCCAGAGACTTAAAAGAAAAAGAAAACCATAAAACTATAAAAGCTTTTAGGAAAAAAAAAAAAAGAGAAAATATTGAGACATACCCCAGATGAATATCAGAAGAACTGTTCCATGGTGGGGGAATATAATCCCCAAAGTTAACAATGTTGTATGAATGCATGAATATCACATTCTTGAAATAACAATGGCAGAGAAAGAATGATGAATAGATGCCAGGGATACAGGTTTTGTGGACAGGAGTGTGTGGGGCTATAACTGGTAAACTGATGGGGATCAAACTGTTCTGTGTCTATACTGGTCCAGGTCAACATTCTGGTTGTGATATACTACTTGTGTGCTGTAAGCCATTAGTCAGGAAGAAGCTGGGAGAGAGCATAGGATCTCTCCATGTTACTTATTACAGTTGCAAACAAAGTTATAAGAACCTTAAAATTCAAAACTGCATAAAAAATGTATGTAGCCTAATATTAATCAATTTATTCTAGATATCACAAGAAAGAAAAAATACAGAAAGACATTTTATAAGGCAATATTTAGTGTCAAAAAAGCATATACTTTGCTTTTTTTAATGCTTCCTGTAATTTCTAGAAGATGCAGGAAAATTTCATCAACAAGGATAAATAGCTTCCAAACAGAAGCAGCTAAATGTTTATTCTAAGTATAATGAAGCTGAGAGATGAATACTTTAAAAAGGCTTGAAATTTATATAGTTATAGATAGAAAATAGCTATTATACTTTTAGAATAAATAGTGAATCATTAGACTAAAACCAACCAATGAACAATAAAAAAAACTTTCTTATTTAGATAATGAAGAATGAGGGAACAGAAAATATTATCCAAGAGGAAAAGATTATTTTTCACATCTTAAAGGTAAACAAAGGCTGGAGAGATGGCTCAGTGGTTAAGACCACTGCTGTGCAAGCCAGAGGGCCTCAGAAGACCTGAAAGACTGTTGAGTTCTATCCCCAGGACCCATGCTAACAGTTGGGTGTGGCCAACACATGACTATAACCTCAGTCCTTAGAGGAGCAAGAGACAATTAAGAATCACCAAAGTTCACCAAAAACACAAACAAATAAAAAAAAAAAATTAGTAAACTCTAAGATCAGCCACAGACTCTGGCTCAAAATAAGAACAGGTGGAAAGGTGATGGATTGGGACACCCGATGTTCTGATCCAGCCACCACAGGCAAGAACATGGTACACCGCCAGGGCACATACATGTGCGTACATCACATGTACACCACATTATATACACAAGCAATAAAAAAATAAAACAGTACATCCCCTCTTGTATACTTGACAACTATGTATGTTCATTGGTTAAAATAAATAATCGCAATATTAGGAATTCTTATGAATTCTCCTAAGTCATGTAAAATATCAAAACTAGGATGCTTAACTTCAAATTTTTAATAAATTATGCATACTAATGTGAACAGAAAGCACACTGTGTAAGTAACACCATATGGGAAAGGACAAGTGTAAAATTTTAAATTATGAAGTAGAAGTAAGAGCAGGGACTCAGTCAGTAAGTACTTGCTGTGCAAGTACAAGGGCCTCAACTTGAATCCCTACCCTGCACACAAAACTCCAGGCATGGGGATGCACACTTGTGCTGCCAGGGATGTGGAAGTGGGGATAATCCCTGAGGCTTGCTGGCTAGCTTGTCTAGCTGAAGAGCTCTAGGTTCAATGGGAGACCCTATCTCAAAAATTAAGGTGGAGTCAGGCGTTGTGGCGCACGCCTTTAATCCCAGCACTCCAGAGGCAGAGGTAGGAGGATCACTGTGAGTTCAAGGCCTCCCTGAGACTACAGAGTGAATTCCAGGTCATCCTGGGCTAGAGTGAGACCCTACCTTGAAAAACCAAAAATAATAATAATAATAATAATAAAAAATAAGGTGGAGAGCAATAAAGGAAGATAAATTTGGTGTTATGATATGGATGTGCACACACATGCATGAGCGTGCATGTGCACACACGTGTCTAAGTACACCTTCACCACACACAAACACACACACACACATACACAAAGAAGCTAAGAATATACGCAAATGGTATTAAGCAATAACATATTAGAATTTGAGATTAAAATAAGATTAAAATGATTTTTTAAAATGCAGACTAGAAGTAAGAAAAAAATCACATCTTTACAATTTGATTTTTAAATACAAAATCAAAGCAGACATTATGTATGACCCCAAATGGCTAACAAAAAGATGTGTAACAGCATTGGATCTAGTGGAAATGAGACACAGTGTTATTATAGGTGCTAAGAATTAAACATTTATGGCAGTTGGAATGTTCCCTCAAAGGAAATTGTCATGAAAAGCAGTACAGATCAACTCAAAATCAGACTGGTTTATAAAAGTCTTAGGTCTTATGAAAAAAAATCATAAATATCACATCCCAGGACAAATGACTAGTAATTGTCTGACTAGCAAGTCACATTTCATGACTTAGGAGGCATTGGGAAAAAATCCTGAAGAGGAATTGTCATGTGAGATGTCACAGTCATTTCTCCATAGGGCTTCTTCCATCCCTATAACCACCTGTGAGGTCAATTATCAGTGTTATCTTTTTTAAGAGTACATTCCCTTGCCCCTGAATTACTCCCTTTCATGTATAGGGGAAAGAAACAGAAGAGAGAAGAAAAATAAGATATTACCTTTTATTTTCTTAGGCACACAAGTGATTTGGAATAGCAATTATCAAGACATTTCACAGATTCACCTTTAGGATTATCTACTTTAAATCTCAAACCACCTTTAAAAACAATCTGCAGCAATTACTTTGCAGTTCAGAAACAATAGATTTTAATTTAGTTGTGAAATAACATTGTCTGCTCAATGGGTAAGCTTATTTGAACTCCTACGTTTTAAATATCCTGTGAAAGTAATTCCTCTCCTTTTTCTAATGGCTTTTTCAGCTTAAAGCAATAACCTTAAAAATTATATCCAAAGTACTGTATTACAACAGGAACCAGAAACATCCAATCTAAAAATCATGTATACTATAATGAACATCATTTACAGACTAGGAATACCACTGGGCAGAAACAGAATCTTGCCTTGACCAAGGCCCAAAACTTAGGTCAATATTGTTCCTGAGGTCCAAATAAACCTTTCTTCTCAAACACTCCTTAACTGTGAATTGCATGGATTTACTTGTACCAATGTGGCCCACACCTTGAAACTTTCAAGAAAGAAATCAAAGGACAGCCTCCCAGCTAACAATAATGATAAACTTGTCAGCACCATCCCCAAAGGGAGTGACAATGAGCACTATGTGTTGCCACTTGTGGGAATGCCAGGGACATGTTCGTACCTCCCTAAACCTAGTACAGCCACTGTGAGGGTAGATAACCACTGGACACTTAACTGGTGGCCAAGAAAGACATGGTCTTACAGTCATACACTGTAAAAAATATGGCAGCTGGCTGGTTACATAGTGTTTCCAGGGAAAGTATGGCTGACTCAATAAAACCAGTCACTTCCAAAAATGGACATTCTAATGAGGAACTTGGTTATATTACTTTCACAAAAGCACAGATTTCAAGTTGTTTACAAATCAGATGATCACATAAAATAACATAAAAGCACAGTAAACATACACATTAAAAAACTTTTAAGTAACAACTTATCAGCATGAACAAAATCATGAATAATATATAACAAAAATGGAAAACTGAGAGGCCCAACAAATTAAAAACTGAACAAATCTTTCATCAGATTTGGAAATTAAGCATATTGTATGCTTTTTAAATGACTATAAACCAACTTTCTACCTCAATTAACCCAAACCTTTCATTTCCAAAGTTATCCAGGAGTGAAGGCATTCATAAATGCCTATTATTGGACACAGTACTAGAGGAATATAAAAGCAGTGCATGGAAACTGTTGTTGCCACAAGTCTAGGAAGCAGGTGAAAGAGTGTATAAGGCATGGCACTGCTCTGCAGTGTACCGTGAACACAACTCCAACCCTCACCCTAAATGCCCCTGTCAAGCAGCATGATGACAATGGAGTGCTGGTTACTGGGAGCTGGAAAGGTAAAGAAATGACCAGTACTACATTTCAATTGGCATTTTAGAAAAGGTCAAACCATACTATTGTGAAAAAAAAAATGGATGATTTATTATATAAAATTATGATTGGCAGGATACAGAAAAATTATTTCTTTTACCTTACACATTTAGTAGAAGTACCAGGCAAAATGTTAACATTTGGAAGAACTTGTAATAAACTACCAAAAAATTCATTTGGTGAAGTCATTCAAGTCACAAATGCTAAGTAAATAAATGCACTTCAAAATACATGAATTTTAAAACAAGTATGAAAACAGTCATCTTAAATAGTGATTAACAAAATATAACTAACAAGAAACGCAAGAAAAATGTTGCCAAGTTAGACAAAGAAGAAAAATCAAATGTCATTGGGTTTGTTAAATAAAATAATTACTAAAGACTAAGTGGGAAACAAGGACTCAAAAAGTATATATAATTTTATTTTTTTTCCTACCAATGACAGGAGGATTTGGAGGCCAACCCTGTGCTACAGACCAGACCCTTTCAAAACATCTGGACTCTGGTCTTAATTCCTGTGTACTTAAATTATCAAATCCATCTCTAGCTAAGACTAGATAGAATAAGCTACTTGCAAAGATTCCTTTGCACTTTAGGAGTAAATCAGGGCGAAGGTTATACCATAATGAAAAGACGAATATTAAATATTAAAGGATGACTCTGATAGGTTGAAATATTTATAACAGAAAATTTGTATTATTTCTATAACCTTATTTGTATTAAAAAAACTAATCAATTAAGTATGTCAAAAATAGTGGCAACGATTAATGAATAACATGCTGTATGAATCATATGACCAATTATTGTAGTCTATAGTCTTAAGTGCTACTAATAAATAAACTGGATTCATGCTACAGAGAGAAAATATTGAGACATTTAATTTCACATTTCAGAATTCCTGAGTCTTATCAGGGCACAAAAGGAGTACCAAAAACCAAACCAAACTGACCAATAGTAGGGCAAATAACACAAACCTGGGCATTAAATTAGTATTATATTTGTAATTTTAAAGCTGAAGACTACTGGGACAAATACATAAGTACTTCAACAGGACTATAAACAAATTTTAAAGCTTTTTTGTTTTTTTCAAAACAAGGCATTTTGACTAAACAAGGCCACCTGAGTGACAACTTTAATGATGGCAAGCCCACCATTTTAAAAAGAATAATTAAAATGCTTTATTTCAGAGCCCAATTATCAATATAAAAAAGAATTTTTTTTTTTAAGATTGTAATGGGACAGCCCTTTGATGAAAGTTCTAAGAGGGTCAACCCTACTTGGAATAAGAACACCCACCACCCACTAAATAACTTCCTTTTTGCTTTGCATATTACACAGTGAAAATAAAAAGGTATCTAAGAGCACTTCAGTCCCACAATGTAGGATTTAAGCTTGTATGAAAAGGTGTAAATGGCCCTGCAATGATAAGAAGCTTGAGAAAATACATTCAACTGAAAGGTAATGTGTGTTCTCTAAGAAGCAAGAAAATGGGAAAGGAAGCTGTCCCACTTAAACCAAACTAAACAACAAAAAACATGGTTTACCTCTTCTGGAAAAACAACCTAAGCAAAGAATGTTTAACGATATTACACACTTACAACTCCATATTTTACTCATCTTTGTAAGTAAGACAGATGCATACTACTATTCATGGACTTTATAAATAAAGATATCAAACAGAAAAAAAAAATATTTGGATTATTCCTCTGCTCGTAAGTCCCCACAATAAATCAATAAAAAAAGACTAAAGTGCAGACCTATAGAGGCCATTATAGGTATGATAAAGAGGTGCAGCCAAAATTGCATCTACATTTACATATCCAGAAAACGATTCTTGCTTTTAAAAAAATTGTGCAATTGAAAAACTAGTTAGTTCTGTTTGTGCCATGATACAAATAGCACTTGTCTCTGGCGCTAGTGAAGTGACTGCTAGACCCGGGACAGCACACTTGTTTGGCTCTTGACAATCCTACTTCACATAAGAATCATACAATATTGATTCCACCTCCAGAAAACGTTAGGGTCCTCTTGTAGAATGAAGAACCGCTGGGATTTGGTTGACTGCCTTTAACCAGAGAGGTTTTCAGTTCCATCTCGCATGCTACAATAGCTGCATTCAATTCCACTTGAGCTCGATGAACTACGTAAAACATGAGGCCTATACTTATAATGATCTGTGAATAAAAACAAAGGAACAGTTGCTATATACACGGGAAAAGTAAATCCAGGAGCTGGGTGTGGTGGCACATGCCTTTAATCCCAGCACTTGGGTAGCAGAGGTAGGAGGACTGCTGAGAGTTCGAGGCCATCCTGAGTTTACATAGTGAACTCCAGATCAGCCTGAGCTACAGTGAGACCCTGCCTCTAAAAACAAAACAAAACAAATTCCAGTACGTACTCAGTGAGAAATTCTACATTTAAACACTATAGTTATCATTGGTCCTTTTGGGATTTTGCTGCTCATGGTATCAGATAAACACCAACAAACAGCCCAAATAAATGTTTGCTTGATACGAGAAGTCAACTTTACCTTTGTATCAAACACTTCCTTCAAGAAACTAAAGAAAGGATACCTTTATCAGTAAAATGAACATAGTATTAGGTAAGTTGGTACCACTGAGTGCCCATCGGGATTCTAACTGAGAGGGAAGCAGGCCTGCCATTGGCAAACAAACTAGCTGAAGAGAAAACAAAAACTAGTAAAGACTATTTGAAAATGCAATGTTAAAATAGTTCAAAAGAGGCCAGGCATGGTGGCACACACCTTTAATCCCAGCACTTGGAAGGCAGAGGTAAAAGGATTGCAGTGAGTTCCAGGCCATCCTGAGGCTACATAGTGAATTCCAGGTCAGCCTGGGCTAGAGTGAGACTCTACCTCGAAAAAAACAAACAAACAAAATTGTTCAAAAGAAACTAACAAGAGATCAGGAACATTAAATTGTACTTAGGGAAAAACAAACACAGGACATGATTTTTAGAACAGACACTAGAAAAAGCATGGCACCCATTAAGTTGAAAGTTGGTTTCCTATCTTGGGTTACCCATTCATTAGCTTCTTGACTTCAAGAAAGTCCCTTGGAACACTTGGCCTTCAGTTTCCCATTGTCTCATAGGGACCCATTCTGAAACTAAGCCCATCTTGGGCATGTTGTGCTTCTACACGTTCAAAGCTCCTTTGTGAATATCGAGTAGGGCAAAGACAGCAGGTGTTGTTTACAAGACTGTTCTAAGGGCTGGGCGACAGCTTGGTAAATAATTCACTCACTGCACAAGCATGAATACCTAAGTTCAGATCCCCAAAACCCAAGATTTTTTTTTTAAAGGCACATAAGGCAAGAAAGGCAGCAGAGATGGGAGAATTTGAGAATTTTCATAAAGTTCTCCAGCTAGATGGCCTGGCAAATGCAGTGAACAAGGAGAGAGGGTGCCTTAATGGAGGTGGAAGGTGAGTACTGACAACACTGTCCACTGCTCTTCACTTGTGCATCTACCTGTTCCCCTCCCTCCCAATGTATTCAAAGGCTGCCCTAATCAAAAGTGGTCTTACAAGAGAACTCTGTTTCAATTAATCCTCCCATAATTATAAAACTATATAGGCAAGCTATTCTAAAACCAAGTGCTGAGGGTGGCAGGGGACAGAGGGGTAGGCAGGACACATTGGAGTGGGGAGGGAGAGGAAGAACAGGCACTTGGACAAGGCAACAGTACTGAGTACCAATGCTCAGCAAAATTCCAAGTAACTAGACATTTTAACAGTGAGTTTCCAAATCCTGTAATTCTTTGTTATACTAAAAGAAACAAAAATATACTTTCTAGAAACTCAAGGTTTTGATGAAGAACAGGAGAAAGTTTGCACCCTTCCATATAGCTACATAATTAAAAAATATTGTCCAAATGCAGTAACTGCCTAAATTTTATTTTTAATTATGTTCAATGAAATGTTAGTTTCAATAAACAATACAATACAAAGCGGGCATAACAACTTTGACCTTAAACTCACCTGTAAACAAAAAACAAAATATCCACTAACACTCTGTTCGGCGATGACATCTTCCATTGTCCTCAGAGTGGTACCCAAGTAAGAATTCAGAAGCTGGGTAGGAAGCAATCCAAGTGAAGATGCCATCAGATAGTTGGGCAATGAAAGATCAGTAATCTAGAAAGTAGATTAAAAGAAATAATTTATTATTAAACAAAATCTCCCAAAAATATGTGTACAAGTCTTGCTACTAGCTTCTGTTAGGAGTGAAGAGAGCTTAAGTATTTACAAAGCATTCTAATACTTAAAAATGATTATCAAAAAGATACATGCAGACACATTTAGAATGAAATAAAAATTTCAACAAAATTTACTATCCTATTATTCTTTAAGTGAAAGAGAACACCTAACAGTATTTTTCATTACTTATAAATAAAATCCATACAAAAATCAATTCATAAAAATTTCCACACACCTCCTTACTGTCATTAAGTACTCATGAACATTCTGAAGCAGCAGTGTGGTTGCTGTGCTTCACAGCCAAATGACGCTAGAATGGCCCTGGACTGAGTCAGTGACAGTATCTAAGCATATTTTCCCATTTGTAACATAAAAATATCTATCATTTTAAATGTAGAAATACCAGTATTGCTTATTTATTTTTTCAATATATTTTATCTATTTATTTATTTGAGAAAGGCAGGGAGAGAGAGGATGGGTGCACCAGGGCCTCCAGCCACTGCAAATGAACTCCAGATGCATGTGCTGCCTTCTGCATCTGGCTTATGTGGGTCCTGAGAATTGAACTAGGATCCTTTGGCTTTGCAGGCAAACACCTTAACAACTAAGCCATCTCTCCAGCCTGCTTATTTATGTATATATTTTAAATTGTTTATCTTATTTGAGAGAGCACCAGATAGAGAATGGGTGTGCAGGGCCTTCAGCCGCTGCAAACAAACTCCAGGTGCACGTGGTTTTACATACAAGTGCCCTACTGCTAAGCCATCTCTCCAGCTTCTTTATTTCTTTCGTTTTTAAAATGTTTTAGTTTTATTTACTTATTTGAGAGAGGGAAAGGAAGAGAGAGAGAGAGACATAATGGGCATGCCAGGGCTTCCAGCCACTGAAAACGAACATCAGATGCATGCACCACCTGGTGCATCTGGCATATGTGGTTACTGGGGAATCGAACTGAGGTCCTTTGGCTTTGCAGGCAAGTGCCTTAACCACTAAGCCATCTCTCCAGTCCCCAGCAATGCTTTACTTATTTATGTGTATGTGGTAACGTTTGTTTTCTTGTTACTTAGAGAGGCATCTATAAAACCACTGTGGAGTTTTCTACATATTAATTTGTGTGGAAGACAGCATCTAACAAATTCCAAGGACCTGAATTCCTGGCATTCCTTCCCTGGGCAATCTTTTCTCCAATGTGGGTTGACCAACTCCAGCAGACAGGATGCAAAATCACTTCCAGGATTAGGTTATACAAGGACTTCCATCTCCCCCAACCAGCTGCAGCACTGGAAAAGTAGCTCTTGGGAGAGACCCATGTGGAAAGGAAGTGATTTCTCCAGCCAACAGCTAGCAAAGGCTGAGGCCTGCCAAGAAACAGGAGCATGCCTGGAAGAGGCACTCTGCCAATCAAGCCTTAAGATGGCTGCTGCCCTGATCAACACTTGACTGCTAGGTCCACTACATTAGGGTACTTGGTCCACAGAAGCTGTTACTAAATTTGAAGTGACTCAGCAATAAATAACAATTTATGATAAATCACCAGGAGTGAAATTTCTTCTGAATAGTAAAATAAATAAACAAATAAGTAAGTAAAACTTCATACTATATTCCAAATTGTTCACATTAAGGAATGTTTGTCAGTAACATGAGTGTGCTCATCACACTTGCTAACTTGAAGTACTAAATTTAAATTTTTATCCATTTAATCTGTAGTTTTCATTTATAAGGACACTAGCTTTCTACATACATTTTTCTAGTTTCATTTCTTTATAGATTTATGTTTACACTTACATTTTGTTCTCAGAATGTTATTTTTTCTTTTTTTCCTTTTTTTTTTCTTTGAGGTAGGGTCTCACTCTAGCTCAGGCTGACCTGGCATTCACAATGTAGTCTCAGGGTGGCCTCAAACTCATAGTGATCCTCCTACCTCCGCCTTTTGAGTGCTGGAATTAAAGGTGTACACCACCACACCCGGCTTATTTTTTCTTATTCATTGAAGCACTTTATATAGTAAGGATAGCCACTTGATATACTGTATTCACTATATATTTTTCCCATAAAGTATCCTTTCTGTTGCACACCCCTACCCCCCAACCACTTTTGAAACAGGGTCTCACTATGTTGTCAGGCTGGCCTCAAACTTCAGAACTCCAGAAAGCCTCCCTCCTCAACCTCCCCACAAAGATGGCACTATAGGTCAGCACAACAGTGCCTTTTCTCATCCTATAAAAACAAACTTTCTAAATGCCCATATAATCAAACATTAAATTTTCCCTTTGGTTTTCTCATTGCTTTCAGTTTTAGAAAGTGTTTGTAGATTTGTTAGCTTTTTCTATATTTTTCTCTGATTATTTTCCCCCTTAATAGTCAACACACTACACAGTTCAATATCAAATTTATCCAGTTCCTAGCCTTGTATATTAGCAGCATGTCTATTTGCCTGTGGTTGCATTATAAATGAAGTTGTTATACATAAAAGGACCTTTCAGGACCTCTACTGCTGAGTGCCTACATTTTACATTTTATGCTGAGAACAACAGTGCATTGAAGACCACCATTTCCCAAACCCTTTAAACCCATCCCATTACCCTACAAATAATGTAACTATTTCTCACTACTTATTCTTACAGATCCTTTTGCTATTCAAAAAGAAAAAAAAAAAAACAGTACATCTTTCATTTAAGATTATGGTAATGTGAGTATGTATACCACAATAGTCAGTATTATTACCAAGAAGTGTTTGTATAATTACTCAAAATCTGTTTTTAACATGTCTTACACATTTGGCTGTTTCTTTACATACATGTCCTGTAGTAGTTTAGTTCTACGTATCTCCTATGGTGTTACCATTGGTACTGACAGTAACTCTAACTATAATATAATAATACTAATTTGACTTAAATTATATTCGTATGTGGCTATAGATGAACCAAAGAGTTTGAAATGAATACTATACCAACACATTGTTAATCCATCAACCCTAACCCAGTAACTTCATGCAAGATGCTCTGGTATATGCTATGAAGTATAAGACATGGTCCTGTCCGTCGAAGGATTCACACATGGACAAGTCCATGCTGGCTACCTCAGACACGGACTCAAGAACTATGCCCAAGCACTGGAGAGTAAAGAAGAATTAAAACCAGTACAGAAGTGGGGATAAAAGACAGTAACATTAAAAAAAAAAAAAGGTATGTAAAATGGACACGGAAAGCTAAGTGGGTTGGTAGGCAAAGATGGGCAGAATGAAGAAGGCAGGTGTTCTAGGAAGAGAATGAACAAGGACATTGTGGGCATGAAAGCATGGGTCTATTAAGCAAGGCTGGCAGTACATTTTGGATTGTTTATGAGGCACAGGCAAGGGCATCTTGCAAAACAAAGACAAGAAAACTGGCGTGAAACTTGTTAGAGGGCCTGGATGAAGACAGTTTCTGCTCACATGAAAAGTACTCAGTAATAATTTAGAGAAGAAGAGAACTTTCTTTAGAAATAAGCATGTCAAGTATAAACTCAGTAAATGAGACAAAAATGAGTCATAAAAGATTATGGTTAATAACAAAATTATGTTAGAGAAATTAGCTTTTAAAATGAATACTGATGTTACATTTCAAAATTTCCCAACGCAAAACTTCTGTCCATAGTCTTTAAATGTAATGGTGTTTCTTGAAATAGAACCCTAACTGATATTCACATATGCCATCAGTAAAACCCAAATGAGAATGGTAAGAACAGATTTCAAAATTCTGAGCACACACTCAAATTTTTAGCGTAACTACTGCCCCATGGATAAATCAAAGTTTATCAAGCTTTCCACAACAAAATCTCATCTACGGAGAAAGTATCACTACTTACCCATACTTTCTGCAAAGCTAGGTATCTGACAGAAACAAATATTTTTAGTAATCACTATGAATAGTTTTGCTAACATGTTCAGTATTTTCACTAGGCAAAACACACAGTATCATAGTTAAAAAATATTTTTGTGTGTGCCTGCATGTGGGATTCACTGTATGTGCACGTATGTACATGTGTGCATATATAAGCCAGAAGTCAGCTTCAGGTGTCATTCCTCTAGAAGTTCGTCCACCTTTTTCTTTTTCTTTTTTCTTTTTTTTTTTTCTTCTGAGGCAGGGTCTCTCACTGGCCTAGAACTCACCGCATCAGCAATACTTGCTGACCAGTGAGCTCCAGCACTGCAATTAAGAGTATTCCACACTATATATGGCATTTTTACATAGTTTCTGGTGATCAAATTCAGCTTCTCATGCTTGGAAGCACTTTTACTGACTGAGTTATCTCCCTAGCTCCCTTAAAAATATCAATATCTTTATTAAAGATAAATATTCCCAAATTGTTTTAACTTAGCAGTTCCTATCAGCCAAAATCTACTCAGAACATCCATTTTTTGCCCCACTTTGACCAACACAATTTAAAATACTTATCACCACAGAAATATCCCTACCTTCTCACAAGTCCTCATCTAAGGAATTTTAAATGCCTGTCTTCCTTGATCAACTTCTCAAAAGGACACTAAAATCAGACTAGGCAAATACCACTGGCATAACTGCCTAAAATCCTCTGAGATCCTGACTCAGGAATATCATCCAAATCTCAACCTAGCACATCAATATTAGCCAGCTGGTTAGTTTCTATGATCAGAGATACAAACTCTTATCTGATATATGTGTTTTGCACACATAGACAGACAGACAGGAACTCAGCTCTAGAGTTACCTGGAGATGCAACTAACTATATCTGGGCCAGCAGGAGTTAATATTAAACAGCACCCCACCCATACCAAAATGATACTGAAAACACAGTAGCACCATTGGGGGTCAGGATCTGAGGCAGGGCTTAGATCTGAAGAGCAAGAGCTGACTAGTTTATGAACGGGGCAATTTTGGAGTTGAGAATAAGAGCACCACTATCTTTAGATTTTTTTCCCACATACGGAACCTGAGACCTAGAGTTTTTCAAAAGTGGGTGGGGCACAAAATAGGGTTCCTGGGACTTCTTCCCAGTGCTTCACCTTCTAAGTCGACAGCTGCCTTTATCCAACTTTACAGGCTCTAATTTAATCCACCACAGAAACTATCATTTTTACACCGAACCTTGGCATGGATTCAATGGAAAATAAAAAGCAATCTGTTAAATTTTACCCATAATTTCACAAGTTCAGTACTAATTTTGGCAAATTAAACCACCCTGCATAGTTGTATTCTTTGGTTTATACATTTTTTTTTTTTTACTGAGAAGGTTACTACTTATTTATTTATTTGAGAGTGACAGAGAGAGAGAGAGAGAGAGAGAGAGAGAGAGAGAGAGAGAGAGAGAGAGAGAGAGAATGGATGCACCAGGGCCTCCAGGCACTGCAAACGAACTCCAGACACATATGCCACCTTGTGCATCTGGCTAACGTGGGTCCTGGGGAATGTAGCCTTGAACCAGGGTTCTTAGGCTTCACAGGCAAGCGCTTAACCGATAAACCATCTCCCCAGCCCACTATTTTTTATTTTACTTTTACTTATTTATTTATGAGAGACAAAGAGAGAATATGGGAACACCAGGGCTTCTAGCCACTGCAAATGAACTCCAGACACATATGCCACCATGAGTATCTGGCTTATGTGGGCTCTGGGGAACTGAACCTGGGTCCTTAGGCTTTGAAGGCAAGTGCCTAAACTGCTAAGCCATCTCTCCAGCCCTGACAATGTTACTATAAGGTACTGTATAAATTTAATTAAAATACAGTTAACACTACATAAAATCATTAATCCATACATTGATTTTTAAGCTTCAAAAGAAATTAATATGACAATAATTTACTATTTTCCAATTATTGATAAATTATGTGCTTTTCTTGCATATGTCCTCTAAATACTTATCAACATTTCAGAAATGCTGGAGGGAGAAAGAATTTAAAAATGATAATTTTCACTCAGCAGAATAAAAACTAAAAACCTGACTTAAGGAAAAACATTACTGTGTGCAATGGCTTCAGCAAATAGCTCTTATAATCTCTATGCTCTAGTCTCGGTTGTCCTTGTTGGAGACCTTAGAAGCCAGTTACTTGGCTCCTCCCTTACTCTCTACCTCCAACCATCTTCAACATCAAGCTACATGAAGCCTTCTGAATTTCTAAGTAATCTACTTACCACTAGTCAAAGTCCCTATGCCTTGGACACAAATTATTCCCATTTGTTATCCATTCTAAATCCTGCAAAAATCTCCTTAAAATGTAAGTTTACTCCCAAGTAAATTCTGGCCTATGGCTACCAGGAGGTCAGACCCTTCAAAATGCTGTTTCCATTTCCTCTCAGCAGTCTGGACTCTGACCACCTGATGTGTCAGGTTCTCATGCTATGTCTCCAGCTATATCAAAATTTTCTCAGTTCCTAGAACCTTCCTTGCTCTGTTTCTTCTGGTGAGGACACTCATGCTGCTTCTTCCTCCCTTCATTTAGGGTACTCTCGTTCACTACTCTGTCATGGACTCCTCTGGGAAACCTCCTCTGATGCCCAAAGACGACATTTTACAAAGTGATTCCAAATGCTGTGATACAACACAGCAGGCCCTGTGCCCTCAACTGGACAGTTACCTGAAGGCCTCATGATGTTGGTCCCTCAACTAGAGTGCAACTGGTGAAGTAAGGGACCTATCTTCTTTTCTATTATGTTACTAGGCCTTAGCAGAGTAACAGCTAAATACTAGGTCCTAAATATGCACTGATTGGAAGCTGACCATATCAACATCAACGCTGTTATATTCATAAATCTGGAAATCAACAATGGTTAATACTTCACTTGTAGCTAGTACTCAGAAAGTGAAAACATTCAGCCCTAGCATGTACAAAAAATGTGACACTTGGAAATGAGCTCATTATCAACAGTTTATGCCATATGGCTAGAATGCTTTTTCTCCACTGGACTGATAGTGGCTTGAAATAGACTGATTTATTCACAACTATTTACCCCAGCATCTAGATCAGCAGTGAGGGTGCAGTAGGTACCTACCAGTTACCTGCTGAATGGATACTGAATTAGAGTTGAAAGTACTTCCAGTAATTTCTGTGGTGTCACAGCTAAGATGCTTTGGTTGGGTGGCCACCCTGAGAAAAATCTTCCTACTAGAAAAAGAACAAAGTAGGACTATGAGGGAACCCCACTCATCAGCTAAAAAGGACTTCAAAGGGGCTTCTGCTGTCAGAAATGGCTTGCTAAATACATCTGATGCAAAATGCACCTTCACATGTGCAAACTTTTAACGGTTCCCAAATAGTTTGGACATCAACAATGATCCATTTGCAAAGCCAGTGAACATACTGAATCGTCTGGGGACATGCAGTCTCATCACACAGGACCTCAGGAACACAGATTGAAAAACCTTTATATAGTCTGGTGCATTTTTTCTATTTCATTGAACAAAAGTTGACCAAATACCTTTTGTACTACAGTCAAGCTCTATAATGGACTTTAAGAAATACAATGAGAAATAACTATGGCTGTGTGGTCATTAAAAGTCATATTGCAGTATATATGATAAAATGACCTTTATGTCAAGCAACAGAAGGTCACAAAGATCACAACATTTGACACATACTGTTATAAAAATATACAGCAATAAATACAAAGCCAAAAAAGCGCAAAATGTTAGTTATTGTTTTCTTCTTTGTAGTTGCTATACTTACCAAAACATTTACACTGAACTACTATTTTATCAACAAAAATAAAATGTTAAAACGAGTTTTAAAACCTTTCTTCTTTTATTTATTTATTTATTATATGGGAACTGAACAATGTCAAGGCTAAGATGCTCTGTCTGTTTAGGTGGATACCCTGACACTATTCAGACACTACTCTTACACTGCTGTGAGCTACAGATAGAGACTTGTGAATTTTAGGCCTAAATTTGACAATGAGAAACCACAAAAGCAGATGAGATAACTTTAGAGCCAAGGGGGGAAATGGTTTCAAGAAAATAACTAATAGTATTCAGTGAGGAAGTGGGCTCAGATGACAGTTCTCAACTTGCTCATCCTATCAAGCCCTTCACTTGATAGACTGATTCAATGACAAGAATTATGACCCACTATCTTTATGTCAATCTGTGGATATAATACACAGAAAAAGCATTTTTACAAACCATACTATCACTTAGCTGCTTAGAAAAAAAGGCAACAATAAAGCATTTTTCAAAACATTTGCCTTTTAAAATTTTTTAAATTTTTATTTATTAGTGTCAGAAAGAAAGAGTGAGAGAGAATGGGCACGCCAGGGCTTCCAGCTACTGCAAAGGAACTCCAGACATGTGATCCCCCTTGTGCATCTGTCTAATGTGGATCCTGGGGAATTGAACCTGGGTCCTCTGGCTTCACGGGCAAGGACCTTAACTGCTAAGCCATCCCTTCAACCCAATATTTGCCTTTTAAAAAGCAAATTCTAGCACCTAGACTAACTCTTCCCATTTTACAAATAAGAACATAAGAGGCCAGACTCACTAAGTGACTTCATCACAGCCACCACGGTAGCTGACAGAGAACTGGAAGTCCGCAGAGCCCTCAAGCTAAGACTTCATCATACTATGACCTTACTCTCACTTGTCAAAAACCTTTTAATTAGTGGTAATAAACTTTAGTTCAATTCCGAATAAAATTACTAAAAGTAACAACTTCTTAATAGCTCAATCCTAACTCTAAGAAAATTTACTCAAGAGCAGTTATTTCTGCTTTAAGACAGAGCATCTTCAACTGTTGATACCTGAGTCAGTGCTAGTCTCGTACTCCTTAGCCCCTCACCCAAAATCAAACATAAAAACCTTTCTCCTGTTGCCTCTAACCTATTGGGGATTCATGCAAATAACCAAAGCTGGTAGCAGCAATTCTTACAGTGGATCTGCAGAGATCAGAGCTAGGGTGACAGGGGAGACCCTGCACTTTTATTTTTATTTGGCTTGCACTTCATACACAGTACACATGTGCTAGTTCAGATTTAAAATTTTTTGTTCAGAATATATGTGTCAGCTTTACTATGTATGGCAGGAGCTCAGGTTTTATGGTTATTTTGTTGTAGGAGGCACACTTTTTCCATGAAGCATAAGGCAGTAAATATTTAGGCTTTGCAGGATAAGGTCTGTCTCTACTGAACTATGGTACTTTACTTCAAAAGCTACAGATGACATGAGCATAACAGTGACATCATGATTTACAGATTCCAACATTTGACTTTCATATAATATTCATGTGCATGAACAAATCCTCTTCTGATATGTTTTCATAACCATTTGAAAATGTAACTATAAGAAAAGAAAAAACTCCTTAGCTTATATACTCCGTAACACTGGACTCTTACCCTTTTTGACAGCTAACCCAAACACAGAACCCTATACAGCTCCTGACAAGGGAGATCTGGGGCAATGCTTGATACATAGGTGCCCAAGACAAGTATTCAAATGGAACCAGCTGTTCGAGGACCAGCACTGCATGTGGATAAGTTACTGTCACTGATCATTTACTAACCATGTGATATTGGGCAAGTAACTTCAAGATTTTTTTATCTCCATTATTTCAACTTCATGAGGATTAAGGCTGGTTGTTATGAGTATTAAATAAATATGTTCCTGACAGAATAGTGCCCTGTCTGGCACTTAGTATGGGCAATGTATATATTTATTAATTTTTTAATTGAGCTTCAAAGCCCCCCCCCCCTTTTGGAATGCAGAGAATGGGAAGGAACACTTTAAACAGTGAGCAAACTACTTTATCACAACTTGACAACTGATGATATTGAATACAATTTACAACAGGAAGTATGGCTCAGAGAGTAACTACAGTACTAGGAATGGGATACCTTCCAGTGAGTTGCTGGCCAGGGGGGTCCCTGATGCCCCCAAAACATGATAGGCCATGGCCAATGCCCTTGGTTTCCCACCAGGAATAGATGGTAAGACCCTACTGCTTAAGACTCCACATACTTGGGCTACAAGGCCACTGAGAAATCCTGCTAGAAATGAGCTGATAACTTCCTCCATGTAGACCAGCTGACAGAAAGCTGGAAGAAGCCATTCTGCACGCAGTTCAATGGGAGAGAGAGAAATTATCAGTGAAGATATTCAACAGTGGACACTGCAAGCCTTATGATTGGCCAGCCAGGGCAAATGAGCCAACAGGTGCAATAGCAGCACTCTTATCATGGTGGAAACCAACTGCCCTCTAATTGGACTGGAGGCCCACTACATGGGATGGAATACATGCCTGTTATTGAAAACGTAAAACAGGTAGTAGTGAACCTCAGGGGTGTAACATCTGCTGTTGTCTGGCTAAATGTGTATACTATGCTTATCAAACTGCCCAGTAAGCACTTCTCTTAATGTTGATACCCTTATATTAATTCTACTCTCACTTTGGTAGAGAATCTTCTCTTTTTAGATGGCAGTGACCTTGGGATAACTCAGAAGGCATCATGGTGCTGGAAAGAAGTGATAGGAGTGCTCAGTACTCTCTATCACGCCTTCCAAGGCTCAGGGTCTATTGTGGAAGAGGTGATGGAAGGAATGTAAGAGCCAAAGAAAGGGTGGACTCCTTACAACGTGCTCCCCCCAGATACAAAATGGCCTGGATATCCATGACCTCACAGTTACTGACACTACCTACATAAGATCATCATAATAGGAGGAAAAGATCATGACATCAATATAAGAGAGAAACTGATTGAGAGGGGGAGGGGATATGATGGAGAATGGAGTTTCAAAGGGGAAAGTGGGGAGAAGGAGGGCATTACCATGGAGTACTTTTTGTAATCATGGAAGTTGTTAATAAAAAAAAAAAATTAAAGGAAAAAAAAAGAGGAACTACAACTACCTCAAGATAATGAAATAAATGTGAGAATCAACTCTGATTTAAAGAGGTATTTGTTTTCTATATAACTCTGCCACTTGAGACTGATACAGACTCAAAAGGAGCATGATGAGGGCACACATAAAGCTGCCTGCAAGTCACAAAGCAGTGTACATTACATGACAACGGGGACTTAGATACTGTCGTTTGGGCTGGTATTTTTAGTTTCAACAATTTAGAGTTGATGAAAATAAACTTACCATGTTTATTTGCTTAAGAAGGAATATGCCATATTTTATAAGTTTTTTTAAAATATGAATGTCATGACCTATATAACCATATTCTATTTTCAGATCAAAAAACATTTTACTGAATGTAACTTTACAATACAGTTCTCCAAGGGAGCATCACCTAGTGGACTTTACAAGGATGTTTTAATGAGCACTAAACACAGGGTGAGGTGTTACTTTTGTGAATGTTTCAATTGTTAACAAATTTCAAAAAATTTCTTTTAGATGTCTCTACTCTTTAAGTATGCCATCTTGTATACCCATGTCAGCAGTCTTTCCTTAGTGATTCAGAATTAGCTTTTCCCAGACACTGATAAAAAGTGAAACCTGACTTTTCAGACTACTTACAGGATTTCATTTGTACATTTAAGTCAAAAATATCATGCCTGGGCTGGAGAGATGGCTTAGCGGTTAAGTGCTTGCCTGTGAAGCCTAAGGACCCCGGTTCGAGGCTCGGTTCCCCAGGTCCCACGTTAGCCAGATGCACAAGGGGGCGCAGGCGTCTGGAGTTCGTTTGCAGAGGCTGGAAAGCCCTGGTGCGCCCATTCTCTCTCTCTCCCTCTATCTGTCTTTCCTTCTGTGTCTGTCGCTCTCAAATAAATAAATTAAAAAAAATAAAAATTAAAAAAAATATATCATGCCTATGTCTTGGGGTGCTGAGGAATGAATAAATTAATGGAACAAAGGACATATAGCAATTAATCATGGATTGGCAAGAAAGGAAGTACAGGAGTGGATGGAATCTATCCTGAAGGAAAAAGAAAATCCATCTGAGGATTTCATGCAAGGGAATAATAAAACCACATGTATATTTAAAGATCTGTTTTGGAGAAAGATGGGAGAGCTTAGGCCTGGAGGAGGGGGCAGGGAGGTTGAGGTGCCTGAACTAGGGCTGTTGGGTATGACTAATGTGTTCAGGTGGAAGAATCTACAGGTCTCAGGCAATGGTTCTACCCGAGGTTTGAGAGAGAGGGGTTGTCAAATGCCAAAAGTCACTAAGACTGCACCAAGTGTTTCACTTCCCTCTCTTTCTTGACATATTAATCACTCCTCTGAGGTTAATTATGGCCATGTAACTTGTTCAGGTCAGTAAAAAATGGGATGGCCTACAGGGGAAAGCTTCAAAAGCTAGTGTACAACTCACAATGTAATCAAGAGCAAGATGGTGGCTCTGTGAGCCTAGATCACAGAGTACAAAACACAGCCCTTCCCTCAAATGAAGTTTGGTCTATACCTGTATCAAGCAGAAGAAATCTTTGCTTTTCACCCACTGAGACTTGGGTGGTGTTGCTGCAGCATACTTGAGCCTATCTGGAATAATCTTGTATGAAAACAGTAACACTTGTCTTAGAGATGGGTTGGTTAAGAACAGTACACAGACCCTATGAGTTTAGAAACCCACTGTAATGGGCAGCAAGACATGTAGATACAAGATTTCACCAAGGACATTAAAGCAAAGGAAAGCTTTATCTATTTTCCAGAATAAATGATGGAAGTAGAAAATATAAATACATATATGAGAAATTATATTGCTTATGGATTTAGAAGCAATACTACAGTGTTATTTTCTGTTCTGTGAGTTTCAAAAATGGAGTTTCACATAAGACAGAAATAAAGAATTATAGTTAAGAATAGATTAGAAGCAAGGAGAAGCCACCTTCCTTCTTCCACATATTCAACTTTTACAATCAGCTCTTGCTACAAGAATGTAAACATCACTATACAGACCATTAACAAGAGTAGCTGGTAATTATTAAGAAGTGACTATGTGCCAAACAAAACAATGCCTTCACTGCATTACTCTATTTAGCACTCACAACTACTATGCTTTACAAATGAAGAAATATGCAGGTCATACAGCAGGAACCAAGCCTGGGACTATCTTCAAAGCTTATGTTTACCATATCCCCTGTACCTAACTTCCTCTTTGAGGTTAATTTTTGATTTGTGGAAACTGAGAAAATGCACTTTCATTAGGGAATGGGTAATAGGAAGATAATCCAAAGATTCAAAGACAGGGAAGACTATAGAAAACAAAAGTATGCCTGGATAAGGGGCAGCTGTGGGTACACAAAAGAGAAGAAGTAGAGAGGGTAGAGGTGGAATGAAATTCTGGGAGATAAAAGGAAAAAAAAACAGACTAAAACCAGTATCACCCTCAACTATACTTTCATTTTTTTCACATATTTTGGGAAAATTCAGGTAACTGTTTTTGTTGAAAGGGCCTCTTCTATAAGGAGAGAGTTTAACAGATTGAAGACACAACAGGCCATATCCAATGTCTTCACCAACCACTCCGCTTATGGCTATGCGTAATTCTGTAGTAACATGCACCATGTCCATTGATGACAGGATCAAACTCAAGTTCATTGGTGGTTGTAAATTAAATTTCTGGTTGATAATACCTACTTCAATACATTTTCCCTTTTTTTCTAGCCATCGAATACCAAATGAAAGTTGACTGTCCCTTGTCAAGCTCAATTTTAAGTATGTATCCAAAGTTCTTAAATAATTTCCAAGTACAAAGTACAGCTTGTTATAGATCTACTAGGTAAGAGATATTACAGAAAGAAGAGTAAATTTACTGTCAGTCAACAATATCTTACCAAATATCTATGTACTAAATATACCTCAAAGAAACAGAAGGGCTACTGGTTGAGGCCCCACCACCAGGTCACAGTTCAAAGTTTGACTCAACAGTTTACTTACTACCTACATGACCTTGGGCATTAACAGAAAGAACAAACATTGGACAAATAAAGACAAAGCTGAGTTTCTGCAAGCCAGATTCTGTTCATATAACTATCTTATAAAATCATCTCAGCAAGTTTCCAGGCCTGTTCCACTACTTTACACACAGAAACCAAACCACCAGAACGGGGTGGGGGTGGGGCACAACACTTTGACGACTTGACCAGGTCACCATATTCTACAACAGCAATACTCCATAGCACCAGCCTGTGCTCCCAACTAGTAGACAGCAGTCTACCAGAAGATGTGCCTAATCTTCTCTGCAGGGCTGACTCAAGGATTACAAATGATATGGGGAAACAGCCTAGGATAGCTGTTGGCACACAAAGGGTGGGCAAGAAAAGACACAAGTTAAACCACAGGAAAAACCTATTAGAATGAATCCATTCAGGTTTCTTAGCCCCAAGCATTTCTCAGTCTTAGGACACTTTATTAGTAACAAACTACTATTATAAGGTTTGGTCAAAATTCATGTTTATATTTCAACTGTGAACAGCTAAAAGTTTAAAAGCTGAGACCAAACTACACCTCCAACTACTGGTGGATACAGTTCCATACACAATTGTCTTGTGGTTGAAGGGTTGAATTCCTAGGAATCTCTATATGAACTTTACAGTTTAGAATTACTGAACTTGGGAAACTCAAGTCATCTAGCTCATTCATTTTGGAAAACTCAAGTGAGGTAAGTTTAGTAATTTGTTCAGTCACAATGTTTGTAAAGACCAGAACCCGTTCTTCCAATGGGATGGTCACCTTCTCTCTGGCAGGGTTTCTATCCTTAATTCAGCTACACGAAGATGCACACTAGCTAGCGAACCTTCCCAGTCAGCAGAACATGTGCAGAGGCAGAAAAGGGTCTAGGGAAGGTGTGTTTCAAAGAATAAAGAAAACAGATGCCCTATGAGCAAAAGGTTATCTGTCCTACTGTTTTGTTTACTTCCCAATTATTTCAAAGTCAAGTTCCTCTAAAGAAAGATACACAGTAAGATCTTCTCCTGTATGTCATATTACAGCAAATTACTTGAAGGAAAACGACCTATTACAAATTTAGGAAACTCCAAGTTCTGGGATCTACGGTTGTCCCTTCTAATGTTAAAGCCAAGAAGTGTCTCTTCAGTCCCAATGTTGCTAGAAATTCGAATGAAAACCCTGGGTGTATTTATGCAGGGTGCAGAGAAATCTCTGGATGTGAAGCCGTCAAAGCTGCTTCAGAAATAAGATGGAAAACATTTTCATTCGTGCACCCTCCCAAGTTAAAAAAGACTCATTTTTAATCAAATCCATATCCCACCCGGCCCTAAAAAAAAGGGGGAGGTTCTGCCAATCACCATATGTACTGAGAAGCCATCTCAAATTCATTCGTTGGATAGTATGAAAAGCCATTATAACTCCTATTGTCAATGTCACTTCCCTGCCTGCTATTTATCTGATGGAGCGCCCTCCCGGGGCCGTCACAAGACCTCTCAAAAGCAGATTTGGAGAGGGCTAGGCCAGCAGGACACACACTTACCGAAAACACTGCATTCTGAAGCCCAAAAGGTATGGGGGTGAGTCGGGCCAGGGCCACCACCTTCAGCCCGCTTCCTCCCTCCACGACGCGGATGACAGCGCTCAGCTTGTCGCTGCTCTGGATCCGGGCGGCCACCCAGGCGGTGAGCAGCCTCTTGCAGACCACATGGGCGATGAAGGTGCCGATGAGGACGCCCACCACCATGAGACCCATGCCCAGCACGAAGCCGTATAGGTAGCCGGCGGCCACGTTGAGCACGATGTATCCCCAGCCGCAGGGAAAGGAGACGACGATGAAACCCACGACGAAGAGCAGGACCCCGAGCAGCGAGTCGAGGCTCTCCACCCAGAGCAGGAGGTGCTGCAGGTAGCGGCGGACCAGGGCCAGGGAAGCGAAGCACAGGGCGGCCAGCACGCACACCAGCACGGCGCTCCGGCACCAACAGGTGCTGCCGAAGCAGCAGCAGCAGCGCCAGTTTCTCACCTCGGCCACGCCGACCACCGCGCCGCCGCCGCCGCTCCCGGGGCCGCCCGCCGCCGGCAACTCCGACGCCGAGGACGAGGCCGCGGGCGCTCCGGGGCGCTCCAGATAGGCTCCGAGCAGGGCGCCCGAGGCCGCAGCCGCCGCCGCCGCCGCCGCCGCGCTCGCCCCGCCCCCGCGAGGGAGGCGGTCCTCCGGGCCAGCCCCGCCCGCCGCCGACACCGCCCCGGCCGGGGCCCAGCGGCCCGGCAACTCCCGGACGGCGTAGTGCAGGACGCGGGGCAGCGCCTGGAGCAGGCAGCCGCCGGGACTCCGCATGCTTCCCGGGACGCCGCCTCAGCCAGCCAGCCAGTCCTCGGCCGCCGCCGCGACCGCCCGGAGACCGCCTTCCATGGCGCTGCCGCCCGCCCGGCCTCCACTTCCGGAGCGGGCCCGAGCAGCGCGCAGAGCCAAGATCCAGCTCCACGTCCCGCCACGGCGGGGGAGACTCTGGACCCCGCGCGGCCTGAGCCACGCCCCCTTCGGACACTGGGGCGGGGCGGGGGCGGGGCCTGAGCTCGCCGCGGCGCTGGGAGGGGCGGGGCCTGAGCTCGCCGCGGCGCTGGGAGGGGCGGGGCCTGGGGCGCGATGGGCGGGGTCAAAGTCCACCGGCCCCGCCCCGCGCGGCGCGCAGCCCTCGGGGCTGAGGGACCGCGTCGTCCTCGCGCGGGGGTTATCCGCGACCTGAGGCGGCTGACGGCGACCTCCGGGAGAACGCCCACGCGCGGGAGGAAGGCGGGAGAGGCCAGACCTAAGACCCGGGGCTGCGCGCTCCCGGCCTTCCACACACACGGGCGCGCGCGCGGGCCTGCGCGTCGCTCACCAGACCCCAGGGCAAGCTTCTGCAGGTTTCCGCCGTGGCCTCGGATGGGTCGGGCCGCTCCGGAACCCCGGCGTCCGCCGCTGGTCCGGATGATGTTATAGGAAAGAGCGCCTGGACAGTCAGGGAGTAGATAGACTTGCCTCCCCACTACGAAAGGGCTCCCGCTGGAGTTTTTAGGTAACTTGATCTTGTAGAAACCAGAGAAGTTGGATGTGAGGAGCCCCTCTTGGGGAGATGGCCGTTTCTCACTCCTGAGGTCCTTTATTGAATGCCAGGTGCACTGCTAGAGGCACGGGGAAAGATTCGTGGATAAGACATTTGTTTAGGGCCCCCGCTAATCATCTCTTGCCTTTCACTGCCTGGTTTTAGTTTTTGTGGTTACTGTTAGTGTTCCCCAGGTCCCCCCTTAGCCTGTGGACATATCCAGGTGTAATCTCTGTAGATTCCTTAAAATTGAGCATATCTTGATACAGGTACCTTGGCATCTGGCACAGAACAGGTTTTGCAACTATATAACCCACTGGTCACTAATCTCACTTTGTTTGAATGAAGCTAATAGTACCATTTTCTTTTTCTTTTAACTTAGTGCGTAAGTGTTCTAAGGAGTAAATAAAACAATACACATATACATATATTTTAACTGAGCAGGCACTGGTCAGTGAAAGGCAATGAAAGAAGTACAGCTTTGCTCCTCAGACATAGGGAACTGTTGATGGGCCAGGTGGGTGGCCAACTGGGTAGCAGGATACTGAGTTAAGGATAATATCTGGGGTTCTGATTTGAAATAGTAGTAGATGGATAGTGGAGCCATTGATTAAGAGAGACAATATGAAAACTGAAAAAGGACTTAGTCTTGGTGCTTAAGATTTCAGCTGTCTGTACTATCATCCAAATGTGACATTCCATTAGATGGTTGAAAATATGCATATGGCAATAAAATGGGTCATTACTCCTAGAAACTTTGACATTGATTTTAAGCCGCAAATGAAATTATGAAAGAGTGAATGGTGGTAGATGGGCCAAATACTTCCTTTTGTCTCTCAGGAAGTAAGTAGACTAGTGTGCCCTGGCTTCCTTATATTTGGATTCAACTAGGTGGCACATTTTCTCAAAGATTTGTGAGTATAGCTTTTAATTGCTGATGCAAGACCTTCCAGAACCTTCTATTCTTTGCCATGGCAATCATCAGTATTCCAGAGTATGTACTCTGTCATTCTTGGTCGTGGGATGAAAGATAATGCAGAATAAAATCCCAGTTATTTCATGATGGACATGGCAAATGAGTGAGAAGGAACCTTTACTTTTTTTTTTTTTTCAGCCATTGAACTTTGTATTTTTCACACTAAAGCACATCCTTGTCTCTTCAAACTGGAGTGACTGAAGACAAACCATATGTTTGACAATCAGACTAGAGTGACAGAAGACAAACAGAAGGATGAAACCTTGGACATCAAGGTGCTTCTTAGACTCTGTAAGGAGACTCCCAGAGACTGCCTAAATTAGAAGGAGGAACAAGCATTTCTATGTAATGATTATGAATCCAGGCACCTCTAAGGAATGAGCAATAAGCCACTCATATCTCATTGGTCTTGTTCTCTTGAGTCTGTTCCCACACTACCAGCTGCCTAGTCATTCCTTATCTTCCACATTTCAGAGGAGTATAACCCAGGTGCAGCGCCCTTAGCTTCAAACCACCTCATGGGCTGGCATCCAATTTGTGGGTGGGCCATTCTTGGCTCAGAAGCTCACCTTACTCTAAAGTGTCATGCCTACCCAATATACAGTGTATCTCCTTCAGGCATAAAGCTCCGGCCAGGGTAGATTAAACTACAGTGAGATATTCCCATTCTTGTCCCACTATATTCTGTACAGAAATGTGAAATATTTACAATTGGAAATGAGATATATTTCCATGGACAATTTTAAACGTGCATGCACTGGTTTAATTAGAGTCCCCTCCCATTACTTTCCCTTGACTCCCCTCTTCATTCCTCTTCCACTAGCCCCTTCCTATTTCCAAATAGTCCCACTATATTTTTGTTTTTTGTTTTTTGAGGTAGCGTTTCACTCTGGCCCAGGCTAACCTGGAATTAACTATGTAGTCTCAAGGTGGCCTCGAACTCACAGTAATCCTGCTACCTCTGCCTCCTGAGTGCTGGGAGTAAAGACGTGTGCCACCACTCCGGGCTCTAATCCCACTATACTTTTTTTACTGTGTCTCTGTTCTTCTCTCCCCCCCGCCAGTCTATTCTCATAACACACCAACTGGTTAGTTACTACTCATCTTGCTTTCCAGGCTGTATTTCTACTTAGATATCTTGTTTTCTTGTGTTTGGCTGTGACTCACTTGGGTTTAATTCGGGTTGTCTCTATGTGTGGGATTGTTAACCAGGGCACACAGGCCCTATCAGTGGCTATACCATTATGAAGATAATGAGACATATCTTTTTTTTGTCTTTGGTTTTTCAAGGTAGGGTTTTACTCTAGCTCAGGTGACCTGGAATTCACTATGTATTCTCAGGGTAGCCTCGAACTCATGGCGACCCTCCTACCTCTGCCTCCTGAGTTTTGGATTAAAGGCATGCACCACCACGCCCAGTTTTTGAGACATATCTTAACACACACACCAGCCTACTATGATCAGCCTAAAACTCTTTACCTCTTCACCTGGCTACAAAGTCTTTTTATGATCTCACTTCCTGCTGGCATTGCTACCTCACCACTTGCCCCCTGCTCTTTCACACACTGCAGACCCCAGGCCTCCTGTTTTTCTATAGCCTGAGCAAGTTTCCATATTATGATTTTATACTCTGGTTTTTGTACTCTTGTGTGTACAGTCTTTCATTGTCTCTCAGAAAACCCAGTTTCTCTCTTATTCATTTTAAGTTCTGCTATCCTCAGTGATGGCATCTTTAATTACCTTCATCTAAATGACTGCCTTGTCTACATCAGAGTTGTGGCACTCCTTGTTTTCTTTATAGCACTTACCACCCCTAATAGTGTGTTTCATATTGAATCCTTTACTGTCTCTTCCAAGTAGAAAGCACTATGAAAGTAGGGCTCTTTATCATCTTGTGAACCCCTGTATCACTGCTCTCTAGAATACCTGACATTTTTTCATTAATTCCTTAAGCTAACATACAAATAAATGGCCTTACAATCACATTTTCATACATACTTGGTTTATATTTGTTCCCCTCACCTTCACTTCTCTCTGACCCCTCTTACTGGTCCCTTTGCTCATCTCCACAGTTGCTACCATCTGCTTTCATGTCACAGGTCATGTATTCCATTACACTCTTTTTCCCCCTCCTCTTTCCCTAGAGAGCTATCCTCCCCTATTCGTAGCCTCCTTTCCAGCTTCATGACCTGCCCTTCCATGTGTGTGCGCACAAGCGTGCATGAACATGCTCACACAAGCTTATTTTAATCAGTTCCAAATACTGAAGAGCATGCGTTATTTGTCAATCTGAGTCTGGTTTATTTTACTTAACATAATTATTGCCAATTTAAAGCATGTTTCTGAAATGCCACAAATTCATTTCTACAGGCTGAATAAAATTCCATTATGTATATGAATCATATTTTCTTTACTCATAATCTGTTCATGTACACCAAGCTGGTTTCATTTCTTAGTTCTTGTGAATAGCACAGCATCAAACATGGATGTGCAAGTTACCACTGCATACATAAACCAGGCGTGGTATACATGGATCATACAGTAGTTTTATTTTTTGTTTAACTGTTTGTTTTTAACAGAAATTTCTTATATTAGTTATATTTCTTATTGTTGTGACAAAATAACTGATTAAGCAAAATTTGGCTGGCAGTTTGAGGATACGGTCCATCATGGTGAGGAAGGCATTGGGGTGGAGAAGCAGGCCACATCGCATCTGCAGCAAGGAATGAGAAAGCCGTGAATGCTAGTGCTCAGCTAGCTTTCTCCTCTTTATGTAGTCCAGGACTGCAGGATGCGTCTTTCTAGGTCAGTTAACCAAATCTAGAAAATCCTTCACCGACATGCCCAGAGATTTGTTTTAATTCTAAATCCTGTCAAGTTGACAACCAGGCTTAACCACAACACTTCCATAAATCCACAAAGGCTGAGTGAGATAGAATCTCAAAGCAGTTTTAGTTTGTAATTCACTGACAGTTAAGGATATTAATCCTTTTTCTGGCTATGTATGGCCACTTGAATGTTTTGAATTTGGAGAACTGTCTATTCAGATTATGAGTTCATTTTCTTTTGTTAGAAAGTGTAATTCATGTTTTTGGTATTTAATTTTTACAGTTCCTTACATATTATAGATATTAGCCTTCTGTGTGATGCAGTTTTCAAATATTTTTTTCTCTACTCTGTAGACTATCTTTTCATTCTACTACATGATTTCTTTGCTGTGCAGCAGTTTGTAAATTTTATGTAATACCATTTGTCAGATCTTGGGATTATTTCTTGTATTACTGGAGTCCTTTTTGGAAAGTTCATGTCTAAGCCTATAATTGAAATTTTACCTATGTTTTCCTCTAGCAGTTTTTTTTTTAATTTTATTTATTTATTTGAGAGCAACAGACACAGAGAGAAAGACAGATAGAGGGAGAGAGAGAGAATGGGCGCGCCAGGGCTTCCAGCCTCTGTAAACGAACTCCAGACGCGTGCGCCCCCTTGTGCATCTGGCTAACGTGGGACCTGGGGAACCGAGCCTCGAACCGGGGTCCTTAGGCTTCACAGGCAAGCGCTTAACCGCTAAGCCATCTCTCCAGCCTCTCCTCTAGCAGTTTTAAAATTTCAGATCTCATATCAATTATTTTTGTTTGTTTGTTTTTAGGCAGAATAAGGAAGAGAAATCTAATTTCATAGCTCATTTTCCCAGCACCATTTGTTGAAGAGGGTGTCATATTTTGGAGATATATATATATATATATATATATATATATATATATATATATATATATATATAAATATTGGTTTTTCGATGTAGTATCTCACTCTAGCTTAGGCTGATCTGGAATTCATTCTGTAGTCTCAGGGTGGCCTTGAACTCATGGCCACCCTGAGACAACATTCACTTGCTCTCAAATAAATAAAGAAAAATGAAAAAAATTTAAAAAAATATGTAGATCACTATTGGTAATATAGCTACTTTCACAGTATTAATTCTGTCAAAGTGTGAGCATGGGAAATTTGCTCCTAATATCTTCAATTTCTTTCTTCAGTATTTTAAAGTACAGATCTTTCACCTCCTTGGTTAGGTTTATTCCTAGGTATATTGTTAAGCTTTAAAAAAAAAAATAACTCCTTTCCTAACTTTTTTTTTACTCATATATAGGAAAGCTACTAATTGTATTGCGTTAATTTTGTATCCTGTTACTTTGCTGAAAGTGTTTAACAGATCTGTTTTCTGATGGAATCTTTAGGGTCTTTTAAATATAGGATTATGTTATGTGTAAATAAGGATAATTTGATTATTCTTTTCATTTTATTTGTATCCTCCTTATTACTTTCTTTTGCTTTCTTGCTCCGAGACTTCCAGCATTATACTAAAAATAGTGTAGAGATTATGCACCCTATCTCATTCCAGGTTTAATAAAAAAGTTTATATATTTAATATAAATATTAAATATTATTTGACTACAAATTTGTCAGTTATAGCTTTTATTATGCTGAAATGTATTCCTTATATTCTTAATTTCTTCTGAATTTTTATTATGCAGAAATGTTGAACTTTGTCAAATGCCTTTTTGTGCATATTGAGATGATCATATGATTTCTGTCCTTAAGTGTTGTATTATAAATTTATTATTTGCATATGTTGAATCAACCTGTGTCTCTGAGGTGATACCAATTTTGTCATGGAGGATGAATTCTGTGATTTGAATTTAAAAATAGAATCATTTTTTGACCACTTTTTCCCCTAACCTGTGGTGTTATTTGGAAAGGTTGTGAAACCTTTAGGAAGTGGGACCTCGCTGGAGGGAGTGTGTTACTGGCAGCAGGCCTTGAGGCGCTATGGCCTGGCCTCATTTGCTGTCTGCTTTCTGCTTCCAGATTGGGATAATAACGTGACCACCTCTGTTCACCAGCCTGCCAGGCTTTTCCTTCTGTGATGGGTGCTACTCTCAGAAACTGTAAGCCAAGATAAACTTCCATAAAGTTGCTTTTGGTCAAGGTGTTTTTTCACTGCAATGAGAAAGTAACAGATACAATGATTTTTGAGTTGGGGGTGGAGGGGTGGGGAGAGAATGGACTCCCCTGCACCTTTCAGGAGCTCTGAACGAACTCAAGATGCATGCGCCCCCTTGTGGACATGTGTGACATTGTATGTTTGTGTCACTATTGTGTCTGCCTATACTAGGATCTGGAGGATTCGAACAGTTCTTAGGCTTCACAGGCAAGCATCTTAACCACTAAACCGTCTCTCCAGCCCTTTAATTTTCTTAAATTCAGTTCTCAAGAATTTATTTCAGAACTTTTGCATGTATATTCATCAGGGAAGTGAGTCTATATAGCAGTACTCTTTCAATAGTATGCCTATCTAGTTTTGATTATCAGGGTAAAAATGGGCTTTGTAGAATGATTTTTTTCAGTGGGTCTTCCATTCATATTTTATGAAACAGTTTGGGAAATATTGGCATTATTTCTTAAGGTTTTGTAGAATTAAGCAGTGAATCTGGCTGACCTTGGGCTTTTCTTGTGGATAGACTTAATTATTGCATCATTCTTGTTATTTGTTAAGGGACTGATTAAGTAATTTAAATGATTAATTTCACTTTTCTACCAAGGTCATAACTGTTTAGGAATTTATATCTTAGGAATTATAATTTCCATCTTTTGGAATTCAAGTTTTTAATATATTTCCAAAGGATTCTCTTGATTTCAGTGAAGTCTGTTGTATCATCCCCCTTCCATCTTTAGTTTTGTTAATTTGAGTCTTCTTTTTCTTTATTTTTATTTTCTTTATTTTTATTTATTTGAGAGAAAGGCAGAGAGAGAAGAAGGGAGAAAGAAAGGATGAGAGAATGGGTGTGGCAGGGTCTCTAGCCACTGCAAACAAACTCCAGATGCATGCGCCACTTTGGGCATCTGATTTACATGGGTCCTAGGGAATTGAACTATGGTCATTTGGCTTTGCAGGTGAGCATCTCTAACCACTAAGTCATCTATCTAGCCCCTATCTCTTTCTTTTGGGTAGTTTAGTTAGAGATTTGTCAATGTTGTTTATCTTTTCAAAGAATCAACTCTTTGATTGATTCTATATATTATTCTTTTAGTCCAAATTTCATATTATTTATGCTGTTACATTGTAATATCATTGTTTTTGTAAATATGTGTATATAAGTTCAGATTGATGTGTGTGTGTACAGGTATGCATGTGCATGCATGCACGTGTGTGTGTGTGTGTATGTGTGTGTGTGTGTGTGTGTGTGAAGGCCAGAGGACAGGGTATCATCCTCAGAAATATCATCACCTCTTTCCTATTTTTAAAGACAGGGTCTGTTATTGGCCTGGAGCTCACCAATTAGGCTGGTCAGGGAGTCCCAGAGATTCTCCTTTCTCCATCTTCCCAGAGCTAAGATGAGAAGCATGAACTTCCATGGCCAGAATTTTTATAAGTGTACTGGGGATCTTTTAGGTCATCCTGCTTATTAGGTAAGAACTTTACCAATTGAACTGCTTTCTGGGCCCTAATATTTACTGTTGCTGCTGGTGGGTTATGGGTTGATCTTATTTTGGGTATGAGTTGATCTTGTTTTCATAAGACTATGAGTACATCATTAGATTATTCATTCAGGATCTGAGTTTTAAAAATGTGAGCACTTATAGCTATACTTTTACTCTTAGAACTATCTCAGTCATATCCCTGAGACTAGTTTTGTAGTTTCTGTGTGCTTTCTCTTACTATTCCACTATGATCTGTTAAAATACAAGAGAGTATTTTGATTCATTTGTATTTATTAAAGTTTGCTTTATAGTCTATAATATTAATTTTAGAGAAGGTTCCATGGACTGCTGACAAGGATCTTTATTCTATATCAGTTAAATCCAATTGATCAATGGTCTAGTTTAGCTCCTGAAGTTTCTCTGTTGATATTCACTTTGGGAGGTATATCTAAAGTTGATATTGAAGTATTAAAGTCATCTATTATTGTTGTGTTCAGATCTATTTGACCTTCCATGTCTTTTACTGTGTGTTTTATAAAACTGGGTGTCTAGCATTCGGTGCATACAGATTTGTGATTGGTATAGATTCTTGATGAACTATTTCCTTTATTCCTTTGCATAGGAATGTAATGGTCTTCTACATCTCTAATGATTACTTTAAGTCTGAAGTTTGTCAGACATCAGACTACCTATGCCAGCTTGTTTTCAGTTTCTGTGTGCTTAATAGAATGCCTTCATTCTTTGACTCCAAGTTTGTGGGCATCTTTGTTAGTGAGGTATGTTTCTCACAAATATCAGATGCTTGGATTTTGTTCTTTAATCCAGTCCTTTAGTCCTCATCTTTTAAATAGTGTGTTGAGACTACATACATTTGTGGTTACTAATGAGATTTATAATTCCTGTGGTTTTGTTTTCCTGGTTTACTGTGTTAAAGTTCTTTTTCTCATACCCTATTAGAATTAAGTGTTTGCCCATCTACTGTGTTGGAAATGGTAGATTCCTTCCTGCTTCTCCTTTGCTCAACACCTTCCTTCCTTCCTTCCTTTAACTTTTTTCCTGATCTCTTCTAAACAAGACTATCCTTTTCCTTTCTGTAAAGCATTCCTTTAAATATTCTCTGGATAGCCATTTCACTGTTGTGGATTGCCTTAATTTGTGCCTGTCTTATCAAATCACGTGTTGCCGATTTTAAACACTAGCTTTTTAAGATATAACCATCCTAGTTGCCATTAACTTATTTTTAGGGCTTGAAATGTATCATCCCATGTTTTCTTGGCTTTGGGCTGCTAAGGAGAGACCTGATGTGCTTGTAATGCATTTGCCTTTGTTAGTGAAGCACAATTTCTCCTTTGTAACATTTAATATTGGTTATTTTTTTATATTTTTGAAATCTTGACTATGATATGTCATGGAGTGGTTCTTTGTCTTTTCTACTTCAGGTTCTAAATATCCCCTGTGTTTCAATGTCCATTTCTTTCTCTAGGTCTGGGGAGTTTTTTATAATATCACTGAGTTGCCTGTGCCTTTGTACTTTATCTGAGCTCCTCCTTCCACGCCATGAATTCTTACTTAGGTTTGCTTTCGTAGATATGTCCAAAAGTTCTTTAAAGTCTTGGTCCTGTTCATTTTTCTTTATATATGTCTGAATGTATTATTGGCTCAACTACATTGTCAAGCCCTGGTATCCTTTCTTCTGCTTGGTTTTACCTTTGTGTTTATGCTATCTGCTGAGCTTTTTGATTGATAAACTTTCATTTTTAATATTTCTGTTTGGTTCTTTTTTAGTCTTAATTTCCTTTCTTCATTTTTCATCTTTACTCTTTATTTCTCCTCCAAAATACAAGATTTTCACCCACATTGCTGGATTTCTTAACCAGGTCTTGAATTTTTTACTTCCTTCAATTGCATATTTTATTCTTCTGTGTGTTCAGAATCCCTCTGGAGGATACTGAAACCCTTCTCTAGATTTCAGCTGTCTTACCATTGCTATTTTCACATACCAGGTGGTTTGAGCTTGTGGAAGTGACACAATGGTTTGTATCCTGTGTGTGTGTGTGTGTGTGTGTGTGTGTGTGTGTGTGTGTGTGTGTTGAGATTATTATGTTTGGCACATCAGTTGGGAGGGATGTGTCCTCCTCTTTTTATTTTTCTCTGTTTCACAATCTTTTCTGAAGACATTTTTAAGTGAGACCTCTTGATGAGTTACTGTCACCTGGGTATATATCTTACTACTATTTAGTGGGCTAGTCAATGACATGAGCATAACAATGATTTGACAGCAGCTCTGTTATCTTGTAGATGATACTTATGTACTTTACTTTTGTTGTGATAGGATTCAGAGACAATAGTCTTAGTATACTCATTGGGAAAAAAAAAGTTATTTATAGTTATCTTAGAGAGAGGGATATTGGTAATTGAGAAGCAAATGAATGAAGAAGGGGGAAAGCAGGAATAAAGTAAAAATTAGCAGAAAAATATATGGGTTAGAGTTATGAAACAGTCATAAAAATGGACTCAGGCCAGGCATATCGGTACACACCTTAGGAGGAATACCATGAGTTCAAGGCCACCCTGAAACTACATAATGAATTCCAGGTCAGCCTCAGCTAAAGTGACACCCTATCTAGAAAAAACAAAAAAACAAACAAGCAAAAAACCTATTCAGATGAGATACAATGTAGATCAGAACAAGTAAACACCTGAAGCATAAAATTAGATATATAGAAATCATAAAGACAAAAATAAAAATAAATAGAAAATATTTTTACTTCAATCATCAGGTCTCTTATAGTTGAGATGAATGTGAGTTCTCTTGCTCCTTCGGTTCTTATAGGAGGCTGAGGATGTGTTGCTAGATTTAGTTTTTCAAACAAGTTAAACTAGAATCGTTTTCTCCTATAGGAGTTATTGAGGAACTCCAGTTCCTGTAGGAATTCCCTAGTCAGAGACCCTTCTCCATGCCAGACATCACATTGTCTCTGGTATACAGGCATCATACTTTTCACACTGGGCTTTCTGGGACCCAGGCTCCACGGCCCACACACATTTGTATTTACCTTTGTCACTGGTGTTCTTTTCCTGGCTGTGCCTATCTCATCTTCTCTCTCTGTCACTTGCCCAAGCACTGGGCCATGGTGAAGTGTTCCCAGGCTACTCACTCTGAGGTCCTCCAGGAGAATCAGCCTCAGGTTCCCAGGCTGCTCATTTCCTGCAGTCTCCAAGGTAGCACTGGTCTGGCAGGCTCTCTGCCCATCATATAGCCAACCTCTGGTTTTATCTTCAGTCACATAGTTCCTCTTCATTCCCTGTTCTTATGATGACCATATCCAGGAGGCCGTAGTACTTTCCTGGCTGCCACCACTGAGGTTAGCTCTGTGGGAGCAGTGTGGAGGCAGATGAGTTCCAACTGGCCATGGCTTCTGGTTGTTTTTCCACAGAAGATTTTGCAGATTTTCCCTCAGCTTCCTCAGCTTCTTTTTGGATTTTTTGGTTGGGATTAAATGTGCTTTTTCAAATTCTGACTCTTCTTATCCAGAAGCATTTTCTTAATCATCTCTCCTGGAAGTAGCACACTGAATATTTTAAGTACATAAAGGAGGTGAGCAGTATGCTCATGTGCTGTCCGTTCTCTGGTGGCCCTCCACGCAGGTTCATTCTCTACCCTTGCCTGCCCTACTGTGTCTCTCAGTGGGTAGGCCTGTAGAGCATCAGCCAGTCTGTATCTCCCTCTCCATTTCCATGTAGGACTGAGTAGTAAGAGGCATCAGCAGAAGATGGGAGGAGAGCAGGATTGAAGGTAATAAAGATGCTTACCTCTTCATAATCCATTTTCTCTGTAGTTCCCAAGTTTCTAGCTCACTCCTAACTCGTGTAATGGTTTCCTCATGTTTCACCATCCTTGTAATACTTCCTTCATTGTTTTTTTTTTTTTTTTTTTTTGTATTAGTTAGGATTCCCCAGTGGAACAGAACCAATAGAATATGTGTAGGAGGATATATTAGACTAACTTATATAATCAGAGGCTAAGTAGACCCAGTTGGTTCTCTGCCAAGGAAGCCTGGAGAGACTTAGAAACCAGGAGTTGCTCAGTCCAAGAAGCTGGAAGCCCCTAAACAAGAGAGATGATGGTACAGTCCCAATCTAAGGGATCTTTAGCCTGATTTCCTCTGGGAACAGCAGCAGGAAAACCAGACAAGATCAAAGGGTTGTTGTTCCAGGGTTGAGTGTGCACATGTGCAGAATTCCCTCTTCTTGAGCATTGACCAAGTACATGTATGAACTTTCTTTCTGTCTACGCTGCAGCTGATGGGGTGGTACTCCCCACATTCAGAGTGGATCTTCCCTACACACCTGGCTGTCTCACATGCCAATCCTTTCTGCAAGCACCTTCATAGACATACCTAAAAGAAGCCTTACCACTTTTCTAGGCACCTCTCAATTCAGTTCAACTGACATTAATGATCATAACTGTACTGTTGCTTCTGTTGCCTACTGATACCCTGTCTGACTGAGAGAGGCATGTCAGTAGCTGGTAAGGCCAGTATAATCAGAACTTGTTTTCCACATAACTTACCCAAGGCGACTCAGACCAATTAGTAGAATCAGGTATCCACTTAAAACTAAACTCAGGAACTAAAAGAAAATCAAGAACCCTTCTGTTATGCTTAAAGCACAGGGAAAGAGAAGGCATTGTCCAAAGCAACAGAATGTTCAAAGTAAGAAAAGGACCAATGAAAACTAAGGCTGTTTCTCTCTATCTTTTTGAATTTTTAATTTTTTTTTAAATTTTTGACATTTTTATATGTGTATGTAATGTATTTTAATCTTAGTCTTCCCAATTATTCTGTCATCTTCCACTAACATCTTTCTTCTTCCCACTAATATCCCACCTTACTTTCATACTGTGTTTCTTAAACTGTTGAATTAAATTAGGGTTGCTTGCTTACATGATTGTGGGTGAAATTTTATTTGCTGGTGGCTTTAATAAAGGATAAATTTGAATGATTTGAGAGTGAATAAGATATAAATATAAGAGTGAATTCTAAAAACCCTTTTCATCATGTTGATTAGAAAGGGAGAATGACAGCTTAAAGATAATACAGAATGTGAAAGATAGGGGATACTATTAAGATACCCCAGTTGTTTATAATTTGAGGTTAAACAGCCAGTGGAGAAGACATGGTAAAGGGACCAATGGGAAGAAATAAATTAATAAGCCACATTCAAAAGGAGAAAATGGGACTCAGTTATGAGGAAAGAATTAGATGTGAGAGGGAAGATACTTCCTCTTGAGGTTCAAAGAAAGAATGAAAAGTGAAGGCAGTTTTCCAATGCCTGTATTTAATTGTATTGGGTTCTGTCATTTGAGGTTTCAGGAAATATGGTGAAAGGGAATGCAGATAGCTTTTTTCTCCTGTGAAAACCTGGTGCAGTGTTTCCATGAATTTTCAGCTCTTTCACTTGTCTGTCATACACTGGGTGAATGCTTCCTGCCTTCTTGATGGAGACTGTGCTGCACCTCAAATATGGTTCTTACTTTGTCAGCAACTGTGAAGAATAGGAAGGAGATGGAAGAAGGGAATCCAATCAAGCATTCTTAACTAAGCATATTGAAGTGCAAAACAAGAAGTTTCTGCAAAAAAAACCCACCAAATTCAATGGCAATTACTCTGCAAGCTCTACATTCTCTACTTCATGAATATGGATTCTATATACACTATTGCCTTTCATTAAATTTTAGTAAATCCATAATGATAGCTACATGTGCATATGTAAATATTGAAGCTAACTGTTGAAATCAGTTTCCTGTGATTTAGGGTTACTCAGCAAGTTGTTCTTCAAGCAACATAAGGAGGAGCTCCCTTCTTTTGGATTGATGGCATGCAAGTGTTTTCTTTCCTTTGCTGACCTTTAAAATGTTTGATTAGAGGAAATGTTAGGCTTTAAGGCTCAATTTCAAGGAAATTACAATCTGGCATATTTTATAGTAGGGTTCCAGCAACTTTGAATTCCTTAGCAATCTCTATATCAAATAAATACACAGGCCAGGTATCCCTGCCTTACTGCTTCTGTAGGCAGGGAAAGTTCAAAACACTGCATCAGATGGTAGCCTCTCAAGCCCAGTGCCACTCTTCAATGGCTCTCCAGCTCACAAGTTTTGTGCATTTTACAGAAGACAAGCACCCTTTCTTTTAAGGCTCAAGCTATATAATTTAAATAAGTGCTCCTGGACTCTGCACAAAGCTGCCTTCTGTGTTAGCAACTAATTCTTTCTGAGTGATGGATATTCAGTTTATTTGTTCAACAATAATATATTGAAGATATATGCTCTGGCAGACTTCTCTGGGACCAGAAAGATGAATTATAGGTACCTCTAACTTTTGTGTGGTGCAGTCCAATTATGAAAATGAGAACAGTGACTCCCCTGAAAAGTCCAAGTGATGAGAGCACCAGAGTGCTGCAGAAGGGCTTAGAATGCCAGACATGAGGGGTGTGAGGGGATGGGCCAGTTCAAATAGTGCTCTCAGGCCTGCTCCTTGTCTGTGTTTAGTAGGCACTTCAAATGGAAGGTTCTCTTCAGAGCGCAAACTAACTGAAGACAACCAGTCTTTAATAACTGCCGTCACTCATGTTACAGTGGTATAGGAACTACTGGAACTTCAGCCTTGATCTGCTGTCATTGTTTCCAAGCCTGCCCATGGTTGGCCAAGCATGTAACTTCCTGATGAGTATCTCCATCTCCTTCTTCCTACACTGGCCTCCACTACCTGTTGGACCCAAAAGAAGTAGACCTTGATGGAGATGACAGATAACTCATATCAGCTAAGTAAATGTTTGCCTAATGAATGAAAAACTACAGGTTTGACTCTAAAGATATAACTTCTAGTCCAGAAGAATCATGTGACTTGTTTTCAGATTCGATTGCTCTCAACTATGTGTAAAGCAGTACTTCAGGATTTCCTAACTAATATTGTTAAGACATTTCTGTTCTGTTCTGTTATGTTGTTATGTTATAACATTTATGACCATGGATGAAAATGCCAAATCTTTCAGTTATTTTAATCCTGCTACCATATAAGTGAGTTCATGTTCATACAAAGTGTTGTTTATTCTAGCCACAACATATTAAAATAAACACAAAATATTTCCTTTAAATTTTGTTTAAAGACATAAGTAAAAAGGGGTCAGATTATTCTAGTACAGATAAGAATTTGTTTCCTAGTATAGAAAACAAGATTGAGACTGATAAGAATAATTTCCACAGAAAAAATCCATCATGTTTTCACAATATATACAAAAGCAAAATTATAAATTTTTCAACTTATGATGTGCTTTTCAAGCTTCTCCAAATTGAAATAAATACCATAAGATTTAAGAAAAATTTTAAGGATGTGAACTTGATTGTTTCATTTATTACATATGAGTTAGAGATAAGGTGAACTCTGTTCTCTAGGTTTGATGTGGCTGATCTTAGTGACAGTTTTCACCTCATCTCTTCATGACATTATCCTTTAAATCTGTACTGTCCATTGAAGAAGAAGGGAACCTTCTCAGAGAGGACTTATCTTCAGTGAAAATAAAGAGGAGGAAAAGTAAGCACGAGAATATTAAATGGGACTGCCTATTATACCACCATACAAAATTTTATTCATTCATTTCTTCTAAGAGTTTGTACTATGGTCCTAGCACTTTAAAGGTGACTTTGGGGATGACACTCAAGAACTCATTTTCCATAAGATAAAACAACTATAGCACAAAGTGTTTATTAAGTGCAGCAACAATACAAACAAGAATAAATAACTGGAGCTAGAGAGACAACTTACCATTAAGACATTTGCCTGTAAGGCCTAATGACCCAGGTTCAGTTCTCCAGTACCCACATAAAGCCAGATACACGGGGTGGCACATGTATCTGGAGTTCATTTGTAGTGGCTGAAGGCTCCAGCATGCCCATTCTCTTTCTCTCCCTCCCTCATAAACAAAATACTTTTAAAAAAAGAATGAATGAATGAATGATTCTGGGAATCAGAGTTTTTCAGAAAGGTGATTATTGGGCTGAGCATTGAAGGAGGAGCATAAATACTAATTTGGACTCTACTTAAAGATTTTTGTGCCTTCTAGGATTTGACCACATAGGAGCAGAATACTATGTCAGACATAGAAAGTGCCAAAGTATGGAAGCATAAAGATGGGCCTGAGAAGTGATAAGATGTTCTGAGGCCAGATTCAAAGTATACCCATGAGCCTGGAGGACAAGAGATGAACTATTCTTAGCAGTAGTTTTCAAACTTGAGTATGCATCAGAATCCCCTGGAGAGATGGCCTCATCTCTAGAGATGTTGGTTCAGCTGGCTTACAGCTGTGGGAAGGGGATAAGAATGTGCATGGCTCACAAATTCCCTAATGATGTTGGTGCACCTGGCCCTAAGACCACATTTGTAGAACCACTTCTGAGCTGCTCAACTATATCCCACAGTTAATTAGGATTACATGGAATTTGTACAATTTAAGAAAGAACTGAATTACTTTTGATTTCAAAATTTTAGTGGAAGCAATGAGGAAAATCAGGAGAGAAAACTATGTCTAAGAGAAAGTAAATGAACCTGAGCCCATCTGTGGAAAGATAAAATGGACTTGAGAATTTCTTTAACCACATGAAAAGGACAAAGAAGCAAATGAGTGAAACAAAAATGTTAATTCTCTTTTGAGAAAGTAGATGGAAAGTACCCATTAGAATAAGAACTAAGTAATAACTCCCTGATGCCAGCTAGTCTTCTGAATAACCATCCAGAGGAAATGTTTGAGACTGCAGAGACACCCACTGCCTTAGACCAATAGCTGTCACCTACGTACCGGATTATTCATTTCACCACTGTGTAGAGGAGTAAGGTAGAGGGCAAGGAATCACGATAAACATTTCCTCATGGAAATAAGCAGATAAATTACTCAAGACAGATAGGTTATATAAAAGAATAGTAATGATAATTATAAGAAAATAATGACTTGCAATATCCTCTCTAAACAACAATTTCTGGAGTACATATAAAAAATATTTTCTCCCTTTATGGTAGTTAGTGGCAAACAGTACATTTTAAATGTTAGGGGACTATTTTCCAGGAAGTAAAGTTGAGTTGTGAAGTAATCAGATGCATAACTTAAATTGACCTCACCTATGACATAACTTAAATTGATCTCACCTATGACATATTTAATCTTAGAAAGCTACACAAAAAAGGTTTGAAAAGCTATCATATACTGTTACTATACCCCCTAATCAATTTCACCATAGTGTATAGTGTGGATTTTTTTTTTCTGGATATACCTAACTAGAGGCACTGCTGCCCAGCCTGACCTGCAGCTGGAGGATGGCACATGCACATGTTCTCACCAATGTACTGGCAGGTTTGAAGTGACGCATACACTTCAACCTGCATTGTGTACAAGGAATTTTCTTGTTCCTCACCATCTTTTTCTTACTGAACTGAGATAATGACATGCAGAGCTGGTGACCAGCCTAGCCTGAGTAGCTGCACAATGACAGAAATAAACGTTTAATCAGGCCACTAGTTATTTTGGATTTCTCTTGCTTCCTTCCTTATATCCCTCATTCCTTTTCCTTTCCTTCCCTTCCTGCCTGCTTGTCTCCATTCCCTTGCTACGTCCCCAAAGTTCCTTTTTGTATAAGCATGGCATTTTTATTGTACAATTATTCATAGTTTTTAAAAAGAGATTTGTTAAAATAGTCAATAGAGAGGATGAGGGCATATTTCAGATGTAGAGCACTTGCCTAGCATGCATGAGGCCATAGATTCAATCCCTACAAAACAAAAAAGAAAGGAGATAGATGAAAAAAAAAATCAACAGAAAGAAATCTGTAGCATTCTGTGCCAGATGAAATGGTGTTCCCTGAAGATGCCTACTAAGAAACTGAATTTGAAATTATTTGGAAAAAAGTTTATAGATATAATTAGATGAGCATCTTTAGTTAATATCATACTGGGTTTACCAGGTGGGCCATAAACGTAATAACACATAATTTAATTTTAATAAACAGAAGATAAGGATCTCCAGTTGACATTATAATGGATTATCCAGGTGGGCCATAAATCTAGTAACTCATAATGTTAGTAAACAGATGTAGAGAAGACAGAGCATAGAAGGCAGTATGTGAAGTAGGAAGCAGAGATGAAAGAAATGTACTCACAAGTTAATGAATGCTTAGAGGCACCAGAAGGTGGATGAATCAAGGAAGCATTGGATTTTGGAGCATCAAAGAAATTCTGAATTTTAGACTCCTGGACTTCATAACTATTAGAAGTAAATTTTTGTTGCTTTTTTTTTTTTTTCCTGATTTTTCAAGGTAGGATTTTGCTCTAGGCCAGGCTGACCAGGAATTTACTATGTAGTCTCAGGGTAGCCTGGAACTCATGGTGATCCTCCTACCTCTGCCTCCTGAGTGCTGGGATTAAAGGCATAAGCCACCACATCCGGCTAAATTGTGTTGCTTTTTAAGCCACACTGTTTATGGTGATTTGTGATGGCAGTCTTAGGAAAATAATATATTTTAAAAGGTGATAATAAAATGAAATAGCTGAGCATGGAGAAATAAAAAGAGAAATGTTCTTGTTTTCTGTGAATCACTGACAAGGGCACAGAACACATATAATATGCCAGTGACTGACTGGCAGAGGGCATGGAAAGATGCAGACACATTCCCAATCCTAACAGGCCCATCATCATCTTGAACACAGTGGCACAAACACTGATTCATTAAATGAAAGGAACTGCAACATTTCATGTAAGCACTAGAGGCTATTTGATCAACAGAAAATAATCTATAGAATTTGACAAACAAGTTTGACTAAGAAAATCAGCTATGCAATGTACCCTCAGTGATATTACTGGCTGATAACAAATACTGTGGGTTTTCTTTTAAATTAATGTATGTATGTATGTGTTTGAGAAAGAGAGGCATCAGGCCTGCAAATGAACTCCAGACACATGTGCCACATTTTGAATCTGTATGTGGATACTGGGAAATTGAACCCAAGCTAGTAGACTTTTAACCTTGAACCATCTCCCTAGCTTATGTATATTTCTAAAGATATTCACTTTATGAAAGAATTTTTAAAAATAAAATTCACAGGTTTAGGTCAATGCTTACAACAGTTAGTTGAGAAATAAACTAAAAAGAAAATAATTTGAAAGCTTAATTCCTTGGCAGTGATAAATATTTATCAAATGGGTCAAAATAGGATTATTGTTAAATATGCAAATTAGAGGAACTTTCTTAAAGGAATGAAAATTTTGTATAAATTTTAGTAATACCCATGATATTGAGTTAATGTGATTTTTGTGAATTCCTCGATGTTCATTAGATAAATGATATTATAAAAACTGATAAGAATGTGGCTTGAATGAGTTAGTAAGTAAAAAATAATATTTTAAACAAAAATTAGGTTAGTATTAAAAATACTATAGCTAAACATTTTTCTTCAGTTGGCCTCAAATAATCTGTCTAATTTCCTTTTCATATTTAATACACGTGAAGGAAAGTCAGTATTATTATGGATCAGGGCTCATGTTTCTGTGTCTTAATGTTTTGTAAGGGAGGTGATGAAATAATGTTCCCTGCTACTCAGTGAAAATGTCCAATCTGGAGCACATTTGAAAATCCATTTAGTAAATAGAAACTTCTAGATTAGTATTTGAGCATAATTCTTCCTCATATATGTAATTTCAAAACATTAAAAAAATTTTTGGCAGCCTATAAATTAAGCACCTATTTCAAAACTACCTTTGCACTAGACCTACTTCTCAATCAAAAAGCCAAAAAAACAAAAAAAATCCTGGTTCTGGGACCACACAGAAATTATGTATTATTCCTTGTAATGTATTATTCCTTGTAATGTATTATTCCTTGCAATACACTATGACTTTGGGATGAATAATCCAGTATTGTTACTGAGATTTATTCCATGTTGGTGCTGGACACTACAGCAATGCCCCGAAGAGCGTGTTTTCTGATACCACAGCTAAAATACAAAAGAGTGTGAATCTATTGTTTATGTTACCATAAGCACTATCCTAAAACCCCAAGCTTTAGCTGAATTCTCTCATTGTAAAGCGACATGTATTTTCAGACAACTTGAATGACTTTCCTCCTACTGAAATAATTTTGATATTATGCTACATATTAAAATCAAATGATAAATAGTGCAAGAGTAGACAAATGCTAAAGTAAAACATCTCTGAGAAGTAATCTTGGATAGATACTTTCATTTGTGTAAGTATTACATCTGAGTTTATGCCGAGGGGTCTGTTAATTCAATGGGATTAAGCATTCATACATTTCTAACTAGAATAAGGGGTTTTAGTGGTTTCCAAAGCACATAAGGCCCTTTATGACTTATCTTGAGCAGAGATTCCTGTTTCCTTGTCCTACTTCTCTGATGACTTAATTTTTTGAGATTTAATTTCATAAAAATGAGAGCATGATCACTATTTCTGTTGTAAAGCTTATCAGGTACTTTGAATATTTACATATTAGCAGATCACCAGATAACCTAAAGTCCTGTTTTGATAATGTCTGTGTACACATGCCATCTCTGAGAGGGCTAATACCTGCCACCATTCAACCCACGAGGGACTCTTGCATGGGTCATGCCTCTAGAAAATCATCTTGTGGGACTTGCTTAATGGTTTGTTTGACTGATTTTGGTGGGGAGGGGGGGTGGATGTTAAAGAACAAAAATAATTTGGGATAAAAAAAAAAAAACCACTATGGGGGATAGAGAGAAGGATCAGCAGTTACGGTGCCTGCCTACAAACCTAATAGTCAAGGTTTCAGTCCCCAGTACCCATGCATCTGCAGTTTGTTTGCAGTGGCTGGAGGCCCTGGTGCACCCATTCTCATCTCATCTCCTGTCCTGTCCTGTCCTGTCCTCTCCTCTCCTCTCCTCTCCTCTCCTCTCCTCTCCTCTCCTCTCCTCTCTTTTCCTCTCCTCTCCTCTCCTCTCCTCTCCTCTCCTCTCCTCTCCTCTCCTCTCCTCTCCTCTCCTCTCCTCTCCTCTCCTCTCTTTTCCTCTTCTCCCTTTTCCTCCCTCCCTTCTCCTCCTCTTCTTCCTCTCTCTCTCTCTCTTTTTCTCCTTGCAGATAAAAATACCTTATACAACTGTGTGGAGCTGGAGAGATGGCTCAGCAGTTAAGTCGCTTGCCTACAAAGCCCGAGGACCCAGGTTTGGTTCCCCAGTACCCATGTAAAGTCAGATGCACAAAGACCCACATGCATCTGGAATTCATTTGCAGTGGCTTGAAGCCTTAGCACACCCATTATCTCTGTCTCTCTTCTCTATTTCATTTTGCTTGCAAATAAGTAAATAAAATATAAAAAAATATGTTACCTTTCACAAACAAAAAAATGTGTTATGAAGCAGCAGTTTTAACACATCAGACTTGATGGGGGCCATCTGCTTTGGTGTCCACATAACCTGCCTTCTTTTTAGCTTGACTTTTTGAGTATGCTGCTGAAGAAACAGCCCATAACACTGGCCTCATTCATGGCTGGTGGCAACATGAGTCAAACAGGAATATTTTTCATTGAGTTGCTAAACAAATAAATATACAACTCAGAAGATGAAAAAGAAGTACAGCCTAGAGATACAAAAGTTAGGGAGTACCAGTATTTTGATATTTGCTCAAGTCGTGGTAATAAATGATATTTTCTAAGGACTAGGAATACGGTGGCTGGGGATATAGTTCAAGGGTAGTACACTGGCTTAACATGTACAAGGTCCCCAACTCTATCACAAGGAAACAGGGATATAGCATTTTTATCAGGTAGGTAAAACTGATGCACCTTTGAACAAAATAGCATCCTTTCCCACATCGTTATGGACAAAGCCTCAGCAGCTACATTGTTCCAGCTTTTATTTTTGTAATTTATAGTTCAGTTTCTTAAGCCACACATCATAACCTCATGGGGTGAAAGCCTACAAACATCAAAAATTAACTCATAGTCAAGTGTATAATGAATCCAGGGTGTTTCTGACAGCACTCATCTTTGTTTTATTACACGACTTCACTGTAGCCTTGGTTCTGAACACACAATGCGCACATGCTGCACTGCACCTGCCATGTAACACGAACAAACTGCCAGAAACACCTCAGGTGATATGAATTGCAGTCATTTTTCCATACACATAAAAGTTTTCTGTCTTTATAGAAACATTGGTTTAATTACAGAAAAGAATGACAATATTTTCCTATCAACATTGCCTCTGCATGTGTCTAATTAGTTATTTTGGATTGTATTGTGCTATAATATTTGATTTTTACAAATTGCTGTTTGAGTTGCTGACTTGAGTTTCACACACACAAAAAAATTACTAAATGAACTTTGGCATGGGATTAGGACAGCATTCCCAACAATTTCTGAAGTTGCCCTAAATATGCTGGTGACATTTTGTTCTATGTCCTTTTGTACTATGTATTCATGCAAGGTGATGATCCCAGTATTGACAATTATAAAACAAAAATACTGATCAACTCTAAAAACTGTTAAAGATACTGCAGTATCAAATATTCAGCCAAGATTTAATTCTTTATTCAAAAATTAAAATGTACATCCATCTCATTAATATGCAAATTGCATTAGTCTTTAATAGTAATTTTACATGTATAACAAATAATTATTTTAAAGTAAATTTCTCTATTATTTAGTAATAATAAATGTTTGATATTTGTAGTGATTTTATATACTTTTTTTGTAGTTCCCTACTCATTTCTGGAACAAACCACCTGACCAAAAGCAGCTACTGTCAGGGAAGATTTTAGTTTGGCTTCCAGTCTCAAGGGGAAGCTTCATGTGGCAAGAGAGAGCATGGCATAAGCATAGTCTGTACATCACTTCTGGCCACAGCAAGTGGAAGATAGCAGCAAGAGAAAGCTGAGCTAAACCCATACACAATAACATACCTCCTCCAGTAAGACTCCAAAATTTCCTCCACCTGAGGACCAAGCATTCAAAACACATGAGTTTATATGAGAAATCTGATTGATACCACTACATTCCATTCTTACCCCCATAACTTCACAACTGTCTTGATGTCAAATTCTTTGAGTCAAACTTTAAAAGTACCCATAATTTTTAAATCCCAACATGTCAAGCATCCTCATAGTGTAAAGTCTCTTAACTACGGTCTGTAAAACCAAAACACAAATTACATAACCATAATGTCACAAAGTAAACATTCACATGACAAAAGATGACACAACAAGAAAAGACTGAAGCAATGCAAGACCTAAAACAAACAGGACAACTACCAAGTCCTGCAGTTCTATATCCTTCTGGAACCTACAGTGGTGTCTCTGTGGTTCTAATTCCACCCCTCCAGTTGGGCCACCCATAGCCTGGAAAAAAACTATCCTGAGCAGGCAGCTTTTCGTGTTGTTTACAGCTCTAACATCACCAAAATCCTAGGGTTTCCACTGTATAATCCACGGTTCCATGACATAGCCTCAATTCAGACTTTGACCCAGGAACCATCTCCAAAACACCGCATTGCCACTCTAATAATGCCTTCCTTCCTACATTTGTTATAGTTCCCACTGTACCAGATGAGTTGAGGGGAAAGAAAGCTGGCTTTTAAAATATGAAAACTCAAGCCAGGCATGGTGATGCATGCCTTTAATCCCAGCACTCGGGAGGTAGAGGTAGGAGGATCGCCAAGAGTTCGGGGCCACCCTGAGACTACATAGTGAATTCCAGGTCAGCCTGAGCTAGAGTGAGACCCTACTTTAAAAAACCAAAAAAAAAAAAAAAAAAAAAAAAAGATATGAAAACTCCTTTAGCATTCTTCCTACTGTCCCAGTGCAGACCAACTATCCCAATGTCAATGGCAGTAATTTCTCAATTGCAGCTGAAGCTGGCTATAGTCTCCACCACAAAACTTCCATTTCTTTCTGTGCCATACCCTTCTGTGCACACCAATCTATTTCTTCTAAACTCAACCCTGCTCACTTTCTTAGGACAGGCAGAACACAGGAGGTCTCTCACACAAACTGCTTCTAACCCAGTCTGGTTAAAGCTCTTCCCAGCCTAAGACAAGCCTCACAGTCCACAGTTATTTTTGCATTTCTGTCTTTAACTCTTATAAGAATGGTCCATTGAACTCTGCTTAGAGCACTGCAAGGTGTCTCTTATTCCAAGGTTGAAAATCCTTCCACATTCTACAAATCAGCTCCAAAAGACCAGAAGCCACAGTCAGGTTTCTAGTAGAAATGATCCCATTCCTCTGGTACAAATTTTTAGTTGCAGTTGCCTTCACATTGCTGGGACAAAACACCTGGCCAAAAGCAGCTAACACCAGGAAAGATAATTTTGGTTTACAGTCTCAAGGGGAAGCTCCATGATGGCAGGAGAAAGCATGATATGAGCAGAGGCTAGACATTGCTCATGGCCATAGCAGGAGGAAGATAGCAACAAGAATGAGCCAAGCTCTGGCAAAGGGGAACTGGTGATAACACCCCAAAGCCCACCTCAATTAACACACCTCCTACACATCCCAAATTGCTATCAGTTGGGGATCAAGCATTCAGAACATTTGAGTTTATGGGAACTCATTCAAACCAACATAACTTAAATGAGGTTTTATAAAAATTTCTTAGATGAAAGGAGTCACAAGTAAAGAAAGTTAAGCTGTGGTCCATTATAAAACAAATTTTTTGGGTTTTTGGCTTCAATTTCAATCACAGTCAAGTGCAGCATAGTTATGTTTGAGTCAGTGGTGGACCATGTATATAACAGTGGTTTCCTAAAATTATAATGGGGCTGAAACACTTCGGTTACCCCATGGCTTCATTATACAACTCATGACTCACCTATATACAACAATGCAGATGTCAACACACCCACTGCATTGACAGTAACATAAAAGAATAGCACATATAATTATGTATAGTACATAAGACTTGGTAATGGTTATAAATGATGATGTTGCTGGTTTATATGGTTACTAAACTATACTTTTAATTATTATCTTAGTGTATTCTCTCTCTGCTAATAAAAGTTTACCATATAATGTGTCACATCAGCAGTGGCTGCATACACCTTGTGTTTTCTGTGTCCCTTGATCATGTCAAGAGGCCATGTTCACTGGTTGACCTATTGACCATCTAGATTTGTGCAAGAGCACTTTAAAATATTGGAACAAGACTTGTCTAACAATGCTTTTCTTCCAATGTACCTCAAATATTATGTGACATGTGACTTTACTGAAAACTTTAATATATATTTTCAATGATGCATGCAAGCCCCTAATGAATAAGAAAGAGTGACCCTGTGAACATGGGAAGTCTTCACAGGGGATAATCATAATGCCCTGCCCAATATAAAGGACATCTCAAAGCACCAAACAAAACCATGTAGGCAGAGATCTTTGAGACTCAGTATACAAAGCCAGAATTTATATGCTGCTTTGCTTGGAAACAAATACTTCTAAATATGTACAATAGAAGTCATTATACAATCATTTGCTCTGAGAAACTAAACATTATAAATTACCATCCTTGGTTCTGTTCACTGCCCCCATGGTTATAATGTGACTCATGGCAGATATATTTTCTTACCAGTGGTAGGATTTAGGAGAAAGGGAGCCCCCATTTTGTGTGCAGTTACTGAGGGTTAAATGAACAAAAATACCTTGACAAAGTAACATCCCGTGGAAATATCCTGTTGGGACAGCCCACAGTCAAGACAAAGACTCCAGATCCCCAAATGGAATCTCCTGAGAAGGAGGCTGTGGGAGGGCCACTTGCCAGCCCTGGATAAGGAAAATCTAGGAATGCAGATTATTTTGGGCAACAAAGATGACTACCTCTCATTCAGTGTGATATCTGCAAGGAGAAAAGGGATTAAAAAAATCCAGATCTAAAAAGAGGACCCTATCCTGACTGGTGAGGTCATCTTTAGGCCAATCAGACTAATTTCTTTGTTCTCCAACATATAACACAAAGAAGGTCTCCATGTAGGCAACCCTGTTTCTGTTTCTGAGGCCCTTTCTATCTCAGAGAGCTGTTACTTTTCCTTCTTCAGTAAAATTTTGCCTATTTGCCCTTCTTTTGTCTGAATTTGACATTCTTCACAATTGTAAGGCATGAATTCAACCACAGATGGAAAATTCGTGACATATTGTGGAGGGCCCAGTGAAATCTGAAGAAGGGTGGGGTAAACTTCTTTAAGTTTCTTAAACTTCTTCAGCCTTCAATCTTTTTTTTTTTTTCCTCTAGTCTCAGATTCTAAGTAGTTCCCTAAAACCTATCACTAGAATCCTGTACTCTGTTAGCCAGATAAAAGTGATTAGGATGGCTGCCAGGTTTTAAACTGCAGGGGCCATACTTACTGAGAAGGCCTGAATTGAGCACCCCACCACCACCACCACACAGTGCCTGTGGTGTTGGGAACATTGGTTCTGTACTAATTCAGTATCTTTTCATGGAGACCTGTCTGTTTCATGAAATTGGGGAATATTCTTAAGGTATCTGAGAGTTTCAGGCTAAGGCTACTCTCCAGTGCATTTTGGAGGCTTTCTGACATAACTCCATTTCTTTCTTAATTTCTTTTTTTTAAATTTAATTTATTAGTTTTCTTTTCAGCAAATACAGGCAATTTGGTACCATTTTTTAGGTTCATCCATGATCTACCCCCTCCCAATGGACCCTCCTTATTGATGTAAATGGGTCGTGCATTGTGGAGTTAGCCCACAGTTATTGGTACAATAAATGTCTCTGCATATCATGACCCAACATGTGACTCTGACATTCTTTCCGCCCCCTCTTCCACAAAAGTTTCCTGAGCCATGTTGGGTTCATGTTGGTCTGCTTCAGTGCTGAGGTGTTGGGGGCATCTGAGGCTCTGGCTCTCTGATTTGGTATGAGTTGATTTTTCTCTGTGTTGGTCTGCTTCCCCTTTGTGCTGGTATCTGGTTCATCAGGAAAACAGCACCCTTCCTTGTTTTACCAATTATCCTTAGTTTCAGTCAGGCCCCTTTTGAGGTATGTTGGGGCAGCTCTCTCCTTAGGATCTGCATCTATCTGAACAAGAGAAGCAGATTCTCCAATGGAGAGTAAGTTAGCACATGGAAAATTGAGATAACACTTACTTTCTTGATAAAGAGTTTAATAGGTGTATGCCCTCTTGTACCCCATGATTGATAGTAGCTTGATATTGGAGAGTGGGATTATGTTTGGGTATGGTTCTGAGTTGTTTCCCAGTTCCAGCTATGGGTCTCCTTCCACTGAGGGAATCAGTTAGCCAAATCAAGAGCAGTTGGTTACCCACCATGGCTGTGTGCCACTATTGCACTTGTGTGGGCATCACATCAGGTTATTTGTTGCTAATTAGGTTAGACCATGAGTTACTTAGACAGATATTGGTCATTTCCCCCAGTCACCCATGTAGCACCTTTTGGTACTAGACACGTTGACTGTCTGGGGACTGACTCTCTCCTGACTTCCAGCCATGCCGTTCCAATTTACGTGTCAGCTGTGTCTTCAGTAATAGGGTCTTACCACTGGACCTTTGGTGGGTCATCAAGTACTCTGACAGAAATCTGTCATTGTTTTGGGAAACCTTGTAGGTTTCTCTGATCAAAAGCTCATTGTGGGTGATAGCACTAATCTGGTACTGGGGGTTACAGGTCAGTGCCCACTAAGAAATTGAGGAAAAACATACCACATCTTAGTTATCCATTCTTCTAGTGATGGACATCTGGGTTGATTCCAGCTTTTAGCTATTACGAATTGAGCTGCTACAAACATGGTTGAGCAAATCTCTCTGGCCTGTGGTTTAAAGGTTTTAGGGTAGATGCCCAGTAAGGGTATAATTGGGTCTGTTGGTATCTCTATAGTCAGCTTTTTCAGGAGTCTACATATTGCTTTCCAAAGTGGTTGTACCATCCTACATTCCCACCAACAGTGAATGAGTGTTCCTGCTTCTCCACATCCTCGCAAGCATTTATTTTCATTTGATTTTTTGATGTTGGCTATTCTTATTGGGGTAAGGTGGAATCTCATAGTTATTTTAATTTGCATTTCTCTGATGATTATGGATGATGAACATTTTCTTAAGTGTGTGTTTGCCATTCGCATATCTTCCTCTGTGAACTGCCTGTTCAACTCTGCACCCCATTTTGTGAGTGGGGTATTTGTCTTCTTATTGTTTAGACTTTGAGTTGTTTGAAGATTCTAGAGATTAGGCCTCTATCAGTTGGATAAACCACAAATATTTTCTCCCATTCTGTGGGTATTCTATTGGCTTTGCTTATTATATGCTTGTCTGTAAAGAAACTCTTCAGCTTCATATGATCCCATTGGTTGAGTGACTGTTTAAGAACTTGAGCCACTGGGGTTTTGTTCAGGAAGTCTTTTTCCATTCCTATATCATGGAAAGTACTTCCTAAGTTTTCTTCCAGTAGTATTTGAGTTTCTGGTCTTATGTTGAGGTCTTTGGTCCATTTGGATTTGAGTATAGTGCATGGTGAAATGTGTGGATCAAGTTTTAGTTTCCTGCATATGGTTATCCAGTTTGTCCAGCACCATTTGTTGAAGATGCTATCTTTTTTCCAGCCTATATTGTTCGGGCCTTTGTCGAATATCAAGTAGCTATAGTTGCTTGACCCAAAATCCGGGTCCTCAAGTCTATTCCATTGGTTTATACTCCTGTTTTTATGCCAGTACCATGCTGTTTTTATTACTATGGCTTTGTAGTATAGCTTTAGATCAGGTATGGTGATGCCACCAGAGGTATTTCTTTTGCTGAGGATATGTTTGGATATGCAAGGCCTTCTGCCTTTCCATATGAAATTTGAGATCATTTTTTCTATCATGAAGTGATGTTGTATCTTGTCAAAGGCCTTTTATGCATGTATCGAAATGATCATGTGGTTTTTATGTTTAAGCTTGTTTATGCGGTGTATTACATTGACAGATTTTCATATGTTGAACCACCCTTGTCTTCCTGGGATAAATCCCACTTGGTCAAGGTGGATAATGCTTTTGATGTGTTGTTGGATTCTGTTTGCAAGTATTTTGTTCACGATCTTTGCATCTATGTTCATTAGGGAAATAGGCCGCTAGTTTTCTTTTCTTGTGGCATCTCTGCCTGGTTTGGGGATTAGGGTGATACTATGTTCATAGAAGGAGTTGGGTAACTTTCCCTGTTCTTCAATTGTGTGGCACAGTTTTAGAAAGATTAGTTTGAATTCTTCCATGAAGGTTTGATAAAATTCGGCTGGGAATCCATCTGGTCTTGGACTCTTCTTTTTTGGAAGGTTTTTTTTATTACTTTTTCAACCTCCATGAGTGTGATGGGTTCATTGAGGTGATTAATCTGCTCTGAGTTTAGCTTTGGTAGATGATATGTGTCCAGAAATTTATCCATCTCCTCCACATTTTCCAGTTTTGTGGAATAAAGATTTATGAAATAAGTCCTGATGATTCTCCAAATTTCACTTATGTCTGTTGTGATCTCTCTTTTGTCATTTTGAATTTTGTTAATTTGGAGTCTCTCCTTTTTTTGCTTGATCAAATTGGCCAGAGGTTTGTCAATCTTGTTTATTTTTTCAAAGAACCAGCTCTTTGGTTTGTCAATTGCCTTAATTGCTTCCTTGGTTTCCAATTCATTAATTTTTGCTCTGATTTTAATTAGTTCTTTTTTTTCTGGAGCTCTTTGGGTTGGATTTTTCTTGTTTTTCCAGTGCCTTTAGGCGGACGGTTAGGCAATTAATTTGGGATCTTTCTGTCTTTTTTATGAAGGCACTGTGTGCTATGAATTTTCCCCTGAGGACTGCCTTCATTGTGTCCCATAAGTTTTGGTATGATGTGTTTTCATTGTCATTCAATTCCAGGATGCACGATCGGAGCACAGCCGCTTGGGGCGTGGGGTACGGTGGCTCTATGGGGGGGGGTAGACTACCCGAGGGGATCCGCAATTCCCTGTTTTTCCCCACTTTGTGCCCTCCCACTGGCAAGAAGACCCTGATAACCCTTAATTTCTTGCCTTTCTTTCCCCTGTATTTGCAGCGCATTAAGCGGTCGCCATCTTGGCCGGAAGTCTCCATAACTCTATTTCTGACAGCCAAATTCAGTGTCAAAGAAATCCTACTGTTTTGGACCTTCTGGGGTGACCTGTTTGTCATGGTAGGTCAGACAAAGGCCTTATAGTCTCTAGTGTCTAACTGGAGCTTACAACACCAGTATTGCTCAAGGACTGATTGACCCCAAATCCACATACCATAGCCTGAATGAAAGGCAAATAGAAGTCTCATTATCTCTGACACTGACTTGCTGTTTCCAGGGCCTCTTTCCCTGTATAGCAGCAATGGCTGCCCTGTCCCTTCCCTCAGAGTTCTTCCATGCTTTGGTGAGAAGACCTTTTTCATTTCTAGGTTCTACCAGGTACCACGCTGTCTTTCAGGACGGCAAATTTCTCATTTTGACCTGCCTCTTCTTACTAATGATTTAAAAAATACATATTTATGTAGTTACTTATTGGAAGAGAGAGAAGATAGGTGTGCCAAGGCCTACTGGCACTGCCAAGGAACTCGAGACACATGCACCACTTTATGCATCTGTCTTTATGTGGGTACTGGGGAATCAAACTAGGACCATCAGTCTTTGCAAGCAAATGCATCTAGCTTCTGAGCAAACTCTCCAGTTCCTGATTCCTTCTTAGTCACTGGTCTTTCTATCAGTGTTTTCTGTCTCTGTGCTTCGTTGGCTCACCAACTGGATATTCATTTTCTAAGAGAATGGGGCTCCTGCATGGCTTGCAATCATATTCACAATGGGAACCGAATTCTCCATTTAGCAATTAGAGAGATGCTAGGAGGCTTGAGATGAATGGTGGTATTTGGGAGACACTAGTAGAGCCACCCCCATACCTATCCCCATTTGACAGGTTTGTGAAAGTCCTTCTGGTTAGAACCTAGGAATTGGCTCCCAAGAATAGAAACACAATCTCACCATCCTGCCTGGGATAAAGACCTGGTTAGAATATATACCTTCTCTGGCTTTTCTAATTTTAAAACATAGATAAGAAGGTTATTCTTTGTGGTAGTTTGAATAGATGACCCCCTAGATATTCAGTGTTTTATTAGTTTGTAGTTTGTATCTGCAGCCATCGGGCTGGAGGAGGTGGATCTTAGGGTCCAACCCTAAGGTGTGGTGGTGGATTTGAGATTCCAATCTAAAGATATGCAAAGTGCTTGAATTCCTCCTGGAGTTCCTGAAGGGTGCTGTGTGGCTTTTAGCTTTTGGCTTATAGCCTTTTTCTCTCACTGCTTGGACCTGTGAAAGCAGGCCAGTTTCTTCTGCCATTATGGAACTTCCCATGGATCTGTAAGCTTCAATAAATCCCTTCCTCCACAACTCTGCCTGTCTGGAAGTTCATCTTAGCCAACCTGAAGCTGTCTGCTACAGTCTCCAAGTTTAATTACTACTTCTTTAAGTACCTGCAATTATTCTCTAGCCAAATGTGTTAGGCATCCCAGTGTTGGCAGATTAATCATGGTGCAAGGGATTTAGAAAGGACAAAGCAAGTTTTAAGGCAAGGGTAAAAAAATGTCAGGCAACATTGCACCTGGATGCCCTGGTTTGTTTTTCTTCTTGAGTCACTAATGATTGCCAGGCATGCATCAGTTCATGGGCCCCAAAAGATAATAGAGAGCAGGTACTCACAGAGTGTCTCTTGTTGCCTCCCCTGTTTTTCAGTACAGATAATAAGGCCTCAGCAGCATGTACACATCTAGAGTGCAGCCTGAGAAACTGAACTCATCTGATGCCCAGAGACTAAAAAAAAGTATGTAATCTTTCTCTGTTCTATCACTTGGCCTGTCTTACAAATGAGAAGATGGGGAGACATGGACACCTGAGAAAAGTATAAAGTACAGCACTATTTTATACCTAGTTCTGTTCTGTCATACCAATATTGGTAAATGGTCAGAAGTCCCACATGTGCAAACCTTTTCCACTTTTAGAAAAAAAACAAGTCTTTGTCAAAACTGTAAGGTGAACTTGGCCCTGCTGGCCACCATGACTACAGCATGTACATGTCCCTTGAGGACAGGGCCTCTTCCAAAAGTACAAGACTATTTCCCATACCTCTAGGGCCACCTTGTAACCTTACCCAGAGTTAGAGCCTTCCTCTCTTCTTCTATTTCCTCCTTTAGGACCTCCTCCATCTGCAACCTCTCCATAAGAAGTGCTAGACTCTCTGCACCCTTTCTAAGAGATAGCAGGAGAACAATGGCCAATCAAAGTCCATGACCCACTCCAATTAGAGGACTACAAACAGATGAACAGACATAGGAGAGTTCGCTGATGACCACTACATTGAAACACTTCAGAATTTGACTGAAATCTATAGATTAACATGGGAAGGCAATTATACTGCTCCTAAGTTAGACCTTAACAATAACTGAGAAACATAATGCCCTATAGGCAGATGTAGATAAACAACATTCTTGGGATCTATGTGTGTTTTCTCTCTTGCTTTTTCTTGCTATGTTGTGGTAAAAAGTGTTGACATATAAAAAGCAGTGGTCCTTGTGTGTCCTCTCTCTTGCCTATAGTTATTTGCATGATAACTCAGCATCCAAAGTCACAAAAGTTCTGCTGTCTCTTGCTAAAATGTAGTTCTCAGAATTTTGTAAGACAGAATACAGCCACGTGTGTGTGCATGTGTGTGTGTGTGTGTGTGTGTGTGTGTGTGTACAACTAGGTCTGCCTAAGACAGCAGAAGGAGCTTTATAGGTTAATAACATTGAATAGGTAATCTTAATTTGTCATATAATGTTATAAATGTAATTCATATGGGTCTCTTTATTTGTTTATTTATTTGTTTGAGACAGAGAGAGAGAGAAAGAGAGAGAGAGAGAGAGAGAGAGAATGGGCGTGCAGAGCCTCTAGCCACTGCAAACAAACTCCAGATGCATGCATAATTATGCAGATGTACCTCTTTTCAATAAGTTGATAAATATGCTCATGTTGCCATGTCTCATGCTATTAAGGTTAAAATTCAGCTCACTGATACTGATCTGTTCATGATAATATTTACAAGAATTGAACTTAAAATGCTCAGAATCAAGATAACTTGCTTTCTCCTATGTCTGTCAGGTTTTTGAGTACTTGAGAAACTGAGTTTTAACAAAATCAAGACTAATTTGAACTATTTGTTTTCTTGTCTAAGCAGATAAAACTATCCTTCTGGGTGTTCAATCACCAAACCTTGGCAGCCAATACTAATGAGGATATAGAGTTCTAAAAGGACAGAAAATAGTTTGTTTCTTGCTCACCAAGGTCAGCCAGGACTCAGGGGATAATGAGACCTCTATCCAGGAGCTCTGCTACTTTGGTGAATTACCTATCCATTTGATTGGGAAAACCATGGAAACTCCAAAGATTAGACTCTTAGCTCTTACCTGTGCACATGCTGCAGATAGAGAGGTAAATTTTCCCTATGCTTCTGCAGGGAGTCATATGGTCAGCAAGACCCTGACACATTGTTGCAGGTGGCACAACTGATAGAATAAAACTGAAGGAGTCATGAGCCTCTAACTAACCCTTAAGGAGCCTCTGCTACCTTCAATAATAAAAGCAGCCCATTTCTGACTGTCTGAATGGCCTCAAACCGCCAAAAGCAACTAGAGCCAAAAGACATAATACTCCTAAAAGCAATCAGACAGGTCACCAGAACAAATGACTCTTCCCGAGAAAAAAATTCTTCAAGCATAAAGATTGAATCCATATAAAATGTTACATGTGTGGCCATTTATCACTGGTGATTTTCTTCATGACAAGGAAACTTCTGCTCAAATGGAGACATATCATACTGTTGTGATTACAACCAACAACACCTACACAGGGACTGCTACTGAGAATCAGAACCACTGCTGTTCCATCATAGAGATCACATAAATCAATTGCTGTTCAAATCTTTCTCATTTCTCTCTTAGAACCCAGCTGAGAGGGAACTCAAACTGCAATTTTAGCCACTCCAATGGGCCACCAAGGTACCTGTTTATGTCAAACCTTAAGCCTATAGCAAAACCCGGTAGGTCAGACACAAATAGGTGCTGCAGGCGCTCCTATGAGCCTGCTCAGGGACTGAAAGTTCCTCTTCAAAAAACACATAACTGGAGCCGGGCGTGGTGGCGCACGCCTTTAATCCCAGCACTCAGGAGGCAGAGGTAGGAGGATCACCATGAGTTCAAGGCCACCCTGAGACTACAGAGTTAATTCCAGGTCAGCCTGGACCAGAGTGAGACTCTACCTTGAAAAACCAAAAAAAAAAAAAAAAAAAAAAAAAAAACACATAACTGGGCTGGAGAGATAGCCTAGCAGTTAAGGCACATGCCCATGAATTCTAAGGACCCATGTTCCACTTTCCAGGTCCCACGTAAGCCAGACACACAAGGTGATGCAAGTACACAAGGAGGCACTTGCAAAGTGTTAAGTTGGGACAAAATGGAGTCATCAAAGACAGCAGGATGGCAAAAGACACAAGGAAGTGGGTCATCCCACTTTCATTCCTCAAATTCCTCAAAAAAATCCAGCCATTGTCCCTTCCTTGCCTAACAATGCCCCAGGTCTTGGTTTCCTGCCCCCTTATCTCCCAGGTCACCTAATCACAGTTCTGGTCTCCCAACCTAGCTAAGGGAAATGGCTAAAGTAAAGAACAAAGGAGTTCTTTTCCCTTCCTCACCTTCCCCCAACTGAAGACCTCTATATAGACTGCTATCTGCAATCTCAAACTTGACTGTGCTCCACTCTTGACAGTCAGTCCTGGCAGCTTGTGCTTTTCCAAATAAAAGCTTCCATCTTTGCCTCAGGGTGGTCTCTATGGTCTTGGTCACTCCTGAAGCTTACACACACAAGGTGGCATACGCATCTAGTTTGATGTGTATGTGTGTGGCTGGAGGCTCTGGTATGACAATTTTCTCTCTCTCATAAAAAATTACAAAAACAAACAAAAACCAGATAAGACATTGAATGTGACACTTTAAAACACACCTCTTGCTGGCTTCTTTTGGTCCTATGCTTAGGATTCATAATACTAAGTTTTTACTTAAACTTATGCCTGCTCCCATTGGTATATGGGCTGGATTGAGTTAGGTGTTCCCCATAAACTCATGTGTTTTGAATTCTTGGTTCCAGCTACTGGTAATTTTTGAGGCAAAACCTTGCTAGATGAGGTGTGTTGTCAGGGGCGAGCTTAGGGATCTTATATCAGGCTTCCCCTTGCTAGAACTTGGCTCATTCTCCTGCTGCTATTTTCCACCTGATATGGCAAAGGTGATGTCCAGCTTCCTGATCGTCCCATCTTTTGTCCATCATCATGGAGCTTTTCCTTACAAGTGTAAGCCAAAATTAATACTTTTCTTCCATAAGCTGCTTTTGGTTGAAGGTTTTGCACCAGCAACAAGAAGGTAACTACAACAGCACAGAATCATCTCCTACTGTCCACATAGCAATCATAATGTTCATACAATTTATTTTTTTGTGAAAGAAACCTTGGGTTGAAAAGAAAAGGACCAAAATCGTTGGGGAGGGAGTGCCTGCACACAGATGTTGAGAAGACCATTTTCACAAGAGAAAATGGAAAAGCCTTTCTGTCAAAGTCCTCTAGGAAGACTCCCTCCAAGGGAACACTAACTGCCACAATCTGTGACCCTATTGAACTTGAAGAGGTTACAGTGGTCATTACCTCATTTCCCTAAGTGGTAAGCAGGGTAACCTCTGAAGAGGGTGAAATTATAGGAATAAGGAGCCAAGCAACCCCCATTTCATGTACAATAAATCCAGGTCATAGGCCCAAATTCTGTGGAAATGTTCTAGAAAGATCACTCTAATGCCAGAATGAGTGAAAGTGGAGGAGTTTATTACCCAGGGCCTGGAGATTTTATTTCCATTTTATAGTTTTCATAACCATAGGGAGGGGGTAAGTAAACAAATAAGATGTGGCAATTTGCCTATCAGTCATTTCTGTAGTCAGGCCACCTTAACAATAAATCTTATTTTACTTTGTTTTAGCCTAAACTGTCTTTTTTTTTTTTTTTAAATCATACCTTTGGGCCATTTCTGGACAATTGCTTCTTTGTGATTTTTTCCATATGTTGACAAAGATAAGTTTTAGATCCTCAACAATGAATTCTTATAGTAACTCAGTAAATCAATTCAACTTTTAGCTTATTTTCTGCCACAAATGAGCAAAAATATCCCCATGCCTGACAAACACTATTAACATACCTTGGGCCAGACTGCAGTTAGTACACTGACCCAGGACTCCCAGCTGGAATCTCCTGAGAAGGAGGTCCTGGACACCACCTGCCTCAGGAATACAGACTACTTTAGGAAACACAGCTGACCCACTTCCTCCCTTTCAGTGTGATGCCTGAACTGGGGGGGGGGGGGTAGTGATGGAAAAAAACTCCAGACCTAATTGAGAGTCTTTCCCACACTGGAGGGCTCTCCTTTACACTAGTCAAACTACTTTTTTTTTTTTTTTAATTGTCCAACACATAAAAGCTCTCAATAAGATCTCTATCTTGGCAACCCAGTTTTGGGTTCCCTTTCTGTCTCAGAGAGTTGTTACTTTTCTTTCTTTAATAAAACTCTGCTTGCTTGCCCTTCTTCTGTGTTTAACAACTGTCACTTCTTCATGATTATATGACAAGAAGTTAATGACAAGAACTCAGCTGGAGGCACAAAATCAGTAATACCAGCATTCAAATAATTTCATTCTTCCAGTGTTCAGCGTTTTTCTAATTCCAAGCCTTGCAAATAAAGTGGAGTTGCAACAGTATATGCATCTTTTGATCAAGGTTGTGTTGTGCTCCACAGACTGGTTCTAAGAATCTTGCTTCTCTGTATACTGTACAGTTTACAGTCAATGTGGGGGTCTTTCCTGATGCCAAGATCAATACAAGATATTGTACTGTACGGGAATGGGGATCCTCAATCAGAATAGCTTCTCTTAGACCCTCTCCCTGGAGTGCTACACAGTCTCGGGAGACAGAGGTGCAACAGCTAGGGAGATTGAAGGAGAACTCTCCTACTCCTGGGACTATAGGATTAACTATAGATGACAAGAAAAGGCTGTGGATGACCCAGATGAACTGGAGTCATCTGGACAGGGGGGCATACACTAGAGATAAGTTTGAATTAGAGCAGTCACCCCCAAGTACAACTGACCAGCTCTCTGAGTTAAACTTTTAAATAACCAGGGACAGTCATAACTCCCCCTTTATACTGCCTTAGAAACTTGTAGCCCACCAACGATGTAAAAGACCCAAGGTGATGTCAATCTGCCTGCCAGAAAGTCTGTAAGGACACGGGCTTATCCTGATTTGTCATGGAAGACCTCTGAGAACATGGAGCTCACTTTAGCCCAGCAGTGTAAATAAATACTGAATTCTCCATCTCTCCAAGTGATGCTTAAATTTCTCACTGACTTGAACCCAGGTTTTTCTGAAACACTGCAAACAAAATCATTTATACTGTTTTCACACTTTTTTGCCTATGTACATAAGATTGAGATACTTCTTAAAGGTGATTTTTCTGGGAGTGCAAAGACTATCTCTCGACTTGCTTTAACTAACTATCTCCTCCTCCCTGGAGACCACTAAGAAGGAAAGTCTCACAAAGTGGGAGAAAAAAAAGCCAACAATGGTATCAACTTTATTGGCTAGGAATGTGGCTCCCAGCCACAGCACAAAGCTCTAGTAAACCTTGTTCACTACATGAAAGACTTGTTTTTCTTCAGCCTGTTGGCCTCAGGCTGAAGCATGCTTTTAAGATTCCTTTATCATCACTTAATATATTGCTGACTGTGACTCCAGGAGCCCCAAACAGAAATGGAGACAAAGACCAGTAAGAAACCCCTTGAGCTCTCCTGGGTTAGGCTGTAGTGGCCAAAACTGTGCTCCTATCTTAGCAAAAGGAACATCAGTCCTCTACCCCATTCATCACCTCCAACATACCCTTCTAGGCAGCTGGTGGGAAGGGAGGGAGGAGGTAGGGCTGCAGAGCTCTCTCTTGGCGGTGGAGTGGGGTGAGGGGGAAAGCTAGGTCCTCAGCAAAGGGAGCCTAACCAACACCCTGTGAGGTACCTAGCAAGCCTCCCTGAACTGGCAAGAAGTGTGGATGTGCAGTGGAGCTCTGTATTGTAAGGAGCAACACAAACATATTTCAAGGATTTGGGTTCATCTGCTAAAGAAAATGTAGATCTTGTTTCCTGTTTGGAAAGGAAAGGCTTTGTTGGAAAACACACATCCTTTTGATTCCTTGGACATTTTGAAAGAGGCTGAATGCACAACACATTCTTCACAGGATGTCTCTGGAGCTAAACCAGAGCCCTACTGAGCAAGGCTGAGTCCTGGAGTTCAACAAACATTCCTCTTCTACCCTTGGACCAAGGCCTGAAAGCAAAGAAAGCAGAGCTTTGACTCTTCTGCCCTACGCGCAAACTCTAGCTTTTGCTTTTACAATTTTGCTGCTCAAAAGTTAAAATTTAGAAAAAGAGAGAGGAACAAAAAGGTATTACTAGTTAAAACATCATTTCTCCTTTATACATAGAATTGATGAGTTACAGTCATTGGACATTGGTTTGGTTGGGGGCATGAAGAGAATTATAATATTAAAAATCAAGTGAAAGGTCACATTCTATGTGAGACGAAGAATAGAAAAGTCAGATCTCCAAATCATCATGTCAACACTGCATACTTATCTACTGATCTCCTGGAAACCGACAGCCAATGGCTGATCAGCTGAGCTTCCTTAGTGTGTCTCTCTTCAGCTTCTGGGTTTCCCTTCTTGAGCTATGTATCACCCTTTGTATTCTCCAGCTGCTGATTCTTACTGGAATGGCAGTTCCCCAAGGACTAACACATGCCTGTCTTCTTGCTCAGCCCTTAGCAGGCCCTCAGTAAAATTTTCTCCTTGAATGACGTTTCATCTTGCCCTGGACTAGAACCTTTATTTAGAATACCACTGGGGAGAGACAGCCTTTGGAAAGAGAGCATCTTCACTTCTCCCAAAGTACAGAGGAGTGTTTAGGCAGCATTAACTCTAGAAATATTTATTTTTCAACTACTTTTATCTATTCCTAGCTCTACTGATATCTTCTTTCACTAAGCATTATAAGGTCTTCCTAGGAGCCTATATTTCAGCTAACTGTAAACTACAGGAGTGTGGGTGGTATGATCCTAGCTGGATTCCTGGGGCCCACCACCCAGTTTAGCATATGCTGGCTGTTTAATACGCATTAATTAAGTGGATGAATGAAACATTCTTGAAGCCGGGAGTGGTGGCGCATGCCTTTAATCCCAGCACTCAGGAGGCAGAGGTAGGAGAATCGCCGTGAGTTCAAGGCCACCCTGAGACTACAGAGTTAATTCCAGGTCAACCCTACCTCAAAAACCAAAAAAAAAAAAAAAAAAAAAAAAAAGAAACCTTCGGCAGACAGTGATCATTAAGTGTAAAACTACTTTGCTCATTTGGCTCCCTCATGCTTTCATTCAAAGGTCATTAAAGGACAAATGTTCCTGGCTCCCAAGGAAATGACTGCAGATATTCACATTCAGTTTTAAGCTTATGCCTCAGTGATCTCTGACTCTACTAGAAAGGCAAAAAGGAAATAGTAGTGTTATTATGCTACCATATCTGAGATAAATTTAAGAACACATCTGAAATTTAACTTTAAAACACATTTTTCTAATTTCTTGAGATTATAAAAATGATACACATACCTACACATATCAGAGATGTACAATATAATTTTCTCTGCATCAAGTTCTGTATGTGCATTTATATGTAATTAAAAAACTACAAACAAGATCCATTTTTCTTTTCTTTTTGTGAGTGCTAAGAATAATCCATTTTTTGACTTTGTATTTACACATGTCTATAAGTAATTCTCTGTCCACAACAATGCCTGTGTTCATCCTTTCAATTCCACTTATTTAATTTGCCTTACATTGGGCAAGGTTCTTTTTTTTTTTTCGAAGCAAACCAACAGACTGGCCTTTTTTTTTAATGTGGTATTTGTGTGTGTGTGTGTGTGTGTTTGTGTGTGTGTGTGTGTGAGAGAGAGAGAGAGAGAGAGAGAGAGAGAGAGAGAGAGAGAGAAGAGGAGAGGAGAGGAGAGGAGAGGAGAGGAGAGGAGAGGAGAGGAGAGGAGAGGAGAGGGGAGGGGAGGAGAGGAGAGGAGAGGAGAGGAGAGAATTGGCATACCAGAGCCTCTAGCCATGACAATCAAACTCCAGACACATGCACCATCTTTCATGCACGTATGCAACCTTGTGTGCTTGCATCACCTTGTGCATCTGGCTTATATGAGATCTGAAGAGTCGAACATGGGTCCTTAGACTTTGCAGGCAAGTGCCTCAACCACTAAGCCATCTCTCCAGCCCTAGGAAAGTTTTAATATTTCACCTAAAGATAGGTACCAATAATGACTCTTCATTTCCTGAGTTACTGCATTTCCAACAGAGTATACCTTACATTTATATCTTTAAAAATTAAACAAAACTTAAAAAGCTAATTATAGATGCCAACTGATACCTAATAAGGAACACATTTTTCTTTATTCAAGTGGAAAATGAAGAAAGTAGACAACAGTGTCAAAAATCTTATTTACAGGAGCTGGAGAGATGGCTTGGCAGTTAAGGTGCTTGCCTGCTAAGCCTAAGGGCCCAGATTTGATTCCCCAGGTAAGCCAGATGCACAAGGTGGAACATGTTTCTGGAGTTTTTTTTTTTCAGTGGCTGGAGGTCCTTGCATGCCCATTCTCTCTATCAGCCTCTTCTCTCTCTCACTCTCTCCAATAAATAAATAAACAAAATATTTTAAAATTTTTATTTACAACCTATGTGCTTTTTATTCTTTTTATTTTGTTTATTGGGGCATGTGTGAGTGTAGGTGCATGCATGCCAAGGCTAGAGTGTTGAGGTCAGAGGACAACTTTCAGGTTGGTTCTCTCCTTCCTTGAGAGGGGCAGGGTCTTGCACTGTTGCTCGCTACTCTGCTCACGAGCTTCTGGAAAATTCAGCTTTCTCTGCCTCCCATCCACATGCTGAAATTAATGCAGCCTGCTGGAGTTTCCAGCTTACACATGAAGTCTGGAGATCCAAACTCAGGTACCCAGAGTTGTATAGCAAACACTTTATCCATTAAGCCATCTTCCCAGACGTTTATGTGATTTTCAAAAGAGAACTTCTATTTTTTTTTTGTTAGATATCTTTTAACTAACAGCATTAAATGAATAAGTTCTTTGGAAGTCAAAGCCATTCAGAGCAGTTTTGTTCTGAGAAACATTTTAAAACACAGAATTAAAATTCAGCTATTCAAATATATATATATATAAAATAAATATTTGAACAATTTTATTTCAATGATGAAACAGCTTTATAGAACAGCTTTATGGAGGAGGAATGACAAGTAGGATAAGGAAGAAAGAAACTATAACCTCCCCCCAAATCAGTACAAGTTTATACAAAATCAAAGCAATGGGAGGTGAGAAATAGATGTAAGTATTCTTCTGACAGCTTCTTACTTGTCAGTCACTTGTGCTGTAAGATGCAGCATATAGCACATCCAGTGTCCTTTAGACTATTTATTCCATGATTAAGTACCCTTAACCTTGATACTGGAAGTCCCTTAAGCTTTCATTTGATAGTAATTCATGGGACTTAGACTTTATACTATAGAGCTACAGAGATGACTAATTTTTTTTAAAGGAAAACACAGCAAATTAAAGGAGACTAACAGGTAACTGCAGCATCTACCATAGTCTAAAATGTTCAAAGTACTGATTTTTGTTTCTTTCCTTTGTGACAAAAACATGTTAAGAAAATGTGCTAAAATCTAATTTTAAAAGTCTCATATGTCAATACTGAACTCACATAGGCCTGGGTGACACAGAACATTATAGACAGAGCAGATGGAAGGGCAAGGCTGTTCTCATGGTGTCCAGGAAGGAGGGACTGTGTGAGGAAGGGACCGGGGCAAATTACAACCTTGGAAGACACATAACCTAGTGAAGTGCATCCTCCAACTAGGCCCTACATTTATTTTAATTAGCCATTAAGTTATGAATTTATCAGTGGAGATCAGATTCAGAAAGCTGAGGAAGAACAGAAAATGACATGAATTCACATAGTTTCTTTCAAGAAATTTATGGACAAATAATTCTATAGGAAGAAAAGGTCAGGGTTAAAGTAAGGAAAATTTTCTTTAAGATGGGAAAGATTTAACAATTTTTACTTGTGGAGGAGAAAACAGTGGAGAAAGATAAAAGAAAGGGGGAAACCAGATACAAAAGAAATTAGTGCAAACCAAGAGAGTATGTGTAGGTATCTAGAAGCATTGGTGAAGGGATTAGCTTTAGACTGGAAGGAAGGGCTGCTGGAAAATGTAAGATTTCAGATGCATTGTTCCTCATGGCTTGATTTCAGCCATGTACTTGACTTACTCATCCTTACACTTAGTAGGGGAAGGCATGCCTGGCTATCTCCTTCACTCACACCACCTCAGGAGAAAAGGAATAGATGCCTTGTTTGGTCAATTTGATTACACTGATTGAGCATCACTGAGTTTCAGCTATCCTTCCTTTTGGGAGCAATCTGCTGACACACAGCAAACGCTCTGTTTCCAAGGGCAAGCTCTTTCCAACCACACAGGAAGACTTACCTTGGTCCAGTGCTGCCTTGCCTTTGATTATATTTGTCTTATTCTGAGACTTAGTTTTAGGTTCTTGTGACCAGCAAACATAAAACCATGTCCTCTTTTAGTTTCCCCATTAGATCCATATTGGATGAGAGAGGGGAGTGTCATCGTGTATGTAAGTAGATCATTTATTCAAATGTAGCATCAATTATGAGGGCAAGGTAGATTGCATGTGTGCATGTGGGTTCCCAAAATCTGTCAGTTATTGATATACAGAGATTATATTCTTTAGCCTCCTTGCACAAAAGAAGTTGTCATGTGATGAGTGAAGCTTCTATCTCACTAGCTTAAAAGGAAGGTACTTTCTCTCTTCTTCCTGTGTACCAGGCCATGGATACGACTACAAGCTTGTCTGACTAAGCAGAAGATAAGTGAGTTCCTGGGTGACTAGTGCAGAAACATGCCAGTAATCTGCATTACTGAAAGTCCTAAAACAGCACTCGTAGTTACTAGGCTACCTGCACTACATGTAACAGAGAAATCTTTATGTCATCTAAGTCACTGGGCATTTGACATTCTTTATTGTATCAGCTTAGACTACCTGTGAAAAGCCAGGACTGAGTTGGCTTGGCCTTAAATAATCAATAAGATCTAACAAGTAGATGGAATTTGACTCACTAAAGTCTTAAGCCTAAAAACTAGACTTGTGGGTTATCATTATTATTTCTTAAAGCAATGAATGCTGTGTTTTGTAACATGAAAAGAAAGTGATGTTCATGGGCATATTATTAAGACACTGCAGGAAAAGTAAAAGAGGAAACTCCAGCATGATAAATAAACACAGGCTAACTTTAATCATGTTTACTTGAACCAGTTAGTTTTCAATTACCTCAAGAAAGCTTCACTGAGAACTTTTCTTAGGGCTCTTAGGAGAGGACGGTAAGCAGACAGGGACTAAGCTTATAATAAACTTGGCATGTTGGAGAGTCAAGGAGAGCTGGAAACCTAATATACAGTGGGCAGAGTGGGTGACAAAGAGTGACGGGAAATGACCTTGGGACAGAGGGCATTGATTTGATTAGGTAGGTTCTTCTAAATCAGAATTACAGGTATGATAAAAAGCCATTAGAGGGCTGGAGAGATGGCTTAGCGGTTAAGCGCTTGCATGTGAAGCCTAAGGACCCTGGTTCAAGGCTTGATTCCCCAGGACCCTCATAGCCAGATGCACAAGGGGGCACTCACATCTGGAGTTCGTTTGCAGTGGCTGGAGGCCCTGGCATGCCCATTCTCTCTATCTATCTGTCTCTTTCTCTCTGTCTGTTGCTCTCAAAAAAATAAATAAGAATAAACAAAAAAACTTTTTTTAAGCCATTGGAAACATTTAGGCAGCAGAATGAACCTGCCTTTCAATACCACTCCATATAAACATGGATGCAATGAATAAATAAATAAATAAATAAAAGTGGAGCAACTTACCCAGAGATTCTACAACATCCCAGGCACAGAGTATAGTGAGTGAATGATTTGTACCAGTATTCAGACCTTTTAGACATTTTGGAATTTATAAAAAAGTTCCCTAATTAATAAATATATTGGTTGAAGCTAAAGGAGGAATTAAAATATTAAAGTTTTTCTTTCAACTCGCACTCATCATTCAGATCATTCCTTCACTCTGAAGTTTTGATTCTACCCACAACTATCCAGATATGCCTTTGTTGTCTAAGAATGAACTTGTCTCAACTTAGCCAACCAGACCAGGGGCAGTCCTCAACCGCAGCTGCTTGTTTATGAGATCGTGGTCAGCAAAATGGATGTCACGATTTTAATCAAATCAAATTCTGGCTAGGACTTTTGGTTTAAGGCTTCCAAAGTACTAGTGCCAATCTCATTCAATATTCTTAGCTGTTTTTGACAGAGACTGTTTGACTCTCATGAAAATTTTACCCGCAAGGATACAGCCAACTCACAGATGGGAGAGTGCTCTATATTAGCTGATCCAATGTGTTAGTAGAAAGAAGATAACAAAATTGGCAAGTGACGGGTGTCTTCTGATTAGCATGGAAATGAAGCACAAGGAAACTGAAGCAGATGAGAAACTGGAGAAGATGAAGATGACTTAAAACTGTGGAAATTGGTAGTAGGTTGTTTCTTTTCTCTTGTAGAGCTAGTTTCCTCTCTCTAATCTTTATATCTGCTGCAAATTGGCCAACTCCTTGGGATATGGGAGCTCTAGCACCTGGGGTGCTCCAGCAGAACCCAGCGATGGACCAACAAGAAAACGGTGCCCTCCCCCATCATTTCAAAAGAAATGGCATATTCCATCCTAACTCTACTATTTCAAGACAAGTTATCTCAAACCAAGGAAAAATTATATTTATGTTCAGACATTCTCCCAATGAGAAGTTGTACATTTAATCTAGCTATGAATTTCAAGTTTGTGATCTCAGTGTCTGTGTCTGTCTGTCTGTGAATGGGCGACTGCCAGCAAAATTGTTGAGAATGAAGGCAGTAGAGAGGTGTCAAAGATTTTGAGTAGTAGGCTATTGAAATGCTGCTATAAGTGGCTGGAGAGGCAGCTGACCCAACATGTGAAAGAGCTGAAGGGTGATCCTGAGCACCCAGCTGAGGTGAGAAAACAAAACTGGAGAGATAGAATCTGTACTGTTTTATGATTTCTTCCACAGCACTCTGTAGTCCTGTGATAAGGCAAGAGAAAGCACGTGGTTGTTGTTATAGTTTAGATCTGAAATGTCCCCCAGCCTAATGAATTGAATGTTGTGTAAACTTTAAGAAGTGGGGCCTGTCTGCTGGGTATAGATCACTAGGGGAAAACTTTTATTGAAATTTTTAATAATTTATTTATTTACAAGCAGAGACAGAGAAAAAGAGAGAGATGGAGAGAATGGACACACCAGGGCCTCTAGCAACTGCAAACAAACTCCAGATGTATGTACCACCCTATGGACTCTTTTGAAAGGAGCTAACCAAAAGGAAGGAACCTGCTCTTCAAGGTCACAATTCATTTTGTCCCTGAATTAAGAACATGGGTGTGTCCTGTGCACCTGATATTGGTTTCAGGATCATGAAAAATGCATGGCATGGGTCATGAAGTACACATGGATGCAAAAGCTACTGCTGAGACTCAGCAAGTGATGCAGTATGTGATGACCCTAATGGGCCAGCAAAGTTATTGGAAGATGGGCCATGGTTTGCATGGAGACCAAGGATGTGTAGATATACTAGGACTGTGCAAGACCTACAATGGAACACTGTTGGCTTGAGATGGAAGTTTTCCCTGACTACTCAGCCCAGCTGCAGGGGTGTAATTGGAAAATCTAGAGACTGCGTTACTGGTTATGATATATATTTAAGTTCCCTTCATAACTTTCCCATGGGTTGATAGCTCGTGTCTTTCAGTAAGTAGTTAATAGTATTTCTTTATCTGCATGAATCAGTTTATCTATTCACCTATATCTTTATTGCTTCAAATTTTGACAATTGCAAATAAAGTTGGTGCAAATATCTGAATGCAAGTGTTTGTATGGGAATAAGTTTTTAACACCCTTAGGTAGATAAATATTACGAAACACAGTTGGTGGATCATTTGATAATCTCCATGCAACTTTCCGGTCATTAACTCCCAGTATATAGGAAGCAGCCTTCTGCAGTATGTCACAAAAACTCTTGGAGACAGAAATGAGCAGGTGTTACCACCCACTGAAGGAGCTTATCATGTCCAACAAGGGTTTAGTCAAGCATTACAAGAGGAAAACCTAGAATAGACACTAAGTATTTCTTGCCTATGGAAACTGGCAGGCTAGAATGCCAGGTAGGTTATGGGATCTCCTCCATGAATAATTAAGGGAGTTTCTTTTATTCCCTACTATTAAGTCATCACTTATAGGTTGACTCTAAATATCCTCCTCACTTATAAAATTTTGGGGCTGGAGAGATGGCTTAGCAGTTGAGTGCTTGCCTGTGAAGACTAAGGGGCGCACGCATCTGGAGTTCGTTTGCAGTGGCTGGAAGCCCTGACACGCCCATTCTCTCTCTCTCTCTCTCTCTCTCTCTCTCTCTCTCTCCCTCTGTCACTCTCAAATAAATAAATAAATAAATATAGACAAAAAAATTGGGTAACTCTTGATTTTGTGTACTGCAGAAAAGCATGGTGTGGTGAGAGAATGAGCTCTGTAGTAACATGAAGGTCTTACAGAGAACAAGTGTGGAGGGTGACAAGAGCTTCAAACAGAGCAAAGAGCAAGAATGGAAATCTTTGTGCCAATCCCAAGATGGGAAGTTATTTAGCCAAATCTCTAAAGTTGAATTTTCGCATCAATCTTATGAATAATGTGTGCATATCCGAGGGACACTGCCAAGAATGTATCAGTTAAAGAATGCATGGCCCTGGGGCAGGACTGCATGGTGAGGACCAACATCTTCCTCCATCAGAGTCACTTTTGTTTGCTATTTTTTTTTCTCTCTTGGTGTATGTAATATTGATGGTGTGTGTGTGCATGTGTGCGCGCACATATGCGTAGGTGTTTGTGCACTGTGCCTCGTTTTTCTTTGTTGCTTTTCTGCCATGTTTCCCTGAGACAGAGTCTCTCACAGAACCTGGAGCTTTCCCATTTGGTTAGACTAACTTGTGAGCCCTAGCAATAATCCTGTCTCTGCCCCTGCTCCCCAGTGCTACACTTAACAGGATTTTGACATGGATACTGGGGATCAAACTCAGGCCCTAATGTTTGCATATCAAGTGCTCCTACCCACTGAGCCATGGCCCCCATCCTCTCCATCATTGTCTTATTATTTGTATTGTGGGTGTAAACATACTTGTTTCCCCTGACTCACTTCATTTACATGCTCAGTCCTTTAGCAGTTAAATATTTAAATCGGAACATGTTTCCATTAAATGTTTTTGAATGCATTAGGTCATGTAGTAGGTGAGCTTGATAAAAGAGGAATAAATTAAAAGTTGATGTTCATAATTTTGTGAAGATAGAAAAAAAAAATCACAAGAGTTTTATCTCTGATTTTGTTGATAAGGAGGAAGAGGGTCCCAGTCAAAGAACGCTGAAGATTTTGGCAATAATAGTCACTACAAATTATGTTTGTGCTTTGAGTAGAAAGTTTCATTGTATGTTTTCACAACTCATATATGAAACAAAATGGGTAAGGTAGAAGCCACTATACTTGAATCAGTTTCAAGAATCACATTTCTGGTATGTGCCTAACTAGTGTGATCAAAGAACTTCCACATTCTTCAAAATGTGCTCACCATTCTGACTAGATGCCACACCTCCAATCACACTCAATGCCTTTAGGTACTATTTCCTGATTTTCCTCTGCTATTCTTTCCAGAGTTCGCTCTCTCTTTTTCTTTTTCTACTTTTTGTCATCTCAGGCTGCACTCCTGGTGAGGTGCATTCCAACTGCTTATTAGATTCCAATGGGGAATATAAAAACAAATAAAGTAAACCAAAGCAACAAAGGACCACCGCATAACTTCTGATCATTAAATAGAAACATGTTTGATGATGTGGCTTACCTTCTCATTGTAGACTCTTGCTTTGTGCTTGGAATCCACCCATGACATGGAAAAGAGAACTGATGCTTGAAGGGGGGATTATGAACGGGTACTGAGGATGACCTTTAAAATAGCAATTAAGGGTTGGAGAGATGGTTTAGCAGTTAAGGCATTTGCTTTTGAAGCCTAAGTACCCAGGTTCAATTCCCTAGATTCCATGTAAGCCAGATGCACATGGTGGCACATGCATCTGGAGTTCGTTTTCAATCGCTAGAGGCCCCGTTGTGCCCATTCTTTCTCTCTCTCTGTAATAAGTAAAAAAAAAAAAAAAAAATTGAAAGCAGCAATTAAAACAGCTTTCTTTTCTTAATCTCTTTATTCTAAGCTTTATTAACAATAAATCTAGAAAGCACACCCATAATTTTACTACTTCCAATGAAAAGAGAGAAATGGACATAGTGAGCCAAAAGAATCAATTCAGCTTATAAACAAAGTTTGAACAATTTCTTATATACAGACAATTATATCTTTGTGTGTATATATATAGTGTGTGTGTACACATGTGTGTGTATGTTCATGTGTATGAGTAGAGGCACACCCATGCTATGGATGTCAGAGGAAAACCTCCATTGTCTGTCCTCATCTTCCACCTTGTTTGAAGCAGGACTTCTCTTCACTGTTGGCTGTGTATGCCAAATTAGTTTTCCTGTGAACTTCTGGGAATTCTCCTGTCTCTACCTCTCTTCTTTCCACAGGAGGATACTATAACAGACTCTTACCACTGCATCCAGCCTACATGGATTCTGGAGATCTGATCTCAGGTCCTTATGCTTGCACAGCAATAATTTTTATTCTCAAGCCCAATAAAGAGTAGTTTTGACATTATATTAAATAATGTAGGCTTTCCTCTCTCTTTCTCCCTCTATTAAGTAACAAAATTGTAATATGTTAATGAAATTGACTATAACGATGACTATGAGAACACAAATTTGTAGAAATTAAAGCTCTTGAGTGATGCTCAGTTATAGACAAAACACCTGAAAGAATATTTCAGTACTATGCTAGAGAGTAAACTTTGACTTGCAGAGATCAAAACAATATGAGAAGAAATAATACAGAACAGCATGGTTTCCTCCCCTACTTGAGGCCAGCTTTAGCTTAATAGATGTCAGTGAACGTAAACCCGAAAGACGGGAAATAAATGGGGTGAAAAGCAAAGGTAATTCTAGAAATAAATGACACAGGAGTAATATACTGAAGCAAAAACAACTCCCTCCTCATTTTCCTTCAACACTCAAATGATAGTTATCTCAAAAAGAAGCTTGAAATGTGGGAAAAGAGAGACAGATACTGATATTATAAGAATTGGGGGCTGGAGAGATGGCTTAGTGGTTAAGCGCTTGTCTGTGAAGCCTAAGGACCTCGGTTCAAGGCTCGATTCCCCAGGACCCACATTAGCCAGATGCACAAGGGGGTGCATGCATCTGGAGTTCATTTGCAGTGGCTGGAAGCCCTGGCGCACCCATTCTCTCTCTCTCTCTCTCTCTCTCTCTCTCTCTCTCCCTCTTTCTCTATCTCACTCTCAAATAAATAAATAAAAATGAACAAAAAAATTCAAAAATATAAAAAAAAAAGAATTGGGTGTAAGTCAACTTGCTTCTATTTAGCAGGTTTAGGAAAGAAAGGCATACTTATTTCTTTAACAAATTCATTGATAGTTTTAATACATACCTAATTAATTTTTTTAGTAATATTATCTATTTCAATTAACAGATAAGCCCCATATCTTGCTTCTAACATACCATCTATCATCTATCTATCTATCATCTATCTATCTATCTATCTATCTATCTATCTATCTATCTATCTATCTATCTAATGTATATGTGCATTATATTTTATATCTATTGAATATAAACTCTGGTATGCTTAGTTATTTTCATCTATCACTATAGAATTAAGAATCTTAAATATTTCTTTAAAAATTACTTTGACAATTTTATCCATATATAATGTAATTTGATCAAATATGCCTCCGTTGCCCTCATATCCCTCTCCGACTCCCACTGTACCCCTTATTATCCTTCCATCACATGCTAGTGGATATATCCTTAAAGAGAATATACCTCCCTCTCACCCTGTAGCTATTAACTACCAATAACTCCTCAGGGAGAGGTGGGAACTCATAAGCCCTTTCCCCACCCATGACAGTATGGTGACTGGTATTATGGGTCTTTCACAGGTAACTGAAGCTTGCTGTAAGTTTATGAGTGCTACTCTCTAGCTCTTACTTTCTTTCTGCCCTCACTTCCACAATGTCCCCTGAGCCTTGAGGAAGAATGCAATAGCTGTCGCATATGGGGATGTGCACACAGCAGTCACTTATTTGCAGTACTTAGAGCACTTAGGAGATTCTGCCTTAACCACAGCCCACGAAAACAGCAAGCTTTTCCACGTAAGGTTGCAAGCAGCGCTAATCTCTGAGTATAACATGAATATTTAGAGGGTAGTTTAACAACACATCTGCTTTAAAACAACAGTAGTTTGCTCTCCCCAAGGACCTTTGACCTTTCATTTCAAAGGCTTTTGGCCTGGTTTACAGTATCAGAAATAAAGTCACTTTTGCGAAATAAGTCTCAAATCAAACCATAAAGCTGCTGGTTACCCTCGGGGTAGTTGTGCTGCTATAGTACCAATGATCACCTTTTGCCTGGCGGGTCAGTCGTGTACCACACACAGTCTACGGCTGGGTGAGGCCATTGGTGACTTTTCTCCCCCAGCAGATTCTACAGAACCTTCTGGCACTATGAGAGCTAGCTGGTAGGAGGATGTTTCTGGTCACTTTCAGCTACATTTCTCTATATCCTCTAACCAGAGCATATGGAGTCTTTAGCAACGGGGTCTTAATGTTCAGTCCTGGTGGGCAAACAAGAGCAATGCTAATAGCCTGGATTGGTTTTTTTTTGGGGGGGGGAACCTCTTTTCCAACAGTTATCTCTATTTCAAAAGACTGTATAATAATGTTATTTTATAAGTTGTTAAATCATAATTATTTTATAATTGATTCACAATTATTTCATATTTTAAAAATTTATCTATAAATTATTATATTTGTAATAATTATCATTGTATAATCTATTAAATTATTTTATAATTTTATTTTATTATAGTTATTATTTTATAATTTATTTAAAGTATTTTATAATTTATTGAGGCTTTATCTAAAGTACGACATTCATATTTGCTTTAGCACAAGGAGGAGGGAGATGAGAGTAGAATTAATATAATTTTTTACTTCTATATAATTATTTCTCATGTTTATGTGGAACTGATGGGGTTGGAGGTGGTTGGTTTACTTCTAGTCCCAATATTCATATAAATGGACAGTTGAAAACAAAACAAACAAAACTTTTGTTTTGGATTTTTGTTTTTCCAGGTAGAGTTTCATTCTAGTCTAAGCTGACATGGAATTAGCTCTGTATTCTCAGGGTGGCCTCGAACTCATGGCAATCCTCCTACCTCTGCCTCCTGAGTGCTGGGATTAAAGGCATGAGCAAAAATTTTAATTTAAATTTGGTCAGCAAAAAATTTCCCATTAGCCAACAAGTCAACAACTAAAAATAGCCAAATTTGAGAATGGGATTTCAACAATGTGTTGTCTGGTGTTTATTCCTAAACAATCTTCTAATTTTAACTAATATATATACTATTTCAAATATCCTTCCTTTTTAGAGTATTTGCTTTAAGTGTTAGGAAAAGTTTGTAGATATTCAAACTATGCGAAATATTGATGTTTTAAAATTTCATGCTGACACAAATGGACTCTGAATTATTTTGGCTAGAACACTTAGGTGAAGAAATTGCTTATCAACATTCCTGCCAAACTCTTCCCACACGTCCTCGTAGGCAGGGTTCTTACAGCTAAAAGAAGAAAATTCCAGCTTTTCATACCTCCAACTTTTCATTCTCACCCTTCTTTCTTGACTGGTTCCAATATGAAACATTACAACAGGGGGGTATTCTATGTTGGGATATGGTAACCATATTGAGAGAACAATAGTAGCCACAAGAATGACACTTTAAAAATGTTCCCCTCAATGTCCACAACATGCATGAAGTGTAGGGCTGCATCTGAAAGCCGGTGAAAGTAAGTTTTTTTTACACATAGAGTATTCTAACTGTTCTGGAATCTGCTTAGATATTAGAGAGCCCCCCCCCCCCGCCGCCACTCTCTGTGTGTGTATGGATGGATGGATGTGTATGATGCATGCATATGTGAACCATAGCACACATGTGTTTTCTCTTTCCTTTCTGCTTGAGACAGGGTCTCCCTTGTTATTTATTTATTTAATTTAAATTATGAGAGAGAGAAAAAATGGTCATGTCAGGGCCTCTTGCCACTGCAAACAAACTCCAGAAGCATGTACTACCTTGTGCATCTGTCTTTACATGAGTACTAGGGAATCAAACCCTGATCCTTAAGTTTTGCAGGCAAGCACCTTAACCACTCAGTGATTTCTCCAGTCATCCCTTGTTATCTTATATCCTCTCTCTTCAAATCCCATTTCTCTGACAGTCATCTTCAGTGAGGGTATTCACACTGTTGGTGACCATTATTTCCTAGCAGCTCAGATAGCACTATGAGGGTGTGGTGGCTTAAATAAGGTGTCCCCCATAAACTCATATCTTCTGAATGCTAGGTCCCTAGCTGATGGCAATTTGGAAATTAGAGCCTTCCAGATGACATGTGCTGTTGCAGAGGGGTAGGGGTTATAGCCAGCTTCCCCTTGCCAGTGTTTGGCACACTCTCCTGCTGCTGTTGTCCTTCTAATGTTGGCCAGGAGATGATGTCCAGCCTTTGCCTGTGTCATTCTTTCCCCTTGCCATCATGGACCTTCCCCTCCAGCCTGTAAGCCAAAAGAAACTTTTTCCTCCAACAAGCTGATTTGATTGGGTGCTTTGTGCCAGGAATGAGAAGGTAACTATAACAAAGAGCTAGCTAGCAGGGAGCTGGCTTCCTTCTAAGTTCTAGCATGATCTCTTGATGTACTGCTACAAACATCATTGAATAAAAAGTACAGAGTAGCTTGGCATTGTGGCCCACGCCTTTAATCCCAGCACTCGGGAGGCAGAGGTACGCGGATCACTGTGAGTTCGAGGCCACCCTGAGACTACATGGTCAGCCTGAGTAAGAGTTCGAGACCCTACCTCGAAAAACAAACAAACAAATGTGCAGAATAAGACTAGTGAGATGTGGGCACCCATGGTTTGGGGTAGGTTATTTGAATGTGTTTCAGAAAACAATAATCATCTAGATTCATTGAAAGGGATGATATTCTTAAACAATAATGAAGCAACTGTTGAATCTTTTTATAACTTGGCTATAGCCTTTTGCACTGACAAATAAAGACCAACGGCAGGAAATGGGAACAGAGGAGGGTTCATTAACTACAGCCTGGATAAATGATTCACCAGAGCCCGATGGAAAGGAAGCATTGAAAAGCTATTTCTGGGAGAGGCGGCATCCTACAATACCATTTTGAAGAGAAAAAGAACAGTAACATAATTAGGTTCTCTTCCTGTATTAAAAGATTCTTTTTCATTTTTCATTATTATAATTAGATATTAATTCTTTTCAAATAAGTACGAAGACTAAGGCAGTTTAAATATGAATATTGTATAATCTCAATTATGCATGTAATAATAATAAAAGTCCAAAATGTCATGATTTAAAAAATTTTTCTTTTGTTCATTTTAATTTACTTATTTAAGAGAGGGAGAGAAAAAGAGAAAAATGCAGATATATATATATATAGAAAGAATGGGAGTGCCAGGGCCTCCAACCACTGCAAACGAACTCCAGACGCGTGTACCCCCTTGTGCCTCTGGCTAACGTGGGTCCTGGGGAATCAAGCCTTGAACTAGGGTCCTTAGGCTTCACAGGCAAGCCCTTAACTGCTAACCCATCTCTCCAGTCCCTGTCATGATATTTTAACTTTAGAATGGTGTTTAATGCATAAAAATTCACAAGAACAGATGATTCCTGTAAATTTTATTTAGCCAAGATTAGTAGTGAAGTGTGTTTATATTTTTAAAAACACAAAGCAGGCATTCAAAAGATATTCTGGGGTGGGAGTTCAAAATACTGTTTTTAGGGAAAGATCAAAACAAAAATACTTTAAAGCTTTTCCCTGGAAAATAAACCCAAAAACTGAAAACCTAACAATTATACAAATGTGCAATAAGCACATTTAAAACGTATTGTTCTATTCCCTTTATTCATCACTTTCCAAGTACACACACTACTTGATAATCTTCCCAGAAAATAAAGGGATACAAAAGATATAAAATAGGTACTGGGGAGATTGCTCAATGGCTATAGGCACTTGTTTGCCAAGCATGCTGATTCAATTCTCTGTTACCAGTATAAACCCAGATGTAAAAAATAGTGCATACATCTGGAGTTCATTTACAGTAGCAAGAGACCCTGGAGCACCTATGTATTCTCTGTCTGTGTGTGCTCACAATAAATAAATAAAGATATTTTACCTGTGGGTGGTGGCACACTCCTTTAATCTCAGCACTCGGGAGGCAGAAGTAGAAGGATTACCATGAGTTTGAGAACACCCTGAGACTACATAGTAAATTCCAGATTAGCCTGGGCTAGAGCAAGACCTTACCTTGAAAAATGAATATGTATGTATTTAATATTTTATATATTTAAATATATAAAATGGTAAAGATTGAAATTAAAATCAATAAAATCATGAATAGTGAACTGATAGTATGCCCTTAAATCAAGGTGAATTATCTGAGCTATGAAATATTAAATGACTATCTAGGGAATTGAGTCCTAAAGGTGTTCCAAGATTTTTTGTTCCTTGAGTGTTTTTTTTTATGCTAATGAAAAGTAAATTGAAAATTTAAGTGGAAGAATGGCATAATCTCTTTTTGAACAGAGTTCTTCTACTGCTCCTTCTCAGCCAGCACTGGACTTGTAACTGCCTTTCTCCCTCACACAAAGGGAGCTCTGAAATTGTCAGTGGTAAGTACCAACTGAGGGGAGAGTTCAATCACATGGCCCATAACAAAACACTTTGAACATCTTCTCAGTTTCTTTCCCTGAGATGCCATTCACCTAGCTATGCCAAAATATTTTTTTGCCACTCTGTTCAATAACTTTCTTGTACAAAATTCCAAATGTGCTTGCATACCACACTAATCTAGGCAAAAACCAAGCAAAGTGGCACCAACCCAGATCCACAGACACCTGTCATCTCTCCAAGCCTGTGAGCTTGGAGGCTCCATTTACCCTGTTACCTAACACAAAATCCCAAACACACTGAAGGGAAGCAGTTGTTTCCCAAGCATCAGATACAAAGTAAAATGTTCTTCTCCCTTTCCCCTGCCCCATTCTATAACCAGCATTTCTTCCCTTTCTGTATTCATTTCACTTTCATGATTTGCCATAAGGTCACATACCACTCTATGTGTAACATTTTTTTTAATATGGAAAAGTATGTACCCACCAGCTGACTGACTACCCAAGAATCATTTTCACAGGTGCTGTGGAAAAATGAGGATCTAAATTTATAGGTCATAGATTCAGAAACTAGTTTGACTTGGAGTCAGTGTGTACACAGTTTGGAATTTTTATTATTATATAAATGTTTATTCAGCTGATGATCAGAAGATACTTCAGCAACAGCTGTTGGCAGTTGAAAAGCTTGTTTTGGAGAGAGCTGTGGGTTACCAGTGCAAATACTGTGCACAGTTCATAAGCGAAGGTGTAGTGTGATGCATGTGTAAAGAAAGGGTTCATGAATTTCAAATGTCTTCTTTTCTGTTTTTATAGCTGAATATTAAAAAAAATTCTCTGCTATTTTATTTTTTAAACATTTTTATTATTATGTATTAATTATATATAATAATAGATTTTGCTGGGGCAGAGAAAACTTTACTCTGAAGCCATGTGTTGTAGCAGGTGAGTAGTAATACAAGATAAGTCAATTCCCGACAGTGCGCTGTTAGTCAAGGAGGTCAATGAGGCTCCCTAAACAAAGCAGGCCATTGCCAAAGAACTGGTTCTTAACCAGAATGAGATGGTAAGATCCTGTTGCTGAAGATACTATGGCTGTGGTCACAAGACACTGAGACATCAAGCTGGGACTGAGATAGAAGCCACCTTCCTGCTGGATGGCTGCCATAGTTCTGGAAGGCGATGTGAGCTGCTTGGGGGAGAAAAGTCATCTACATCTGAACAAGCAGTGAATCCTGCAAGCTACAACATCACAACCATTCAGAGTCACAATCACCAGGATTCTCAGGATATGGATGGCAGGGGAGGAGGATAAGCAATAGATAAAGTGTTAGGCTATTAAAGTTTTCAGTTAAAAATGGGTTTCATTGTGACATTTTCATACATTCATACATGATGTACTTTTGTTCATATTCCCCAAACATTTTTTTGTCTCCTTTCCTTCCACCTCTCCATGATCCCTTTCCTCTTCCCATCTAGCTCCTCATGTCTTTGTGTGTGTGTGTGGGGGGGGTGGTGGGTGTGGTTTTTCGAGGTAGGGTCTCACTCTAGTCCAGCCTGACCTGGAATTCACTATGTAGTCTCAGGGTGGCCTCGAACTCATGGCATTCCTCCTACCTCTGCCTCCCTAGTGCTGGGAATAAATGTGTGCACCACCACGCCCTACTGCTCATGTCTTTTTATTTTAATTTTTTGTGACCCAATGAGCTTAACTAGGGTTTCTTCTATGAGCATGGATGGGGAGGTATTTATAGGAACATAGGCAACTTAGCAATGGCTACCCCACCGCATAAAATATCTTTTCCCTACCCCTAGCAACCATTAGCTGCCAGTCAACCTTCAGGGAGGGGTGAAGTGTTATGAACCTCTTATACACATTAATCACAGCTGCTGTTAGTTCCCGAATGCAAGGACCATGTCATGTGCAGGAATGAAAGTTCCACAGCATTCCCCTTTTCTTTAGCTCATCCATTCTCTCTGCATCCACTTCCATGATGTTCCCTGAACCTTGGGGGAGGGAGAAATGACATAGATGTCCCATATAGGGTTGAGTACTCAGTAGTCATTTATTCTTATGACTCTGACCAGTTATAAGACTCTACAGTAACTACCAACCACTATAAAAAAGATGCATCTCTGACTAAAGCGGACAGAAGCACTAATACATGGACATGAGTAGAAATATTTAGAAGCCATCATGACAGGTACTTCATGTCCATTTAGCAAAACAATAGCAGTAGTTTCCCCAATAGGGCCTATGGCTTCCTCAAACCTGGGCTTTTACAGTTTTAGGTTTAAATTCCCTCCTATGGGTGGATATCAAATCTTATCAGAGAGTGGTTGGTTACCATAATCATAGTCATGCCAATATCTTGCCTGATAGTGTCCACAATAGCTGAGTAAGACAAGTGATTAGTATTCTCTCCACTCTCTGTAGTACTTCCATCACTGTGAAAGCTAACCAGCAGGGAGGACACAGAATACCATTTGTGTTTAGGTGACAAACAACAAAGATATAGCAAAAATAAAAATGACATCAAATCACTTCAAATGTAAAATGGAGTTCAACTAAAATTAGTAGACATCTTACAATGTGAGCTTAGTTAATTGCTATGAAAACCAGTAAATTGATGAAATAATGTTATACTTACCAGTTATTATAAATGAATTAGTTTTGTGACAGAAATATTTGACCTTTAGTTAACACAATTATTCTTGGAAGAATATATTCTTGCCCTACTTTATTGTGATACTTGGTCTTTTAAGACAATACTGTCAGGGATCATTTCTATAGTCTGATACTTGAATGAAAGCAATTCCTACTAGTTTATAAGCACAGAGGACAAGAACTCACTTGCCAAGTACATCACAGAGCAGAGCCTTACATATAGCAGGCACAATAAAAATGTTTCTGAATCAACAATTATGTAGGCTATTTGTAGATGTGGCCTTCCCTGATCTGAAGGACCTTATAAATGTGCAATAATGAATAGCTGTGATTCACTGAATTCCTTCTTTAAGTCCGAAAGTGCACATAATTTACACATAATGTTCACATTTCATTTAGTCTAAGGTGTATAATTGTTACCTATTTATAAAGAGAAAACTGAGCTAAAGAGTTCAGACTAAACTCTATCCAGTGCAGCCTGATTTTAATGCCTTATCCCCTTCCTTCATCCCTCCCCTCCTCCCTTCCTCCCTTCCTTCCTTCCTTTCTTCCTTCTTTCCTTCCTTTCTTTCTTTCCTTCTTTATTTCTTTCTCTCTTTCTTTCTTTCTAGCAGGGTATTACTCTAGCACAGGCTGACCTAGAACTCACTCTGTAGTCTGGTCTAGCCTCAAACTCATGATAATCCTTCTAACTCAGCCATGTGTCATTACTCCCAGCTAGGCCTCAACTTTTTATTGAGCTTCTAGTGAACTCATTATGAGCATTGTGAACATAGAACTAGGTTAAGTACAATGGATTAGAAGCAATATGTGCTTATTATTAAAGACACTGTTAAATTTAAAGAACTATGTTGGAGGTAGTGGAAGACCAATTTGTAAGATTATTGGTATAGAAAAGAATTGCTATAATTTTTTAAAATTTTTATTTATTTATTTGTGAGAGGCAGATAGAGAAAGAGACAATTAGAGAGAAAGAGAATGGGCGCACCAGGGCCTCCAGCCACTACTTAAGAACTCCAGACACGTGCACCCCCTTATGCATCTGGCTAACATGGATCCTGGGGAATTGGGCCTTGAACCAGGGTCTTTAAGCTTCACAGGCAAGCGCTTAACCACTAAGCCATCTCTCCAGCCCAGAATTTCCATAAATTTCAGAGGGGAAAGAATTACAGTGTCTTACAGAACTTTGAAAAGTGCATCATGCAAAGGAACCTAAGACTGGATATCAAAATGTGATTAAAATTTGAATGGGAAGAAAGTGAGGGAAGAGATGTAAACTAAGTGTAGAAGCAAGGACACAGACCATACTTAGAAAACACCAGAGAGTCCACCATGGTTAGGCAACCTAGGGGACAGCATTCTCCTAGGAAAATTCTTGGTTCATAAATGCTAATATGTTGAATTAAAACATCTGAAATTTGCCTGAAAACTACAAGTTGTTCTAATAGTATCTTAATTAAATTTTTTAAATTTTCTATTTTAAAATCTTTTCGCACCTTGAATACTTTAGTTATCTTCTCACCATTCTTATTTCCATAAAGATATGCAGTATGTTGTGGTCACTTTCTGTATAATTTGGCACGCAATATATCAAAGTCAAAGTTGAGTCCATATCTCAGTAGTAGATGTGCCTCAGGAATCTTGGTCCAGGCCCTGAACATTTGAGTCAGCAGTGCACAGGTTCACAGCTCGTGGCTCACACTCATGTGCTCCAGCAAATGCTCTTCAGTGGAGGGCTTCATGAGGAAGTTCTAGAACTCCTGGGCTCCTAAAGGGCATCCCATAGTCTGCTACAGGGCAGAGGAGGGCTAAATCCTGCAGCACAGACCCTTTCCTCTCCTTCTTCACTACTGTGACATCGCATCTCGATGGTTATTCCACTCAACTTCCAACCACATTTTCACTGGAAAAATTAATTCTGCTGATAAAGTACAATTGGTGGAAATGTTTGCTTCCTGACAAGCACAACATTGGACCACCACTGCACGTTGCACAACCAAGCACACACTCCACAGGGACTGGCAGCCCATGTTCTGGCTTAATGCTTATGCTTTCTTATCTGCCTTCCTTATAGCTTTGGGGTTTTGATCACTGGTGAATTTCTAAACTATGGTGCATTCAAGTCTGATTTTTCCATTGTGATTTGTTCCTAAACTCTCCTTGGAGAAAATCCTTTCACTGGCAGGAGAAATGTCACCCATAAGTTCCATGAATTTGTGTGGCATCTTTTGTTCCCTGCCCTCTAAATTTAACTTCAATCTGTGTGAAAAACATTTAGAATACAATGTGAGGGCAACCATTTCACCTGTGTTGTTTGTTGAATAATTCATTTTAATCTTCATTCATGTGAGTAATTTGCTAACAAAGGCGTTTTCTTTTTTTAAATGCGGTATCCATTGAGTTTTATCAACCACTTTCTCATTGTTTATTTTGCTCACAGTGGTATCTGTCATACCTGTCCATAAATCTGTTTTGTAGAAAATAGCTTGCTGTTCCATTTTGTCTTTTCTTCAAATGAGTTTACTAATCAAATTGAAGTCTCTCAACTCTTATCTCTATCTCTGTCAGAGACTCAAGGTTGTGTTTTAGAAAAACAAGGAACTGCTTTGACACTTATGTGGAGGTTAGATCAGTGTGAGGAAAGTGGAGGAACAGTTATCTAGGTGTAGGATATGGGAACCTCCTTTTTAGGCAAGATTTTCAGGGTTTAAAAGTGCTAGTGGGGAGCTACAGGTATAAGTTGAGGATATTTCACACTCTAGACATAGAACAATAGCTGCTAAACAAAAGAGGTCCCAGTAACTCTATTCTCTCTCTCACTAAAAGAAAGAAAGAAATAAACAGGCAGGTATAATCTAGTTCAATTGCAGGTTTGAGAGTGGTTGTTTCAGATATTTATTTCTTTTGAGGTTGAAATTGAAAGCTTGGCCAAAAGAAGTGCCACTGTGATAATGGAAATATCAAATTGTCGATATGTCAGATATAATGAACTGTTAGGATTTCCAATCGTAAGTATCTACAAAATAGGTAATAATTTCACTTAGGTGAGAGAAGGCTGTAAGCAACAGAAGAACAGGGCTGGAGGAGGGGTTATTGGAGTGAAGTTGCAAACAGAGTTTGCCCTCACTGGTAACAGGGGCATGGGAGCAATGATGCATCCAGCTTTTCTTCTTACCAGCTAAGTCCTCTAAGCTTGTTTCATTCCATACTCACAGATGGGTGGTGGAAGCAGTGGCTGCTTGCGCAATGAAGAACCTGTTGGCTAGGATCATTTCTCCAATGGTGAGAGGAAAGAATGGAAAACAGAAGACAAAGGAGAGAGTCCTGAGACACACCCCCTAGAAAGGGTGGTAGAACATAGAGAAAGTGCCATAGGAATTGGAGAATGTGAATTTGGAAAACAGTAGTCTAGACTTACTAGTCCCCTCATCTCAGTTCCCTCCCAAACTGGGCTGTCTCAGAGCACAGGACTCCTTTAAATGTCATCCCTGGACAAAGTCCTGAGATGCTCTGGCTGAAATGGGAGCCACAAGCTGGGGGAGAGCAGGACCCAGGGCATTTATCTCCTCCCCTATCCCCCACAAGAAGAGCTCAGGATGGAGCACCAGGCAGTAGAGTGTAGTCAATGGAATCTCACTTTCTCTATAGAATAGCAAGCTGAACGGTAGTATACAAAACAGCCAGGAGGGAAGCTGATCTTGGGTGTGTTAGAGTCTGAGCTAGAGGGCTTGACAAAGCTGAGTTTGAAAGTCACAGCTTTGTGTCTGCTTTAAGTGCTTCAGGTGCTGAAACCACTTCACTGCACTTTACCACCAGTGAAAAAATGAGTTTGACTTAGTGCATTTATATCTTGCAAATGATAAAACATCATGGATAGTCATGCTATTTAATTAAAGTATTCATTATTCCAGTACTTTAGACAGTTGATTATAAAGGCCATGGAGAGAAATACAAGGCAAGAGCAAGTATTATAGAGGCACGTAGGAAGATTGTGGGAGTTTATCTTTTATGGCTCATTATATCTTTCTTTTCCACTTATCTACTACTTTGAGAAGAAATTCAAAATTTGACTAATGTATATTTTAAATATCTGCCAACATAATTTCTATTTCTATTTTGACGACTAGCTTTGATTGTTCCTTTGCTTCTGCATGGCTGCTCGTATTCTGAATTCTACTTCAGAAACACTTCTCCCATGGCTGAAAAAGATAACAATACAACCAACAATTTCCCTTTTAAGATTGATTCTGGCTTTTATGTTCTGGTCTCTTGAGGGCTGAAATTAGATTGCAAATTACTTTAATGAAGGGTGTGCAATCCTGCTAGGCAATAGCAACTTTCTGCAATTTTCTGAGACATAAGGATCATGTTGTATAATTGACATAGAAGGTCATATATTTTCTTGGCAAAATGAATACATTTAAAACTTGTGACACTGTGAAGTAGTTTTCCTAAGTATCAAGTTGTGCTTCTCAAATATTTGTGTGGATATCAGCCATGAAGGCCACCAATTAAAAGACAAATCCCCTGCCTGCCCCATCTGACATTTTGATTTTAGTAGGTATGGCATAGGGGCCAGGGTTCAGCCTTTAAAGAACTCCTCCAGGCGCCTCTTCTACATTTGTCCTCAGATCACCCTAAGAAATGCTGCAGTTGGAATGAATGAGGTTTGTGCCAAGGAAATTTTTTGAGGGGAACACTTGTTAGGTGTCAGGCAAATAGCTAAACTAAGGAAAATTTCCAGAACCCTTGCATTTTACACAGATGTAATGATCAACAATGTCAGATGGTGAGTGGGTGTAGTAGACTCACTTAAGTGGGGAATGAGGAAGTAAATAATTAGCAACAATATGATCCTACCATAGTTATTCAAGCTATACTATTGGAAAGTTTTGGTTATGCCTCCATGCTACAGTGTCCTCTGATGGTATCTTAACCAGCTCTCAGAAGACATGCTGACTCTTCTTTGAGTTTCATACTTTGGTTTATAATAAACAACAAGTTCTGAAACCCCACATGTTCAGAGGTATGTGTGTGTGTGAGAGAGATATATGGCAAACATGAAATATATATCATGTTTACCAAGCACAATACCAAGTAACCATGCTCCCTATTTTAATCACAGAAACTTCTTTTCATCATCAGCTGTTCCTTCAACAAATCACCACATGTTGAAATTTCCCTTCCAAGTATACTGAAAAAAATATAGCAAAGTTGTTTGAGTTTGAAACACCTTTTAAAATTATAAGAGCTTCTCTTGTAATGCTCAAACATAGACTTGCTTATGGAAAAGATTTTTAGACAGAAAACTGTAAAGAAAACATTATTGCTGCATTGGCCTCCATATAACTAGGAAAGTAGAAAGGCTTCCCTTTTCTTTCATTGATCTTAAATTGCCCATGACCCTAACCACTAGTTGTGATCAGTGAGTATTGCTGAAAAACACTGTCAAAAACTACAGTGCTGGTATCAGTATTTCTTAATGAAAAAACCAGAATAATTAGTGTGTCACTTTCTTCTGTTTCTGTTATTTCATCTTCCTTTGTTTGCTAAGTCAATCAATACATTTTGTTTCAGCTACTATATACTACATCCAGTACATTTTGTTTTATACCTCTATGTGCTAGAAGTATGCATGGAGACAAGAGTAGATAGAGTGACTTTGTTCTATTCTTTGGATATGATCCTTGAATTAATGGATGCATACAAAGTGATATCCAAATGTAAATTACGATTATATGTAGTGGTGATATTGGTTTTCCACTCATCTGTGGTAAACTGGATCCAAGTCCATTCTGAAACAAGTTCCCAGAATGCTTTAAGCAAAAGTCATTAACTTAAGTCATCAATAATACAAAAGTTCCATCCAATGTTTCTTTTCCCTAAGAATGTGTAGATGAATGTGAGAGTATGGGAACAGGCTTTTAATTCTATCACCAGAAATTGTAGCAATTGTCCAATCCATAACAGTCTGAAAATGCTAAAAGCAAAAACATGGTGTTCTATTTCAGATTGTAATTTTAAACAAGAACTGGTAGGACCTGAAGTACGAACTGGAATTAAAAAAATTTTTTTTAATTTATTTATGGAGAAGAATAGAAAGGGGGGAAACTTCTTTTCATTTCAAATGAAATCTAGATGCACCCATCCACTTTGTGTATCTGGCTTTATATTGAGCCATGAAATCTAATCCTAGGGCAGTAGACTTTGCAAGCAAGCAACTTTAATGGCTCAGCCATCGTCCAGCCCCAGGTACTGGGATTGTTGAGGTTATGGTTTCAGGATGAGTTTGGTTGCCAGGAAATATTGAGCTCAAAGCCAACAAGAGAATGATGAGTACAGACCATATCAAGAATCATTCATCAAAAGTCAGCAGAGTCCAAATTAATTTCCTTGTGAGATAAAAGTTTAAGAAACCAGAAAGAGGATTGGAGGGATGGATTAGTGGTTAAGGCATTTGCCTGCAAAGCAAAAGGACCCAGGTTCAATTCCTCAGCGTCCATGTTAGCCAGATGCACAAGGGGGCACATGCTTCTGGAGTTTGTCAGCAGTGGCTGGAGGCCCTGCCATGCCCATTCACTCTCTCCCTCTTTCTCTGTCAAATAAATGTTTAAAAAATCAGAAAGACATTCTGCATTTAAACATATAAAGGATGTGTCATAAATTATACCATCATTTCCCAATTTTCTCCATGCTTCCTATAAGAAGTTGTAATGCTGTGAATAGGCAGGTGTCTTATAGAAGTGATTTTCCTAAAGGGCGGATAGACTTCATCCCCATTTATATCAAGTTTTCCTAGTGACTTGCTGTGGTCAGGGGAACAGAGATGCCTGAGCAGAGGCTTGAGAGTGATCATGTAGTTTTGCCAAAGCTTGCTTTCCTATCTGCTTCTAGGTTGATATGTACCAACGAGAAACTGTGTTCAGCCTGGTATCTGGGAGAAGATTCTGAAAAAAAAAAAGTCCTTATCCCATAAAAAAGATTTGGTTGGTATAAGCAGGAAGATTTAAGAGGTGTTTGCTACTAGAGAAAAGCCCAGTGGAACTTGATTGATACAAAATGGTAAGTTGACCAGCCAGCTTGCTAGGGGAAAATTAAAAGTGAGGAAAGGTAGCAAAACCCAAACAACCCATTCCAGCAGTGTATCTGCCTTGGCCTGAGTGAAGAAGTTGGTGACCAGTGAGCAGCCAATTCAGGCATCTCACCTGTAGGCCAAACTGTCTCTGTCTTTCACCTCTGGATTTGTACAGGTGAACATCTGGAGCTCAGAACATGTTGAACCATCTGTATGACAGTCATCAAAGGGCTGTTATATGAGAGTGGATTTGGATTCCATGAGTCCCTGTGTAGAGGAAATAGATGTATTAAAGGCCAATATGAATAGCATTGGCAGGCTTCAGAGGCCACCTTCTTAGTATAGCCTGGGGATAGTTCACTCTTGTGAAAGTCATGAGACCTCAGGTTGTTGGAAACAAGTAGTACTTTGATATGTATCAAGAAAGAGACAGACAGTAAATAATTTAGGTTTTCTGAATTGCTCCATTTCTTTCACAACCACTCAACTACATTCCATTGAACTACATAGCAGTCACAGGTGATATGACATGAATTGTGTTGTCTTTATTCCAAGAACACTTAAAAAAATAAAACAAGGAGGGATGGATTTGGCCTGCAGGTCGTATCTTGTTGACCCTTGATCTAGAAAATAAATTGGAAATTCTTCCACCTATTCCATATTCAGGAATTTGATACCAAGGAAGTTGTATAGGTGTACACACTTCAGCCTTCACATGACCATTCTTATTCAAAGAGCCATCATGACTGTGAGGGGAATTGCCTTGAGAACTATTTAGAAAGATCAATGGCAAATGCTGTATCACTGAACCTAATAAAGGGTCGTTGGCATAGCTGATCCACAGACATGGAGTTTAAGGACTGTAGAAGTGTCCTATGAGAGGGTGAAGCAAACAGGGCAACTGCAAGTGCAGACTGAGTGCACAGAAAGGCAGTAGCTGAGGAATAAATGTCGCCAGGAAGTCATTACCCGGCTGTGCTTCACAGTGCAATGGGGACACCGATTCTGCATTGGGCTCCTCAGAGGGAACATGGGCTGTGAGTACCTAGCAGGAGAGTCACTGTACACTGATTTAGGAAAGGAACACAAAAACAGGGAGGGGTTTTTGTTGTTGTTTTTCCTTTCTTAGGGAAAAAAAAAACATTAAATATTTTAGGTAATTATTGTTATTTACTGAACTTTAAATCAATTTTAATATTTGGTTTCCTTTCCTCAAAGTCTAAAACATTCAAATGTAAGTTTCCTATAGAGCTTTGATTATGAGGTTTGTTGTAATGATATACAGAACTTTCTCCTTGGCCTCTACATAGAAAAGCCATTCTGATTCCTGGTGGGTGTGATATCCTGCCTATAATGCCAGCATGAAAGGCCAGAGATGCCCAAGCAAGCTGGCCAAAAACTAGCAGAATCAGAGAGTTTAAATGAGAGACTGATCGAGAGGGGGAGGGGATATGATGACAAGAGGAGTTTCAAAGGGGAAAGTGGGGGGAGGGAGGGAATTATCATGGGATATTGTTTACAATACGGAAGTTGTCAATAAAAAATAAAGAAATGAGAGACACTGTCTCAATAAGTAAAGAGGAGAGTGTGATAGAGAAAGACACCCAACATCAACCTCCGGTGTCCACATGGACATGCATATGCACACATGACCACATATACACATGCACACCCCACCACACACATACATATACCAAAAAGAATGCCAGTCTCTTGAATAAGGTAGTTGTCTTACGTTACTGCTATGAGATGAATGATGAACTAAGAAGTATTCAGATTGTGAAAAACAAATGCATAGGCTATAGAAATTTTGTTAATTCTGAGGTATGGCTCATTAATAATCACTTTTACTAAAAGTGGCACCTGGCAATGGAATGCAGGTAGGGGTGGGCCCTCCTTATTGTATGTGGTGGCAGCTCTGGGACAAAATGTGAACCACTGCTGAATTTCAGGTTCAAAAATCCCATAGCAACAGGATATACACCACTCACTTATTTGGCAGATTTTATGATCCCCCAGGGACCAAAACCATCATATTTAATTCAAGCAATTCTATTCATATGAGTACACATAAATAAATAAAGCAGGACATATTTTCCCAATTCATGTTGTAATAAAAAATTGTTTTAATGGAAATGCAATACCTCACAGGGATAGAGGTTATTTTCTAAGGGCATTTTTAATTAGAACTTTAGTGTATAAACATTGCAAATTGGTCATATTCCCATCAGGTTATACTTTTATGTTCCCTCTTCTCCTCCCTTATTCCACACAGGGCCCGCTTCAGTGGAATTATTGGTCTTCACCGTGGAGTCATGAGTGCACCAGTCTTTGTGAGTGGAACAATGCCTCAGAATACACCTTCCGTCCTGTAGCTCTTTATATTCTTCCCAACACTTCTTCTACAATGTTCCCTTAGCCTTGGAAGGTATCATAGGTGCCCATCAGTGTTTAGCTCTCAGCAGCCTCCATCTTTCTGCTTCAGTGAGTTTTGAATCTCCTCAGCATCCACTGTCATTTCCCTGGAGTGAACTAGCAGTGAGAACAGCATTACATATAATCTGCCACTTCCTCTGTAATGTTTCCTGGGCCCAGAAAGGTGTGATAGAAATGACTTGTCTCATGCTAGGAAGGCAGCTTTCCTTTCCTGTTGTACTTACTGGTCTTGGGTCCCCCAGTATTTGTTGCCATCTATAAAAAAGCCAAGAATAAGAACAGCATGGATCAATGGGGATAAACATACATGTAGAAAGCTTTTTGATGGGCATAACCTCTCCTTTTAGCCAAAGAACAGTGGAAGCTTCCCTCTGGGGTCTGTGAACTAAGCCATGGGCTTCTGTCTTCATTTTTAGTACCAGGTATGAGCTCTTTCCCACTGCACAGACCTCTTGTATAATCAGGGAGCAGTTGATTCTTCCCACAGTCTGTGTGCCACTATTTCCCTGGTGTGTACGTCTTGCCTGGCTAATTGATTTTGTTGCTTGCAGGATCCACTGCTTGTTGGCACTGTTGGTGATTATTATCTCCCAGCAGTTCACATGGTACTTTCCAGTTCTATGATGTTCTAGCCAGCAGGGAGCTGGTTTCCATCTCAGTTCTAGCATGATCTCTCAATATTCCATGACCACAGCCTGTGGTGTCTTTAGCAATAGGGTCTTACTCAGCTCTGGTGGGTAGCCAAGTGCTTGACAATGGCCTGCATTGTTTTGAGGGCTTCATAGGTCTCCCTGATCAACATCTCACTGTAGGGGTAACCCAATTCTGGCACTGGAAATTATCAGCAAAAGCCTATGGCTTTAGAGTAAAGCTTCTGTCTAAACTAACCCCCACTCTTATTCAGTTATATCTTTTAATTAGATAACCAAGAGGAAGGATTCTATGGTACTGATTCATGCATCATTGGTTTTGTGTATCTTCCTCCTCCTCTCCATTCCTTAGACCAGCCCTTCCAGACCCTTTGACTCTGTATTCTTTACTTCCACTTGCCTGTCAAGTATGCCCTCCTCTCCTCTCTCCCTGCTTCTCTTCTCTCCAGGCATCATTGTAGCTTTGTTACTAGTACTGCTGATGCTTACCACAAATTATAAAGAAATTATATTATTCCACATTATGATCCACATCTGAGAGAGATGTGATATTTGTCTTTCTGAGTCTGTGTAATCTCTCTTAGTATGATTTTTTTTCCAGTTCCACCCATTTTCCTGCCAATTTTATAATTCCTTACTGCTGAGTAGAATTCCATTGTGTACATATACCACATCTTCATTATTCATTCATCAGTTGATGGGCATCTTGGCTGATTCCTTTTACTAGCTATTATGAATAAAACAGCAACAAACATAGCTGAGTAAGTATCTCAGTAGTAGAGTCTTTAGGATATATGCTCAGGAACAGTATAGTTGGATCAAATAGTAGATCTGTTTTTATATTTGAGGAACCTCCATGCTGATTTCCAAAATGTATATGTAGGTACAACCCCCATACCCTGGCCAGCATTTGTTGTCATTTCATTAATTAATTAATTTATTTTTATTGTTTTATTTGGAGGTAGGGTGTCACTCTAGCCCAGGCTGACCTAGAATTCACTATATAGTCTCAGGATGGCCTTGAACTCACAGCAAACCTTGTACCTCTGCCTCCCAAATGCTGGGATTAAAGGCATGTGCCACCATGCCTGACCCATTTCATTTTTTGATGATAGCCATTCTGACCAGAGTAAGATGGAGTCTCAAAGTAACTTAATTTATAATTTCCTATTGTCTAAAGGTGTTGAATATAGTTTTACTTGTTCAAATGCTCAGTGGTTAAGGCACTCGCCTGCAAAGCCTAAGGACCCATGTTAAACTCTCCAGATCCCACATAAGCCAGAGGCACAAAGGTGAGGCAAGCACAAGGTCACACATGGCCACTAAGTGGTGCAAGCAACTGGAGCTCTATTACAGTGGCTGAGGCCCTGGCACGCCTCTCTCTCTCTTTCTCTCTCTCTTTCTCTCTCTCTCAAAAAAAAAAAAAAAAGAATTATTTATTTGAGAGACATAGGAAGAAGGGGGATGTGGTGGTTTGAATAGATGGCCCCCAATATATTCAGTTGTTTGTTTGTAGTTTGCATCTGTAGCCACCTGCTGGAGGCAATGTCACTGGGTGATCTTAAGGTGTGGTGGTGGGTTTCAGATTTCAATCTAAAGATATGCAAAGTATGCCTAGCTGGAGTTCCTGAAGTGTGCTGTGGCTTTTGATCTTTAGGCTTGTACTTTTTTCTCTCCACTTGGACCTGTGAAGGCAGGCCAGCTTCTTCTGCCATTATGGAACTTCCCCTGGATCTGTAAGCTTCAATAAATCCCTTCTTCTATAACTGTGCCTGGTCTGGAAGTTCATCTCAGTGAACCTAAATCTGTCTGATACAGGGGATATAGTTGCAGTAGGGCCTCCTGCAAACAAATTGAAAACTCATTTGACACTCTGTACATGGATTTATGCAGGTACTGGGGAATTAAACCTGGACCAGCAGGCTTTGCAAGCAAGTGCCATTAACCTCTGGTCCTTTCTTGAGTCTTTGAACATCTTTTAAGATGTTTCCTGGCCATTTGTGTTTCTTCTTTTGAGAAGTCTGTGTTCTGTTCAGTTCCAAAATTGAAGATATCAAAAAAATTTGAGTTATTAACATAAATGGTCTCTATGTCAAGAAAGGAAAAATATTTATTCCCAATGCATCTATGAGAAAGTCAGTTATGTGGAAAGGCCCAGAAAAACGAAGCATCAGATAGGTGGATCTTCCATTTGGTTTTGCTACTCAATGTGGCCTTCCTTAGGTCAGCTGTCTTCTCTGAGCTTCATGGCCCTCCTTTGTAAGGTAGGAAGAAAACTATCCACCATACTGAGTAGTCATAAGAATAGAACCAAACCATGTGCTAACTTGACAGTATAGAGATTGAGCCTGTCCATTTCAGTCCCTTAACATGACTAATATTATGCCTGAACTATGAACAGGAATGATTTTTCATTTGCTTTGGGAATTTAGAGATTTTATATCCCTTTCAGCAGTATTTTTCTCTAACAGTACATTTGTTTCTAGTAGATGAGAAAAGTCATATTCATTAAAATATTTTACTGCTACCTCAAGTCCTAATATTGAATGGAAATTAGCTATGCCTTACACTAAACATTTAACCAAATTAGATTTTTTTTGTTTTCGTGCAAATTTAAAGGTTAGTCTTTAGAATTACTTTGCTTTCATGAATATGAGAACAAAAATCAATTTACTACCTCAGTTCTGCAGCCTAGGTGAAATGAAATAGATACTTTTTTTGTTTTTTAAACTGTAACCACTTTTTATATTAACATTATGTATGCATTGTAATACCAGCAAAATCTAAAAATCATCATTTGCATTTTGATGCGAATTCTTTAAGACATCTTTTTATCTACATGGTTATATAAATAATAGCTTTTGAACCCTCTAAAGTAAATGAGGCCATTTCAGAATTAAATATATAATGAAACTGTTTTTCTCTAGCTAAAAAGTTCAAGCAACTGGTAATGAGGTATAGAAGTTGACTAGAGGCTAATATCACCTGAGGGTAATTGTGATTTCTCACATTCCCAAGCCTTCAGGCTTGTGAAATTAGGTGGGTGGTAGATCAAACTCTGCAGATACCTGTCTGCGATGAAATTCACTGCTAGATACTACAAGAACTCTGAGGCTCCAGCAGACTGTTTGTCATCTGCAAGCTCATCCTTCAGCAGGGTGTTTAATACTCAGCAGATCTTGAAAGCACAAAGGCAGGACTACCTCTACAGATTATGATGCTGTGGCTTTTTCCTCACTCTCAACACACTTTGGAGGTAACTCCTAGTTAAACTTTATGCCTAAGGGCCACTAGAGCATGGAACAATATGCAAGGCCTACAGATTACAAAGCTAAGTGTGGTGAGCAAGATCCCTTGGTACTCAAAGAACGGAAGCTGCTAAAATGATGATGTGTCTGGTGAACATATGACACTTGTCCAGTAAAATCCAATACCAGCATGAATCAGAAAAGATGAGTCTATAATTTCAACTGACATAACAACCCCCAACATCCACCTGTCAGATTCCCATTTTAGAGGACCCAGAAGAAGCCACCCCAATAATTTCTTTTTCTTTCTTCACTATACTTTAAGTAGCATCTTGACTATATCTTATTTTAAAAGGACTATTATGTTTTTTTCCTCTTTTTATATTTATCTAATTTTTGATTTATTTTTATTAGATATGGACATATTTAGTATGTAAACAACACATGTTGGTACCATCCTTTTCCTCCTCCCTGCCCTTTTTCTGAAGATGCCTTCCTCATTGGGGATGCAAGTCAACCCCATGGGGATTGTGGGTCATACAATATGGGGGCAGCAGCCAGCTATGGGGGAGAAGCAATGTCTCTGTGTTATCTTATTTTTTTAATATATTTTTTTCCCGGTGGGCAATGTTTTGTTTTAAATCTCTGCTCTTTCTTCTATCTCTTTATAACATTTTTTCCTAATTTTCCTTTTCCTGTTCTTTTATTTAAGCTTGCCTTTTCTCTCTATTTTCCATTACTCCTTGGTTTGTCTCGTTTATTTTACTATTTCTCCATTCACCTGAAATAATTGTCAACTTCATAGCACACACTATAATATCTGTTCTCTCATGCCAAGAGATTGATAATATTTTAGTATTTACATTCTTGGGCTACTTCTTCCCTGGAACTTGCTTTTCAGGTCTCTAGCTAAACCTTTTACTCTTTGACTTGACCTTTTAAATATGCATTCACTGGATACTAACATGGCTAGATGCCAGGTGAATAGCAATCAGGTAACAGAGCTAGCTTCTGTCCTCAGGGAGTTTACCGTCTTAGAGAGGATCCACCTTCTCTCACTACTGTATGTCCCCTAAACATTGATGGTTACAGTTAACGCAAACATACATCTACAACTGTCATACAATGCTAAATACCATGGAGATATAAGTACATGGAAGCAGCAAGGACACACAAATACTGAGGGGTGTATCTTCTGAACTGGGGACATCAAAGGACAACCTAATAATGAGGTGACATTTGAAATTCATCTGCAATAGGTAGACATATTGTAAGTAGATTGGTAAAAGAACATCATTGTCCCTCTCATGAGTGATGATGAAAAAACTAAAGTGAGAACATGGGTTCTGGTTCTACTTCTCCATCTTTACACACATTGGTCTAGTTTTGTCCTATATAAATAAGACACGTAGTACTGCCCTTACATTTCAGCAGAGCTGTGAGCTCAACATAAGGGCTTAAACTGTGTGGTGGTTTGATTCAGGTGTCCCCCATAAACTTAGGTGTTCTGAATGCTAGGTTCCCAGCTGATGGATATTTGGGAATTAATGCCTCCTGGAGGGAGTGTATTGTTGGGGGCGGGCTTAAGGGCTTTATAGCCAGTTTCCCCATGCCAGTGTTTGGCACACCCTCCTGTTGCTGTGTTCCACCTTAAGTTGGCCAGGGGGTGATGTCCACCCTCTGTTCATGCCATCGTTTTTCCCTGCCATCGTGGAGCTTCCCCTCGAGCCTGTAAGCCAAATAAACCTCTTTTTCCCAGAAGCTGCTCTTGGTTGGGTGATTTCTACCAGCAATGCGAACCGGACTGCAACAAACTGAAATATCTTTTATTTTATGGTTTATAGGTAATACTTTTATATCCCCTCTGCCCCACTCTCATTCCATTGAGAGCCGTATGCAGTGGGGTTATTGGTATCCACTTCAAGAGGTCTTGAAGGCTTCTGTCAGACTATGTGGGACTGGACTGTGTCTCGGGATATTCCTACGCACTCTATAACTATTACAATCTTTCCACCCCCACTTCTGCAATGTTCCATGAGACTTGGCAGGCTTGTTAGATTTAGTATTTGAGCTCTATGCAGCCTTTGGATTTCTGCTTTGATGAATCTTCAGTGACCATAGAATCTGTCAACATCTCCACAGAACTGGTTGTTTGGCTAAAAGCGAGAGCAGTACTTATAATAAGTGAAATATCTTTAAATTACGCAAAGGTTTGTTACTGTAAGAAACTAGATGTTAGTGGTAGCATTTTAGGAATTAAGGTAGTCATTCACAATGTTTAATTCTACCCCAATTGAAAAATAATATAGACAATAAAATATGCTATGATAAAATGACTTAATATAAGTGTAACTATTACCAAGTACTTTTTCAAAGAGAATGTTTGGAACAGTTTTTATTTATTGGTATAAATTATACTGCTAAGAATATAGCCTCATCAATGTATCTAGTACAGAAATAGATATTTAACATGTATTATTTCATTAATTCTTGTCCAAACTCAATAACTAGACCAGTCTACCCTTTTTATAGATAAGTGTATTAAGCCTTAGGAAAATGATAGGACTTTCTTAACTATATGCAACTGGTAAGTAACAAAATGAGAATTTAAAAACAAAGTTCAGTGACCTTGGTATGACTCAGAAGGCACCATGGTGCTAAGAAGAAGTGATAGAGGAGTGCTCAACACTGAAATATCTCTAGCACACCTTCCAAGTTCAGGGTCTATTGCAGAAGAGGTAGCAGAAAGAAAGTAAGAGGCAAAGGAAGGGTAAGAATTCTTACAACTTGCTCCTCCAGATACAAAATGGCCTGGATATCCATGACCTCACAGTGCCTGACACTACCTACACAAGACCATCATAATGGGAGGAAAAGATCATGACATTAAAATAAGAGATACTGATTGAGAGGGGGAAATTATATGATGGAGAGTGGAGTTCCAAAGGGGAAAGTGGGGGGGGGGGGGAGTTACCATGGGATATTGCTTACAATCATGGAAGTTGTCAATAACATAAATAAATAAATAAATAACAAAGCTCTAACAAAATATTTTAAAATGTACAAAATCTAATTTACAAACAGTACTCCATCTAATCATTTGTTTCCATCCTTTAAGAGCTATTTTATGCTAATGTTAGTGATTCAGATGTTGTGTTGACTACAGTGTTGAAGCTAGAAGAACTAAATAGATCCCCAAGGTTTCTATTACTGCCTAACACACTAACTTTAAGTTTATGACTGGAAACACTGATTTTATTTTGCTGTTTAGGGGTCAGGAATTTAGAAAGAATCTGTCTGGGTGTTGTGTCTCTGATTCACATATTGTTTGGGCCCATTGGGCTGGAGAAAACACTTTCAAGAGTTCTTTATTGCATGGCTGGCACTTGTTTCTTTGACCTAGCTCCTTCTCCATGTGATGCCCTGCCCTCCATGCTTGGTCTTGCCATTTGAGGTTCACATAGCACGCTAATTTCAGAATATTGCACTTCTTAAATAGCAGGTGCTCCACAGGACAAAAATAGGAATGCCAAGCCAATTAAGAGAATACCTGAGACAGGCATAACATCACTTCTTAGATTCCCTATTGATCACATGGTTAAGAGGCCCATAAATATTCAGGACTAGAGTTGTGAACTCCACCTTGTGGTGGGTTATGGCAAACTCATGACACTAAAGAAAACAAAGTTATCTTTGGGAAATAGTCTAACACACATACCTAATTTGTAGCTTGAGACCAGGTATCTAAAATCATAGAACAAGTTTTTTATACTTTTATTAACTGGAAACCTTGATGGCATATGAAGGCAATGGTCAATATCCTTTTTCCAAAAAAAAAAAAAAATCATTGATTAAGACATACTTCTGTTAATCAACTGGAATTAACATCTCCATTATTCTCCTTGGAATACAAATTCTTTTAAATATTTTATTTATTCATTTAAGAAAAAGAAATAGGTACATCAGGCCCTCTAGCCACTGCAAATGAGCTCCACATGCATGCACTACCTTGTGCATGTGACTTACATGTGTACGGGAGACTTGAACCTGAGTTTTCAGGCTTTGAAAACAAGCACTTTAACTGCTAAACCATCTCTCCAGCCTAGAAGAGAAGGTTTCTATGTCATTGAATAAGCTATGTTTCTATTACCACTTACTTGAAGTCTTGGTCTATGACTTTGTCGTTCCCTTTCTTTCCCCTTTCTTTCTCCCTCTCTTTTCATTTCTTCTCTTTTCCTTTACCCTTTCTTTCTTATTTATTTTCTTTTCTTTTCTTTTCTTCTGGTCCTGAGAATTGAACTCAGGGTCTGTGCATATAATGTACAGATTCTGCCCCTGGGTTACACACCCAGCCTTCTATGGAATTACTTTTAACCCTTGGAATTTTATATATTCTCCATAGTTATGGGACCTAATAACTCCCAAAACCTGGTTATAAAAGTTGGTTTTCTACTTAATAGCTATTTTTCTACCATCTATTTAAAGTCATACAATGAACAGAGTTGGAAAATGTGAAAAGAACTAATTCTCCTGTCATTTGTATATGTTAAATAATTTTAAGCTTAACTTCAAAAGCATACACACTATTCATATTGAAAAGGCTGAAAAGTAAAGTAGTATCTAAAACAGACACAATATAGCTATGCTTCTTGTTTCTTCAAAAGCATTAAAATAGCAGCATAATTCCAGTTTTATAATGATGATTTAATTCTTGATTCTTGAACTTTTGCCCTCCATGATATATACTTCAGTTCACATAAAGCCTGAATTCTGTTATTCATAAAGTATTTCCTGGATGCCTATCTGGTAAGATGCCAGATTTAGCAAACAAAATAAATAAAAGTTTAATATAAGTATAGTCTGTGAAATAGTTGGTGTAGACTTATTGTAAATATTGTTCAACATTTATGGCATTTGATTTATGACATTCAACTTCAAGCAGACATCTTTATTATGTCAATGCCAAAATCATGGTATAGGTCCTAGATGAAATGAAATGCTGAGACTATTATGAGTAAGTTGTATTTACAGACTCTTATACCCTTAAAAATTTGTGAAATAACATACCTAAGGGGCAATAGGGAAGACTGGGAGAAGTATCAGAAGAGTTGGAAGTAAAGGCTGGCAGGTAAGTTAAGGCTAGCTAGAACATGAGCTTTTTTTTTTTTTTTTTTTTTTGAGGTAGGGTCTCACTCTGGCCCAGGCTGACCTGGAATTCACTATGTAGTCTCAGGGTGGCCTTGAACTCATGGTGATGCTCCTACCTCTGCTTCGCAGGTGCTAGGATTAAAGGCATTAACCACCACATCCAGCGAATGACCTTTTTTTTTTTTAAATCGAGATTTTAGAAGACAATTTCTATTTACACATCCAAATTTTATGTGTAAATGTGTGTGGTGTGCATAGGTGTATGCATTTGAGCTAGACATACATTGAACATAAGCATATGCTCATATGTGTATGGAGGCCACAGGTAGACATCAGTAGTTTTCCTTAATTACCGTCCACCTTGTTTTCACTATTGTTTATATCTTCTCCTAATTGTTCTTTAACTTTTTGTTTGACTCGTGGACTATTTAGACATGTGCTGCTTAATTTATAAAGTTTGGGAATTTTTCCCCTTTAATTATATTATGGTTTTTTCTTCTATGTGTATAGATAGCAGGATTGGCATTGCTATTTCTTAAAACAAATAATATAACAAATAAAAATTTTACTTTAGAGTTGCTTTGGTTTACATAAATATCCCCCAAAGACCTATGTTTTAAGGACTGATCCCTAAATGAAAGTGTTGGAACCTTTAGGAGGTAGGACCTTTAAATCAGTCCTTGTAAGCATGATTTTCCAATGGTTATAGTATCCTGGTCTGTGTCTTCCCTGATAAATGAGGTGAATAGTTGATTGGATTGCATGATCCTCCCATGTGGTATTGCCCTTTCTAGAGGCCTAAAACACTGGAGACACTTGATCTTGAATTAGAACCTCCAAAACCATGAGCCAAAAGACGTCTTTCCTCTTTACAAGTTAATCACCTCACATATTTTATTGTGTCAAAACACTGACTGATAGGTGGTCGAACTGTCTGTGACTGTTCAATTCCTATTGCCAACTTAATCTAGTCAGGAAGCAAGTAAAAGACATACCTCTTGGGGAGGTCTGTGAGGGCATTTCCAGGATGAATTAACTCAGGAAAGCAGACACAGATGGGCAGTCCTTTTGGCAGCAGCCTATATAGAAAGAGTTTCTTGGAAAAAGCGCTGTGTTTTGCCTAGCTGTCCTTGCTGTTTACTGTTGAGTGCACCTGGCCAGTTGCTGTCTTCCTTTGTGTATACTGGAATCCAGCTTCTTCAGCCTTCCAATGTGGACTGAAGATCAGGGGATCCTCCAGGCATATTCCAGGCCTTCAACAATAAATTGTGACCATTGAGGCATCTACCATTGTGGACTAAGCAGCTAATGGGTTCACAGACTCTCCAGATTGCAGACAGCCATTGTTGGACTGTCCACATTGTGTAAGCCAATCTAATAAATCCCCATTATGATACATACTTATTTTGCAAGTTCTATTTATCAAGAAAACCCTGATAACACTCTGTCATTCTCACAACAACCCAAATCTGCTTTTGTAACAACTGTATTAGCTACTTGTCTCATCATTGTGACAAAAGCCCTTACAAGAAGCAACTTAAGAGAGAAGGATTTGTTTTGGTTCACATTTTCATCACAGCAGGAAAGGCATTGGTAGCAGGAGTGGCTCAGGCTGTGGTGGAAGGAGCATGCAGACAGCTGCTTGGTCAGATTTCAGGTAAACCATGAAGCAGAGAAAGAATAGGAAATAGGGCTTGTACGTATACTTCAAGGTGCAACACCAGTCACCCACAACCCCACATAAGGTTTCACTTTTTAAAGGTTTGGCAGTATCTCAAAATAATGCCTTTGGTTGGCAGGCATGTTTTAAACACATGAGTCTATGGATGGCATTTAATTCACATAAATGATATGTAAGCAAGTAAACATAGCTATGATCTCACAAAAATCTTAAAAAGAAACAGTAATGTACATGTTATATTTATTAGGTCTTTCCTACAGGTTATATTTGTTAGGTCTTGACATAGGACTAGTAGACCATTTTGTTGAATATAATTTTATCATTACAGAATTATCTTTAGTGTATTCCCTTTAGTTAAGTCTACATTAATTTGTTAATATAACTACTTCTTTCTGATGCATAAAGTTTTTCTGATATTTTGCATTCAGAATATCTGCATGTATATAGTTAAACTGCTTCCTTGTAAATGGCATGTAGCTGAGCATTGCTCTTATTCTCCCTTCACTTTCTCTTCTTATTAGTTGGTATATAAAGTTCATTTACCTTTAATATGATTTTCACCATGGTTGGATTCAAGAAAATTTTGTTTTTTATTCTTTGTTTGTCATATCTGTTCTCATCAATATCCATTATCCATTATTCCAACCTCTTTTTCCACCATCTTTCAGTAATCTAATTTTAGCTCTTTTTTTTTAAAAATTATGTATTTATTTGAGAGGGAGAAAGAGAGAAACTATGAGCATGCCAGGGTCTCAAGGTGCTGGAAACAAATTCCAGATGCATGCAACACCTTGTGCATCTGGCTTATATGAGTCTTGGGGAATTGAACCTGGGTCATATGGCTTTGCAGGCAAGCGCCTTAACCCCTAAGCCATCCCTCCAACCTTGTAAAAATATCTTAGGGCTGGAGAGATGGTTTGGATGCTAAGGTGCTTGCCTGCAGAGCTTAGGGACCCAGGTTTGATTCTTCAGGTCCCACTTAAGCCAGATGCATGAGGTGGAACATGTGTCTGGAGTTCATTTGCAGTGGCTAGAGGCCATGGAGTGCCCATTCTCTCTCTCTGTCAGTCTCAAATAAATAAATAAAATTTAAAAACTCTTTTAAAAAGCTACTAATAGTCCTATAGTTGTTACTCTTTTTATTATAGTAGTTTTCATTAATATATCATAGTATATTTAAAATGAGTGTTATAATACTTTCTTAATACGTAAGAATCTTCTAAATCATACTTTGATTTTTACTCTTTCTGAATTATGTGCAATTATTGTGATCTATTTAACATTTCCATATGACATAAACACTACAAAACATTGTTCATGTTGATGCTTTAAGCAGTGTATGCCTAAAATGTCACTGAATGTTCTGAACATTTCTTATATTATCTGTTGTTTCCCCTGGTTTCCATAACATTATTTTGTCTGTCTGTGTGCCTGATCTGTTCAGTTCACTGCCAGTTGTTACATATGAGAAATTATAGAGGCAATTTGATAAAGTTATCTTTATCCCTAATAAGACTGACATTTGTTTCTGCAGACTGCTGGGGCCAAAGAAACACTGGATAAACTTAATTCAATCACATACTGAGGTGATTAAAAAATTATCTTTAGTCTGTGTGAGAGCTGGGCTATGCCAGGTTTTTAACTATCGTGTGCGCAGCCCTGGAAAATGTCAGGGGCTCCTCTTGTGATGGCTTTAAATTTACTCTCTTAGACTCATAGTGCTGCTGGGAGTTCAGAGTTTTGTTTTTTTTTGTTTTTGTTTTTGTTTTTCTGTTTTTGCCTCTGAACTATTTCTTTTGCAACTTCTAATCAAAGGAAATGGTCTAAACACCAGGCTTGCTTTCCTGAATTTTTATCCCTGGAAATTTTTATCCAAGGAATTATATCTACATTGAAAGTTTTCCAGTGCTCATGTCTGTCTATCATCTATCTATCTATCTATCTATCTATCTATCTATCTATCTATCTATCTATCTTCATCATCATCATCACTTATAATCTATCTATCTATCATCCACCTATCTCTCTATCATCTGTTTACCTATTTTTCTATTTATTTATTTGTGTGTGTATGTGTGTGTGTGTGTGTGTGTGTGTGTGTATGTGCCCCAGGGTTTCTTGCTGCTGCAAATGAATGCCTATCCAGCTTTATGTGGGTGGCTGGGGAATTGAGCCAAGACCAGCGGCCTTTGTTAGTAAGCTCTTTTAATTGCTGAGCCATTTCCCCAGGCTATAATACTCACATATTTTAATCTAAATTTTCTAGTTCTTAACTGTAATGTTGGCTTAAATAAACTAATTAACTAAGCAAAGCACATATTTTCATCATTTAAAATTTGTTTATTATGCCTTGCTTGGGTTATACTTGCAATTAATTTTACACCTGACTATGCTTATTATAATATTAGTTTTGATTTTTTTCAAATTGTAAAACATGATTCTTTTGGAAAAAACTCATAGAACATATAAATTCAACTAATTATTATGAATTGGATATTCAATATAATTTTCACCAAGGCAAAGAGTTTTAAGAAAAATATGTGCCTCTAGAAATTTTGTTGCTGTTCTCAACAATGATTTTTATAAATCAACTACAGCACTCTTGATGAAAGACATATAAATTGCATAGGTGCTACATATGAAAATGTAACTCTGAGCTGGAGAAATGACTCAATAGTTAAAGGTGCTTGCTGAGTAAACCTTACAGATTTCAGATTTCCAGAATCTATATAAAGCCAGATGTAAATGGTGCACTTGTCTATAATTCCTGTGTCGCTACAGAAATGAGTCCAAAAACGGGAGAATCCCAGAGCTCATGAGCCAGCCACTCTGGTATTCACTATGGAAAAGAACAAGAGAGATCCTATCTCAAAACAAGGTGTATCCGGGCATGAAGGCACATGCCTGTACTACCAGCACTCAGGAAGCAGTGGTAGATCACTGTGAGTTTGAATTCACCCTGCGACTATATAGTGTATTCCAGGTCAGCCTGGGCTAGAATGAGACCCTATCCCCAACAACAACAACAAAAAAACAAGGTGTAAAGTGAAGACCAAACCCTGAGGTTGTCCTTTGACCTCCACATACATGCACATACCATATGCACATTCTCACAAATAAATAATAATAATAATAAAGGGGTACATTAATTTAAGACAGTTAAAAATTACAAGTAAAGTATGAAATTTTAGCTGAAGCAAAATAAGACTGTCCAAAAATTAACGAAGACTTAAAGTAAGCACATTTATGAATAATTTTAATAAGTGAGAAATTGATACTATTTTCCCACCAAAATTGAGGGTTTGCATAATACAATGTTGACCATTCTAAAGCACCTTTGAGTAGTAAATACCACTCATTAATTTCATATGTTCAAATTTTAATTTATCTGTGTGTGGCAATGAACAATAATCTTCTAACAATGTGGATTTATAACAGAATTACAAGGATAGGATAATGTGATAGGAAGAAACATAGTTATTTTTTTCATAGAAAGATGAGAATTAAGTGTAGTCTCATGAGGTGAGTCATAGTTATCCAGTACCTTGAGAAATTGATGTATTGAATATTATATAGATAAGACTAGGGAAACATGACTAGGGGAAAGAATAGAAATCCCTAAATAACTAAATGAAGAAATACAGGGAGGAAAGACATAGGAAGAAAGACTGATGATGAAGGAAAAGACCTAATGATACTGATTAAGATATATCACCGCATAATTAATGGGAAGCTGTTCAATGATTGAAAGCTAGACAGTGATAAAATTAGCTGGACTTTAGAAAGATTGTTCTAGTGTCAATGAGGAAGATGAGTTAGAAAGGGTTAACCTAAATCTAGGAAAAAGTATTAGAGGATATTGCAAACCTCCAGGGAGAAAATTATGACTGTCTAAGTTAAAGTAGTCATAACTACTTTATGTAATGATTAATTAGATATTGAAAATGAGAAAGAAAATTTCAGAGATATTCTTTTGGAATACAGTGAGGAAGGGTTTCACAAGTCACCCAGGAGATTATAAGGAATATTGGTCACTCAGGTTTTGAATGTGTTTTATTTGTGATGAGTATGGTACCATGAATGGAGCTGCATAACAGTCAATAAACTATACAGACTAGAGGTGTAAGAAAGAGGTCTGGACTAGAGAAATAAGATTATCACCATGGAGTTTCAGTAATGATCAAATTAACTTGATCTGTGAAAAAAATATATGGTGGAGGCGGGGGAGGGAAGAAACATGGATAAAGATGAATTATGGATAGTCAATAGATAGTAGATTATGTAGTAGACAGCTCCACAATGCTAAGGCATGTATTCCTTTCCTTGGAGGAGGCCTGATGGAGTCAGGTTCGCATTGCTGGTAGAAATCACCCAACCAAGAGCAGCTTGTGGGAAAAAAAAGAGGTTTATTTTGGTGTACAGGCACAAGAAGCTCCACAATGTCAGGGAAAATGATGGCATGAGCTGAGGTTGGACATTATCCCCATAAGTTTATGGAGGACACCTGAATCAAACCACCACAAGGCCTCCAGTACAATTAGAGTGTGGTTTATTTCACATAACAGACATGCCACTATTATACCTGTTGGCTCATTTGACCTGGCTGGCCAAACTTAAGGCTTACAGTGTCTACTGTTGTTTATCTCCACTGATGATTTCTCTGTCTCCCATAAAGATCCATACATCATAGCTTTTTCAAGCTTTCTGTCAGCTGGTCTACATTGAGGAGGTTCTCAGCTCAATCCAGCAAGATTTCTCAGTGAGCTTGCAGTACAAGCGTGTAGAGTCTTCAGAACTAGGGTCTTATCATCTATTCCTGGTGGGAAACTAAGAGCCTTGGCAATTGCTTATAAGGTTTTGGGGGCATCAGAGACCTCCATGGCCACCAACTCACTGAAACATATCCCATCCCTGGCACTGAAATTTTTCTAGTAATGATCCATGGCTTCTAGGTGCACCATTGGCCAAAAAAGTAGGTTTTCATATGTTTTATTCACACCCTCTTAGATTTTGATTAACCCTTCCCCATCCTTACTTTACTCAATTTCTTTCCCTCAACTCACTTAGGTCATCCCACTCCCAGTAATCTGTTCATCTACTTACATATATACAATATCATCCCCTTAAGTTCATCCCTCTTCTCCCTCCCTTGTAGCTCCTTTCTAACTTACTGGTTTCTGCTCCTGAGTTTTATTCAAAATCACATACAAGGCTAAAACATTTGTAGTTGGGATCCACATATGAGAGAGAACATGTGGCACTTGGCTTTCTGGGCCTGGGTTATCTCTAAGTATAATCCTTGCTAAATCCATCTATTTCCCTGCAATTTCATAATTTTGTTTTTCTTTCTTTTTAATTTTTTTAAATTTATTTTTATTTACTTATTTGAGAGTGACAGAGAGACAAAGAGGGAGAAAGAGAGAGAGAGAGAGAGAGAGAGAGAGAGAGAGAGAGAGAGAGAGAGAGAGAATGAGTGTGCCAGGGCCTCCAGCCACTTCAGATGAACTCCAGATGTATGTGCCTCCTTGTGCATCTGGCTAACTTGGGTCCTGGGGAATTGAGCCTTGAACTGGGGTCCTTAGGCTTCACAGACAAGTGTTTAACAGCTAAGCCATCTCTCCAGCCCAATTTTGTTTTTCTTTACCACTGAATAGAACTACATTGTATAAATGTACCACATCTTCATTATCCACTCATTCGTCTAGGAACATCTAGGCTGGTTCCATTTCCTAGCTATTGTGAATAAAGCATCAATAAACATGGATGTTCATTGGAATATTTTAACATATCAGCAAAGGTAGCCAATGTGAGAGGGTGTATACAGGTCTTAAGGGATGATAGTTTTATGAAATGCTTCTCAAAGTATCTTTCACAAATCACAAAGAAAATATTTTACCTTTCTGTTTTTCACACACAGAAAGAAGGGATTCATTTTTTATTTAGGAAAAAGTGGTGTTATTTATTATAATATGGGACTTTTTTCAAGATAGGGTCTTGCACTAGTCCAGGCTGACATGGAATTCACTATGTAATCTCAGAACACCTTAAACTTATGGTGCTCCTCCTACCTCTACCTCCCTAGTGCTGAGATTGAAGGTGTGTAACACCATGCCCACCTAAATAAGGGATTTATGACATAATTTGATCATTTTTAAATATCATCAAAGTAACTTCCAGCAGTAATAGTTATGGGTAATTCACAGAGGAGTATAGAAACACTTTGCCTTTTCAGTAATTACTCATTGAATAATGATAATCCATCTATAGTTTGTGGGCCTCTACAGCCATGGAGAAGGAAATATGGAGCCCAGAATAAAAGCTGCAAGAACTCTGGCCTGAAGAGGACAATGTGCAATAGAATGCTAAGAAGGTCTAGAACGCTAATTAAAGCACTAGGTTTAGGAAAGATACCACTTGTATGACTTGCCAGTTAACTTAAGCACTGCTAGATAAATCTGTGCTGGTACCCAGTTAAGCAAGTAATTCTTGCCTTTTTACCCCTACAGATTGTCTAAATAGTTCTATTTAATTGCTATAGAAATGAACTTACCTGGATACAGGTGGACTAGACCCTTGTTATAGGCTGGTACCATTATGATTATTTGCAAAGATTTCAGTTTGAAATGGATTTGATTCTATGCTTTATTGAAATCTACAAGTGATATGCCTTAAACATTTAAAAACACTAATCATTAATATGGTTATTTAATCTGATGACTTTTCAAGAAGTTCCTATCCTTTAGTCTATAGTTACTTATATAACTTTCAAAAAGTACTTTGGTTCATGTAGCATTTCAATTGAATGGACACATATGACACACATACAAGCACACACACATGTTTTAATTTTCCTCTAATGACAATTAAAACCTGGATTAAATTTAAGTCCTATTTCTTTGTTCAACAAATAATTAGTAAGTATTTATAACATATTGGAAATCCATGTTATAAAGCAGTTCAGAGCTAGAGGGATGGCTTAGTGGTCATGATGCTTGCCTTAAAAGCCAAAAGGCCAAAGGACCCAGATTTGATTCCCCAAGACTAACTTAAGCCAGATGCACAAGGGAGCTCATGCATTTGGAATTCATTTTCAGTGGCTAGAGGCCCTGGCATGTCCATTCTTGAGTTCTCTCTCTCTATCTATATCTCTCAATAATAATAAATAAAAATAATAAATAAACAAAAAATAAAAATAAAGTAGTTCAAAGTGTAGCTTTTAGGTTATGGAAATAAGATCTAATTAAGAAATTGTCATGGGAAACAGAAAAATAATGTGTGACATAGACATTCAGACCAATTTCCAATCTCTGGATCTAGAAGCATTAGAAGTAACAGAAGTATCACATGAAATCCTATCAGTTTCCTTATTGATGAGAATTATTGGTTCTCAGTGAAGGAATACCAAGAGTACAACTTTTGTCTTATGCGATCTATCAGTGCTAATAGTAGGTAGGGCTCATATTTGGAACAATTAGGATAAATTATGCAGGCTTTTAACAATATATTTATGTTGAATGAAATAAGTTTGATGTACATAGTGCCCAGGCATTACAAAAGGTGAACTGTCTGGGGTTCTCAAGAATATTCTAAGCAGGAGAAAACAGAATGTGGAAATATAGGAACAAATGAAAGAGAGAATGGGAAGAGAATGTGTGAGGGATATAGCATAGGTAGTAAGAAGTAATTCAATTAAATAGATAAAAATGGAGTACATCATTCAAACTCATTTATTTTTGTTTATTATGTATTCTACTTTCAAATATTGACAGGACATATCAGAGAAATCCACTTTATAAAAGTCTTGAAGTTAGAAGATCACAGCTATGGTGTGATGAAAATTTAAGAAGTCTCACATTCATCAGTAGTAATTAAAATGGCCAATGTTTATTAAGTGTTTATACTGTACAAAGAATTATGATTTTATCTTCTTTCTTTCTTTCTTTCTTTCTTTCTTTCTTTCTTTCTTGCTTTCTTTCTTTCTTTATTTCTCTTTGTATTATTTTTTAGAGGTAGCATCTCACTCTAGCCTGGCTGACCTGAAATTCACTATGTAGTCTCAAGGTGGCTTTGAACTCATGGTGATCCTCCTACCTCTGCCTCCTGAGTGCTAGGGTTAAAAGCATGTGCTACCATGTTCAGGTGCAAGAATTATTTTATTTTATTTATTTTATTTTATTTTTATTTGTTTTACAGAGAAAGGGAGACAGAGTGAGAGAATGGGTGTGCCCGGGCCTCCAGCCACTGCAAACAAACTCCAGATGTGTGCACCCCCTTCTGCATCTGGCTAATGTGGGTCCTGGGGAATCGAACCAAGGTCCTTTGGCTTTGCAGGCAAATGCCTTAACTGTTAAGCCATCCCTCCAGCCCTGTAAGAATTATTTTAAATATGATGAATCATTTTTATTTCAAAAATAAGAAACAACCTATCTGAGGAAGATGAGGGGCTTTCTCAAGTTCTCTGAGCTAGTCAGTGGTAGGGCTGGGATTAGAACATGGATAATCATTCCTGGGAATCCACATGATTCATGAACCTATAAGCAAAGCTCCCTTCCATTTGAAACAGAAAGTGTGTTAGTTGAAAGCAGCAGCTTACTGTCAGAGGCTTGAAAACTGCAAGTAGACAAGCGGCAGGAAAAGGATATATTTCTTAATTATTCTGACTGCACATACATTAATGGCTTCTATGTGCACACACAGCTCTTGTACAATTTTTATTTAAAAAATTAACATAGTTAGATATCAGGAGAATCTGTACTTGCCTAGTCACATCTACTGTTCCTTGTAACTAATCATATGAAGTGTTAAAACATTTGTTATACCCACACATTTATAAAAATAAACATTTTTATTTTGTAAACATCCATTATAATTTAGCATTTTTCAACAAGAAAAAGATGCTACTAACCTAAAAGATTTAGAAAATTAGTATAGTCATCATCATTTTCACTTCAGTGGTTTAAAAATCACTGTTCCATTCGGGAAATATTCCTTCATGCTTTGATGTATTTTTAATACAGAGTAGACTATGACATGAAAAGAATGAAAAATCGAGCCCTCAGTTTTGAAGTCATGGGCACACCAACCAAATGACTAGCTGAACATGAAAACTTTCAACTTCCTTCCTTCTCTCTCCTCTTCTATGAAGTCATTAAAATAATTTTTTTGTGAAGCTCTTAAAATCTTTAGTAAAAGTTAGTGGACTCCATGTGCTAAGAGTGTCCTTGATTCTTACATTTGGTTCTTGTTTCTTGGCTTCCACCTTCAACTCAACTTATCTGAGCAGGTTGCTTAGCCAACTTGGCATCAGTATCTGGAAAATATTCGTGTTCTTGAGTATCATTTCTGCCCAGTTCCTGGGGTTGTCTATCAGTATAAAGCCAAGCAAGGGAAGCAACTCTTTACTTCCCTTAGATACATGAGGCTTGTATTTGTCCTAAGTAAAGAATCAAAGGTAAGCCAAGCATGGTGACTTGTGTCTTTAATCCCAACACTCAGGAGGCTGAGGTAGGAAGATCACTGTGAGTTTGAGGCCACCCTGAGCCTACATAGTGAATTCCAGGTCAGCCTAGGCTGGAGTGAGACCCTACCTTAGAAAAACAAAACAAACAACAAACAGGAAGGGGTTAAAAATCAACATAAAGAAATAAGTAGGCATTATCATTGTGTAGGGCAGTTTGAACTCCTCAATAAGATGATACTTTCTAGTTATAAGCATGGAAAATAAAAGTGGAAATTATGGATAATCAGGTATAATAATAATATCAATCTTGAATTGAATTGGAAATATCTAACTTTTGGAAATTAATACTTTGCATATTTAGTAACTTGCTGTTTCTAATACTTCTTTTTGGGGGGCGATGCAATTTTATAGTCATTGAAGGAAATTCAGCAATTTGTGTAAACATCTAACAAAAGAACAGAAGATTGGAGACTTCTCAGAAAGATGATGGATTAGAAGCTGCATCTATGTGATTTTTTTTTTAAAAAAAGCTTAAGATAACAATGCAGTGAATCCTATTCATACAAGAAAAAGAAAATAGACATGCTGATGTGGGAATTCTCTGCAAAGGCTCCAAGCTGCCTGTGCCCAGCTGTAACTCATAACTCTGGCTAGCCAGAAACAACAGAAAGTGAATGAGTAGATGTCATGCGAGCCAGAAAGAGACACCAGCTGTGGACATGCAACCAGGGACTAGATAGACATGCACAGTGATGGGATCATGTGGTTCAGGTACCTGATCCCAAGACCAGAATCTTTGCCAGAAAAGATGATACCCTCTCTCCCACCACTGCTTGAGAGAACTGCAGGGGATAGCAGGAAGTGTGCTGATATCTCCATGGTGTACAGAGGTAAATTCTGGTGAGTGGGGGAGTTCTCTACACTCTCAGAACCACAATCATAGAAGCCCTGTATATGGAAATCCCTAAATCATCCCAATGTTGTAACTTGCAGATTGGAGAGGAGAGAGTGAACACAGGGGATTTCAGGCACCAAATAGTCTTTGGTCAAATCCTTCTCATTTGGAGACACATTGACTTAATTTATTGGATTTACTAAGAATAGAATTTACTAAGAATTTACTAAGAATAATAAGAATAATAATAATAAGATAATAATAATAATAATAATAATAATAATAAGAATAAGAATAAGAATAATAAGAATAGAATTTACTAAGAATTTACTAAGAATAGCAACCCTTCCCCAGCCTGAGTAGGTATTGTAAGAGCCTCTGAGATTATCAAGAAAGACAATCCTCTAGGTGTGGTGGCACACACATTTAATACCAGCACTTGGGCAACAGAGGTAGGAGGGTCACTGAGAGTTTGAGGCCACCCTGAGACTACATAGTGAATTCCAGATCAGCCTGGCTAAAGCAAGATCCTACCAATAAATAAATAAAGAAAGAAAATAAAGAAAGAAAGAAACCCATGGGGAGGGATAAACCAACCACATCACTCCAGTGAGGAATGAATACTGACTGGGGACATGATACCATTTATTTCATTTTACTGCTAATTTGAATTGTATTTTATGTTTTACTATTTTTTTAATTATTTATTTGCAAGGACACACACACACACACACACACACACACGGAGAGAGAGAGAGAGAGAGAGAGGGAACCAACTCCTCTAGCTGCTAAAAACTAATTCCAGATGCATGCACCACACTTTGTACAGTTGGCTTTATGTGCATACTGTGGAATTGAACCCAGGCCATTAGGCTTTGCAATCAGGCACATTGGCATGTTAACCACTGGGCTATTCTCCAGTTCTCATATTTTGTTAAAGCCAGGGTCTCACTCCAGCCCAGGCTAACCTGGAACATACTCTATAGCTCCAAGTTGGCCTCAAACTCATGTTGATTCTCCTACCTCAGCCTCCAAAGTGCTTAGATTAAAGACATGCATCACCACAAATGGTTACTAATTTTTTTTTATATTTGTTAGGTTGTTGTATTTGAACTAGCATCTTGTTAGAACAACTTTTCTTTTCTTTTCCTACACCTAACATATTTTGTCTGAACCTACAATAGTTTCTCTACTATTTCTCATATGTCTAACCCATATGTTTTTGTTCTCACTAGCACTTCAGTCCCTCTTCCCAACTTTTCCTATTCTTTTCTCATTTTGCTACTTAAATACTGATACCCTTAACTTTAAGAACTGTAACTTCCCCCCAGTATCCTAGTTCCACTAATGTGAACTTTACAGGGATGCAAGTTAAGTGCTCTGATGGCTTCTCTTTCAATCCAGGATTGGAGAAGCTGTTAAGCCATATCTGCTGCTTTAGCCATCTGCCCCTAAACCATAGCATGGAGCATAAGTCCATGTGAAGGAACCCAACAAGAACTTATATAAAACAAAACAAACATGAATAGGGGGAAATGGTACAATGTATAAAAACTGACCAGAAGATGTGTATGGAAAACAGACTGGGTGAATTTGGGATAAAGTAAGTTGACCCAAAGGAAAGTACTAAAATGACTCAAACTCTAATCATCCTATCTTAGCTTCATGTCTAATTCTCTCCTAATTGTCCCTTATTTTATTATCATATTGTAGCTCTTTACCTGTGAAATATCATCACTAAGGACATGGATACTCTAAAGAAATGATACTTCATTGATATCAAAAGACATTATTGAGCTTTAAGGATGGCTTAGTCATTAAGGTGTTTGCCTGCAAAGCCAAAGGATCCCAGTTCAATTCCTCTGGACCCGTGTAAGCAAGATGCACAAGGGGGCACATGTCTCTGGAGTTCATTTGCAGTGGCTGGAGGTATTGGCACACCCATTGTCTCTCTGTGTCTCTCTCTCTCTCACTCTCTCAAATAAATAAAAATATGTTTAAAAAGACATTATTATCTGGGTGCCCCTTCCAAAAAAAAGACATTATTTAAAAAAGCATTTTTATATAGCCTTTAACACAGGACAGCTAATAAAAGTAATGTGGTTTTACCAATTTTCTTCATATATCTTAAACAGAGACAGAAGGCATTTTATCACCATGACTTCCTTATTAAAGAGAATTTGGAAACATCTGAGGATCTTATTTAAATATTTTTTTTAAATTGTGTATATGCATGATGTGTGTGTGTCTATATTTATATGTGTTAATGTGGGCATGCATGTGCAAACACACATGAGGTCAGAGAACAACATGAGGTGTCAGTCCTCACATTCTTCTTGTTTAGTGCTGTGTATACCAGGTTAGCTGATCTTCAAACTTACAGGATTCTCCTGCCTCTCTCTATCTCACCATAGTAGTGCTGGGATTACAAATGCTGGTACTACTCCATTTGGCTTTATACAGGTTCTAGGGATCCAGTCTCAGGATATCACTCATGTGAGCCTTCTCATCAACCTCAGGATAGCATTTGTTATCCATGTAATATTACAGACATATAATACTTATTTAAAATCAAACTATTCCTAATGAATAATAATATAAAAGATACTTTCAGTGAGAAAATAAGATATAGCTGTATTCTATATAGATAGTTAGGTATTGTATTTTCAAAAATATATTTCTGAAAGATAAGTATCCATGAAAGCATTAAGCATAAGTGATTTTCTTATGTTTTATTAAGTAATTATTTCTGTCATTAGTTTATTATTTTAGCTATTATTTTAGGTTAGCATGGTCATGGCATCTTTATAATATGTATTATTATACTCTGTTCTCATTCTCCCACCTTCTCCTATTTTCCTATTACTTGTATTCCATTACAACCTCTGTTTCTGACTATAGGAGGATAGGAGAAAGCTAGCTTTTTTTAAAGTTGGTTTTTCGAGGTGGGTTTCACTCTAGACCAGGCTGACCTGGAATTCACTATGTAGTCTCAGGGTGGCCTTGAACTCATGATAATCCTACCTCTGCCTCCCAAGTGCTGAAATTAAAGGCGTGTACCACCGGGCCTGGCAAAAGCTGGCTTTCTTTAAGGAAGTTTCAATTAGAGATTGAGGCCTAAAGAGAACCAGGAAGATGCCACCTCACTTGCCAACTTGCCCTGGCATAAGAAATGAACTCTGCAGGAATAGAACTCCTATCTGACGGAGACTGATCTACAGCACCCGCTGCTGTCCACAGTCTAGCACACTAAATAAAATGGCCCAGGTGGGCTGGGTCTGAGATTCACTTTCTAAATTTACAAACCACCTGGGTCTTCCCCATGCATACCTGAATCTGATACTACAAAGGCTGCTGCCTTCCAGGCCCCGCCCTCTATCTTGATATGACCCTTGGTGTGTGTGTATGGGTCTTTCTGGATTACCTCTCATCTCTACTCAGACACAGTTTGGCCTCTACCCCCATGCAACCTGGTTAGGTTGTGGTGGGAGAGATTAACATTGTTTCTTGATCTGAACTTTTCTGCTTGCCTCTACTTTACAGTTTAGGGTAACTTCCCACTTGAATTACACTTTTGATTTTTCCTCTGGCTTCTAAATCTATCATGTGCATAGTTTCTTTACACTCCAGATCTGCCACGTGGCTTCTCTCACAACTCAAGCTCCTAAATTCTACTTTTAAAAAATTATTTATTTGTTTGGGGGGGGGGAGAGGAAGAAGAAGAAGGAGGAGGAGGAGGAAGAGGAGGAGGAGGAGAAGAAGAAGGAGAAGAAGCAGAGAGAATGAGAGAATGGGCGTGCCAGGGCCTCTAGCCACTGCAAACCAACTCCAGACGCATGTGTCTTCTTGTGCATCCGGCTAACGTGGGTCCTGGGGAACCGAATTGGGATCCTTAGGCTTCACAGACAAATGCCTTCACTGTTAAGCCATTTCCCCAGCCCAGATTTTACTTTTCATGTGCCAGCAGCTTTACCCTAATATCTCTTTAAAGGCCTCAGTTTCTCTTAAATCCCAATCCTCTAAATAAAGTCCCAAATTTGTGATTTTTCCCCTAATAAACTTAATAATTCATAGTTTATCTTTCTTGAGTTCATCTTTATTAATTCTTTCTTAAAGAAAGGAGAGACCCCAAACTTGAGGTACATAGGTTCTGGGAGACCCCTCCTAGCTCCCCAAATCCTGCATCACTACCACCTTTAAGATATTTTCTTACTCTCTTATGATGCTTTCTAGTTTTATGACATATACACATACACATGTAAATATATTACCATATATATATATATATATATATATATATATATATATATATATATTATACCATATATATCTGAATATGAGAGAAATATAATATTTGTCTTTAAGAGTCTGGCTTGTTTAACATAATGATTTTTAGTTGCACTCTATTTGTAGTTACCTTTGTGTTGATAAAACAAAACACCTGACCAAAAGTAGCTGATGGGAGAAAAGTATTTATTTTGGCTTAAAGTCTCAAGGGGAAGCTTCATGATGGGAGGGAAAATCATGGCATGAGCACAGGCTAGACATCACCTCTGTCACAAAAGGTGGAAAACAGCAGCAAGAGAGTGAGGTGAACTGACACTGGCAAGCTAGGGGCTAATAAACCTCAAGTTTCACCCCCAGTGACACACCTCCTTCAGAAATTCTCCACCTCCCAAGCTGCCATCAGCTGAGGATGAAGCATTCAGAACACATGAGTTTATGGAGGACATTGGACTCAAAGCACCACATCCCTTTTCTTTTTTCTTTTTTTTTTTTAACTCTTATATGTATTTATTGTAGCTTTTCTTTTTTTTAAAATTTAATTTATTAGTTTTCTTTTCAGTAAATACAGGCAGTTTGGTACCATTATTTAGGTTCATCTGTGATCTACCCCCTCCCATTGGACCCTCCTTGTTAATGAAAATGGGTCGTGCATTGTGGAGTTAGCCCCCAGTTATTGGTATGATAAATGTCTCTGCAAATCATGACCCAACATGTGACTCTGACATTCTTTCCACCCCCTCTTCCGCAAGATTTCCCTGAGCCATGTTGGGTTCATTTTTGGTCTGCTTCAGTGCTGAGGTGTTGGGGGCCTCTGAGGCTCTGGTTCTCTGATTTGGTAGGAGTTGATTTTTCTCTGCGTTGATCTCCTTACCCTTTGTGCTGGTATCCGGTTCACAGGAAAACATCACCCTTGCTTATTTCGCCAGTTGTCCTTAATTTCAGTTGAGCCCCTTTTGAGGTATGTTGGGGCAGCTCTCTTCTTAGGATCTGCATCTATCTGGAAAAGAGAAGCAGATTCTCCAACTGAGAGTAAGTTAGCATCTGGAAAATTGAGATAACACTTACTTTTTTGATAGTCAGTATGATAGGTTTAGGCGCTCTTATACCCCGTGATTGATGGTAGCTTGATATTGTAGAGTGGGCTTGTGTTTGGGTATGGTTCTGACTTGTTTCCCATCTCCAGCTATGGGTCTAGTACCACTGAGTGGATCAGTTAGCCAAATCAAGAGCAATTGATTCCTCACCATGGCTGTGTACCACTATTGCACTTGTGTGGGCATCACATCTGGTTTTTTGTTGCTAATTAGGTTAAACAACGTGTTGCTTGGACACATCTTGGTCATTTCCCCCAGTCGCCTATGTAGCGCCTTCTGGCACTAGACATGCTGACTGTCTGGGGTCTGACTCTCTCCTGGTTTCCAGCCATGTCATTCCATTTTGTCAGCTGCGTATGGAGTCTTTAGCAATAGGGTGTTACCACTGGCCTTTGGTGGGTCATCAAGTACTCTGACAGAAGTCTGTCATTGTTTTGGGAAACCTTGTAGGTTTCTCTGATCAAAAGCTCATTGTGAATGGTAGGCCCAAGCTGGAAGTAGGGGTTACAGGTCAGTGTCCACTAAGAAATTGAGGAAAAAGATAACTAATATACAAGAGTTAGAGAGGAGAGAGATAGAGGGGAGAGGAGGAGAGGGAGGGAGGGAAGATGTAGGAGATTTAGGTCAGCCTTGACCTTACCCTCTCCAGTGTCTTGTGGTTCAGGTGTTTCCTGTAAGGGTCTATTGAAGGTTCAGCCATTTGGTCTGTCTTTTAGGAAGTAGAATTTTATGGTACCATTGCCGTTTGGGTCCGGATTACTGTTTTCCACCCTTTGATTCCCTCCCCGCCCTCCCATCCATCTTATTATCTAGTCCATGAGGTGCTTGCTGAGTATGTAAGGCATCTTGGGCAGATTCAGGTTAGGTGTTGCAGATGAGTGAGACTATGTGTCAATTTTTTTTCTGACCACATCCCTTTTCTATGAATGTCATGGTTTCATTTTTTATGACTGCATAGAATTTGTGTATATATAACACATTCTCTTTGCCCATTTATCTGGTGATGAACATCTAGGCTGGTTCTATTTCCTGACTACTGTGTGTACTGCATCCATAAATAAGGATGTGCAAGCATTTCTGTGATATGTTAAATTAGATCCTTCAAGTATATACCCATAGATGTAGGCATATACTCATGAATGCATATTTAAACTCTAGGTTGCCAAGTGACTTTCAACAACTGTTTTCTACTATGGAAATATATCAGATTATCTTTTTATTTTTAATTTGTAGTGTGTATATGCACATATATGACATATGCTTTATTTTTAGTGTATGTATGACATGTATGTGCATGTGATGTGTGTGTATTTGTGTGTGTGAGAGTGGGTTCACATGTTTGTGGGCACATGTGTGTCTCTGCATGCCTGTGGAGGTTATAGGACAAATTTCCAGGGTTGATCCTCATCCTTCCACCTTATCTTGAGGCAATGTTTCTCATTGTCATTGTTCACTGCTACCACTACCTTTGCCATACTAGTTGTGAGCTTCTGGGAAATTCTCTTGTCACTGGCTCCTGTCTCATTGTCAATGTGCTAGGATTAAAGAAGCCTACCACAGCTTTGGGCTTTATTACATGAAGCTGGGGGATATGAACGAAGGTACTCAGGCTTGCATGGTAAGCACTTTATCCACTGAGTCCCGAAGCTAAGATATCTTCTTATATCGTTATTGTACAGCCAGAAATATATTCTAATTTACAGGATTTTAGAAATTCAAAAATAATGAAGGAAAATAGTTTGAGGTCATTAAAAAAGGCAGACATGATAATTTTCATTAAATAGTGATGCAATACAGTAAATAAAAAGATAAAATTAGCTTATGAAGATTATAGAATAAATTAGCAGCTAAGATGAAATTATAACCTGGACTATGATTCCAAGTCCTATGATTTACTATAATTCACCTAAACCACTGTTTAGAACTGCCTTAATATTGTATTTTATATCTATGTTGATTTAATCAAGAATGTTTTTTCCTCAGTCTACTTATGATGTTACATATTGGTAAGATTTGCCAATGTTTTCTTCTTGTTACCCTATACCTTGCTTTGCATAATCACAAAATTTTAAGTTTCCAACTTAAGTATTTATACTATGTTTAATATGCAAAGAGAAAGAGATGTTATGAAGCAGACAAAATAAGTGAGCCATCTGAAGTAGCAGAAAAGTACAAACCACTGGTGCCAGACATTCTCAAATCACTGGATTATATTTAGACCAGAAGATGGCATAAGAGGTATAGCAATAGAACATTGCACACAATGGACTATGGATATCTTTAAGCTTTGCATTGTAAGCCAGGGCTGATATTATATAATTCCTTTTATTCTGGTAAAATAAGCCTCCATACCCCTGCAGGAATGTTTTTCTCTAAACTTACATAATAATTGCAAAAAATAACACACATGCCTAACACAAAGCTAAAATTAAAATATCTAAATTTCACAATCTACAGACAACAGAACTAATAACGTGATGTTTATATATCCACACATCAGCTAATAGGATCAACTGTATAAACTTCTATGTGAATGGCCACTTCCACTTAGAACACCAGGGCCTCTGGAGTTAATATTGTTTAAATAACCACTACCTGGTAGCAGTGCTTCAGTGCACTCTGAGCCGTGTTCATTTCATTTCATTACTCCTCTGTTATGAGGTCAATAAACTCCAGGATGTTACTTGATACGGACTTTGTAATAAAGATCCTTGAATACATATCACCTTACTCACCTTCCTTAACTAAATATCCTGTGATTTATTCTAGAAGCAAAATGGCTAGAAGATTGGAGTTTTAACGTATTTTTGATGTGCCATTAAATGTTTCCAAGAGCTTTATGAACCTCGGCTTTTCTCATAAGTCTTACATATTTATTAGTGTAATAAAATACTTGAGTTAGCCTAGCTGTATATAAAAGATGTTTCGTAAGTTCTTGATTTTGGAGACTCAAAGGCATGATAACAGTATTATCTTGATTTGATAAGGACCTTACAGTTAATGGGAAGAAAACAGGGAAACTGTGAGGAAGAGAGATTATATGAGATAGGAAACAAGGGAGAGGTTTTGAGGTTGGACTTACTTTTATACTAAGATATTTTCTAAAATTTATTTATCCATTTATTTGCACATCTGTGTGCATGCCTGAGTCTCTTGTTATAGCAAATGAATGCCTGCCCATGTTTATGTGGATGGTTGGAAAATTGAACTCTGTCCAGTAGGCTTTGCAAGAAAGCATCTTTCACAACTGAGCAATCTTCCCAGGTCCAACGACTTGTTCTTGACAATTATTCAATCATCTCTGATGCTGAGGACAGCATTCTTAGTGAGCTCAGGACCTTCCAGTAGACCTCTTAAAGGGAATACAACCTCTTACCATGACACTCTCAGAACAAAACTTCCAACATATAAATTCATGGTAAATAGACTAAACCATTTCAAAACATCACCCTGATACCAATTTCTAAAAAAGTAATTTATTATAGAGCTTCTAACATAATTCACTTCTCTATGGCTATACATGAAAGTAGAGAACAATATATTCTTACGAATGATGATTAAACACTTTTCTCATACTAATGGATAAGGAATTTTGGGATTAATAAAACTGGAGCTCTATGTGTGTTAACTTGTTCATTTTATGAATGAAAGATTACGTTCATAAGTTACTCAGAAATACGAAAGAAACACAAATAGTATTTCCAAGGGCTTACTCTGAATGAGGCATTGTTATAACAGCATTGCCCAAATTTGCTTATCAATTCCATTTTTTTGTAAAGTCTTTAAATTAATTTTTTTTCTGGCTGAAAGTTGTTTTTTTCTTTTTTATATTAATTACTTTTGTACTCAGAAAATACAGTCAATTTGGTACCATTATTAGGCTCATTCATTACTTATCCCCTCCACTTGGCATCTCCTTGTTGAAGTATATGGATCATGCATTGTGGAGTTACCCCACAGATATGGGTAGAATAAATGTGTGCATATCATGACCCAACATGTGGCTCTGACATTCTTTATGCCCCCTCTTCCACAAAATTTCCCTAAGCCATGTTGGGTTTCATTTTTGGTCTGCTTCAGTGATGAGATGTTGGGGGACTCTGGGTTTCTGGCTCTTTGATTTGGTAGGAGTTGATTTTTCTCTGTGTTGATCTCCTTCACCCTTGTGCTGGTACCTGGTTCACCAAGAAAACAGCACCCTTGCTTGTTTCTCCAATTGTTGTTAGTTTCAGCTGGGGCCCTTTTGAGCTATGATGGGGTGGCTCTCCCCTTAGGATCTACATCTATCTGAAAAAAAGTAAGCACATTCTCCAATGGAGAGGGAGTTAGCACCAGACAAATGAGATAACCCTTACTTTTTTGTAGAGAATTTAATAGGTGTAGGCCCTATTGTAGCCCATGATTTGTGGTTGCTTGATAGTGGAGAGCAGCCTTATGTTTGGATATGGTTCTGACTTGTTTCCCAGATCCAGATATGGGTCCTGTACCACTGAGGGGGTCAGTAAGCTAAATCAAGAGCAGTTGGTTTCCCACCATGGCTGTGCACCACTATTGCACTTGTGTGAGCATCACTACAGGTTATTTGCTGATAAGTAGGTGAGACCATGAGTTGCTTGGACAGATATTGGTCATTTTGCTCCATTTTCCCATGTAGCACCTTCTGGCACTAGATGCACTGACTGGGGACTGACTTTCTTTCAGCTTCCATCCATGCCATTACATTTTGTGGGTCAACAGCATAAGGTGTCTTCAGCAATAGGGTCTTACCACTAACCTTTGGTGGGTCATCAAGTACTCTGACAGAAATCAGTCATTTTTTTAGGGAATTTTGTAGGTCTCTCTGATCAAAAGCTCATTGTGGATGATAGCCACATGCTGGTACTGGGAGTTGCAGATCAGTCCCCACTAAGAAAAGGAAGAAAAAGATAACTAATATAAAAGAGATAGAGAGAAGAGAGAGAGAGAGACTGTAGAAGATTAAGGTCAGTCTTCATCATACCTTCTCCAGTGTCTTATGGTTCAGATGTTCCCTCTAAGGGCCTGGTGAAGGTTCAGCCATTTGGTCTGCCTTTTAGGTTGTAGAATTTTCTGGTACCATTGCCATGTGGGTCCAGATATGTGTTTCCCACCCCTTCCCTTCCCTCCCCACTCATCCTATTGTCTAGTCCATGAGAAGCTTGCTGGGTATGTAAGGCATCTTGGGTAGATTCAGGTTAGGTGCTGTAGATGAGTGAGACTATGTGGCGATTTTTTTTTTCTTCTGTGATTGGGTAAGTTCACTAAGAATGATATGTTCTAAGTTCAACCATTTTTCCTCAAATTTCATTGTGTCATTTTTTCTTACTGCTTTATAGAATTCCATTATGTAGATATACCACATCTTAGTTATCCATTCTTCTAGTGATGGACATCTGGGTTGATTCCAGCTCTTAGCTATTATGAATTGAGCCACTACAAACATGATTGAGCAAATCTCTCTAGCTTGCAGTTTAAAGATTTTAGGGTAGAAGCCCAGTAAGGGAATAACTGGGTCTGTGGGTATCTCTATAGTCAGCTTTTTCAGGAGTCTCCAGATTGCTTTAAAAAGTGGTTGTACCATCTTACATTCCCACCAACAGTGGATGAGTGTTCCTACTTCTCCACATCCTCATCAGCATTTATTTTCATTCGATTTTTTTGATGTTTGCTATCCTTACTTGGGTAAGGTGGATTCTCATTGTTGTTTTTAGTTACATTTCCCTGATGAATAGCGATGATGAACATTTTCTTAAGTGTGTGTTTGCCATTTGTATTTCTTCCTCTGTGAACAGCCTGTTGAGCTTTTTGGCCCATTTTGTGAGTGGGGTGTATGACTTGTGACTGCTTAGAATTTTGAGTTCTTTGTAGATTCTAAGGATTAGGCCTCTGTCAGTTGGATAACCAGCAAATATTTTTTTTTCCCATTCTGTGGATAATCTATTGCCTTTGCTTATTGTATGCTTGTCTGTAAAGAAACTCTTCAGCTTCATGTGATCCCATTGGTTGAGTGACTGTTTAAGATCATGAGCTACTGGGGTTTTGTTCAGGAAGTCTTTTTCCATTCCTATATCATGGAAAGTACTTCCTAAATTTCTTTCCAGTAGTTTTCGAGTTTCTGGCCTAATGTTGAGATCTTTGATCCATTTGGACTTGAGTGTAGTGCATGGCGAAATGTGTGGATCAAGTTTCAATTTCCTGCATATGGTTATCCAGTTTGTCCAGCACCATTTGTTGAAGATTCTCTTTTTTCCAGCCTATATTGTTAGGGCCTTTGTCAAATATGCCCTCAAGCCTATTCCACTGGTCTATACTCCTGTTTTTATGCCAATACCATGCTGTTTTTATTACTATGGTTTGTAATATAGCTTTAGATCATGTATGGTGATGCCTCCAGAGGTTTTTCTTTTGCTGAGAATATGTCTGGATATACAAGGCCTTCTGCCTTTCCATATGAAATTTGAGATCATTTTTTCTATCTCTGTGAAGAATACCATTGGGATTTTAATTGGAATGGTCTTAAATCTGTATATTGCCTTTGGTAGGATTGCCATCTTCAGAATGTGAATTTTGCTGATCCAGAAGCATGGAAGGTCTTTCCATTTTCTCAAGTCCTTCTCAATTTCTTTTTTGAGTGTTTTTATGTTTCCATTGTATAGATCTTTCATTTCCTTGGATAACATTATTCCAAGGTATTTTATCTTTTTGTTGCTATTGAAAAATGGGACCATTTTCCTTATTTCTTTCTCTGTATCTTTGTCATTTGCATATAGAAAGGCTACTGATTTTTGTGCATTGTTTTTGTATCCTGCTACTTTGCTATAGGAGTTAATCACCTTCAGGAGTTTTGGGATGGAGTCTCTCAGATCTCTTACATATACAATCATGTCATTAGCGAATAGAGCTAACTTAACTTCTCCTTTTATTTCCTTCTCCTGTCTAATTGCTTGAGCAAGGACTTCCAGTACTATATTGACAAGCAGAGGTGAGAGTAGACAACCCTGTCTTGTTCCTGATCTTAATGGGAATTCCTCCAGTCTCTCTCCATTAAGTATTATCTGGGCCTTTGGAGCTTTGTATATTGCCCTTATTATTTTAAGATATGAACTAACCATGCCAATTCTCTCCAATGTTTTGATCAGGAAGTGATGTTGTATCTTGTCAAAGACCTTTTCAGCATCTATTGAAATGATCATGTGGTTTTTATGTTTAACCATGTTTATGTGGTGTATTACATTGACAGATTTCCATATGTTGAACCACCCCTGTGTTCCTAGGATGAATCCCACTTGGTCAAGGTGGATAATGCTTTTGATGTGTTGTTGGATTTGGTTTGTGAGGATTTAGTGCAGGATCTTTGCATCTAAGTTCATTAGGGAAATAGGTCGGTAGTTTTCTTTTCTTGTGGCATCTCTGCCTGGTATTGTAATAATTAGGGTGATGCTAGCTTCACATACGCAAATCTATAAATGTAATACATTACATAAATGGGTTGAAGGACAAAAATCACATGATCATCTCATTAGACGCAGAGAAAGCATTTGACAAAATCCAACATCCCTTCATGATAAAAATCCTATAGAGACTGGGAATAGAAGGAACATATCTCAATATAATAAAGGCTATTTATGACAAGCCTACAGCCAACATATTAATAAATGGAGAAAAACTGGAAGCTTTTCCACTAAAATCAGGAACAAGACAAGGGTGTCCACTGTCCCCACTTTTATTTAATATAGTTTTGGAAGTCTTAGCCATAGCAATAAGGCAAGAGACACACATAAAAGGATACAAACTGGAAGGGAAGAGATCAAGTTATCATTATTTGCATATGACATGATTCTATACATAAAGGACCCTAAAGACTCTACTAGCAAACTGTTAGAGCTGATCAAAACCTACAGCAATGTAGCAGGATACAAAATAAATACACAGAAATCAGTAGCCTTCATATATGCTAACAACAAACACACAGAGGATGAAATCAGAGAATCATTCCCATTCACAATTGCATCAAAAAAAAAAATAAATAAAGTACCTTGGAATAAACCTAACCAAGGAAGTAAAGAATCTCTACAATGAGAACTTTAAAACACTCATGCGAGAAATTGCAGAAGACACTAGAAAGTGGAGAAACATCCCTTGTTCCTGGATTGGAAGAATCAATATTGTGAAAATGGCAATCTTACCTAAAGCAATCTACACATTTAATGCAATCCCTATCAAAATTCCAAAGGCTTTCTTCATGGAAATAGAAAAAACAGTCCAAAAATTCATTTGGAATCACAAAAAACCTCGAATATCTAAAATAATACTGAGCAACAAAAATGAGGCTGGTGGTATCACCATACCTGATTTTAACCTATACTACAGATCCATAGTAACAAAAACAGCATGGTACTGGCACAAAAACAGACATGTAGATCAGCGGGACAGAATAGAGGACCCAGATGTAAGCCCAAGTAGCTATAGCCACCAGATATTCAATAAAAATGCTTAAAATACTCATTGGAGAAGAGACAGCCTCTTCAGCAAATGATGTTTTGAAAACTGGATATATATCTGCAGAAGGATGAAAATAGATTCTTCTCTCTCTCCATGCACAAGAATTAAGTCCAAATGGATTAAAGACCTTAATATCAGACCTAAAACTCTGAAACCGCTAGAGGAAAAAGTAGGGGAAACCCTTCAACATATTGGTCTTGGCAAAGACTTTCTGAATACAACCCCAATTGGTCAGGCAATAAAACCACAGATTAATCACTGGGACCTCATGAAATTACCAAGATTTTGCGCTGCAAAGGACACAGTAAAAAAAGCAAAGAGGCAGCCTACAGAATGGGAAAAAATCATCGCCAGCTATATATCTGATAGAGGATTAATATCTAGGATATACAAAGAACTCAAAAAGTTAAATAATAAGGAATCAAACAAGCCAAACAAAAATGGGCTATGGAGCTAAATAGAGCATTCTCAAAGGAAGAAATCCAAAAGGCATATAAGCATCTAAAAAAAGGTTCTACGTCACTAGTCATCAGGGAAATGCAGATTAAAACTACATTGAGATTCCATCTCTCTCCTGTCAGATTGTCCACCATCATGAAAACAAATGATCATAAATGTTGGCGGGGATGTGGAAAAAAAGAAACCCTTCTACACTGCTGGTGGGAATGCAATCTGGTCCAGCCATTGTGGAAAACAGTGTGGAGGTTCCTAAAACAGCTAAAGATTGATCTTCCATATGACCCAGCTATAGCACTCCTAGGCATATATCCAAAAGACTCATCTCATTTCCTTAGAAGTACATGCTCAACCATGTTTATTGCTGCTCAATTTATAATAGCTGGGAAATGGAACCAGACTAGATGTCCCTCAACAGATGAGTGGAAAATGAAGATGTGGCACATTTATACAATGGAGTTATACTCAGTGGTAAAGATAAATGAAGTTATGAAATTTGCAGAAAAATGGACAGACCTGGAAAGGATTATACTAATCTTAATGATTGTGATAGGTTCATTTAGGTGATTAATCTGCTCTGAGTTTAGCTTTGATAGATGGTATGCATCCAGGAATTTATTCACCTCCTCCACATTATCCAGTTTTGTGGAGTAGAGGTTTTGAAATAAGTCCTGATGATTCTTCCAATTTCACTTATGTCTGTTGTGATCTCTCCTTTTTCATCTTGAATTTTGTTAATTTGAAGCTTCTCCTTTTTTTTGCTTGATCGAATTGGCTAGAGAATGGTCAATCTTGTTTATTTTTTTCAAAGAACCAGCTCTTTGTTTTTTCAATTGTCTTAATTGTTTTCTTAGTTTCCAATTCATTAATTTCTGCTCTGATTTTAATTATTTCTTTCCTTCTGGAGCTCTTTGGGTTGGACTTTTCTTGCTTTTCCAGTGCCTTTAGGTGAATGGTTAGGTTATTGATTTGGGATCTCTCTGTCTTTTTTAGGAAGTCATTGAGTGCTATGAACTTTCCCCTGAGGACCACTGTTGCAGTCCGGTTCGCATTGCTGGTAGAAATCACCCAACCAAAAGCAGCTTCTGGGAAAAAGAGATTTATTTTGGCTTACAGGCTCGAGGGGAAGCTCCACGATGGCAGGGAAAAATGATGGCATGAGCAGAGGGTGGACATCACCCCCTGGCCAACAGAAGGTGGACCACAGCAACAGGAGGGTGTGCCAAACACTGGCATGGGGAAACTGGCTATAAAGCCCATAAGCCCACCCCCAACAAAACACTCCCTCCAGGAGGCCTTCATTCCCAAATATCCATTACCTGGGAACCTAGCATTCAGAACACCTAAGTTTATGGGGGACACCTGAATCAAACCACCACAACCACCTTTATTGTGTCCCATAAGTTTTGGTACAATGTGTTCTCATCATCATTCAGTTCTAGAAATTTTGCAATTTCATTTTTCATTTCATCCACTATTCATTTATTGTTTAAAAGTATGCTGTTCAGTATCCATGTATGTTGGGATTCCTGGTGGATCTTTTGTTGTTAATTTCTAGCAATATAGCATTGTGATCTGATATCATTCAAGGAAATATGTCAATCCTCCTAAATATGTGGAGGCAGGCTTTGTGACCCAGTATATGGTCTATTTTAGAGAATGTTCCATGGGCTGCTGAGAAGAATGTGTAGTCTGTGGATTTGGGATGGAAGTTCTGTAGATGTCCATTAGGTCTAAGTGATCTATTGTTTTGTTGAGCTCTCTTACTTCCCTGTTTGGATAATCTGTCTATTTCTGATAATGGTGTATTGAAATCCCCAACTATGATGGTGTTGGTTCTTATTTCTGTTTTATTGTCAAATAGGTTTTAGTTTATGAACTGTGGTGCCCCTGTCTTTGGTGCATACAGATTTATGATTGTAATATCCTCTTGAGGGATCTTTCCCTTGATAAGAAGGAAGTGGCCTTCTTTGTCTTTTTTGATTATTTTTGGTTTGAAGTATATTTTATCCAATATTAATATAGCTACAGCTGCTTGCTTCTTATTCCTATTTGCTTGGAATGTTGTTTTCTACCCTTTTACCCTGAGGAGGTGTCTGTCTTTAGTGGTGAGGTGGGTTTCTTGAAGACAACATATTGAGGTGTCTAATTTTTTGATCCATCCTGTTAGCTTATGTCTCTTGATGGGTGAAGTAAGACCATTGATATTTAGGGTAATAACTGTGAGATTTGATTTGATCCCTGCCATATTGTGATGATATATGTGGTTGGTGGTTTCTTGGACTTTGAAGTTTTTTGTGCCTATTCTGTGTTTGGTTATTGTGATCTGCTTCTTGTAGGCATTTGAGGTTGATTATTTGTTTTGTCTCTCTCAAGAATTTACTGAAATACTCTGTGGGTTAGGTTTTGTGTTCATGTAATTGTAAAGCTGAGTTTGTCATGGAAAGTTTTTCTTTTGCCATCTATTATGAGGGATACTTTTGCTGGGTAGATTAGTTTGTGTTGGAAGCCATAGATTCTTATACTTTGCAGTGTTTCATACCAGGCCCTTCTTGCTTTTAGGGTTTCCATTGAGAAGTCTGGAGTAATTCTGATGGGGTTACCTTTGAAAGCGTTGTGCTGTTTTTCCCTAGCTGCTTTTATGATTTTATCTTTGATGTCAATGTTTAGAGTCTTAATGACAATATGTTTTGGAGAGTTTCTTCTTTGGTCCAGTCTGTTTGGAGTTCTGTTAGCTGCTTGCATCTTGATGGGCCTTTCTTTTAAGAGACTGGGGAAGAAGTTTTCTTCAATTATTTTGTTAAATAAGTTCTCCATGCCTTTAGTCTGAATTTCTTCTCCTTCTGGTATTCCAATGATCGTAATATTTGGACTTTTAAGTGTATCCCACAATTCCCTCATGTTCTGTTCACAGGAACTTTTGAACTTAATGAAATTTTTGAACTCTCGAACTATTTCTTCCATCTTGTGTTCTAGATCAGAGTTTCTATCCTCCACATGGCTAACTCTATTCTTGAGAGCTTCTAGAGAGTTTTGGACTTGTTCGATTAGGTTTGCATGTTCTACTACTTTTCTATGTATGAGTTCCATCCCTCTTTCAAGCTCCCTTTTCACATCATTTTATGATTTTCTTGATGCTTCTTGGAATTCATCCTTGCATTTCTTTATGTCTTCATTTAGTCTCACCAGCTGATTTTTGAGGACTTCTTTTTTTTCACTTGCCTTCATAGCTCTTAACTGTCCTTAAACTCTTCCATTTTCTTATCTATTTGGTCTAGTATAATGATGGCAGCACCCTCATGATTATTGGTCCTTTGTTGCTTTTCTGCATGTTCTACCAGTAGCTTAGTCAGGGTGGCATTGCTCATAGCTTCACTTTGGTGTTTTGATCCTAGTGACTCTTCTATGTTTTGATTAGAGATGTTCATTGTAGGACTGGGTGATCTAACTGGATTTTCTTGCATTTGATTTCTCATGTTATTTCTTGACTGTGGTCTTCCCATTGCAGTGTATGGGCATGTAGGTGGGTGGAACAGGCTTTGGCCCTCACTTGATAAAGCTGCCTGGCCGGGGCACCAATGTTGCTTGAGCTCTCATGGGGTAATGTGCCAAAGCTGCCTGCACTCACACTGGCAGGGACACAGAGGCACCAACACTGAAGCAGCCCAAACTCTGGTATGGCAGAACACTGGGATCTGTAAGCAGTCTATGCTCTCCTGCAACAGGACAATGGTGGTCGGCCAGTGTAGGAGACAGGTAGTGGATGGCACCTGAGCTAGCGTAAGCAATAGACACAGTCTGAGCTCATGTTTAGAGTTGGAAATTGGCCTGGGCTTGTGCGTGTGAATGTGAGGCAGCCAGAACAGTAAGTGGGAAAGTGGGCAGGGCAGACTAAACTTCCACAAGTGGGATCAGAGCGGTGGTGGGTGCCATTTAAGTTGATCAAGTGATCCTGAGCTCCAATGGGCCAGCAAGCATATCCTGGCCAAGGTCACTTGTGGGCAGAGGTAGCAGGGTGATTGCCCCTGTGCAGTGAGGCAAGTGGAAATAGGTTAGCCTTGGACCCTTTTCCTGCAGTAAGTGCAGGAGTTTCCTGAAGCTGGGAGTGGGAATGGCAGCTGCTTGGGGAAAGGGGTGGGCTACCCATCTACCTGCGAGGGAATCAGCAATTCCCTACTTTTTACCCTCTGTGCCCTCCCACTGGCAATCTATTGGAGATTTCTCTTCCCAGAAAGACCCAGGGAACCCTTAAAAGATCCAGTGAACCCTTAATGTCTTGCCTTTCTTACCCGAGAATGTGCTGCACAGTTAGGCAGTAGCCATCTTGGCCAGAAGTCTTTAAATCAATTTTTAAACAGCATATGACATTATGGGTCTCATTGTGGCATTTTTACACATATATGTTGTAATAATTTTTTAATTTGTATTTATCTTACACACACACACACACAGAGAGAGAGAGAGAGAGAGAGAGAGAGAGAGGGAGAGAGGGAGAAAGTGAGTATGGGTACACTAGGGCCATTTGCTGCTATAAACAGACTCCAGACAAATGTGACACTTTGTGTGTCTGGCTTTACATGGGTACTAGGGAATTGAAACTAGGCCACAGTATTTGCAAGCATGTGCCTTTATCCACTGAACCATGTCCCAGACCAGTATAATTTCTTTTAAAAAAACACATTATAAGAAAAAAAATTTCTTAAAACCCACAAAATTTTGCCTAGTTGTGTTTATTCATCTTTCTCTCTCTCCTTCCCCCCTTATACACACAAACACATGAATTTTCCTATGTTGCAAGCAAGCTACTCATGTTACTTCTACCATGGTGCCACCTAATATTCTGTTTTTCCTTCCATTATGGCCTTACTCTATCCAAACTAGGTCTAAAATAAATCCTTCCTCCTTTAAGTTGCTTCTTGTCAGTTCCTTATTTTGTCATGGAGATTACAATGAGGAAAGAAAGGAAAACTCCATATTTTATAGGTTTGTTTCTATACCATCAAGTCCAGGGTTCAAAGCCACATTTATTCCTGAATGTTTAGTATACAATATTGGGTCAACATTTTCATGATTGAAACTACAGTCCATATTTGGATTTTCTAGTTTTATCATGATGCATGTCTGAGGAAGCCAACTTCTAGGACTTCAATGAATGCATGGAGATTTAGTCTCCTTCTATAGTGGACACAGTTCCAGGCTAGAAGTCTAAGACCAAATAACTAGAACATTCATCTTTACTGAGGTCTCTTCCCCTGACTTGAGGTCTGGGGATGGAACTCATGTACAGGTGCATGTTTGGGAAGTGCTGTGCCTCTGAGTTCTAGCCCCAGACCTTGTCTTAGAGACAGGATCTCACTAGGTAGCTCAGGCATGGCCAGATGTTCCTGCATCTTCCTCCATGTGCTGAGATTATAGGAGTACACCTGGTGTTCTCTCTTCCTAGTTTAAAAATTAACCTTTGTTTTTTTCTTTACTGTGCTCTCTGTGTGGGCATGCAGGTAAAAGCACACAGAGACATTTTGGTGTTTTTCTTCTTATAAGGATATTAGTCTTATGAGATTAGAGCACCACCTTAAGATCATCATATAATTTTAATGATATCCTTAAAGGCTCTATCTCTAAAATATAGCTAAATTGGTGTTTGAATTTCAATAAATGAATTTTGAGGGTTACAAAATATATAGGGTGGCATTTATCATTTTGGGGCAGCAGTTTCTAGGTTTTGGAGCCAATGCCTGTGACAGATATAGCAGTTGCTATATTTGGAATCCCAGATTTCAGGAATTATCTGTCCACATTTAATGTTTATAACCCACACTTGAAGCACTCCATACTTGGAAGTTGGCATTTTAGATATATGAAGTCAGCTTCTGAATTTTCAAGGCTGTATTCCACTAATTTCCTGGTCCAAAATACTGCATTCTATATAAAAAGAGCCAAAAGTCTATGAAAAACACTGGCTCATAGATCTTGGGTGATAAGATGCTGTGAGGTTTGTGTTTGGAGATTGAGAATCTATACCTGTAATTCCAATATATATCTGTAGAAGGGAGGCTCAGTTTGCCCATGGAAACTATATATGTCATATTTATAATTTATATGTGTATATTAATAACAGGATAACATATATAAAAGAAAGCAGCAAATAATATAAAAATATAAAGGAAATTACCTTTAATATAAACCAGTTATATGCTTTCTTCTAGTCTTTCTGTGCATATAAATATGTTAGTAATATATATAGTTTTGAAATATTGTATGTTACTTTAAATTTTTTATTTGATCTTTTTAATACCTTAAGCATTTTACTCTTATTAAATATGTTAAAATTCCAATGTTAGTAGTTACATAATACCCTATTATGTGAGTACCCCTGATTAACTGTTCCCATATTATCCAAACAAAAAATGAGTCCATGACTAGAAGACCGATTGTTAAGATTTTAGAGAGCTCCTGTGTATGACTTAATTATACTTATATATGTGAAGCATCATGACCAATATTTATGGAGCCAAGTTCCATGATTATTTTGACATTCCATATAAGAAACACCAGGTCCTAAGCTTGAGAAACCCTCCTTTTGCAAAAATTTGACAATGTACATAAAGAAAACTAAATGCTATGTTCATTTGGCCTGTTTCCATGTTTGTGTATTGATCATGCATTAATGTAGAACTTCTGTGCCTCAGAGATATGGAACCACATCTGAGAGATACAACTTCTCTTACTCAGATTATAAGCCTGGGAAACTTTATTTACCCTAGATAAACCCATATTAACCTCATGGAGATTCAGGAACCATATAATAAATGCCAAATCACACATTTGTAGGGCCAGGATTTATGGCTGGAGATTATGTTTCCACATGGAGTGAAATGTAGGGCGACATACTCTGAAACTGAGATTCCATACATGACAAATTTCATGATGATAGTGCAATGCTACATGTTGGATAATGAAATTACATATATGTAGTGCAAAGCAGAAGAGGTTCCTTGTGTCTGATAATCAACATCTGCCTATGGCCATATAACCCTGAATGTGCCTGATAGTCAACATCTATTCCACATCTACGTGTCTGAGTCACATGGATTCTCCCAAGTTCTACACTTACAGGGCCAACTTTAGGCTTGGATAATCAGGATTTGCATTTTATGCCATTTTCTATATCTGGGAAGCTTTATTCCATACTTACATGGCAGTATATTTGAAGAGACACATTCCATACACAGAGAGCCCAGATTTCCTTGCCTGAAGGGCTACTTGCTACCCTTGGAGGTTGAGATCCATGTTAATCAGGCCAAACCCTAAGGGAAAAAATAGATTTTGTATCTGAACAGATTCATATATAAACAACACCAACAACAAGGTCTGAAGGATGAAATTTTGCACTTGGTGGATCAGGTTAAATTCCCTTTAGCCCATGTTTCATAGCTGTAGTTAAAGTTCCTCATTCATGGGCTCATACTCTATGCTTACAGCCATTCCTGATTGCCAAGATTCATATATGGATGATTATCTTTTATGCCACAACATCCGGTCAATGTATTTGTCCATTTTTCATTACTATAATGAAATAACAAAGGATAGATACTTATAAATACTCAAAACTTTAGAAACTGAAAGCCAAGGTAGCATGATTTTGGCTCTTATATTGCCTCATAGTGGATGATAACACAATGGTAGGAACATGTGTGAAAGAGAGATTATGTGGCCAGACAGGAAGCTAAAGAGCAGGAGGAACCTCTTTTAAAACCAACCCCTGTTTTTTGGAATCCTATGAAAAGTACCTTAATCTTATTTTGAGGACAGCACCCCTAATAAGTTCCCACAACCAAACTCTAAAAAGCACTACATTGAGAAATAAGCTTTAAGCAGATTAACCATTGGGTGATAAACTACTTCCATGCTATATCTCTGGGTTATGTGTCTGGTGTTCTAACATGCAATCAAGCACCATCATTGCATAGAACAAAGTTAAGTTATATGACATCAGCAACATCAAGGCATCTTTTCCTACTTGGAGGAACAGGTTTCATTCCCGGGTGACAGAGTCCATGTCAGGAGGGTGTGTTCCACCATTGTTAACAAGCTTCTATGTCTGGATGGTCCATTTCTATTCTGGGGAGTTACATTCAATCCAAAAACCAGGTATCATGCCTAGAGTGGGAGTACTCATTCCATGATTTCATGCCTCCAGAACCAGGTTCCTGTACATGGAAATCCATTTTCAAGCCTGATAAAAGCTGAAGTCTAGATTGCCTAGTCTCATGGCTATAAGGCTAAAGCCCATTCTCACATTACATTTATGCTCTAGCTGTGATAGATGACTTACCTCCAAACTCATTGATACAGAACTGACTGTTCTAATTGCCATATTGTAACTACATTGTAACATAAGTGACTCAAAAGTAGGCTGAAGAATTATGAGTTCTGTGGATGCAATGGTACAGTCAAAAAGTGTCTGTGATGGACAAATTTCAGGTGAGTAGTTGGAGACAAAATAAATTATGTTGGATACACACTGGCAGTTACTGAGTACCAACGATAAAGTAACTACTTTGCTAATTCTCCATCTATGCTGTGTGATTTAATTCCACAGGCTATCACATTATTTGACAAATGAGAGTTTTACTGGTTTCTCAAAGACTCCTTCTATAGTTAATGCATTTTAAATAATGATAAGCTATGTCTATGTTATTAAGTGAGCCCCAAATGAGAACTAGTGCAAATTGCTTGAGTGATCATCCAGATTCAGTTGGCTCTCTGATCTTGAACTCACAAACCTAGATTTTGCACTGCAAAGTAATCTAAGTGGTATAAGAAAGCTGCAGTGTATCAATTCCAGCAAATATTCCTTATGCCAATTGCAAACAAATTCCACTCAACTTCAGAGGTATGAATTTATAGCATGAACACTTTGTAATATTCATAATTAGTTTGTGTAAAGAAATTTCATCCATAAAGCATTTTATCAAATTAGCTAATTCATCTTCACCATATCCTATTGAGAGAGATAACTGCATCCTGTCTACAAAGAGGCTCTGACATGGAACTCAAAATGCTTTCTGAATATTATCCATAGTGATAAACAGGCTCCAGGCTCTTTGTGAACCACAGACACTGATGTTGAGGGTATTAGGATTCATTCTGGTACTGCAAAAATGGGAATATACAAGCATGGTGCCCATGTCCTTAGCAAGGAGATATTTTCTGCCTGACTAAATGCAGTAGAGTATATGAGGGTAGGGCCACGAATCCCTCTTGACTTCCTTAACCCAAGTGTAAAATTTATCATGAAGGTATTTCACCCAAGGTCAGAGGATTTTTGTTCCTCCTACTCATGTTTTCTAGTCTAAAGGGGTTATTTGGCTCAGATGGAGAATACAGATTGCTATGAAATTGTAGTGCAACACACCAGTCTTTGTATTCTGCACTCTTCATAGATAGTAATACTTCACACTGCCCCACCTTCCTGTTTGTTTTTAGCTCTGTTCTTGTCCACAGCACCATCCCAAATTTAGTCTGAAAGAACAAGGGATGCCCAGCCCAGATTCTGAGGTATTTAATATTCAATCATCTGAAACGTTACCTAGCACCAGATTTCCAAGGCTCTGTTGAAAACCAGACTTGTTCCTTTAGTTTCCACATGTCTACCAGGAGGCATTTTTGCAAAAGATTTATAGAGTAAATGGTCTTTGGAGAAATGAGCCAGGGGTTGAGAAATTCAGCATACTACACAGGACAGAGCTATGTAGTTAGAGAAGAAACCTGATCTCATCCTGGTCTCCTGGCCTCATTCTGGAGGTGAGGGGATATGCCACGTGGTTTTTGGTTACTGTGATAAGCTTCTAGAAAAAATTAAATGAGGAAAGACATATTGGTTTATGGTTTCAGTCCATCGTCATCTGGTTCCATTGGTTCTCGGCCTCTGTGAGGTAGGACGTCATGGCAGAAAGTTATTGCAGAGCAAAGTTGCTCACTGCATGGTGACCAGGAAGCAGAACAAGACAGAAGAAAGAGTTGGCACCAACATATGGCCCCTGTGGATATTGACATGTTTTATGGACATACTTCCTCCAGTTAGGCTTTACCTCTGAACATTTCTACCACCTTGTAGTAAGGCCATCAAATTCTTAACCCACCTATTATTGATAAGTGTTGCAGTCAGGTTTGTATTGCTGGCAGAAATCATGTGACCAAGAGCAGCTTTTGGGGAAATAAGAAGGGTTTATTTTGGCTTATAGACTCGAGGTTCCCCTCCATGATGTCTGGGAAAATGATGGCATGTGCAGAGGGTGGACATGACTCCCTGGCCTACATAAGGTGGACAACAGGAACAGAAGAGTATGCCAAACACTGGCAAGGGGAAATTAGCTATAATACCTATAATCCCACTCCTAATGACACACTACCTCCAGGAAGCATTAATTCCCAAATTTCCATCAGCTGGGACCCTAGCATTAAGAACACCTAATCTTATGGGGGAAACCTGAATCAAACCACCACATTGTGCCTCTGGCCTCCATAAACTGATAACCATACGTAATGTAACATGCAATACATTCATCCAACTTTAAAAGTCCCCACAGTATTTATTATTTCCAATGATGTTCATACATACCCATAGTCCAAGATCTTTTTTTTAAATTTTTTTATTCATTTTTTATTTATTTATTTGAGAGCGACAGACACAGAGAGAAAGACAGATAGAGGGAGAGGGAGAGAATGGGCGCACCAGGGCAAATGAACTCCAGATGCGTGTGCCCCTTGTGCATCTGGCTAACGTGGGACCTGGGGAACCGAGCCTCGAACCGGAGTCCTTAGGCTTCACAGGCAAGCACTTAACCGCTAAGCCATCTCTCCAGCCCAGTCCAAGATCTTTTAACTGAGCCATAATACCAAAAATTCCCCCCAAATCCCATAATGGCCCAGAATAAACATTCACACTGCAAAAGATGGCATTGGACATAGCAAAAAAATATCCATCCAATACAAAATTTAAAACCAGGGCAAACATCAAAGTCTGTAGCTTCAAGTCCAACAATACTAGTCAGTGACAAATCTCTAAGTCTGATAATCCTAACCAGCAACAGGTCTCTCGTGTTACAATTTCGCCCCTCCAGCTAGGCTACTCAAAGTCCTGGAAAACTTCATTTGGGCCTGGCAGCTGTCCTCAGCAGCCATCTTGTGGTCCCACCATCTCCACTGGATCTCCAGTGCAAGTCACAGTTCATCCTCATGGTTCCATGGGGTCTCCAGGTAGGTGTCCAGCAAACCTGCTTCACATTGCTCATGCTGTTTCCAAAACCTAGGACTGTGTTGCAAATTCAATGACCCTCTCTCTCCTGCATGTCGTATACTCCACAATACCAGGCAGGGTTCCAGTTTGTTAACACAGAGGGGAATAAAGCAGACTTTGATGAACATAACACTCCTTGAGCACTCAGGCCCTTCTACATTCTTCCTGTTGCCCGAGTGCAGGTCATCTGGCCCAATCTCAAAGGTTGTAATATCTCATATAATTGCAGGTAAAGGGGCAGAAGTTCCAGTGCAAAGATTTCATTTCTATGTCATATCCTTCTGATCATACCAGTCCATTTCTACACAATGCAACCATGCACAACTTCTCAGGACATGGCCATGAACAGCAAGCCTCTAGACTGCCTCGAGCCTACTCCAGGCAAAGAACTCACCTTCACAAGCCAAACCTCACAGTCCATAGTTCTTATTGCATTCAGATCTTTTAACTCTGACCAGAATAGTCCATCAAGGTGTACTTATAGCACTGCAGGGCATCTCTTAGGCCAAGATTTCAAATCCTTCCACATTCCTCTTGAAAATCAACTCCAAAAGGCAAAAGCCACACAGTCAGGTGTCTAGCAGTAATCCTCCTCCTCGGTACCAACATTACTGTTGCAGTCAGGTTCACATTGCTGGTATAAATCTCCCATCCAAGAGAAGCTTGTGGGATAAAGAGCTTTATTTTGGCTTACAGGCTTGAGGGGAAGCTCCATGCTGGTAGGGAAAGCAATGGCATGAGCAGAGGGTGGACATCACCCCATAGCCAATGTAAGATGGACAATAGCAACAGGAGAGTGTGCCCAACACTGGCAAGGGGAAGCTAGCTATAATACTCATAAGCTTGCCCCCAACAATACACTGTCTCCAGGAAGCATTAATTCCCTAATCTCCATCAACTGGGAACCTAGCATTCAGAACACCTAAATTTATGGGGGACACTTGAATCAACCCACCACAGTAATCTAGAAAAGCTATCTTCATGATTCAGTCACTCCTCATTGATTTAACCCATCAACTAGGGACCAAAACTACTACACTTGAGCCTTGATGTGCAATTGAAGAAGAGCATTCTCTATATCCAAACTGTACCATAACAGGAAGGTTTTCCATTATATAGCCATGGTGTCAGTCATTGGATATGAGTTACTTTGGATGAGAGAATAGGTTTGCAACAGAGACATCTCTAGGTGAAGGTTTTTCATGAATGGAGCTTGTCAACATTAACACCGATGGTACCTGGGACACAGGTGCCCTCATATGGTAAGGGGAATCTGTTACATACACAACTGTGACTGTAGCTCACCTTTTACCATTCAGACCTTTTCCTTATATGATTTGCTGGGCACCCTCACAGCTTCTTCTGGCCTTTATTTAGTTGCAATTTCTGGATAAACTTGCAAGCAGAAGTTGAGTGAGACAAACTACACAGCCTTGTTGATTCTGTTGGTCCTAAAAAAATCAGCTGGAACTCATTCTCACCCTTTTATACCACTATTTCTCATTACCTCATGTCAGCTTACTCTTCTAATGGTCTAGGTGGCTTGCCTGCCAGCTAACATAGTCTCACATCCCCAGTGGCTCTGACCCTTTGATTACCATGTCTCTTTCAGGCCATAGTTGGATTTTTACATTTTAATTAAAATTTGACATGGGACTATTCCTAGAGGATAAGGTATGTCCTTAGCATATTTCTTCTTGCCTCTATTATAAAATAACAGCCCTATCTCTTCTCAATTATTGACACATTATCTCTTTTTGTCTACTATTTCATAAGGGTAATGCTTATGGAAACCTTTGGTAGAGCATTTTCCTATATGAGATCTAAGACCTTTATGCCCACATAACCTAGTTGCAGAGATAGGAGACACAAATTTCCATGCAAGTCATTGGTAATGATTGCAACTAGGGTTATTTCTTCTTCTGGGCCTTAGTTCCTAAACTTGTGTGTTCTGTTTGCTGGGAATACAATATCATAAAAGTAATGTTGGTTTAGTACCTACATTGGATCCTGAATAAATGTGCTGCACATCAGCAGAATGCCATATTTATAAGATGATATGTTTCAGGAGCCTGGATTCTTATCATCAATAGCCCACTGCACCTCCTTAACTGCACAGTGAGCCTTGTGGTTGAGGTAATGTCATGTAGCATCCCACCAGAACTACAGTCTTCTTGTAACAGTGCTGATTAAGACACTGTTTTATACAAATGTAAGCCTCTACTGCTGCCTCATAATATATACCGTTCAGTGGCAAAAATTATATAATCAACTTACTACAAAGTCTTTTTAAGGTTATATAAATATCCAGAGCTCAAGAAAAATTAATCTTCTATGTTTATATTCATGTGTTTATATATGTATGTGTGAGGGCATGTTCATGTGAACATGTATGTTCATATACATGTGTGTGCAGGTATGCATATCATGTGCACTACTATGTGTAGATGTGTCATCATTAGGCATGCTGATCACCATTTTGGAGACAGGATCTCTCAACGGGCTGGAGCCCACCAATTAAATTAGTTTAGCTAGCCACTGATCTCCAGAGATCCTGTTTTCTCTGCTTCCCAGTGCCAGGATTACAGGTGCATACAATTATACCTGGCATTTAAAAATTTTTTGTTTATTTTTTAAAATTTATTTATTTGAGAGATACAGGCAGAGAGAGAAAGAGTCAGAGAGAGAGAGAATGGGCATGGCAGGGCTTCCAGCCACTGCAAATGAACTCTAGATGCATGCACCCCCTTGTGCATCTGGCTAACGTGGGTCCTGGGGAATCAAGCCTCGAACCAGGGTCCTTAGGCTTCACAGGCAGGTGCTTAACTGCTAAGCCATCTCTCCAGCCCATACCTGGCATTTTAGATGGGTACTGGGTATTGAATTTGGGTTCTCATCTTATAAAAGCAATTTTCTGACTGAGCTATTTTATTTCCACAGTGCCCTAAATATCTTATTATACAAATATTTAGTAATGACATTAATTACTTCAGCCATAAGGAATAGGACACTGTGTTTTCTAGCTCATGAATGTTCTCTGCTTTTACAACCATTACTAATCCGCTGATGAGCCCAGTGTACAAGCACAACAATGGGCAAGGAGAAGGGCCAAGAGGAAAGCTAGCTTCTCTGCTTGGTTGTTAATGTTTTATCTGCACTAAATGACTTCAGGTGGCCATCAGTGTAGATAAAAATATATTCACACTTACCCACTTGTCTAGGCCTTTCCCTGAGCCTCTTTCCTAGACAGTCTTGCCTATAATCTCATTTGCTTCTCTTAGGCTTCTGACTAATCAATCAAACCATTCCCCACTACTTAAATTGTATACATAATCATTTTCTTAATTCAGTTCTATTTTCTTTATATATAAATAGAAAACAAGACTCTGGCACACTCATTCTCTCACTCACTCTGTATGCCTCTTTCTCTCCCTCACTGTCTCTCAAATAAATACTAAAAAATAAAAATAAATAACAAAATATTTTTAAAAGTACCTCACCACTATCTTTCAAGGTAATCTTTGAGTTAGGATAATCATTGGCACACCTTTAACCAACAGACCACATGGAGCCCTCAACTGTGAACCCAGCTTGAAGTTTTCTCTTTCATTATTTGACTTTGGAGCCCCATTAATCTGTAGAAGGAGTGAGCATCAGGTATTGGCACAATAGTGCTTGGAACTGTTCTTATAAATTATTCTTGCCTCTGCATGTGCTAAACCCAACCCCACTTCCACTTTATGATGTATGGTTTTTTTTTTTTTTTTTTTTTTTTTTTTTACTCATGTGAAATGAGTTTGATAGAGCATATCATATATTAGATAGTTCTAAGTATACTTATTTAATTTTTCATGATTGAAAGCTTCATACTCACTAGTGTCCATGAAGCATGCCAAAAGGTACAGTCATTTTGTTATATATGCCTCTCCTTTGTATAACTTGGACTTCTTACCAGCACTCTGCTTCTACTTTTTGATGCTTGGAGGAAGATGCACTTGTCACATCAATAGCCATGTATTATGTGTGAGAAGCTACATAGGTTTCTCTTAGCAATGACTGTATTGTACACAGATGGTTATTTGTCTACAATTTCAGTACATCTCTTTCCACCATAATTTATTCAGCTCTTACAGGCACTAGCCTGATGAAATAAATGGAGATATGATGTACTCCACAATTTTGTATGCTTTAAGTCTTTGTTAATACTAATCTCTGTCATTATGACTCATGTGATATTGCTTGTGGTTTATTATTTTGGTATAAAGAGGGAACTGTTCAAGAATTGCTCTAGGTCTGTCCCATTCCAATAAATCTTCTTCTTTAGGACAAGTAACTGATGTGAAGATTCTGTAAGCTTCTAAACACATTATTTCTTATTTTACCCTGAGGAGTTGTACAAATGACCACTGGTCGTGTTTATAGACCCATTAGTCCAACCATGACCCTTTGCAAGACATTTATCTGTTTATTATCTGACTCAGAATTCATTGATGCTGCAATGTCAGCAGAGGGAAATATGATCTCACTTAGAGTCTCCATGTGTCAAAGTCAGCTCAGAGTCAATGTCAAACAACCCTCAGAAGATATAAGTGCCTTTAGTATTCAATTACACCATAGCCATTTGTCAGACTCTGAGGGAAGATTGGAAGTGGTGACTTTCAATGGCATTATTGGGTTCTTTATTCAAGAAGACTCTTTTAATGGCTTCTGAGAGCTGTCACAGTCTAAAAACTGGACAACGATCATATATTTCCATTTGTGCAGTGTGTGTGTGTGTGTGTGTGTGTGTGTGTGTGTACGCACACTCACACTCACAGGCACAAATTCCCGTGTATACTGTAGATTATGTAAAAACATGCACTTCTTTTGATTCCTGCCTAGTCTGCTCCAAGTATTCTTAACTACTATATCATCAAACCTCTTTAGCAACTCTTTAAGCTTTACATTGGCATTTAGTACAGCAGAGGGATGACATGTGATTTAAAGTGTCCTAATTGGTTTGGTCAGGTTCATAAACTTGGAGTCATATGTAAATGCTGTTTCTGGAACATGCCCATGATCCTCTGACCTGGTGCCCTTTACCAGGCTGTGTGCCAGATACTCAACTTCTGTGGTACTTGGCTGCTTTTGGTAAAACTAGAATCCTTACTAGAGAATTTCTCTGGCTGAGGGAAACCACTTTTCTACCTTATCTCTCCTCTGAACCCTATAAGCAGTGATTATCTACTGAGGAGTATTACAATATGGTCACATCTCCATAGGGATGACTGACAAAGCCACAGAGAGAGAGTGTGGGGCTGCACCTGAGAGTACTTCTGGAGCTTCTGGCTGTGGGAAAAATATGAAGGAAAAACTAGATTAGAATAATTTGTTTATATGGAGAACTATTTCAATAGGCATGTGTTCTAATATGCCCCTGAGATAGTGCTCAAGAGCTTGGAAATAGCAGTGGCTTACATTAAATCCAACAGAGAGCAGAATCACTGTGGCTGCAATTACCAAGCCTCTTATATGTTGTACAAACTGGAGATTAGTTAAATTTTTGAGTCTCAATTTCATCATAAATATAGATAATAATGATATTGACCTCATAGTATATGAGTGGTACATGCATTTTGAGAAATACAATTTGTTGTGAATAGTAATTTCTATTGTTTTTAACTGTAATTTGATGTGAGATGTTGACTTGGACCTCTGACATAGCCTCTTTTAACATTCTCCACTGATTTCCTCAACTGTCATGTTGGGAAATAGTAATTTCCTACCTCAACCCTACTTGACATTGGTGTCCCCTGACATGAGATACTTCATGCTTCCTGGATGCCCAGTTAATGGCTTCCATTTCCAGTGGACAGATCTTGTGCCAAATTCTGGCCCCTTTGATCTGCTTCTCGCTTCTACACAGTAGGTGTTGGCTGAAATGCTCTTGCCCCGGAGAAGTACCACTGGGTATGCTGTGCTTTCTGTGCTTTGGGACTGCTGTAGTTAGGATCTTGAATACCTCCCAAAGGTCCATATGCTGATTGCTTGAACACCACCCTGCAGTGCTATTCATAGATAGTAGAACATATAAGGGTTGGTACCTAGTGGAAGGAAGTTAGGCCACTGAGAGCATGTCCTTGAAAAGGACTTAGGGAGGGGTCTTAGCCTCTTCCTTTCCCTCTTTGATTTCTGGCTGTCATGAATCAGGAAGTTCATCTGCCATTTACTTCTGCCACAATGCACTGTGCAACAGTACCCAGAGACCATGAGGCTAAATCACCATAGACAGAAACCACATAACCTAGGAGTCAGATAAATCTTTCTTAGTTTATTTGATTACCTCTGCTGCAGTAATAGAAAACTAACACTGAAATGAATAGATACCAGAGCTGGCTTAAGAGTAAGAGTCTTCAAAACCACTATGTTATATAATTTCTTCAAATTTTGGGCTTTGGAATATCTTTTTATTATCTCACTATTTCTTTTTGAAACTTATCATTTTCAAGGCTGTTGCTGTCTCAGAACATGAAAAAAGTGTTCATTTAGAACTGCAGACCCTGCAATTCATGCTTTATGCAAGGAAATTAAATTTCTCTTTTAGACTGTTGACAATATTTAATGGTATGAATTCTATTGAATTTTGATAAAGAACACATGAATTTTAAGAATCATAGTAAGTTGCAAAATGTGTCCATTGATCTGTAAATGTTTTAGAGAAAGGATGACATGTAATATTAATATCATCAAGATTCATAGGTGCAGACGCAGATAAGAGAAAGCAGACAAAAGGGATACTAGAGAAGTGGTGGAGTGAGAAAAGTCTAAGAATGAGGAAGGACGAGACTAGTGAAAGGAAGACTTACTGATAGCTTTATTTTATTTATTTATTCATTTATTAGAGAAAGAGAGAGAGAGAAAGAGAGGGAGAGAGAAGAAAAGAAAGAAAATCGACATGCCAGTACCTCTTACCACTGCAAACAAACTCCAAATGCATGTGCCAGTGTGTGTCTGGCTTTATGTGGGTACTGGAGAGTCAAACATGGGTCCTTAAGCTTTGCAGGCAGGCACCTTAACCACTGAGACATCTCTCCAGCCCAACTTACTGATACATTTTAATGCAGATGTTCATGATATGTGGAGGGTAGGGTGTAGAAGGGAAACTGACTAAGAAAAGGTGTGAGTGGAAAGTGCTTTCTTCACTCAAGAGTATTCCCTCAGTGCAGTGGAATTGCATAGTTGACCAATGACGTCTTGTATGATGCAGTGATAACTACAATTTCCTATAAAAAATGTGACCATCTGGATAGGTATGCTTTTCTCCTTTTTCCTTCATGGATTCACCTTTTAATTCATTTTTTCTTCTTTGGCTCTATCCATCATCTATCTATCTATTATCTGTCTATCTATCTATCTATCTATCTATCTATCTATCTATCTATCTATCTATCTATCTACATACCTATCTACCTATCTATCCCAATGAAGCTTTACCATGAAAATTTTGCCTCAATCTCCATTCCTAGGAAATATGGACTAAGACATCACCTCTGAAGTTTTTGCTTAGCTCCTTAGAGAAAGACCTAGAAATAAAACCGTTGGGCCAAAGGGCCTAAATTTAACATAAACTTCTGCATGGGTTTGTTCAAAGCTTAATTTATTCCCTTTCTACCCACCAACTAGATGCTGATTTCTCTTTGATACAGAAAATGATAAACTCTGAAATAAATTCTTCTGTGTTCACTCTTAGTCTAGTTATTTTTGCTATTGAAAAACATTTGTGGCTGGGTAAAAAAAGTTACAAAGAGATTTATTTGTATTCATGGCCTTGTAAGCAGGGAAGGCACTGGTATCTTCCTAGCTTCTGGTGAGGACTGCATGCTGCTTCAACTCATGACAGAAAGGCAAGAATACAAACAGGTAAGTGGGTAAGGTAGGTGTGTGTGTGTGTGTGTGTGTGTGTTTGTGCATTTTCACATGCATGCAGCAGAGACTCAAGGGATGTTCCTGGATCACTTTGTAGCAATCTGTGTTCATAATAACCACTCCCATGAGAACTATGTAGTTTCAAGAAAACTAACAAACTTTTGAGGGAATTATATTAATCACTTCATGAAGATAGAGGCCCCATAAAGCTCCTACTGCCTTTCAATACCACCACACTGGTAATTAAACTTCACTGAGTTTTGGCAGAATATATAATACACATAGCATTCAACTTTAATGCTTTTGGTCTTTTATTCAAACTAACATTAAATTAATAATTGCTTCTGAGAACAAATTTAATTATCTCACTACATTTTAGCCAAGGGAAAATTGTTTAATGCTACGTCAAAGCATTTAGTTTGTAAGGTTTTCTCATGCATTGTTCCCATGAAACAAACTACTGTATAGATCACCCATTCCTGTTTCTATTGATACTTATTTGATTAATACTGATTTGCTGAATTTAAGTTTCTAAGAGGAGAGTATGAATACAGTAATTTCTAAAGTAAGAGATGTTTTTCTTCCACATTGCTTGCCAAGCCACTACAACAAATCATATGCTTAATACACAGTAGAAAGATTGCAAGGAACACCAACTTCTGCCTTTCTAATACTGTAGTCCACAGATGTGACAACAGATAGTTCAAGTGTTTTTTTTAAAACATTTATTAATTTATTTATGAGAAGGAAAGAGAAAGAGAGAGAGAATATAGGTATATCAGGACCACCAGCCACTGTAAACGAACTCCAGATGCATGTGGCCCCTTGTGCATCTGGCTTACGTGGGTCCTGGAGAATAGAACCAGGGTCCATTGGCTTTGCAGCCAGATGCTGGAACCACTAAGCCATGTCTCCAGCCCAGTTCAAGTGTTTTGACAGGAACAGAATGGAGTCTAGAAAGGGCTTCCTGGAGCTTCCCAGAAGAAACAAGCTTCAATCTAACATATAAAGAATGAATGGAAATTGGAGTGATAAGCCATGAGGTAAAGAACTGAAGTAGGCATGTGTATGTTTAAGTGTCTGTGCACATAAATGTATGTGCAGATAGATGATAGATAGATAGATATATAGATAGATAGATAGAAGGCTTTGGTATCTTCCTAGCTTCTGGTGAGGACTTCATGCTGCTTTAACTCATGACAGAAAGGCAAGAAGACAAACATATCTATATCTATATCTATATCTATATCTATATCTATATCTATATCTATATCTATATCTATATCTATATCTATAGCTATAGCTATATCTATCTATATCATCTCTATCTCTATCTCTATCTCTATCTATCAATCTATCAATCTATCTATCTATCTATCTATCTATCTATCTATCTATCTATCTATCTATCTAACTATCTATCTATCTACATGTGAAGGCAAGCAGGGTGTAAGTAGGGGTATAAGGATGCATTTGCATGTATATGTCTGGAAGGTAGGCTCAAGCAGGAGAGATGAAGCTGGATTTTAGAGATTCTTGGAGCATTACAAAGAGTATTTGTACTCACAGCTATGCTGGTCCATACCATTTGTAAAAAAGGAAAGTTTTCAAGGTCTATGTTCTTAATGGATTCAAGCATGGATAGAGAATGTGAATAAGAAAATATAAGCATTGAGTATCCCACAAAGAGGAGATAGTACCAGAGATGAGCTAGAACAGAAAGACAGACACTTTCAGAATTATTTATGTGTCAGAATTCACAAGACCTGGTGGATCACTGGATTTGTTGAGAGGTATATAGGGGTAGTCTTATTCTTTAAAAAGAAAACTTAAAATGTTCAATCAGAGCATGTCTTGTTCAGGAAATTTCTTATAGTATACATTAATGATAGCTTTATTGAGCAATCACTTTGAACCAGAAATGAGATGCTTCACTCGCAACCCTCCCTGAGGTAAGTGCTGTTATCATTGCTGTTTCAGATGCAGGCACCAAGGCACAAATAGGCTAAGCAATGCAGCACATAGTTTGTGTATGCTCTCTATTCCTCTCCATCTTCTCTCTCTCCTCCTTCCTCTCTACCTCTCAGTGCCACACATAAATATAATGACTTTTATTACCCATGCGCTTCCAAATTCATATAGCCTCAACTCCTAGCATTACTGAGTTGGAGGCAGAGTCCATGGGGGAGGTTGGGTGAGTCATAAGGGTTAGCACTTTATTTGAAAGAGCTGAGGTCTTTATCAGAAGAGGAGACACAACAGGTTTTCTCTTTGCATGAATGTTGAGGCAGTGCCATGTAAGTATACAGTAAGACACAATTCTCTACAAGACAGAGAGAGCTCTCTGGGAAAAAAAAACTGGCCATCACTTACTCAGCATGTGCTATTTTTTAAATATATATGTGAAATTGTATTTATTTATGAAAGAGGCAGAGGCAGATAGATAGAAACATAGAAACATAGATAGATAGATAGATGATATGTAGATGATAGATGGATGGATAAATAGATAGGTAGATAGGTGGATAGATAGATAGATAGATAGAAGGATGATAGAAAATGTGAATACCAGGGTCTCCTAGCCACTGCAAACGAACTGCAGACACATATGCCACCTTTTGCGTCTACCTTTATATGGATACTGGGGAATCGAACATGGGTTCCTTGGCTTTGCCAGCAAGCACAGCAAACACTTTAACTCCTAAACCATCTCTCCAGCCAAGTATGTAATATTTTGGTATGGCATCTGGAACTAGTATAATGACTTTGAATAGATAGTCCATTGAAGTAAGGGAATTCTTTTAGATCTACAGCAATTTTGCCAATTAGAAGATGGGCAACTCAGTAAAAAAAAATTAGTGGGCTGTGGAGATAGCTCAGCAAGTAAAAGGCACTTGCTTGCAAAGCTTGCCACCTTGGGTTCAATTCCCCAGTACCCATGTAAAACCATATGCACAAAGTGGTTCATACATCTGGAGTTCATTCACAGTTTTTTTTTAATTTTTTTTAATTTTTTATTTATTTGAGAGCGACAGACACAGAGAGAAAGACAGATGGAGAGAGAATGGGCGCGCCAGGGCTTCCAGCCTCTGCAAACGAACTCCAGACGCGTGCGCCCCCTTGTGCATCTGGCTAACGTGGGACCTGGAGAACCGAGCCTCGAACCGGGGTCCTTAGGCTTCACAGGCAAGCACTTAACCGCTAAGCCATCTCTCCAGCCCTCATTCACAGTTTTAAGAGGCCCTGCCACACCCATACTTTCTCCCTCTATTCGTCAAATGATGAATACATAAATAAATAAATATTTAAAACATTAAAAGCTGAGTGTTTTTTTTATAAATTAGATGTTAAACAGTGCTATTATAATAGAAATTTAAAACTTTTACTATTTCTTTTCTTTTGAAATGATGACCATTGCCGATTTTAAGGTGATTGTCCTTGGCTAATTTGTATTTTAGCTTTGGTGTGTATCTATTGTATGTATATTTTGAATGATGCATGTCTGTGTTTTCATGCTCATATGTGCTTCCACCTCCTGCGAGGTAGAGTCTCATATGACTGTTCACTGCTGTTTTTTCTCCAGGCTAGCTTGGGTTCTGAACTTGAGCATCCATGTATGCACAGCATGCCCTTGATCAATTGAACCATCTCCCCAGCACTAGTGATTGTACTTTAATAAGCCTATTCTTGCCATCTTGCCATGCTTTAGAGCTAGGAAAGAAACTGGAAGAAAGATATCATACTTGTTGTTAAACTATAAGAATTTTCCCAAGTGTAATTGGGTTTGGAAATTTCTACTATAAATTTAGACTCCTTTGAAAAATTCCCCTAAGAGGAAATAAAATGGCTTGTTTTACATGGTACTTATGTAGGATTGAAAGTCCTTACCTCAAGATTGTACTATGATCTAAAGTACTAGTTTATTTTCATTAAAAATATTATAAGAGGCTTTTGTTGTGGGTTCTGAAATGTCTGCCAGAAAAACATAGTTGACTGGTTAGAATATGGCTTCCAAATTTTGTGCAGTGAAAAGTAGCTTAATTTAAAAAAACAGCATAATATCACTTTTGAAAAGTTGTTTAAGATGTCACTAAATAACGTATTTTAACTTTAGGCCATTGTGGTTAGAATAACTCCTAAGTGGCTGAGCCATATCTTTAGCCCCAACTTATACTTTATATTTTTATATTTATTTGACAGATAAATAGAAAGAGAGAGAGAGAGAGAGAGAGAGAGAGAGAGAGAGAGAGAGAGAGATTGATTAATGGGCATGCCAGGGCCTCCAGCCACTGCAAATGAATTCCAGACATGTACGGGCCCCTTGTGCATCTGGCTAACATGGGTCCTGGGGAACCAAACCTGGGTCCTTTGGCTCTATAGGTAAACACCATAGCTGCTAAGCCTCCAGCTCCCAACTTACATTTTAAATGCACTGCAAAATACCCCTTTCATACACAAAGGAGCAACCAACATGCAACATGCTAGGCACAGCGCAACTGGGTCCATTTGCCCTTCTATGGTGGCAGGTATATTGTGGAAGTCATTGCTTTAACAGTATTTGCCAGGTGAGCAGGGGGCACATTCATAGCACTCACACTATTATGCATCTTCTTCTTGTCATGTCTTTTTTCAGTGAATTAAGCTTGAAGTGTTGACATATGATGATATGATGATGACCCTACAATGCACTGTTCTGATTGGTCAATCAGCATTCACCAAAACAGCTAGAGGTGCAACTATGAGCAAAACAGACAGGGATTGCCCTTCAGGTTCCCATAGCCAAATCTGTTTTTTCTTAATAATCTGATAAAAATCTTGTGAAGTGATTCTATATGATCCTTAGAGATGAGAAAGTTAAGGGTTGGGTGAGTGGTTTGCATGCACTGTCATAGCCAGTGAGTCTCTAGTAAATCTTCCTTCAGATGCTGAGCCCTTCTGTTTTGCTGTGTATCTTTGCATCATCAATGCATGGAACTGAACACTAAAAAGGAGTCAGTTATCACTTATTCTACCACTTTCATTACTACAGTCAGGAGGAGATTTATTTAGTCTTTCTTACTCATTCATTATTTCACAATAGTTGAGTGTCTATCATGTGTGTAGCAATTTGCCAGGAACAGCATACAGATGAAAAAATAGAATGCCTACTCTCTGGCATCTCCAGATTAGCTGAGAATATAGTAAAATCTGAATTTTTGAAGATGTAATTAGGGACATGAGCTGGGTCTTAACTGAAAGCTATAGAAAAAGGAAAGAGAGCTCAACCATTCCATAGACACTGGTGGAGTTGGGGGTAGGAAACTCTTTTGGAGAGGAAATGGTGTCTGGAACAGCTTTAACTCTCAACTAAATGATTGGTAAGCTGATTAAGGGAGACATGTATTATAGGCAAGTAATAAAAAAGGCAATGGTCCATGGGGAAGCAATACAAATTTAGGTATTTGCACATCATGATAAATGGTACCTTTTTTCATGCCATTATTTTTGTGCAAGTTACCATGCTGTCTTCACGCATTATTTAACTGAATCCTTGTATAAACTCCATGCAGTAGGTATCATTCCTATTTTCATTTGAGAGTTGAGAAAAATAGAAATAGAAATAAATTACATGCTTTGGTATTATTCAATGATAATAATAAACTAAGCTGGGCTTTGAGCCCAGCTCATTTGGATATCATAACCCATCTTCTTTGCACTCTGCTGCACTCCAGAAATCCTATGTGGCCAGAATCACTGTGAGTCTAGGGAGGATGTGTCAGGGGAGGGATGGTTGATGCAGTAAGGTGGTTTTATTTTACAGGCTCCAGCTAGCCTCTGAAGGATTTTAAGCAGATGTACATATGCTTAGATATGCATTATAAAAATCCTCAGTCTGGAAAGTATGAAACATAGATTGAAATGTCAGATTGGTGACAAGGAAACCATGCAGGTAACAAAGAAGTTGCTCCCTGGTGAGAGATTACAGGCTTGGATTGCATGCAGTCGTGCAGAGATGGAGATGAGAGAGAGTAGATCTCAAAGATGACTCCTTTACCTGACTGGATGGGTAAAGATTGGGTAGAGATAGGGTGAAAAAAGTGAAGGAAGTAGTCTAAGATGACTCCTGGTTTTCATTTAGATGAATTGGTGAAGGATAGTATTCTTCAACAAAAGATGGAATCTAATATAATTAGGAGAAAATGATGAATTTAATTTCAAACATTCTGAATTCAAGAATGTGTAAAAAACATGCATTAGTAGATGCTACCCTTGCCAGGCTGAAATATGAATCTACATATCCATCAGCCTAGAGACCTGTGGGAATTTTGTGGTTGACACTATTAGCATGTGGAGGAAAGAAAGAGTAAGAACTAGGGCAAGAGGGTAGAAACAATGAAGCAGGAACACAATTTAGAAAACATTTAGAAGGCTAGATGAACCAGTGAGTTCTGTGATGAAGGCTGAGAAGAACAACAGAAACATGACCAGAAAGCCAGGCTCAAAGTTTGAAGAGGGAGGCAGGAAGAATAGTGTTTGAGGTCACAGACAAAAATATCACGGTAGCAGACCATGGTAAGCAGTGCTTATTGGATTCTGAGTGCAGAAACTACGTGGAAAGTTTTATGTAACCTTTCATTTGTCTTTACAATGTAGTTGAGGGATTAGTAGTGACTAACTTTGTTGAACACTTTAAGACTAATGTCTGTGGAACCTTGATTACACAATACCTCACCTTTGCTTCTATGGATGACAGACCTTGCCAATCTGGCATGCTTAATCTCTTTATGATAGAATTTGTTGTACTCAATTCTTGATGCTTTCTGAAAAAGGAAAATAGATTTTCCAATGAAGAGTGAGATCATCATAGGTTAAAGTGGATAGGCATTGTTACTTTAGAGATATTTTGATGAGTGTAGCATCCCTTTGGCCAAAGACTAGTAGGAGCTTCTTAATGGAGTCCATAATCTTTCTCTCCATAGGATTCTGACTTGGTTCCCAGTTCCAGTTATGAGTTCCTTTCCACTGAGCAGATGTCAAATATATATATATATATGATTTTTAAAAATATTCTCTTTTTATTTACTTATTTATTTGACAGAGAGAAAGAGGGGGGTAGAGAGAGACAAAGAGAATGGGCATGCCAGGGCCTCTAGCCACAGCAAACAAATTTAAGATGCATGCCCCATCTTGTGCATCTGGTTAAAGTGGGTTCTGGGGAATCAAACCTGTGTCCTTTGGCTTTGCAGGCAAGTGCCTTAACCACTAAGCAATCCCTCCAGCACAAGGTAAATTACTTTTTTGAGGTAGGGTCTTGCTCTAGTCTAGGCTGACCTGGAATTCACTATGTAGTCTCAGAGTGTCCTTAAACTCATGGTGACCCTCCTAATTCTGCCTCCCAAGTTCTGGGATTAAATGCATGTGCCACTATGCCCATTCCAACGTTTTTAATTCTTGAAGCTAGTATACAAAGTAAGAGATTCCATCATGCACTTTCACATATATGTGTCATATTTTGTTTGAATTCATCCCTCTCCCCCATTACCCTCCTCTTGCTGCTCCCCTTCTTACCTCTAAAGAGTCCCCTCTTTATTTTTGATGTTGCATCTCTTCCATTACTGTTAGTCTTTCCCCCATCTCCTGTAAGATTTCCTCCTCTTTCATAGTCCATTTTCAAGTTTCTTCACATGCACCTACATATATGTACAGACACACACACACACACACACACACACACACACACACCATACCACACCACACATAGGCTCTTCATGTGAAAGAAAACATGCAGTATTTATCTTCCCAAATCTGGCTTATTTTGTTTGACATAATGATTTCCAGTTCCACCATTTCCATGAAAATGTCATAGTTTCATTTTGTTTTACGGCTGAATTAAATTACAATATCCATATGTGCAATTTCTTTATTCATCTATTGATAAGTATCTAGGCTAGTTCAATTGCTAAGCTCTTGTACATAACATAGCAGTAAACATGAGTAGACAAGTATCTGTATGCTGATTTATAGACCTTCATGGTTGAACCCAGAACCAGGGTAGTTCAGCTGGGCCATATGGTGGTTATGGTATGAATTAGGGACAAGGAATATTTTTCCTGATAGACAGTTAACTAGCCCACAGAAACAGGGGTGCTGCCTTGCCTACCCTGACAGGAGGAGAATCATATCTGATTCAGTCTCATTTAAGATAGTTGAAGGCAACAACTTCCTGTTTCTTCCCCAAATTTGTGGGCCTATCCTCAGTGAGTGATCCTTTGTAAGTAAACATTCCTCTGGGGCTACCAGCCAATCAGGTCTCTGGCTACACACTTAAGCCTTGTGATGAAAATCATTATATTTGGATATATGGTTCACATAAATGCACCTGAAACACATGTGTAAGCTTCTCTTCCTCCCTTCCCCTAGAAGCTTGAGAGGGCAGTTCTGCACTAGTCTTTTTCTCTCCCCTCTGGACAATGCTGGGAGGGGAGGAATTCCTCTTTCCTAATTTTTCTGCTGGCCTGTTTCCACACCATTGTTAAATTTTCATAATCTACCCTTTTCTGTGTCCATGTTTTTCGGTTCTTCAATAACCTGGACCTAAATTTGGAGCTGAGGAGTTTCCTGAATCTATACAGGGTTCTAATCCCTCACAAGATTCCAAACCCACTTTATTTATTTATTTATTTATTTACTTATTTATTTATTTGTCTGTTTGTTTGTTTGTTTCGAGGGATCTCAATACTGATTCCTGTGATGGCTACACAAATTTATATTCCCATTAGCAGCGAATAAGGATTCTGCTTTCCCTAGATCTTCACTAGCATTTCTTATCATCTGTTTTCTCAATGATAGCCATTATGACTTGGATGAAATGGAATTAACAGAAGTTTCAATTTGTATTTCTCTGATGACCAAAGATGTTGAACTCTTTTTCAAATACGTATTGGGCTTTTTAATTTTTTTGACAACTGTCTAGTCATTTCATTAATCTTTTGTATTGACTAGAGGTGTGGCTTTATGATGTTACAATTTTTGTAGCTGTTTGTATAGGCTAGATATTAGTCCTCTGCTGTACTTTTTGGCCCATTCTGTAGACTGCTTCTTTAGTCCAGAAATTGTTTCCATTGCCATACAGACACCTTGTAATTTCATGGAATTCCTTTACTCAATTCTTGGACTTGTTTTCTGTGCTAGCATAGTCCTTTTGAGAAAGTCCATGCCTGTGCCTATACCTTGAAGTATTTTACATGTTTTCCTCTAGCAGTTTCAGGTGTCATATTAAGGTGTTTGATCCTCTGTCAATTAATTTTGTGCAGGGTGTGATATATGAATCTAGTTTTAATCTACTAAATATGGTTATCCAGTTTTCCAAGCATGATTTATTTGTATTGCAATATGTTTGTGACAAGTTTGTTAAAAATTAAGTGACTATAGCAGTGTAGGTTTAATTCTGATTTCTCTATTTCATTCCATACGTCCATATGTTGATTTTGTGTCAAATCATGCTGTTTTTATCGTCACTATTGCTCTAAAATATAATTTGAGGTATTGTATTTGAGGTATCAGGTATTGTGATACTTTCAGCATGCCTTTTCTACTTAAGATTGTTTTGGCTATTTGCGGTCTTTTATGCTTCACTTTATATAAGTTTTAGAATAGTTTTCTGTTATTTGAATTCTGTGAAGCATGTCATTGGCATTTTAACAAAGATGGCACTAAAGCTGTAATTCTGCTAAACCATCAGCATGAGAGTCACATTTCAGTATCCAGTTTATTTCTTCAGTATTTAAAATTTTGTTGTAAAGGTCTTTTATTTACTTGGTTTGGTTGATTTCTAGATACTGAATCTTTTAAACTTTCATGAAAGAACATTATCAAACCCCTAGCCAAACTACCTTGAAGAAAGGGAGAAGATGCTTTCTTTAGGGAGTTTGGCTTGGTGCTTAAGGGCACTTACTTGTAAAGCTTGCTGGTCTAGGTTAAATTATCTAGTATGAATGTAAAACCAGATGCACAAAGAGGCACATATGCTTGGAATTCATTTAAGCATGAAGAGGCTATGGTGTACCCATACTCATCTCTCTCTGTACTCTATCATAAAAACATCTAAAGGTAAATACATGAAATTGTAGATAAAAAGGGATTATTACAAGATAGTCTAATGAAATTCAGAGTAACATTAGGGAATTCTTTGAAAACTTATATTCCAAAACGTGAAAAAGCTAGAATTGATTAAATTCATAGATATACATAACCTACCAAGATTAATTCAAGAGGATATAAACAACTTAAACAGGTTGATACCAAACTACAAGAGCCACAAAATTGGAGCAATAATTAAAAGTATCCCAGCTAACAAAAGCACAGGACTGGGTAGATTCTACTGTACCTTTAAAGAAAAGCCAATACTTTTAAGATGATTCCACAAAAAAGGGAAGAAATACTACAAAATTCATTCTATGAAGCCAGTATTACTAGATATTAAAATAGGGTAAAAAACAACAGATAAAGGAAACTATAGACCAATTTTTATGATAAACATAGACGTGAAAATTCCCAATTAAGTCCTGTCAATTTGTACTCAAGAATACATTAAAAAGGTCATACAATATGACCAAGTTAATTTAATCTCAAGGATACAAGGATGATTCAATCTATGCAAATTCATTAATATAATATAGCACATAAATAGTTAATGATACAAATCACTTGATCATCACAATAGGTGGAAAAGGTTTTTATCAAAGGTCACTATTCCTTTTTATTTTTAAAATATGTTATTTGTTTATTTGAGAAAGAGGCAGAGAGAGAGAGAGAGAGAGAGAGAGAGAGAGAGAGAGAGAGAGAGGGAGAGAATGAGCATTGCAGGGTCTGTAGCCACTGCAAGCTAACTCCAGATGCATGTGCCACCTTGTGGATAAGGCTTGCATGGGTACTGAGGAATTGGACCTGGGTACATAGGTTTTGAAGGTAAGTGCCTTAAGCTCTCAGCCATCTCTCCAGCCTGTCATTATCCTTTCTTGATGGAACACTTAAAAAAATTAGGAATAAAATAGGCATTCCTCAACATAATAAAGCTATATATGAACTGCTGCATAGTAAAACCATCATACTAAATACAGAAAAGGTGAAAGAATTTGTTTCTAAAGATAATGCTTGAAGTCTTAACTAGAGCAATAAGGCAAAAGTAAGAAATAGGATTTGAAGACAAACTATCACTTTGTAAATGACATGACCCTATATTTACAAAATCCCAATGACTCCATTATAAAACTCTTAGACTTGGTTAACACATTCACCAAAACAGTGGGATACTAAATCCACACAGTAAAATGAATAAATTTGCTGTATACAAATAATTCACTTACCACAAAGGAATTCAGCTAACAAAACAGCAAAAACAAACAAACAGAAAAGTCTGTGCACAACGTTTCTTTTTTGAATTGCTTGGGTTATCTGCAGGAGCTGCAAGTGTCCACTGGCATATGGGCACTCCACATTCCCTCCTGTGTGGCCACCTCTATTAACAAATGTCTCTTCCTGCTTTACATACAGATTTAAGTATCCTGTTCACTAAGCCTAAATCTCAGGCTATGCTCTAGGTACTACAGTATACTGGTAGTGGAACCATATTCCTTTGCACAAATGAGGTGGATCCTGCCTGTATTTAGAACATACATCCCGGTAACAGACTCCAGAGAAAGAAGAAAAGGGCTTGGATCTGATGTTACCAAAGCAACAGAAACCTGACTGAAAGGATTCTGAGTCATTACTCTCAAGGGCACCTCCCCCCGCTACACATTTGAATTTATATAAATAAGACAGATTCCTGGCTGTCTGAAATGATTTAGATAATAGTTCCTCCATGAAGATGTGATGGATTGGAATCCAGTCCATTCCCACAAGGCTATCATCTCCTGAAATGCTACAAACACTTCCTCATCAGTCTTATCATAAGATGTCTGGGAGCTGTAATCTACAACCACTTTTCTTTCTTGCTTTCCAGGCCTTCACTACAAATAAGTTGGTAAGATGTATTTCCTCCCTCTAGTCAGCTGTCTCCTGTTTGCAACTGATACTATACACAGCAATATGGCATCTGTGTTCCAGGGAAACGATGTGTGAAAAGTTTTGAAAAAATTCATGCTGTCTAGATAAAAAGAAAACTAAAAATATGTCTGGTTACCACTTTGTAGAGTCTGTGGAATTTGGCTGTGAATGAGAATCTAATTGTCATCCATTTCTAGTGGAACTTTCCATAAACATTACGTTTCTATCATGAAAATTATAACATCATGGGGTTCATGCAGAATTGATTGAAAAGAAATAATGAGCAGGAGATTGCTTAATACTTTACATTATTTTTCTTGACAGACCATTAGAAGAAATAAACAAAGATGCAGGTATAGAAAATGGCATGCACTGTCAGTAAAGGGAAAAGGAATGCTTTCATTGGAGTGTTACAAATACCTCCCTAGTTTTGAATGATGACTGCTGATTATTTTCCTGTTCTTTGTTTATTATCGAACAAAGCCTTCTTTATCACCTGTGTGTGTTACCATGGGAGTAGCATTAAAAGAAATGTCACCACCACTAATCTTCAGGGCTGAGGAAGTCACACAGGTTGGAACAGCAAAACTTAATCTGCACTTGTTACCAAACGTGTATTCCTCAGTCAATAGTGAGAGCAAATATGACATTTTTGTAAACTCAGTACCATTTATGATCTGCACTCCTCTTGCTTCTCTCTGATCTCAATGACAGGTACCCATTTAATGCATTGACCAGTCTTTTAAACAATTTTTGTTTTTATTTTCATGATCAAATGTTAAAGCTGTCCAGATAAAGAAACTTGCAGGTGCTATAATAAACATACACCAATATACAAGAATAACTGTCCCTAAGGCACAGCTACAATCAGTGTCCCTCTGGTCAAGTCTAATGTCTGTAACCCTTTACCTAATGGAGCTGGGCATTCTGTCTCTGGACTTCACTGGTCTTCATTTGCGAGACACTGCCTATCTTCGGAAATCTTACTCTACTTTTCTCCTCTGCCATATTTATATGGTGGCTCACTGCTTCGTAGTCCTGCATACATGAGAATTATACACTCAGGGACTATCTTAAGTCCAGGACTGAAGCATAAATATTAATTTATTGTTCTAATTTTGTGAGGACTTTTTATTTCAGTTACCTGCTGTTATAAATCAAACCCCAAAACTTATTTGTATAGAGCAGTGAACATTTTACTATGCTCCCAATTCCTGTAGAGCAAAATTTCTAACAGGAACCACCAGCAGTCATCTTGGGAACCATTCACGTATCTAGGATAGATCTTGGCTGGGGCAATTCATATGGGTAAAGGTGATACAAGGAGTTGGGGGCTGGAATGAACTCAGTGCTTCTTCACGGATATTACTTCTAGTCATGCTAGGATGATGTAAAGGTCCTACTCAGCTAGACCTGTCAGCCAGGCGCCTGCTTGTATGGGGCCTCAAGGGCATCAAACTTCCTCTTTAGAAGTTTTCAACCCCAGAAGCAAATAACTATAACGTGGGAAAAGGTGCGGTAGTAAGGCTTGTTATGTACCCAGTCTCAGAAAGTGCAGTTTTGTGATTTAAGGATGGAGAGATTTCCCCTAAACGAAGAGCGGCGCTGAATTTGTGGCAACATTTTAAAAGTTGACACATCAGTGTGCAGCAAGAGTTGAGAACGGCCAGATTCAAGCCATGGCTGGGGATTGGGGAAGAAAGGGAGGCTTAGGATGTATAACGTAAGAATGTAGTCACTGAGTCACTGCCAAGATTATGCACCACGTGCAGGCCATCTCCCTGCATTCTGCGGTCTGTGTGCCTGCTTTGCACTAGACACTAGACCTGGTAACACTCGGAGGTATGACCATTTCATTAAGAAGAATTGAAGTTTAAAGATTCGACAGCGTGCTAGATGACAAGATAATAAAGTAAGTAGGGCAAATCTGACAGACCCTCAAGTTCACTGCGTCAGTCCCCAAGTCACACCAGCTACTCCTTCCTTGGTGCAGTGCAGGAACCTTGGGGTGGGTCAGGCTCAGTCCCTCCTCAGCCCTGCCAGGCACAGTAGTCAAAAGTTGGATTTCTTGGGCTGCTCAGGACAAAGCCTTTGCGTATGTCTCCTTATTTGTTCTGGAGGACTGGGCCTCGGGGTTCTCTCTCCTCGGAGGTGGCTCACGACGTGCCCTGGGCACAGCCTGCCCCCGGTCGAGGGGAGCTGCTCGTTGCTAAGTGCCGCGGTGAATCCGAGCCCCTTCGCTGTGCTGGCAGTGGTGTGAAGTCGGCGGAGCCGAGCGGGGAGGAGCGAGAGGAGGAGACCCGGCGCAGCGCGGAGGGAGGCGCGGGAGCGGACGCCCACTCGCGGCCTGAGCCGGGCAGCGCTGCTCCGCGCCGCCTGGCAGCAGCTACCACCGCGCCGGGTCCCAGCGCAGCATCCGCCCAGTCCCGGTCCCACCCGCCCGCCGGAGTCCAGGCTTGTGAGGATGGAGGAGTCCCAGGAGACGTCGCCGTCCTCCAACAACTCCACTGAAGAGCTCAGCTCTGCCCTGCAGCTATCCAAGGGCATGTCGATCTTCCTCGACGTAAGTACAGACGGAGTTAGGTGGGCACCCTCCAGCATCCCTCCTCTTCCTCGGCGGGGGTGGGGGTGGGGTCGAGTCCTGTCCCAGCCAGCCCCTGATCTGCCTTCATCTCCATCGCAACTACCTGCTATGCCCTAGTCCCCAGACCACCCCAGCAGATGCAGAAGAGGGGACTCCACTCAACTTGTAAAGAAGGCTGCCTTAGACCCTTAAGGAAATCCTGAAATTGGTTATGACTTCCCAGCAGCCAGGGTTTCTCCGTTGGTTGGACTGGAAATGCAGAGGTCTTCACTGAGCTGTGTAAGGCGTTTTTTAAAGAGGTGTCATTCAGGACCCATCCCTTCCTGCCCTATTTGTTGATAGGCAACCTCGCTCAGACCCAGCACCGGTGGAAGCCACAGAAATTGTGATGCCCTCCTAGCTCTCTCCGAAAATAATTACTTTGAAATCATTTGCTTCTCATTTTACAGCGGTGGCCAAAAATCTCTTTTATGAGCATTCTTTTTTTTCCACTTTCTATTGTTTCTTTCATTTCTCCCCTCCCATTTCCCATTACTCTAAGCCTCCTCTGTGCCTCTTCAAGGTGCAATTGCTGTCATTATCTTCAATTCCAACTTATGATTGTTTCCCCTGTGGTCTGGTCCCTTGCTTCATCATTGACTTTTTCCCCTTGGTGTTTCTGCTATGGTCGTTCTTTTTCGGGTGTGCTGTTTTCCTGTCCTCACGGTGTGGCTTCTATCTTTATAGCAGCTTAGATCTTACTGCCTTTTTTTTTGAATTCTGCTTCCCTGTTTCACCCTGCTGTTCAGCTTCTCTTTATTTCTCACCCTGTTCCCCAGCTCTCACTGCCCTTTTAGGTTTCATGGTGCTCCTCTCCACGATTCCTGTCCCTCTCCCCTGTCGCCTCTCTGAGGGGCTATGGCTCTCAGTTGTCACATTCATGTTGTTCCCCAAGGTAAGGTCTGGCTCAGTGGGGACAGCTTGAATTGCTGCTTGTTTAGCCTGATGGGAAAAATAGACAAAGCACATCAACAATTTCCCTCGTAGCCATCACTTCTTATTATCATCTAAGCAAGTCTGAGGTGGGCCAGAGGCCAAATACATTTATTTGTGAGAAGATGAGAATATGAGGAAATCCAATGACTAGCATAATAATGGTGAGGCAGAGACAATGGAGATATGGGGAGGAGTCCTTCTGACTTCTGATTAGATTACTTGGGTTCTTTACTTGGTAGAGCAAGTTCTAGTGATAATTAAAACTCTTACAAGGCCCTTGATAGAGATATTCAACCTGGTGTCCTGGGCAGCCTTGCCCTTTATCAATGTGTAGCTACAACTGGGGATTCAGGCTGGTGGGGCCAACCATTTTCTTCTCACCAAGACATTAAATAGCTGATTCTTACTCATTTGCTCCATCAGAGTATAGCATACCTTCCTGTAAAATCATCTTTGCACAGTTTAGGATAATCATATGATATTACTGGTGCTAACATTTTAGCTAATATTATTTCTTCATGCTCTGACATCCAGGACTACATAGTCTTTGATGAATGGAACAGTGGAAAAGGAAAGAGAAGACAGCACACCTAGGAGGGGATTCTTTGGGTCAGAAGGAAGTCAGTATCCCTGTACATCATGGCAGTTACAAGGATAGAAACTAGGCTGCCAAAAAGTTAACTTAAAGGATAAAAGTGGTCTCCATTTATTCTGGCCTGGTGTGTACTCTGCTCACAAAAGATAACTGCATGCTCCCTTGGTTTTAGTGTTGGGATGACAAGGAATGTACTGAAAGTATATTAATGGAAAGTTAGCCATCCAGAGAGATACTTCAACCTTGGCTCAAGTGTTCAAATGCAATTTTTAAAAGCAGCACTGAAATCTCACTTGTTATATATGCACAGTTGTTTCCAAGTTCTATAAGCAAACAACATAAGGTCTCTGCCCTGAAAGAATTTGTCATCTATGAACAGGACTCCCTTGACTTTTTACATCTATTTCTAGAACTTAAAAATAAAAATATGAAACTGATTCTACATAAGAGGTGTTGACATGCTTGTTTTTGAGTGAAATGTAGAGTCTCCTAAAAATATAACTGCAGTTGGATTTTGTATCACATAGAAAATATGGTGTTTACACATTTCTGAGTTATTTTGTAAAAAAAATTAACACTCTGATGAATTATGTGACATAAAAAAGGATTTCTTATTTAGGAGTCTTTGAATCTTTCATTTCTGGATGGTGTTGCTTTTAGCAAAACAAAATGTGAAATACAAATACATCATTTTATTTGATTAGATTTAATACATTCTAGTAACACTACTAAGAATGATGCTTCTTGAATTCTATTCAGGTCATAATTAATGATAGATAAGTTGCTTATTCCACACTGGAACAGAAATAAAACCATTGGGGGCTTCTATACCTCACTAACTAATTTACAAATCAGAGGAAAACTGATTTCCAGTGTTTGCATTGTCCTATCTTTGGAATAATCAATCTTCTAAAAGAAGATTTCAACTGGTATGGAAAGTGCTGTTGATGACATAATTGTCCAGAAAATGGATTTCAGACTAGTATTATCTTTTGTCTAATTTATCTTCAAATCAGCAATACTAATGAGTCTGATTCTTACTTGCCAAAGTTGATTGTGAGTTTGTAGTGTAGAAAAATGAGGAGAAAAGGTTATGTACTATGTAAATTTGAAGTACTGTGGTTATGTCAGTATTCAATGTTCTAGAATAAATGTGTAAATAGCAGTAGCTAAGCTTACAAATTAAGATGGAGACTATATAAATCAAATCTATATGGGTTTCTTTCTTAAATGTGGCAGAATTAAGTACACTCCTAGTGGGCAAGGCTTAGAAATCCTAGTGCTGGTACACAGGCATGCTGGCACGCCAACACTGATGGGCACATTTATGCAGCACACACTTGCTTGCCACAGGATTGGTCAGGACAGGTTCAATGTGTGGTGACAAAGAAGAACTAGAAGGAGAGCAATGGCTTTCCCTGCAGTCTACTGTACTATCCTGCCTAAAGTTGCTGCATTCTAGATAACTGGGAATAAGTTCTCACTTAGAACATTAGTCCCTGGAATGTGTAGACACAAGTGAGTCATCAGTCTACTCTGCTACTGTGGCGAGAGAGAATGACACATCTTCAACTGAACTCCTAAAGCAAGAGGACACCTAAAATAAATTAGATGCATCTCCACCCATCCAATGGCACTTTGCTCTTATAGATTTCCTTTTTTTTTTTTTTTTTTTTTCCTGTGGTGGTTACCTAACTCAGGGCCTTGTGCTTTCCAGGAAGATGCTCTACCACTGAACCACACCACCCGCCATCCATTTACTATTAAATGGGAAGGAAGAGGCCATTCTCCATTTTACTAGGGAGGTGGTAGTATGGCAGGAAAATTGAAAAGGAGATACTTTACTTTTCTTTCCTTCTGCTTCCAAGTATTCAATCCCATGAACACAAGGTACATAGCCTGGACAGTCAGGAACTTGGTAGATATGGGTAATAATTTCTCCTCCAAAAGATATTTAATTGGGAATCCCCATCCATTCTCATCTGTATGAGAAGTAAGATGGTTGGAAAACAGTCTTAAGAATTTTCTGGCATCATGGTAATGCAACTGAATTCTGCTATAGCTATGCATTTCCTCTCTTTCCAAGTGGCACGTGAACTCTTGATTATTTGAGTGAGAGTATCCATTTGGCAGTAAATATTGTCATTGTCTACCCTAATTGAAAAAAAAATAAGGTGGATATTTGCTGTGTTTTTCCATATAGGACCTAGCCTAGACAAAACTGAGAAGAGACAAAGACATGCACTACTTACATATTAATCATGCACTTTCCACTGCTCATCTCCCTGCATTCTATCTGAAGGTAACCAGTTGCCTAATGCCAATCTGCCTGCTGGATCTCCAAGCCCATGCACCAGCTCACCTCTTAGCCCTTCCCTGCTGGATCGCAGTCCATGCTTTGAATGTGAGCCAGCACACCACCTTACATCCCAGCAGTCTTTACCAAGCGACCAAGTGATGATCGTATCTTGAATTTTAACCTGTGCCATAGTCTGAGGCAGTAATGAAAATATTAGTTCAGTGAATTGTGATTATACTTATTTTTTATGCTTCCAAGACAACATTTACTTTTAGTATTTACATTTAACAACTATCTTCAATAAAGTGAGGACCAAGTAATTTCAGTGAAGGCTTTCAAAGAATATTATCAAATATTGTAGGGATTTGATAACACATTGTAGTAAATATTGTATTTAAACTTTTTTGTCTCACCATAATATTTTTAAAATTTTACTGTATTTCCAGTGGTAGCAATTGTAAGCTTATCTGGTGAAGATGACTGTGTTAAAGAGCTTAATGAACTCAATTCTTATCTGCAGTGAATTTTCATTAGCTTGTGGGCTCAGAGGCAAAATTTTCAGCACAGACAGTTCTGTTCATATTTAATTACTACAATCATTCTAATAACAGAAGCTACTGAGGTAATTTCATCTCTGAGAGCCTGATTGCTACCTGTGGTTGTTCTTATTGAGATGAAATGATGGAAGTCCTGGATTCAACTCCCTGGTGTATGACTATTTCTATTCCAGTCGGTTCACATTCTTCAGGACACAATAGAACTTGAAATATAATCTAGAATGCATCAAATATAAGAGACAGATTGTCCTTCATGCTTCTTAGTTTTAGAAGAGAGAAAGTAGCTGGTCATAATGTATGCATGGCTCCTTAAAGCCCCCACAAGCAATTATCTTTAAGGGGTAAAAAGAAAGTGTGGTCATTTTGCTGTAAGCATAGCTCTAAGCATTTCTTCTTGTAATAATTAAGTGAGTTTCATAAAATGGAGGACCAATTTCTTATGCATTATGGATATAGTGATACTTCTCTGTTGCTGAGAAAGTTTCATGATAAGTTCTTTCTGTAAAAGTCTTAGAATTTTTATAGATGCACATTGTAGTGATGATTACAATTAACCATACCACATTTCTGTGACAACAACATGATGAAAGGGGGATGGTGTTCTCGTGATAATACAGTGAAATAGATAAATTAGTATGAAAACCATTGTGCATGTTTTAAGCTTGTTACTATAAACGTATCCTGATATTAATATAAGAATAGTTCTTGTTGTTTTACTGTAACTAAAAGTTACTCAGGAAAAAATTCTTCAAGAAATCTTTCCAAATATTTAAAGCTTGCTTTTGTGATATGGTACAGGGTCATTTTCTTGCTACATATGCTGCATATTTTATCATCCAGTTGATTTTCTGTCAGTATCTAAGTTATATAGCATTAATTTCATTGCAGATAATAGAAAAATGTCTTATGATTAAAAAATGTGATAATATGCTGACATCTCCTTTTCAGGGGCTTGACAAGAGAGTGCCACCTAAGTTAGATTGCTATGTGTCTCTGAACACTGCTTTCTTGGGTGATAGTTCTTTTCGAGTTTTGGATGGTATTAATTTTCAATGACTGACATAATAACTATCACAGAGTAGCTTCAACGTCAGAACTTACAAGATCTAAGAGTTCTATAGCCAGAGGATGAGGTGAAAAGTGTTGGTAGGTTATGATGCTGCAGAAGGCTGTAGACAGAAGCTCTCTTCTAGCCTCTGATGGCAGCAATCAGCCCCTGCTGTCCCTGGAATATGTTACTCTGTGATAATTCTAACTTTTTTTGGTCTGGGAAACTAATCTTTCTCTACTTCTGGATGGAGCACTTAAGACTGGAAAACAGGGCATCGCGTTCCTCTAACCTAGAGGTCAGCTGCATCACTCCAACACCTAGTTCTGTCATGTCCTCTTCCCTCCATTTCTATACCTAAATTTCTGTCTCTTTATATAATCACCAGTCACCAGATTAGCCCCACTCCAACCCAATAGAACCTCTTCATTTAATTGCACCAACAAAAGACCCATTTCCAAATAATATCACATTCATAAGTACTAAGACTAGAATTTCAATACCTTTTGCTATTGGCATGGGGGGCATTCAAACAAAAACACAATGTTCAATGGCAGCTCCATACCTATGTCTTCCCAAGCTCAAAACCAGGAGATAGGCAATAAAGAGCATCTTCTACTTAAGTGTTCAAGCATAGCTTATCATTCCTAGGCCATAATGAGCTCCTGGCTCACCAATCACCATGGGTCAGAAGGATATAACATCCTCTTTGCTAGTCATAAGTGCTCCACTCAGGAGTAGAGGAAAGATCTATGTCCCAGAAATAAAAGTGAAAATTGTTTTCACAGAATAATGGACACCTAATAGCCAAACAGTTCCTGTACATCAAAAGTGATTTAAAACAGATCCAAGGTAATATAATGGGTATATCCAAGTAAGACACGTAGGCACATAGACTCCTATTTACCACAATTTATTACTTTTCTGCTTTATTTATTTGTTTCTAAAAAATATTTTTAGTTATTTATTTGCAAGCACAGAGAGACAGAGAGAGAAAATTGGCATGCCAGAGCCTCCAGCCACTGCAAATGGATTCCAGGTGCTTGAGCCACTTTGTGAATCTGGCTGTATGTGGATACTGGGGAATTGAACCAGGGTCATTAGGCTTTGAGGGAAAATGCCTTAAACAGTGAGTAATCTCCCTAGCTTCTATTTCTCATTTTTAACACTTTACTGTTTTGTCCAATTATATTAGATAACCATAAATTTATATTAAAGTGCATTCATTTGAGATAAAAATTGTTAGGCTTTGGTATGTATGGAACCATTACCATAGTCTCCATATCCTTTCTATAACTTATCCCCATCAATCCACCCATTATTAAATCACCCTTGCTTTCTGTCATTATAGCTTATATTTTTAAATTTATTTTTATTAGATATGGACATACTTAGTATGTAAACAACACATGTTGGTGCCATCATTTCTCTCATCCTTGCTCCATTTCCAAAGAGGTCCTCCTCTTTGGGCATGTAGGTCAACCTCATGGGGATTGTGGGTCATATGTTCTGGGGCAGCAGTCAGTTATGTGGGAGAGGCAATTATTCTGCATAATGTCTCAACTTGTGGCTCTAACAATCTTTCTGCCCCCTCTTCTGCAAAATTCCCTGAGCCATGTTGGGTGCATTTTAAGTGTACTTCAGTGATGGGCTCTTAGGAGCCTATGGATCTCTGGTTTGGTAGGTGTTGAGTATTGTTGGTGTCTATCTCCTTCACCCGTGTGCTGATATCAGGTTCATAGAGAAAGTGGCACTCTTTCTCATTTCCCAGTTCCTCTGTGGCCAGGCTGAAGTGTGCTGGGTTGTTTATGTCCTCAGGTCCTGCTCCCATCTGAAAAAGAGAAGTATATTAGGTTAAATAGGATAACCATTATTAATTTAGAGAGAATTTAAAGGGTGTAGACCCTCCTATAGCCAAAGATTAGTGCGAGCTTGCAATGGAAATCAAAATCATTATCTGGATATGATTCATCCTTGTTTCCAAGTTCCAGATATGGTTTCCTTCCCAGTGAGTGATCTGTTAGCCAATACAAAAGCAGCTGGTTACCCACCGTGGCTGTGTGCTGAGTTGCCCAGACAGATGTTAGCAACTTTTCCCTGTAGCTCATGTAGTGCCTTCCAGCACTAGATGGGCTAATTGTCTGGGGACTTGATCTCTTTCTGAATTCCAACCAGGTCTCTCCATGGTCCATGACAACAGTGTATGGTGATTTTAGCAGTACAGTCTTAGCGTTAGCCTCTGATGTATAATCAAGTGCTCTGACAGAAGTCTGTCTTGTTTGTTTTGGGAGACCTTGTAGGTCTCTCCCATAAATAGCTCATTGTAGGTGTTAACTGAATCCTGGTACAGGGAATTAGTCTAGCGCCAAGGGAAAAGGAAAAAGAAAAAGACATAAAAAAAGAGAAACAGAAGAAATTTAATGTTAGGCTTTGTCTTGCCTTCTATAGCCCTTCGATTCAGGTGTTCCCCCTAAGGTTCTCCTGAGGGTTCTAGCTTTTAGTCTAACGTCCAGGATATAGGTTTCTGTAGTGCCAGTTCAATTTGGGTTCAGTTTTGAATCCTCCTTTCTCTTCCCCCAAACCCTACTCTCCCTATTGTCCAAGCCTCGAGATGGCATTCAGGTATGTCAGCAACTCAGGCTGATGCAGGTTAGGAACTGCAGAGGAGTGAGACCATGTGATGATTGTCTTTCTGTGATAGTGTAAGTTCACTTAGTATGATCTGTTCCAAGTTTGACCATTTTTCTACAAATGTCAATGTGTCATTTTTTTCTATGACTAAATAGCATTCTATCCTGTAGATATAGCACATCTTGGTTATCCATTCATCTAATGATGGGCACCTGGGTTGATTCCAGTTTTTAGCTATTATGAATTGAGCAGCTATTAACATTGTTGAGCAAATATCTCTGAACTGTGATGTGTAACTTTTAGGGAAAATGCACAGTAAGGGAATGGCAGGGTCTGTTGATAACTCTATATTCATCCTTTTCAACACTCTCCATATTGATTTCCATAGTGCATATACCAACTTACATTCCCACCAACAGTGGATGAGGGTCCCTATTTGTCCACATCCTCACCAACATTTGTTTTCATTTGATATTTTAATGCTTGCTATCTTTATTGAGGTAAGGTAGAATCTCACAGTTGTTTTAATTTGCATTTCCCTAATGGTCAGGGATGTTGAAAATTTTCTTAGGTGAGTGTTAGCCATTTGTAATTCTTCCTCTGAGAACTCCCTATTCTGTTCTCTGCCTCACTTTTTGCAGTAGATTGTTTGATTTTTTTATTGTTTAGGTTTTCTTTTTTTTTTTTTAGTTCTTTGTGGATTCTATATATTAGGCTTCTGTCTGTGGTATAGCTGGCAATGATTTTTCTGCCACTCGGTGGGCAATCTATTCTCTCTGATTATGGTATGTTTGTCTGTGCAGAAGCTTTTTGGCTTCATGAGATCCCTTTGGTTGAGTGCTTGTTTAACTTCCTGGGCTACTGGGGTTTTGTTTAGGAAGTCTTTTCCAAGTCCTGTATAATGGAGAGTACCTCCTATTTTTAATTCCAGTAGTTCAAGAGTTTCTGGTCTTATATTGAGATCTTTAACCCATTTGGACTTGGAGAAATGAGTGGGTCTAATGTCATTTTTGTATATCTGGTCATCTAATTTGTCCAACACCATTTGTTGAATATGCTGTCTTTTCTCCAGTCTACATTAATCAAACCTTTGTTAAACATCAAGCATCTGTAGTTACTTGACCTAAGGTCTGGGTCTTCAATTCTGTTCCATTGGTCTTTGTTTTTGTTTTCATTCCAGTACCATGATATTTTTGTTGCTATAGATTTGTAATATAGCTTTGTAGCTTTAGGTAAACTGTGATATCTCCAGAGGTGTGTGTGTGTGTGTGTGCGTGTGTGTGTGTGTGTGTGTGTATTGTTGTTGTTGTTGTTTTGTTTTTGCTGAGGATATGAGGCTTGCTGCTATTCTGTATGAATTTTGAGATACATTTTTCAATCTCTGTGAATTTTGTGGCAATTTTATTGGTATTGTGTTTAATCTGGATATTGCTTTTGATAGAATTGCTATTTTCAAAATATTAATTCTACCTATACAGGAGCATGGGAGGTCTTTCCTTCTCAAGTCCTCCTCAATTTCTTTCTCCAGTTATTTTTTTATGTTTTCGTTATATAGGTCTTTCACATTCTTAGTATTATTCTAAGGTATTTAATTTTCTTGTTGCTACTGAAATTGAGATGGCCTCACTGATTTCTTTCTCTGTATATTTGTCCTTTGCATATAGAAAAGCTACTAATTTTGTGCATTGATTTTATATCCTGCTAATTTAGTAAAGGAATTAATCACCTTTCGAAGTTTTGAGATGGAGACTTTCGGGTCACTTATATAGGATCATGTCATCAGCAAATTGGTCTAACTTGACTTCTTCCTTTCCAATTTTAATCCCTTTTATTTCTTTCTCCTGTCTTATTGCTTGGGCTAGTACTTCTAGTGCTATGTTGAAGAGCAGTGGTGAGAGCAGGCACTCCTGACTTGTTCCTGGTCTCATTGGTAACTTTTTGAGTTTTTCTCCATTAAATATTACTTGGACTTTAGGTATTTTATATGTAGCCTTTAATGTGTTGAGATATATACCCTCCATGCCTATTCTTTCCAGTGTTTTGATCATAAAGTGGTGTTGTATTTTGCCAAAGGCCTTCTCTGCATCAATTGAGATGATTATGTGGTTCTTATGGTTAAATTTATTTATGTAGTGTATTACATTGACCAGTTTCCATATGTTGAACCATCCCTGTATCCCTGGGATGGAGCCTAATTTTTCAAGGTGGATAATGCTTCTGATGTATTGTTAAATTTAGTTTGCAAGGGTTTTGTTAAGGTTCTTTGCATCTAAGTTCATTAGAGATATAGCCCTACAGTTTTCTTTCCTTGTTATTTCTATCCCTAGCTTTGATATTAAGGTGATGCTAGCTTCATAAAAGGAGTCAGGGAGGATTTCCTGATCTCCAATTATGTGAAACAGTCTGAAAAAAATTGGTTTCAGCTCTTCAATGAAAGTTTGATAATATTCAACTGAGAAGCCATCTGGTCCTGGACTTTTCTTTTTGGGGAGGTTTTTGGTTAACTTTTCAATTTCCATGGACATGATTGGTTTGTTTAGGAGATTAATCTGCTCTGAGCTTAGTTTTGTTAGGTGCTATGTGTCTAGGAATTCATCCATTTCTTTGAGATTATTAAGTTTTGTGGAGTTTTAGGGGTTTTGACAGTATGCCCTGATGTTTTTTCCATTCCCTCAAGTAGTCTTTGTAGGTTTGGCTTTGTGTTCATATAATCATGGAATTGACTTTTTTTTTCATGGAAAGTTTTCCTTTGAACATCTATAATGAGGGATACTTTTGGCAGGTAGAGTAGGTTGGATTAGAAGCCATAGTTTTTTGGACTTTGAAGTGTTCCATTCCAGTCCTTTCTGACATTCAGGGTTTCCGTTGAGCAATCAGACATAATTCTGATATAATTGCCTTTGTATGTTGTGAGTTGTTTCTCTCTTGCTGCTTCTAACACTCTATCTTTGTTTTCATTGTTAAGAGTTTCAACTACGGTGTGCCTTGGAGAGTTTCTTCTTTTGTCCTGTCTGTTCAGTGTTCTGTAGGCTTCTTATATCTGAATGGGGCAGATATAAAATTCAGAAAATTTTCTTTAAAAATTATGATGAATATGTTCTGTATGCATCTGGCCTGGATTTCTTCTTCTTCTAGTATACCCATGATCCAGGTATTCCATAATTCCCTTGTATTCTGTTCTCTTGATTTTTTGAAAGTAGTGAAGTTTTAGGCTTTCCAATGAACTTTTTCTGTCTTGTCTCCCAGGTCAGATGTTCTGTCTTCCATAGGAGTAATTCTGTTGGTGAGGGGTTCTAGAGAGGTTTTTATAATTTCTATTTGATTTTTGTTTTCTGTTGTGTTATTTTGCATTATGTCCATCTCCTTTTTGAGGTACAATTTCACTTCGAATTCTGATTTTTTTGATGCTTACTGCAATTCATTCTTGCATTGGATTAAGTCTTCATTAATCTTAATCAACTGGTTGTTGAAATTTTCATTTCTTGACTCATCTTTGACTCGTTCATATCTATTTTGAGGGTTTTAATGTTTTCTTCAGTTGAGTTAAGTCTACTGTCAAAAGGTGAATGCTCTAAGAGACAATTCTGTTCAATTTCATTGATATGATTGTTGTTTTTTGTATGGTTTGCTTCCAATTCAGTGACTTGTTTGATTAGGGTATCATTGGTTATTGTGTTTTCATTTTGGGAATGAATTTCTATTAATTTATCTATGATTTCATTGAAGGATTACATTGTAGGACTAGGCATCATTGGTGGAGATCACTCAGTTTTCTGACTCAGTTTTCTTTTTTTCTTTTTTTTTTGGCATTGTTGTCTGCCCAATTTAGGGAGACTCTTTATTGCACTGAGGAGGAAATAAGGTTTTGTCTTTTGTTCCATGCACCCTCTGGATCAGTTAAACAGGGACTTTGGTACCCAGTGGAAAGTCAGGATACCAGAGCATTAAGCCTGATTCCATAGCTCACACCGGGACCAGCCTTCCCCAAGCAAGGCACAATGGGACCCACCAAGACCAAGGAGTTGTGAGGAGCCAGGAAACAGGGTTCTGTCCTACTCACTCCAAGCCGTGCCCACCCACAGACTGTCTAATGCAGGGAACCTGGACCAGGACCCTGGGAGAAGCTGGAAAACAGGATTCTGGCCGACTCATTCCAGGCCTTGCCTGCCCACCATCTAACCTATAGCTTAGTTTTTACTTTAAAAAATGATATGCATGAACTTATATATTAAGTATTATTTTCTGTCTAGGTCTTCTATTCAGCTGTTCTGAAATCTATTCAAGTATTCATATGTACTGATTGCTGGCTCTTTTATAATTGTCTTTTGCATTACACCACATGGATAAATCTCAGTTGGTTTATTTGTTCACCAGTTGATTGACATTTGAGGGATTTTTAGAGTTTGGGTTATTATAAAGAATGATCTTAGTTGGAAAATATTTACTTAGAATTGGAATTTTTGTAATGATAGATGAATTGTGTATAAGTATAATTTTCATCACAATACTTACCAAAAATTAAAAGCTGATAAATTTTTTCTTTTTTTGCTTTCCAGATACTGAGGAGGGCAGACAAAAATGGTAAGACCATAATTGTTCAATTTCTATTTAATTTATTACATTTTAGATTGCCTCACTAAGAATATTGTGGCCAGGTGTGGTGGCACATGCCTTTAATCCTAGCACTTGGGAGGCAGAGGTAGGAGGATCAATGTGAGTTTGAGGCCATCCTGAGAATTTCAGGTCAGCCTGAGCTAGAGTGAGACCCTACCCTGAAAAACAAACAAACAAACAAACAAACAACAAACCAAAAAACAAAACAAAAAAAGAGAATAATGTGAAGAAGAAAGCCATAGATATTGACCTACAACATGTCAGATTTTGTGATTAGTTACAACTTTCATCAAATTTATGGCTCCAAGTATTCATGAGATGTTGGCAGAGTAATTTACATTTAACAGTAAGATAGAAATGGTGAGTGCCTTTGAAGTGAGGAGTGCAGTCATATTTGTGCTATAGTTTTCACCTCTAATACTTGAAAGAATTATAACAATGACAGGTTCAATTCATCGAGAATATTGGGCTGTGCACTTTGTCTTTATTATGTCTTATAATTCTAAGCTACAAATCCACTTAAACAAGAGTCTGTTTGGTCACAAAGTCTAGTTTCTTCACTTGTAACTTCACAGTTGCCTTGGGTGGTTACAAGGTTCTGTAGCATGGCTGTCTGGTAACCATAAAGTATACACCATCTCCTATTTGAGGTGTAGGCATGAGGAGTTATCATCTATACAGATATAGACATGATGTATGACAGGCCAAAAGTAAAACTTTGTCCTGGATGGTAAATGACAGCTGCACCAAGTGTAGTCATGAGTTCAGAAACAATATCTTTTGCTACTTTATTGCGCTAGAATATTTTTGTGTATGTATGCATGCATGTATGTGTGCATGCTCACATGCATTTGGGCATACATATGCAGTTGTATGTTCACTTGTGTGCACATATATGTGGAGGACAGAGGTTGATAATCAAATGTCTTTGTCTTTTTAAGTGTTTGTTATTAGTTATGTACACAGTGTGGATACAACCATGTTGGTACCATCATTAACCTCCTCCCTGTCCCCTCCCTGGTCACTGGAGAATGTGGGTCATGCATTGTGGATTTAGCCATAGGTTATGGGTAAAAGGCAATGTCTCTGTGCATAATGTACCAACATGTGGCTCTATCAATCCTTACATCCTTCTTCCACAAATTTCCCTGAGCCATACTGGGTTCATTTTAGGTCTACTTCAGTGATGAGGTCTTGGGAGCCTCTGTGTCTCTTAATCTCTGGTTTGGTAGGAGTTGAGTGTTTTCTGTGTCTATCACCTTTGTCCTTGTGCTGGTACCAGGTTTACCAAAAAAGCAGCACTCTTGTTCATTTCCCCAATTACTCTATGATTTCTACTGGGTCCTGATGAGGTGTGATGGCTGATTCTCTCCTCAGGCTCTGCACCCATCTGAAAAAGAGAGTGAATTCAGCACCAGATACATTGGATAACCATTATTATTTTAGAGAGAATTTAATAGATGTAGGCCCTCTTGTTGCCCACAGTTGGTGGGAGCTTGATATTGGAGAATGGGATCATTTTGGGGTATGGTTCTGACATGTTTCTCAGCTCTAGCTATGGGTTCCTTTCCACTGAGCAGATCAGCCAGCCAAATCAAGAGCAGTTGGTTACACACAATGGCTGTGTATTACTATTGCACTTGTGTGAGCATCACATTAGGTTGTTTGCTGATGAGTAGCTTAGACCACAAGTTGCTTGGACAGATGTTGGTCATTTTCCCCCAGTCACTCATGTAATACCTTCTGTCACTAGAAAAGCTAACTGTCTGGGGACTGACTCGCTTCCAGATTCCAGCCAAGTCATTTCATGTTCCATACCAACTGTATATGGTGTCTTCAGCAGTAGTGTCTTACCACTAACCCTTGGTGGGTCATCAAGTACTCTGACAGAAATCAATGTACTTTGGGGAAACCTTGTAGGTCTCTGATCAACAGCTCATTGTGGTTGTTAACCACATGCTGGTACTGGAAGTTACAGGCTGGTGTCAAGGAAAAGAAGGAAGAAAAAAGATAGGTAGTATATTTAGATATTTAGAGGAGGGGGGGAAACAAAAGAAGATTAGGGTTTGTCTTCATTATATACTTTGCCCCATTTTGTAACTGGGTTGTTGGACATTTTATTGTTTAGGTTTTTGAGTTCTTTATAGATTTTATAAATTGGGACTCTCTCAGTTGTATAGTCAGCAAAAATTTTTCTCTCATTCTGTGGGTAATCTATTGGCTCTGCTTAATGCATGTTTGTCTGTGAAGAAACATTTAAGCTTCATGAGATCCCATTGATTGAGTGATTGCTTAAGTTCCTGAGTTACTAGGGTTCTGTTCAGAGAGTCTTTTCCCATTCCTATATCATGGAAAGTTCTTCCTATTTTTTCTTCCAGTAGTAGCAGACTTCTCAGTCTTATATTGAGGTCTTTGATCCAGATGGACTTGATTTTTATGCATGGAAAGATGCATGGATCAAGTTTCATTTACCTGCATATGTTTATCCAGTGTTTCAGCACCTTTGGTTGAAGATGCTTTCTTTTTTTCCAGCCTACATTGTTAGGGCCTTTGTCAAATATCACATAGCTGTAGTTGCATGACTCAATGTTCAGGTCCTCGATTCTGTTCCATTGATCTATAGTCCTGTTTTTATGACAGTACCATGCTCCAGTTCTATGTTAAAGAGCAGAGGTGAGAGTGGACACTGCTGTCTTGTTCCTGATGTCAATGGTAATTCCTCCAGTCTCTCCCCATTAAGTATTATTTGGCCTTTAGGGGTTTTATATATAGCTTTTATTCAGATATAAACTGTCCATGCACATTCTCTCCAATGTTTTGATCATGAAATGATATTGTATTTTGTCAAAGGTCTTTTCTGATGCTATCAAGACAATCATGTGGTTTTTGTGTTTAAGCTTATATATATGGTATATTACATCAACAGATCTCCATATGTTGAACCACCCCTGCATTCCTGGGATGAAGCCTACTTGATCAAGATGGATATTGCTTTTGATGTGTTGTTAAATTTGGTTTGCAAGGATTTTGTCCAGGATCTTTGCATCTAAATTCATCAGGGAAGTAGGCCAGTAGTTTTCTTTTCTTGTGGTATCTCTGCCTGGTTTTGGTATCAGGGTGATACTAGCTTCATAGAAGGAATTGGGGAGCTTTCCCTGTTCTCTGATTGTGTGGCACAGTCTGAGAAAAATTGTTTTCAGTTTTTCCATGAAAGTTTGATAGAATTCAGCTGAGAAGCCATCTGGCCCTAGACTGTCCTTTTGGGGGAGTATTTTGATTACCTTTTCAATCTTGATGGGTGTGATAAGTATGTTTAGGAGATTAATCTGCTCTCAGGTTAGCTTTGGTAGGTGGTATATATCTAGGAATTCATCCATTTCTTCCATATTATCCAGTTTTGTGGAGTGAAGGTTTTTGAAATAAGTTCTGATGATTCTCCCAATTTCACTTATGTCTATTGTGACCTCTCCTTTTTCATTTCTAATTTTGTTAATTTGAAACATGTGTTTTTTTTTTTCTTGATCAAATTGGCCAGGGGTTTATCAATCTTGTTTATTTTTTCAAAGAACCTGTTCTTTGTTTCATCAATTTTCTGAATTGTTTTCTTAGTTTCCAATTCATTAATTTCTTTTCTGATCTTAATTATTTCTTTCTATCTAGCTTGTTGGGTTTAATTCTTTTTGCTTTTCCAGTGCCTTTAGGTGGATAGTTAGGTTGTTGATTTGGGATCTCTTGGTCTTTGTTATGAAGGCACTTAGTGCTATGAGTTTTCCTGATGATGGCCTCCATTGTGTCCCATAAGTTTTGCTATTATGTGTTCTCATTGGCATTCATTGCTAGAAATTATGCAATTTTGTGTTTTTTTTTCTAAATTTTGTCCACTACACAATTATTTTTTAAAAGTATGTTTCCCGGAGCTGATGGGATTCATGGTACATCTTTTGTTGTTAATTTCTAGCAATACAGCATTGTGATCTCATATCAAGAAGGAAATTGTGTCGTTCTTCCTAAATATATGGAGGGAGGCTTTATAACCCAGTATATGATCTATTTTTGAGAAGCTTCCATAGGCTGCTGAGAAGAATGTGTAGTCTGTGTATTTGGGGTAGAATGTTCTGGAGATGTCCATTAGATCTAATTGATCTATGGTTTTATTGAGCTCTCTCATTTCCCTGTTAATTTTCTGTTTGGATGATATATCTATTGCTCATAGTGGAGTATTGAAGACACAAGTATCATGGTGTTGGTGGTTATTTCTATTTTGTTATCAAGTAGGTTTTGTTTTATGAATTGTGGTATACCTGTGTTTGGTGCATAAAGACTGGTGATTGTGATACCCTCTTGTTGGATTGTTCCCTCGATAACTAAGAAGTGGCATTATTTATCCTTTCGATTACTTTTGGTTTGAAGTCTATTTTATCCAAAGTAAGTATAGCTATGCCTGCTTGTGTCTTATTTCCACATGCTTGGAATATTGCTTTCCACCTTTTCACCCTAAGGGGGTGTCTGTCTTTAGTGGTGAGGTGGGTTTCTTGAAAACAACAGATTTGAGGGGTCTAATTTTCTTATCTACCCTGTTAGCTTAGGTCTCTTGATGGGTGAATTAATGCCATTAATATTTAGGATAATGACTGTGAGGTTTGATTTAATCTCTATAATATTGGGGTGACATATGTGGTTTGGTGTTTTCTTGGGCTATATAGTTTTTTGCTCCTCTTTGAGTCTGATTATTGTGATCTGCTTCTTAGGCAATTGAGGTTGGTTATTTGATTCTTCTGTGTGGAGAATTCCTTGAAGTACTCTCTGGAGGTTTGGCTTTGTGTTCTTGTAGTTGTAAAGCTGAGTTTTATCGTTCAGAGGTTTTCTTTCACCATCTAGTAGGACGAGTAGTTTGTGTTGGAAGCTGTAGGTTCTCGGGCTTTGCAGCATTCCATTCCAGGCCCTTGTGGCTTTCAAGGTTTCCATTGAGAAGTCTGAAGTAATTATGATGGGGTTATCTTTATATGTAGTGAGTTATTTCTTCCTAGCTGCCTTTAGGACTTTGTCTTTGGTATTAATGTTTAGAATCTTAATGATACTATGTCTTGGAGAATTTCTCCTTTGTTCCAGTCTGTTTGGAGTTCCATTACCTTCTTGTAATTTGGTGGGACTTCCTTTTGAGAGAATGGGAAAGTTTTCTTCAATAATCTTGTTGAATAAGTTCTCCATGCCTTTTATCTAAATTTCTTTCCCATCTGGTATTCCCATGATATGAATGTTGGGACATTTAATGGTATCCCACAGTTCCCTCATGTTCTGTTCTCAAAAATTTTTGAACTTATTGAAACTTTTGGACTTACAAACTGTTTCTTTTGTTTTGTCTTCCAGTTCTGAGTTTCTATCCTCCACATGGCTGACTGTATTCTTGAGAGCTTCTGTAAAGTTTTGGGTTTGATAAATTTGTATTTTCTACTGTTTTTTTTTTTAATGTATATTTTACAACCCTCTGTCAAGTTCCCTTTTCACATCATCTTATGATTTTCTTAATGCTTCTTGGAATTCATCCTTGCATTTCTTTATGACTTGATTGAGCTTAGCCAGCTTCTTATTAAAGTCCTCTTTTCTTCAGTGCCCTTCATATTATTTAACTGTTTTTGGAACCCTTCCTTGTTCTTATCTATTAGGTCTAATCGAGTGAGGACTTCATTCATACAATTATTGGCCCTTTGTTGCTTTTCTTCTATTCTGCTATTTGTTTGGTTAGTTCTGCTATTTGCTTGGTCAGGGTTGCATATCTTCATTTTGGGGTTTTGATACTCTTGGCTCTTCTATGTTTTGATTAGAGACATCCATTGTGGTCCTGGGCAATCTTATTGTATTTACTTGTATTTGATTTAAAAAAAAATTCAATTTACTTATTTGAGAACAACAGAGAGAGAAATAGGCAGATATATATATAGAGAGAATGGGCACACCAGGGCCTCCAGCCACTGCAAACAAACTCCAGACATGTGCACCCATAATTATGCATCTGGCTAATGTGGGTCCTGGGGAATCAAGCCTCGAACCTGGGTCCTAAGGCTTCACCGGCAAGCGCTTAACTGCTAAGCTATCTCTCCAGTCCTTGTATTTGATTTTTCATGTTATTCCTTTTTTTGTTGTGGTCTGCCCATCACAGTATATGGGCCTTATTTAATTTTGGAGGAAGCTGTATTCTACCCTTGAAGTGTCTTCAGTGATTATTCCCTTTTATGTTTGTTGCCACTAGGCTCTGATGGCAATGGGGTCTGCCTGCTCAGAGGGAAGGAGCCCATGAGGCTCTGGTGGGGGCCCAGGGACCTGATGTTGGGGTTTGTTGTTCCCTTATTGAGGTACAGGACTGCGGTGATCAGGTGGCCTGAGAGGGCAGGGGGAATGGGACAAAGCAGACTGATGTTGCAGCCGGGCTGCGGGGATAGGAAGGAAGGATGGGAATGCATGGTGATTCTGCCATATTGAAGACTGAATTGATGGGACAACAGGTCCCTTGGAACCCTGCAGTGTATGGATGGGAGTGTGAGCCTTGGTCTGTGCTTGGAGGGCAGTGGATAGTGGAGGTCCCTGGGGGATGGTGGGGGAGGCGCTAGCCTGCTGACCTGGGTCCATGTAGGGAGGTGGAGGGTGGTGTGAGTGGGAAAGAGGGGAGGTTCCCTGCAGGAACACAGCCTGCTGGCCTGGTTTGGTGCACCGGGGTGAGGTATGGTGGCAGTGTGGTGGTCCAGCAGTCCCCTGGTGGAATGCTAGCCAGCTGGCCTGGGCCCGTGCACAGGGTTGGGGTTCTGTGGCAAGTGGGATGGTGTTCATGCATGGAGGTCTTTGAGGGAATGCTAGCCTGCTGGCCTGGGTCTGCATGTGGAGTGGGGTGCACTGGAGAGTGGCACAGAGTTCACAAGCATAGGGGCACTCATGGATCTATACTGGCCTGCTGGCCTGGGTCGCCTTGCTTGCAGTTAGTGCAGGAGGAACCCATGACTGGGACTATGGGTAAGACGGCTGTCTGAGGTGATTGGGGGACTGGTGAGCTACCCAAGAGTGTGGAAATAAGTGGAGTCCCTGCTTTTCTCTTCCACACCTTCCCACTGGAGGTCTGTTAGAGTCTGCTCACCCCTAAATATCTTGCCTTTTCTTCCCTGGGAGATATGGTGCAGTTTGGCAGATGCCATCTTGAATGGAAGTCCCCTCAGGTGTCTTTCTTGAACTCCACTTTATTTTAGTGAGGTAGGGTCTCTCATCTGAGCTAAGCACTAACTGATTCAGCTAGTCTATCTTGCTATCTGGAGAACCCTTGTTTCTTCCTCTGGACCACTGGGATACCAAGTGGGCTGCTATGCCCACTTCAGCAATCATGTATGTGCTGAGTGTCCAAACTCAGGTCCTTATACTTGCACACTAAACATTTTAGCTAGCACTAGGTGCTCAGGATATTTGTTTAATTCATCAATAATGCTGGAAGATGCTCTGCTCTGTGATCAGTCTCCCTTCTATCTCTCCACTCTTTTCTGTCTTTTACTCCATCTTAAATAATAGTCTGTACACCTAGTAACTCTATGGATGTCAGAAGTTCTGAATAATAAATGACATGATATGTGGAAGGCCTCCAGGGACATACTTGACACTCAGCAACAATACTGCATGCTTGAGTTGCTTTTGTACCATGATGCCTTAGCTACATGAGACAATTGGTGACATTTCAGTTATGTCTGTTATGGTGGAGAGAAAACATGCAGAACTGAAAAGAGAAAAGGAGAGTGGATTATCCAAAATAAATGAGAATAAGCAGTAGATGTCTTTCTGCACCATGTGTACATCACATTCTGTATGTGCAAATAAGCAGATGTTACATGTATTTTGATCTTTTAGTGATACATATCTGTGGTGGTTTGATTCAGGTGTCCCCCATAAACTTAGGTGTTCTGAATGCTAGGTTCCCAGCTAATGGAAATTTGGGAATTAATGCCTCCTGGAGGCAGTGTATTATTGGGGGCAGCTTATGGGTGCTATAGCCAGTTTCCCCATGCCAATATCTGGCACACTCTCCTGTTGCTATGGTCCACCTTATGTTGGTCAGGGGGTGATGTCCACCCTCTGCTCATGCCATCATTTTCCCTGCCATCATGGAGCTTACCCCTTGAGCCGGTAAGCCAAAATAAACCTCTTTTTCCTACAAGCTGCTTTTGGTTGGGTGATTTCTACTAGCACTGCGAACCTGACTGCCACAACCTTCATATGATAGGTTCTCTTGTGGATGGCTTAATTGGTGGTGGAATAATGAAAGGAATAAGTGGCAATAAAGTGGCTGAGAGTTAGCCTGCCAGAGTACAGATTTAGCATTTGGACTCTGTCTGGCATAATGAAAGAGAAACTGCTGGATAAATGGGGATGAATATATGATTACTGATTAACTACAGTAATAGTGTGTTACAGAGGTGTCTTTTTGTTTTGTTTTGTTTTTTGTTTTTTTGTCTGCTTCTTTTTAAACCACAGACTAAGATACTAGGATTGAAGATATACCTGAAAATAGTATTGTTTAGGGCAGACTCTAGTGCTTTGATCTAAAGAGCCCAGAATTAAACCCATAAGTAGAAAGCTTACATAAACATGTATTGAATAAAAATGAAAACAGAACATGGATTTTTTAATTTGCTAAGAAAATAGTTTTAACTTGTATACTTTTAAGATATTTACTAAGTAGATAAAAATTGTATCTATTCTAGGTATACAGCATGATGACTTGGAGAATATGTTCACTGTATAAGCAGTTACTAAAATCAAAGTAATTAATGCACCCATCACCATCACCACCCACATTATACAGTAGATCCCCAGAACTTACTCATTTTACAACTAGAAGCCTGTACCCTTTGAATGATATCTCCCTATTTCTCCTACCTGCAGTTCTTGGCAACCATCACTATACTCTCTTCTTCTATGAGTTTGACATTTTCCATATTCTACAGATAAGTGAGATCATAATGTTTACCTCTTTTTGGGCAATAGGTTTTCTTAGCCTTAGTGAAAGAAAAAATGGAAAGGCCCATGGTTGTGAGTATACCACTGAATTCCTTTTGTTACTTTGCACTTGTTCAAACCCTCTGCAGTTCATATCAGCAAATGAGTAGGGAGTGGGTGCATTTGTGAACTACATAACAGCTGATCTCTGACTAAACTACCCTATGAGCTAGGTCACCTTGGGCTTTGGCCACTCTAAGTCTGTGAAGGCAGAGATTTCTGATGACTGTGAAAATGAGGCAAGTGCCTGCCATGAGTTAGGTGCTCAGTAAGTCTTGATGGAGGGCATCATCAACTATTTGACCTTAAAAACTGAAGAAATCTTGGTGTGGTGGCACATGTCTTTTATTCTATCACTTTGGAGGCAGAGACTACATAGGGAATTCCAGGTCAGCCTGTACTAGAGTGAGAGCCTACCTCAAAAAACAAATAAACATACAAAACCCAAAGAAGAAACGCAGTCATATATATCAATTGCTTAAGCACACACTGTCCTATATCTTTTATTAATAACATTGGCTAAAATTTATGGAGGGTACATTTGGTCTAGTTTCAATCTTTGACTCTTAATTTGCATTGGCCTTAAACATTATGAAGTCAACAGAGTGGACTTTTTAAAACATTGAGAAGAACAAAAGATTTGAGGTCAAATGCATTCCCGTGTCCTGGCTGTGCCTCTTCCTAGTTTCTTGATATTAAACAATTTATTTACCTTTCCTATGCTTCTGTTTTCTGATCTGTGAAATGCAGGTAATGATAGTTTTGTTATAAAGTTATCTTGATAATTAAATGAAGCTATGGTTCTGAAGCATTTATTCTGATCTTATTAATAATATGTCAGTATTTATAGTTATTTTTATTACCTTTGTTTTATGAAATGGAACAGAGGAAGCTAGAAAGGTTAAGTCGCTTGCTTTGGATTGCATCCTAGGTTAATGGTATATCCAAGATTGTTCTATTTGACTCCAAACAAACTTTAGACTTTGTTCTATATGCACATATATATGTTGTATTTCAGTATATAAACACATGATTCTGGGCTGGAGAGATGGCTTAGTGGTTAAGCGCTTGCCTGCAAAGCCTAAGGACCCCGGTTCAAGGCTTGATTCCTCAGGACCCACGTTATCCAGATGCACAAGGGGGAGCACACATCTGGAGTTCATTTACAGTGGCTGGAGGACCTGTTGCGCCCATTCTCTCTCCCTCTCTCTCTCTCTGTCTCTCTGTCTCTCTGTCTCTCTCTCTCTCTCTCTCTCTCTCTCTCTCTCTCTCTCTCTGTGTGTGTGTGTGTGTGTATGTGTCCATTGCTTTCAAATAAATAAATAAAAATAAACAAAAAATTTTTAAAAACCACATGATTCTCATTTTAGTTATATCCTGAACTTATAAAGGTCTTGACCTTTTATTTCCTTATGGAAGTTACATTGATTTAATGTGTATAATGCTTCATTTGTGAAGGAATTGTGACAGAATGACGAGTACATTTCTAGAAATAATACTAGTAATGAAAATTCTTGACAGAAATAATAGTTGATTACCATTTGTGCATTTTGAGATGTTTTGAAGACTTCATTGAATTAGAATCAATGAGTATTGAATTGACTATAAGAGAATTGATTTTAAAAAGACCTTTCAACTTGTTTACCAAAGCTTTGTTTCTTCTCTTCTCATATAAAATAAGATAGCTTGATAGCTTGAGGCTGAAACAAAGGTTTGTAAGTATGACTACTTTTCTAGCAGGTTGGATTTTCCAGTAGCAATTGCAGAGTCACACAGAGGTCTATGGGATTCTATTTCCCTCACCTTGGTAATGTTGTCCTTTCATGTGAGGGTCATAACCAGTCATGTCTTGGCCACCCCTACTGGGCCCCTAAGCCTTTCCTATCTTGAAATCAGAGCTTCTGAAATAAAATGGAAGATTAGGGGGTATGACATGAAATTAAGATTATTTGCACAAGGTTGATTGTTATTTCATCATTTCCCATTATTTCTCAAAATTAGATGTGAAACTGAGAATTGGGTAACTTATTACAGCTCAGAATGGCTCCCAAATAACTCTGACTCAAAATTTATCTTGGGAATATGAAAACTCAACTTTAAACCTACCACCTAGAAAGTTAAAGCAAGCCTATTAGCAGTGACTCACTTAAAAAAATAATCTGTGCCCTAAGAAGGACCTGGTTAGGAGAGAGAGAGCAAACTGCAGTGTGTGTGGGAAACCCATGAGTGTAAATTTGACACTAGTGATTTTTTTGACAAAATAAAAGAAAAACAAATGTTCTATTTCCATAGTGCCTTTTATTCCCTAAAATGTAAAGTGGTTTCACACTCATGAATGTGTTACTTTCCTGTCAGAAGCAGAAAACTCTGAACATTCTATTCTTTACATATCTGGGCCTATTATACAAACATAAAGTCTATATTCAAACTCCTGAGTCCAATATATGACTGTTCAAGTCTCAGATATCAAGCCAGGCTCTGACAGCAGATCCTGCCGCGTACAGAGCATACATTTACCATAAGCCTGCCTCCAACCTTACCTGCTGTCTTGCACTGAGATGGATGGGTGTCAGTCTGTTCTCTCCTGTTCCTGCTCTTCAGTCAGGTCCTACACTCCTTTTGGATCTCAGAAGCATGAGGCATTGTGGATATGCTTATAACTTGGATTAACTGGATTCAACCCTGGGCATGGTGACACATGCCTTTAATCTCAGCCCTCGGGAGGTAGAGGTAGATGGATCGCCACCCTAAAAGTACATAGTGAATTCCAGGTCAGCCTAAGCAAGAGCAAGACCCTACCTTGGAAAAACACACTCACAAAAAAATTAACTGGATTCAAATCCTTGTTCTACTTTCCAGGTGACCTGTATATTTTACTTAGTTTCATTGTCTGTAAAATGGAGATAAAGAGTGCTTGTGTCAAAAGGTTCTTAAAAGATTAAATGAGACAACACACAAAAACATCTTGGTGTAGTACTGGAAACATAGAAAGTATTTAATAGCTGTTATCTATTTTTATTTTTCATTCTAACTTTTTTATTAGATATGGACATATTTTATATGTAAACATGTTGGTATCATCCTTTCCCTCTTCCTTGCCCCTTTTCTGAAGAGGGCCTCTTCATTGGGGATACAGGTCAACCCCATGGGGGTTGTGGATCATGCATTATGGGGGCAGCAATCAGTTACACAGGAGAGGCAGTGTGTGTGCCAAAGGTCCCAACCTGTGCCTCTAAAAATCTTTCCGCTCCTTCTTCCACAAAATTCCCTTAGCCCTGCTGGGAGCATTTTAAGTCTACATCAGTGAGGGACACTTAGGAGCATCTGGCTGTCTGGTTTGGTAGGTGTTGAGTGTCCTCAGTATCTTTTTTCATCACCCTTGTGCTGATATCACCCTTGTCTTTATCCTGGTCATTTAACTTTTCCAATTGTTTTCAATTAATTAATTTCAAGCAGAAAGTGATAGAAGAGAGACAGACAGAATGAGCATACCTAGGCTTTCAGCCACTGCAAATGGCCTCCAGAGGCATGCATGCATCACTTTGTGCATCTGGCTTTACATGGGTACTGGGGAATCAAACTTGTGTCATTAGGCTCTGTAGGCAAGTTCCTTAATAGTTGAGCCATCTCTCTAGCCCTAACTTTTCCTACTGTTTGCATACCAATAATTCTTATAGATAGATAGATAGATAGATAGATAGATAGATAGATAGATAGATAGACAGACAGATAGATAGATTTTTTTGGGGGGGGGCTTTTTGAGGTAGGGTCTCACTCTAGCCCAGGCTGACCTGGAATTCATTATGGAGTCTCAGGGTGGCCTCGAACTCATGGCAATCCTGCTACCTCTGCCTCCCAAGTGCTGGGATTAAAGGCATATGCCACCAGGCCAAGGTGAATAATTCTTATTTATAATGCATGCCCTTGAAGTTGATACTTTATGCCTAAAAAACACTTATGGATTTTTTGTTCTATACTGTAACCTAAAGAAATTGCATTATGGGGCTGGAGATATGGATTAGTGGTTAAGGTGCTTTCCTGTAAAGCAAAATGACTAAGTTCAATTACCCAGGACCAACATAAGCACAGGGTGGCACATGCATCTGAGGTTTGGTTGCAGCAGCTAGAGGTCCTGGCATGCCCATTCACTTTCTTTCTATCTGTTTATTTCTCTCTCTCTCTTTCAAATAAATAAATTGAATAAATGTTTAAAAAGAAATTGTATAATCTTTATTTTTTATAAATAAAAGAATTAAAGAAATGGGAAAACTGAAATATTTGATATATCATGTATTGTAAATTTATCTGGCACAAACATCAGTGCCATGTTGGATAAACTTGGTTATATTTCCACAGTACCCAAATAATCAGTGTGTTAGTATATTCTTTAAAGATAAATATATATTCACAAAATAGTTCAATCTGTCATTACACAGATCTTTTAAAATTATTGCTTAAAGTTAATGAGAACTATGCATCAATAGGGTTTAAAATGGAAAGATCTTAAATTCAAGTCTCATCCCTTTCTCCTTCCACTTTTTAAAATTTATTTATTTATTTATTTGAGATCGACAGACATAGAGAGAAAGACAGATAGAGGGAGAGAGAGAATGGGTGCGCCAGGGCCTCCAGCCACTGCAAATGAACTCCAGACGCGTGCGCCCCCTTGTGCATCTGGCTAACGTGGGACCTGGGGAACCGAGCCTCGAACCGGGGTCCTTAGGCTTCACAGGCAAGCGCTTAACCGCTACACCATCTCTCCAGCCCTCCTTCCACTTTTTTTAATGTCATAATTTTTCATCTTCTGTTATGCATTGCTATACATATACTGTGTTCCAGACCCCATGTTAGACACTAAAAATGATATAAAAAAAGAAAGCAAAATTAATGTCAAACACACACACACACGAGGAAATTGAATAGAGTTCCATTAAAATGAACTTCACACATTTAAGGCTATATGATATAAAATAATTAGATGTGAAATGTATATTGTGGTAATGCTGTGGCAGACATGTTTACTGGGTACTATAATAAGAGTAATCTTTCTGCAGTGTAAATCTGATCTTGTTACTTTATGGTCAAAATTCTTCATTTTATACCATTTCCCACAGGTAAAATCCATACTCCTCAGCTGTGTATTTCCAGTCCACCCCAACTTTCCTTTTTGGAGCTTTAGACACTGAACTCCAGATCCCCAACTGTTCTCTTTAAAGGCTCTGCTTTCAATCATAGTCATCACTCCTTGTAAGCCTTTTCTGGATTCTGATTGGCAGAGGAGTGGCTTGGGGTTGATTTTGAGATAACTTTGGAAAGCTGCTTATACACTTATGCTTACCTCATAGGACTATTGTAATTAAAATAAATGCTTCTCTTGTGACAAATATAAATTTAATAAATATTAATATCTTTGCTAGGTTACCTGACATTTATCCATATATAGCATTGTCTATACCAGACATGTAACCACATTGTACTATTTTATAGATGTGTTTCCTTAGCCTCTGTTAAGTTCTATAGTCTTTGGGGACAGGGACTATATATCTTTGTATAACTATTGGTGAGAGTAATGTCTGACCATGTCAGCTTTGTGATGCTGTCAGAAAACACCTGCCTGACCAAGAGCAGCTTGTGGGAGGAAAGGGTTTATTTTGGCTTACAGACTCAAGAGAAAGCTCCGTGATGGCAGAGGAAAGTTATGGCATGAGGAGAGGGTGGACATGACCTAAAAGTCAGCATCAGGTCAACAGTAGCAGCAGGAGTATGTGTCAGACGCTGGCAAGGGGGAGCTGGCTGTAACACCCACAGGCCCACCCCCAATAGTACACTGCATCCAGGAGACTTCAGTTCCCAAAGTGCCACCAGCTGGGGACCTAGCATTCAGAATACCTTAGTTTATGGGGGACATGTGACTCGAACCTCCACGTTCTGCCCCTAGCCTCCATAAATTGATAACCATCCATGATGTAAAATGCAATGCATTCAGTCCATCTTTAAAAGTTCCCATAGTTTTTATCAGTCCCACTGATGTTCAAGTATCCCCATAGTCCAAGCAAGGTCTTTTCACTGGTCTATAATACAAAAAAGAAAATCCTGATGCACAGAATAAACATTCACACTGAAAAATATGGCATTGGGCTAGAAAAGAAATATTCAACCAAATACAAGATTTAAAACAAACAGGGAAGACATCAAACTCTATTGCTCCAACTCTGATAACTTTAGGCAGCAGTAGGTCTCGAAATTTGATAACTCTAACTAGTGACAAGTCTCTGGAGTTCCAATTCTACCTCTCAAGCTAGGCTACTCACAGTTCTGGAAAACTTTATCTGATACTGGTAGCTGTCCTTGGTAGCCATCTAATATTTCTGGCATCTCCACTGGGTCTCCAACTGCAACCCGTGGTCCATCCCCTGGGCTCACTGGGCCTCCATGCAGGTAATCCAAAAAACCTCTCCCCCAACAATACATTGCTTCCAGGAGTTGTCAGTTCACCAGTTGCCACCAGCTGGGGACCTAGAATTCAGAACACATAAGTTAATTGGAGAAAGATGAATCAAACTACCACTCATGATTAGTATTGTAGTCAGCTCCAAGTTGCTGGGACAAACATCCAATTTGACATGTTTTATTTGAGGAAGGGATTTATTTCAATCTTATATATCCAGGGGAAGTTTTATCAATGGTGGAGGAAACTGGCTCCCTTTCATAGGTCCAAGCAGAGAGTAACCCATAAAATATACAGCAAACACCGAAAGCAGCCAGCATAAGCCACCAGAGCCCAAACTGCTCTCACATACCTTTTGGCTGGAATGAAGATCCATTCCAAGTACACCTTAGGGCTGGACTCAGATCCACTCCCCATAACATGTTCCCTTGTAATAGGAATCTGTCTGGTAGAAAGTTTAAAAAAAAATCCTGAGTCTTAAACATTAGTCACTAAATGGCTATGCAACCCTGGAGGGAGATAAGGTAATTCCAGAGAAAAGGAGACACGAGATGAAAGGTATAGAACTTGAAAAAGTAGAAGTTGAGTTTCACAATTTGTAAAAAAGTTATTGAACACTTAGCATGCTCATGTCTGGAATTTAACACCTAATCCCAGAGCCCTACCTTATTCCTCAGCAGCCATGTCTCATCCGAGGACCTAGGCCATCAGTCAGCAGTAACTCCAATCAAAAGTTTCAGACACTCCCATCTTCCTTCTCTAGAAACTCTTCATTGCAATCCATTAAGATTATTGGCTCCATTAGCAATGCATCTTCATAATGAAATCTCTTCTCACTTCCTCCAAATGTCTTACTCTAGCCCCATACCTCCTCAATATTCTTATCATACTCAGAATACTGAAAAAAAAAAACACCCAAAATAAAAGGCACAAGAGTAGAGCTACTAAAGGCATTGATAAGTCAGTAGTTGAGGGGAAAAAAATGGCAATAAGAAAGTGGATATGGTGTTTTTGATGCATAATTAATAAAGAATTGGTGATTAACTAGGGTTAGTAAGAGGGACTAGGATATTTAATGGCACATCCTGATGCACAGTGGGAGTGGGGAACAGATTTCTTTCTGGTCTGGGTAACTGGGTAAGTAACGAGAGTGTTTAGGAAAGTGTCTTACATATTAAAAGCTTAATTTGGGCTATAATATTGTTATTGTTTTCTCATGAGAAATATAAATATCTGTGATATTTCTGTGCTTTTATGATATTCTAAATCATTCCAAAATTGTTTTAAAAAACTTGAAATTTAATAGTCTGTGTATTAAGAGGTCATATATGGCCATGGTGACATTATTTAAAATCATCAAATGATAATAATTTAGTAGTAATAGTAACCTTATAAAGTATTATATTATGTCAGATGTTACACTAGACACATTCTCCTCAATTCCTATGGGAATCCACAAAGAAGATAACTGTCAGTTTTCCAATTTTATCAACCTGAATAACCTGTGACATGAGTAACTTATTCAAAGGTATGGAGGAAGTAAACAAATTTTGTAATTAGATTCCCTTTGAATGCCAGAGTACTCACACTTACCCAGGACACTTCACTTGCTACAACTCATCTCTGAACAAAGGTACTCTGCTCAGTTCTTGAAATACTGATCTTTCTATCTGAATAATACTGAGTAATTAAAAGTAATTTAAAAACAAAGTCCAAAAAATGTGAAATCATTCTGGCTGTGATAGTACTTGAAGATGTACAGTGTAATGGAGTTATGGATTCCCAAAGAGCAAGCTTTGATCTTGGCTCTGCTCTTTTGCATTCATTCATTCACCAGATATTTTATGTATGCCCTTGGCCTATCCAATCCTATGCTAGGCACAGGAAAGTATATAGAAACTACAGGGTACATTTACTAGAGTGTAGTCTTGGATGAATTAATCTTTCTAATCTTTCTTCATTGCTTTTTAAGTAGGAATAATAAGGCTTAATTTGCAAGGTAACCGAAAAGGACGAGCAAGGTAAATGTACATAACCCCCCAAGGGTGGTGGTTAGCCATACTAGCAAAATCAAAGCATGTGAGCTTTCTCCACTAGGTCCTAAAAATACGGCTTGTTCATTTGTGGATTTTTTTTGTGAGGCACTGACTGTGCAAACTGTGGGCTCTTGCCAGGTTTTTTCATCCTTGAGCCCATTATGTATTTGTGAAGCAAACAGAACTCCCCTTTAATTTTTACACATAAATCTGAGGAAATCTGGGCTGGAGAGATGGCTTAGCGGTTAAGCGCTTGCCTGTGAAGCCTAAGGACCCCGGTTCGAGGCTCGGTTCCCCAGGTCCCACGTTAGCCAGATGCACAAGGGGGTGCACACGTCTGGAGTTCGTTTGCAGAGGCTGGAAGCCCTGGCGCGCCCATTCTCTCTCTCTCCCTACCTGTCTTTCTCTCTCAAATAAATAAATAAAAAATTTAAAAAAAAAATCTGAGGAAATCTAAGCCACTCTAAACTCCTAAGACTTGAGAAAAGGATGAACATTAGATGATGGTATGCCACAGGAATGTTATATTATTGATGAATTTATCATGAGCACAGAGAAAATTGAATATTAATAATCTCAACAATATAAGAGATATCCTAAAGCTAAAATGAATAATAAACATAGTAAAGAGAGAAATCAAGACACTAGGGATTGAGGTGGCCTAGGAAGGCTCATGGAGTAATTGCTCTCCATTAAATCTCTGAGAAAGCAAGAAAAGTCAGAAAGCAAAAACAAACAAAAAGAGATGGGTATAAATCAGTTTAAATTACAAAAAGAGCATATTTGACCAGTTTAAATAAAGTTGAAAATCTGCCTATTCTTATCATTGAAATACTAAAGAATTGGTATAGTTTCAGGCATAACTGTATCCAGGTGTTTAGAATTCATCTATATCCTTCCTTATCTCTACTTCTCAGCTGTGGCTTTCCTCTGGTTCATTTTCTGTTTAGGAAGGCTCTCTTACAAGGGCAATAAGATAGCTCCTGGAGCACATGCTATCAGTTCAATAGGTCAGAAAAAGAAAACTTTCTCTTTCACAACAATTTTGCAAAAAAACTCTCGATTTTCTCCAATTTACTAACTAGTCTCATGCTCACCAATGTTCACATTTGAAACAATGATACTATATAATCCACTATTTTTTGAGCTTGAACTTTACACATACACACACACACACACACACACACACACACACACACAAACATACACACAGAGTGAGATAGAGTTAGACAATGCTGTGTCTGAAAGATTCAGAGTCAGAAAAAGCAGATAGTCTTGGAGGGAAAATAATGATTATGTGCTGGAAATGAAGATTCAGAGGTGGGGGAAAGAAAACAATTCAATTATGGATCACAGTTCTGTGTTTCTAATGCCTGTGCAAAAATTTTAGCTTTCATTATCAGTGAAATGTCCCTATAAATGCAGTGTTTGAATCTATGTCCACCACACATAACTGAATGTTCCTCTAGTGGATGTTACCTCTCTCATGGTGTGAAAGTCTCAGTACCTGGGGATGTAATTTTGTTGCTTTAGCTTATAGAATCCTCTCATTTCCTAGGTCTCTTTTGGTATTCACAAATCCATCATTGAATTTTCTGAAATTTTAAATGATTTTTTAAACTAATTTTTATAAATTAAAATCCATTTTAGTGTGCACATCCATGCTTTAAAGTTGTAAGATAAACTTCACGTGCTAAAGTCATATATCCACATACTGCATCATCCATATGAAATAGTTTCCTCATCCTAAAAAGTCCCCTGTGCTTTTCCTATTCGTCCTTTCTTCTGACCTGTTGAAATACCTGTAAACTACCTGAATTTTTTGTTCTTTATGAATTTTTATTCCCTAACATGCATTATTAGATTGCTATAATAATACCACTATAGGGTGGAGTTTGTTCTAAATTCTTTTCTCACTTCTATAAGCTTTGCCTTATGTGTTTTGATTTTGTTATTAAGTGCAAAAAAGTTTAGGACTGTTGTCTTCTGAGAGAACTTACTTCACAAGTAAATAATGCTGTTCTTTATCCTTGATAAGTTTCCTATGTATTGAAATCCTTTAAAAATATTTACTTACTTATTTATTTTTATTAAAAAATTATTGACAACTTCCATAATTTTAGACAATAATCTATGGTAATTCCTTCCTTTCCCCCACTTTCCCCTTTGAAACTCCACTCTCCATCATATCCCCTCCCCTTCTCAATCAATCTTTTATTTTGATGCCATTATCTTTTCCTGCTTTTTGATGGTCTTGTGTGGGTAGTGTTAGGCACTGTGAGGTCATAGATATCCAGGCTATTTTGTTTCTGGAGGTCCACCTTGTATGGAGTTCTACCCTTCCTTTAGCTCTTACATTCTTTCCGCCACCTTGTCGTCAAAGGACCCTGAACCTTAGAAGGTGTGACAGAGATATTTCCGTGCTGAACACACTTCTATCACTTCTTTTCAGCCCCATCATGTCTTCTGAGTCATTCCAAGGTCATTTCCATCTGAAAACAGAAGCTTCTCCAACCAAAAGTGAGAGTAACATTAATATGGATATTAACATTAAGAGAAGTTCTAACCAGGCAGCTTGGTGAACATAGTATGTACATTTAACCAGACACCAGCAGACATTATACCCGCAGGACTCATGACTACTCCTGTTGTAGGTTTCCAGTGTTAGGGATGAATTCCCTCCTATGGAGTAGGCCTCCAGTCCAATTAGAGAGTTGTTGTTTCCCCCATAACAGACATGCCACTGTTGCACCCATTGTCTCTTTTGTCCTGGCTGGCCAAATTTAAGTCTTGCAGTGTGCACTATTGTTTATCTCCACTGGTGATTTATCTTTGTCCCATTGAACTACACGCAGCATAGCTTTTTCCAGCTTTCTGTAAGCTGGTGTACATGGAGGAGGTTTTCAGCTCAGCTCCAGTAAGATTTCTCAGTGACCATGCAGACTAAGTATGTGGAGTCTTCAGCAGTAGAGTCTTACCATCTATTCCTGGTGGGAAATCAGGACCCTCGGTAAAGGCCTGTAATGGTTTAGGGCATCAGTGACCGCCCTGGCCAACAACTCACTGGAAGGTATTCCATCCCTGGCACTGAAAATTTTCTAGTAACAATCTATAGCTTCTGGGTGTTTCATTGTCAAAAAAGTAGGCTTCTATGTGACTTATTTATATTCTCTTAGATTAAATATTTTTTAAGTAACATTGCTACATTACCCTTATTTTCATCAGCATTGTTATGGCATATTTGTCTCCATCCCTTTAGATTTAATCAATCCTAGTGTATGCATTTAAAGTGGATTTCTTATAGACAACACATAAGTTACCTGTTTACTTTTTATTTTATTTTATTTTTTTTAATTTTTTTTTAAATTTATTTATTTGAGAGCAACAGACACAGAGAGAAAGACAGATAGAGGGAGAGAGAGAGAATGGGCGTGCCAGGGCTTCCAGCCTCTGCAAACGAACTCCAGACGTGTGCGCCCCCTTGTGCATCTGGCTAACGTGGGACCTGGGGAACCGAGCCTCAAACCAGGGTCCTTAGGCTTCACAGGCAAGCGCTTAACCGCTAAGCCATCTCTCCAGCCCTTACTTTTTATCTTAATTTGCTCTGTCACTCTCTATCTCTTGTTTATGTACACACTTGTGTAAAGTGTTCATTGATATTGTTAATGGTGTTAATAATACATTTATCATTATTTTCTAATGATTGCATGTGTTCTTTCTACTTTTGTACTTTAATCTATGTTTTATATTTATATTTTATCACTTTCTCTAATAAATTATTTTGTATTTCTTTTTTTTTTTAATTTTTTATGTTTTATTTTTATTTATTTGAGCAGGATAGAGAGAGAGAGAGAGAGAGAGAGAGAGAGAGAGGGAAAGAGGCAGAGAGCGATGGGCGTGCGAGGGCTTCCAGCCACTGCAAAGGAGCACCAGACGCGTGCGTTTCCTTGTGCGTATGGCTAACGTGGGTCCTGGGGAATCAAGCCTCGAACCAAGGTCCTTAGGCTTCACAGGCAAGTGCTTAACCGCTAAGCCATCTCTCCAGCCCCCTTGTATTTCTTTTTTGAAAATATTTGTCAGCCATATATATTTTTAACTAAGAAAAGTTTGCAATATACAATTTCATTTATTTTTGTATCTTTGAGTCAGGGTTTCATGTAGCCTAGGCTGGTCTTGAATTTCTCATACTCCTGCTTCCCCCTCCCAAGTGCTGGGATTATAGGACAGGCATTTCCTGACAAACTTGGATTGTAATATACACTTAAAAATAATCTAAATCTGCATTCACTCTACCTCTATCATTTCTTGCAGGGTAGCTCTGCTGATAATAAATTCCTTCAGTTTTGTTTGTCTGAGAAAAATCTTTATTTTACCTTCACTCTTGAAGAGTGATTTCTGTAAAAACTTGAATATTTCCCATGCATATATTATTGCTTGAATGGCTGTTGTCAAGTCTGCCATTCTGTAATTCTTGCCTTTCATTCTTGGAAGACATATTTTCATTATTTTCTTTCCTCTCCTTTATATATTCTGCAATAAGTATGATATGCCTCTGAGTGAGTTATGATTTTGTTTTTTTAGAGGACTGGGTTGGGGGTGGGTGGAATTTATCTTTCATATTCGCTCATCATCCTGAATCTGTGGTATGGTTTCGGTCATGGATTTGTAAAATCTTGGCTGTTATAATTTCAAATATTTCCTCTGCAGTGGACTTTCTTTCTTGTTCTGATAAACTAATTATGTATAAATAACACATTTTGAAATTTGCCCAACTTCATGGAAATTCTGTTCTATTCTATTCTCAGTTTGGGTTTCATTACTTTCTCCTCCATACAATGTTGTTTCAGAAAAAAACATTTTGAAGGGATAAACATTTGAAGAGTCTCATGCTCAACTGACTAAGCCAGTTGGGCACTGTAAGGAAAAGTTTTTTTTTTAATTTTTTTTATATTCATTGTTTATTTATTTATTTGAGAGCGAGAGACACAGAGAGAAAGACAGATAGAGGGAGAGAGAGAGAATGGGCGTGCCAGGGCTTCCAGCCTCTGCAAACGAACTCCAGACGTGTGCGCCCCCTTGTGCATCTGGCTAACGTGGGACCTGGGGAACCGAGCCTCGAACCGGGATCCTTAGGCTTCACAGGCAAGCGCTTAACCGCTAAGCCATCTCTCCAGCCCCCCCCCTTTTTTTTTTAAGGTAGGATCTCCCTCTAGCCCAGGCTGATCTGAAATTCACTATGTAGTCTCTGGGTGGACTTTATGGACCCTCCTACCCCTGTCCCCCAAGTGCTGGGATTAAAGGCATGTGCCACCACACCTGGCAGGAAAATTATTTCCACTGAGGAAGAGACTGCTGGTGTTTCTTTTGATCTGTCCTTTATTCCATGAGCCTTACCTCAGCTATGGATGGTCCACTGATGAGCTCTAAGTGGCGTCCTTCATTTCCGTTAGTTTTTTTAATGTCTAGAATTTCTGTTATTTTCTTCTTAAAATTTTTATTTGTCTTTTTTCCTTCTTGTATTTTCTGCCATTAAAGCCCTTAACACATTAATTTTAACTATATTTATGGTTTGTTTATTCCAATATCTGGATCATATCTTCATCTGTTCCTAATGTGGCTTTGTCTCCTCTGATTGTGCTGCTTCTTGCATTTTAACATAGCCTGTAGAAGGTCAGACATGATATATCAGGTAATCAGAACTGAGATTTGAAAAGGCCTACATTAGTGTGAGAACTTATGTTAGTCTTACTAGGATTCAGGTTGTGCTTAATATTTGCTCTAGCTGTAGGCATAGATACTTCAAATTCCCGTGTGTGTGTGTGTGTGTGTGTGTGTGTGTGCGCGCGTGTGTGTGTGTGTGTGTGTGTCCTGGATCTGGCATTTGTAAGCTACTATCTCATAGGAAAGTCCTAGTAAAAGGAGGGGTGCATGAAACAGATACATTCCATAATCTATGATTAAATTTCAGTCCTTTAATGGGTCTATATCCCTAGGCTGAAACCTTTGCATGTGTTTCTTAGCTCTCCCCACCCTTAATTGAGATAGGAAGTTTTATGGGAAGGGTAGAGTAATTGCCTTTCTTCTGGGTACATAGGGTTGTGGGAAATCCTTCGCCCAGGAAAGTGAACTTTGCTATGGAGAACATCTGATGTATTTCATGATTACTTTCTCTCCACCTGCCAGAGCCACAGAGATATTTCTGTCTTGATTCCTCATTGTGAGGAACCACTGAAACAAAATTCATCCAGATTTGGAGGCTTCACCAAGACTGATGCCCAAGGGGGTGGCACTCTCAGGACAGTCCACCGCAGCCTTCTTCCACTCTTAGCCATTGTTTCCCTTCAAGTAGATTCTGTTCCCTGTAAGCAGATTCCAGCTGTGTTTTCCTGCTTCCTCCCACCTCCAGTTCTTGGATAGCAGTTTGCCTCATGATCTCAGTTCTCTGCTGGGTCCATGAAAAATCAATGAATTTCAGTTTGTCCAAACTTTTATTCTGAGGAGAGGAATGAAACTATCTAAAGTGTTTACATGTTTGCTCTTTGACTCTAAAGGGTTTCTTTTTAATTTTATTGATTTTTATCTACATACAGCTGTTGAAATACTTTAAGAGGAGTTCAGAAGACAAAGGGGTTTTCACTTGGTAATAAAGAGGTTGATGTATGGTGACATTCACTATTCTTATATCATATGACCTATTTGATAGAAAGTGTTTATTTAAGTTAATAAGTTTTGAATATTTATTACTATTATTTGAATTTAAAACCTAACTTCACTTCAGAAACAAGGTTGCTGCTTTTTTTATTGATTTATGCTTCTACAATTTGCAATCTCAAGCAGTGCATAACTACTCCTTTTGGAATAGGGCCCGGCATGCTTTCCAGGTGTTTATTTTATAGCAACGCTTCAGTTCTTATTGACAATTATCATGTGTTGGCGTGTTGACTGTGATGAACTATAGTATTTAAAGTCTTCAAAATGTTAAAGTACCACATGAATGAAAAGCCAGTATTATGGAAGCATAATCATTTTCAAAGCTCATAGAAACTAGAATTAAATTACCACAGAGGAGCTATAATACTGAGCTGAGGTGCCATCATTGGCATGTTTGTGAATGCAATTTAAAGGAGGCACTGAATAACTGTTTAAATAACTTTTTTGGTAAAAGATAAATCATTTTGGTAAAGCACCAGTTTTTAAATGTATAATACCTGGGTGTTTAAGAAATCGATCATGTGAAATAACCATTTTCTACCTGTACTAAATAAGTACTTTTCAAACAACAGTAAAATATGATCATTAAAGTCACACACACAATCCTCCATTATCCTTATCAAGACTGAATTCTTAAAGCCTTATCTACCTGCATGAAGTATTTCCTAAGTAGTCTCACAATTAGTTCTGGTAATAATAGTGTAGCATTTATGAAATATGGAATTTAGAGAATTTATCTCTCCTTTCCAAAGTCTGTTCTGGGCCCTTTGCTTTACTACTGCTGGCAATCTCAGACTAACTTACCCCCGGACCCCCAGTTACAATGTGTCAGTAACTCTCAAGGCTCAGCCTTTCCTTATCCTTCCTGGAGCCATATGATCCTTTTGTCCACCAATGTCTCTGGCTTAATCCACAGGCACTTCTAACTTCAACATGTCCATGAGATTGCTTTACCTTCACCATGATTTCTGTCTACTATTCTCCATTGTAGTGAACAAGATAAACTCTCTTTCATAGAAAAATATAAAGAAGAACAGTATTTTTTCAAAATGCTACATTCTTTGCAGCAATACTCTGCTTCTTCCCCTTCAAAATTAATAGAATGGAGAATACAAGGACAGGATCATTAAAAATAAGCATTCAGTGACCAAATACATATAGGAAATACTTTAAGATCAAGCATTCAGCTCTAATAGAAAAGTTTAAAAGCCCTTTATGCATCGGTGGTAAAAGTTAAGATTTATATCTCCATGGGTAATCAGACCTCATAAAATTTGTCTATTCTGTGAGCCAAGCCAATATAAATCTGGATTTGACTGTACTGTTCCAGTGCAAAAAAAAAAAAAAAATACCAGCAGGAAAGTTGAAGTTGAAATGTAATAACAACAATTATAATTTCTTTAGTACTATAGAATTATGCTACAAAGAAAATATGTTCACCCTTTCTGTTAAAAAATGTAGAACTTTTGTTTAACATTTCAGCACTCACTACAATTCAAAAGAAACCCTTTGCAATGACTTGCTCAAAAGTATGACAGCCTGACAAAAAGACTTTTAGGAATGCTGCATGTGGTAAAAACACCCTTCAACCAAACCAGGGTTGTAATTCAGGACTTACTTTCTCTTTTCATATTTTTTCTACTAAGAATTTTAGAATTTTACTTTTTCTTGTTTAATCAGAGCACTTGCTGGCCAATGCTTTGATTTGGTAGCATGTGCATTATTTCTTAAATCCTTTACCATAATGATAAAGCAGAATTACAGAGATGTGCCTTGTCCACAGGTGCACAGGCTGCCACAGTTCTACAACAGCATTATTCAGCTAAACTCAGAACTATTCAATGAATAGGAACATGCATGTAAACAGTACTGCATGCAATCTGTACCATCTTATGAGAAGAAAATGCTCTAAATAATCTTGAGGGTCTAATTCTATTAAATAATGCATTCTCCTACTCAAAGAAAAAAATCTGTTTTGTTCCTATAGTATTTTTAGTACAACCACATTATAGGAGTTTTGTGAGCCTGGGTAAATTCATTCTTATAGCTGAGTGCCCACTTTGTAAATAAAGGCTCATTATATATTACTTGGAGACCTTTAGAAGTGCATCTGAGAAAACTGACTGCACACACCCTTTCATGCCTGTAGTGCCACTTCTGTGCCTTCAAACATGTGATTCTGCTATATACACTTATCCGGAGCTTTTGTTCAAAGCTAGGTGTAAATGCTACTGAACCCCTTCATTCTCTTAAATGCAAAGAATCTATTACCCAAATTCCTACACATGTGCTGAAGCTACTGTTTCTAACTGTATATAATTTTTACACCTATGTTCATATACTCTATCTGACTCTAATTGTACCCCAAATAAGGAAAATGTGTTTGACTTTAAAACTTCTCACTAGGGCTGGAGAGATGGTTTAGCGGATAAGTCTAGGTCATTAGGCTTTTTAAGCAAGAGCCTTTGACTGCTAAACCATCTCTCTAGCCCAGGGAGTGTGTGTGTATGTGTGTGTATATATATATATATATATATATATATCTGTCTGTCTATCTGTCTGTCTGTCTGTCTGTCTGTCTGGGTAAATGACTCCTTAAATATTAATATTTTCATGGATCCAAATGAACAAAAATATTTTAAACTGTATGGAGTTTCATTTCATCAACATGTAATAACTGGCTTTTCTATGTCCAGTAAAGATACCTTATTTTTCATTATTAATGCTTTAAATTTGTCTTTCTTTTTAAATATGCATGTGTCACATACACAGTTAAGCAAGACCAGACATTATGATGAAGTTTAAAAAGTCAAATGATAAACCAATGTAGAAAATTGAAGTATCTGTCTTCCATTTGTGTTGTCATTTCAGATGATGGAAAATTATCCTTTGAGGAATTCAAAGCATATTTTGCAGATGGAGTTCTCAGTGGAGAAGAACTGCACGAGCTCTTCCACACCATTGATACGCACAACACTAAGTAAGGAGTCTCTCCTATCTGTAGACTCTAAATGAGGTAAAGAGAGTGAGAATGTGTGAATGAGTACCCACTCATGAAGAAGTAGAGTATGCGCTATAATTCTCACTATGGTTAATTCTGAGATACCATTTCTGTAAAAGTTGAAATGTTCTGGAAAATGGAATGATCTTTAAAGAGTTTTTTTTCTATATAAATTTTAGATTATGATCTTTTTATAGCATGTAAAATAGAGCATACATAGTTCTAATCTTGTCATTAATAAGCAAGTATAGTTTGCCTTCTTACTTTGGTTTAACATGAATTTTCTTTGCTTTAAAATGTTATTAGATAATTCTTTTATTAGTATGTTGAAATGATTCTGAAATAGATGGATAATTTGGTATGCTAACCTGAATATCCCTGTTACTTAAGAAAGACAAGCACTGTAGGGTAAAGAATTAACTCTGAATAGTTGATGTATCTAGTAATCTATGGATTTTAGTTATTTTACATATGGAGATCTCTGTTTTGCATTAGTAGAACTTTTTGAGAATTATACTTATATTCCCACTGTGCTCAAAAGTGTAAGCTAATAGGGCTTTGAGGGTCTAAATGCATGTGCTGCTTGTTTAGGGTTATTGAACCAAATCACATTATTTGTGACAGTCACAATTATAACATGCTCATGTGCCTGAGCACTGTTTCAGACATGCTTGGAGATCCACCACTGTGCCTACTACCTGAAAAATTACTAGTCTGCTTTAGGTAAAGGATTGACATGGTTCCTGGCAGTAAGCCAGCACATTAAGAAAATGCTCTTGGGCTATATATATGAACCGAGCCTTGAGGCAAATTATCAAGAAAAAATTAAATTCACTTTACTCAAGTGCTAGATGATTTTTACCTCAGTAAGTTTTTAAATTTCTCAAACCCAGCCAAGTTTTACATTGTATAGGCAATAGATTCAGGATTTCTTTTTTTTGTCAAAATTAAACTAATGGGTTCTTAATCAGAAAATTCCATTCTGTTCATTAGATCTAGCATAGTGAGTCTCTGGTAGGCATTGGGGGTATGAAGAGTCAGTTTATGCTCCAGTGGAGAACCTATATTCACTAAGAGGTAATTTCAATGAGCATCAAAAAGGCTGTGATAGATTTTTGTGACATTTTGGAATTACAAAGGAGGGCATTTTGGCACAGGTTGGAAAGCTCAAAGACTGTTCACAGAGACTAAGTGGAAATTGCTTAAGTGAAGAAAGGCAAGGAGAGTGGAGCAGGGAGAAGTACATTATAGCCAGGAGATAGCATGGGGCAAGTTCTGGATGCATAAGGTGAATAGGAGTGATAAGTACTTTCTAATTCTGAAAGGGTCAACTATAAGGGGGAAAAAGGGAAGGGGGATTATTTGGAGAGTAAATAATGTGTTGTTCATGAGAGAAATTACATTCTGTGCTTACAAAAATGCTGTAACTTTATCCTATAGGGCAGGGACTATTATTCTATTAAAGAGCCTGAGCAGCATCTTTGTAGCCCATTGTGGTTCCAGTGAAGGACAAGTTGAAAGTAGAGATGGGGGAAGATTATACGAAATTGTAGTTAAATCCTTATTGCTACTGGGGTATGATGATCATGCATGGAAGGAAGCAATGCTCTACCATTCTGAGAAATGATACTCCATAGAAGACAGGACAGGGGCTCCGTCTGTGGCTCAAGGGTTGAGAGCTGGGTGCTAACATTTTACCAGTATGCTGATTATTTCCTCCGTTATATTCATTAGGGAAGTTTTAGCAGTATTTTAATTTACATCATTCCTAGTTTAAATTTTATCATGAAAATTTTTTATTACATATCTCTAATGTTGATGAAAAAATAGTTTTCCATTGATCTTACTGGCTTGATTTGCGATTTTATTTCATAGTCAGGATTACCTCCTGTAAGTTTAAGGTTACTTAGTACTAAAAATATATATGTAACGACTTATGTAGTAAGTGTAAATGAATAATTATTTCTAGTATTTACTCTCAGTTATACTAGTAACAACACTATGTACTTTCTGACATAATGGGACTCACTTTGAAGTGAAAACATGGGAGACTTCTGAATTATATTCACGAAATTCCTTGTTAATAAACATTGTCAGTGTTTGATCTTTTATGAAGGTCAATTCCACTTTGACAAAGAAATCTGAGAGCTTTATTTGAGGCAAGTATTAACTTTTACCTTTGTATGATCCCAAGATTTAATTATTTTAATGATTTGACTATGTATGTCAATTATATTCCTTTCCACACACATCCTGAGAATGTATGCTACTCTCCCCAATCCTGCCACTGCTCAACATCCCCAGCCACTCTTATCAAGAGCTCAGCTTGATCAATAGGACCAATTCAAATGTAGATAGGATAAAACAAATAAAATTTCCTGCCTCTCCATGCATCACAGATGTCTGGTTTGCTACCTTTTCTAATGACTGGGTTTATCTATACCCTGGAGTTCACTAAATCAGTATCTGCTCTATATATTACATTTTCTTGAGTTTAGTTGAGTAATAGTCCATTTGGGAGTAGGGAGGTAGCTGAATGCATAAAGCACTTGCCAGACAAGCATGAGGGCCTGTGTGCAGATTCCCCAGTACCTACATAAATGCCAGGAGGGCATGGCAAACAACTTGCTGGCCCAGCCCTCCAGAGGCAAGACAAGAGCTCCCCTGAGTGAGCCAGTTACCAAGACTAGCTGAAACAGAATCTCTGATTTCAAGTAAGAGATCCTGCTTCAGTAGGTTAATGGGAGAAACTGAGGAAAGCATCCATCATTAGCTTCTTACCTCCATACACATGCAGCCTCACCTTTCCCCACACATATATAATCACATATATATAAACACACATATATGCAGACACAACACACACAAAAATATGCACCTATAAACACATACAAATGAGTATATTCTTGCAAAACATATATTTGAACACCATTCTACCTCAGCTCACTTCTGTCATTTGTGGAAATCCAAGTCATTTTGCTATAGGCATTACACTTTTCATGTTTTGAAAGTAATATATACAGGCCAGGTGTGGTGGTGCACATATTTAATGCCAACCCTTGGGAGGCAAAGGTAGGAGGATTGCCATGAGTTCAAAGCCAGCCTGAGACTACATAGTGAATTCCAGGTCAACCTGAGCTAGAGTAAGACCATACCTCCAAAAACAAAACAAAACTAAACAAAAAAGTAGTATTCAAATTATCAAAATATTTATAGAAAGAAGGGAAATACTGATAACATGAGTTTCTAATTAAATTTTCTTCTTTTGCATAATGAAGAATATTCTTAGAATATTTATTTGGTCATAAGAAGCAGTATTTTTCAGAAGTTTAATCATGGGTGGTGTGTACAATGAAGTGTAATTAAAGTATATTAAATATCAAAATTAAGAAAGTTATTCTTTACAAAATGACAAAAACCATCCAGTGATCCTTTCTTATAGGTAGCTTTTCAATGAACAAAGGGTAAGTATAATCACTGTTGTATTTTAAACGTTTCCTTTCCACAAATACGGATGTTTGAAATCTCAACTTCCATACCCAACTCCACTGTTCTTTAATTTGTTTATTCATTTTAAAACCATGAGTGTCACCATTGGAGACATTATCCTGAAGACTTCCTTGCAGCCTTCATTTTCTATGCTCTGGGGATACTGGTATGATTTTTATCTTCGTCATTTTTTTTTTCACTGAAACAAGAAAACTAAAGCAAGCAGAAAAACCAAACCACATCTGTCTATACTATAAAGATTTCTGTAAATGAATATAACCATGGTTGAAAACATCTCAAATATGAAGAAAGAGAATGTTTTCAGTGTGTTTCAAAACCTAATTGCCCTACCATGAAGGAGAATGTCTCAATGACCCTCCAACCTATGTGGCACATGCATGAGCTCAATATACAGAAAAATAAAAACACCAAAATCTCATCCTCAGGAGAATTTCAAGTACCATTCTTCTTGTCTGAGGTGATATTAGTCTTAGTACTGTGAATGACTTATCAAAAATCTGCTAATCTATGCAATACGAACATTTTTTTTTCAAGGGAATGGCTCTAAAAGTGAAAAGAACCCTTACTGAAGGAGGAAAAATTTGAAGGTCTCTCAACACTAACTTTCTATCACTTTTTAAAATTATTATTTTACTAGATCTTTTCCATTATGTGTAGGCACTTGGGATGTTTTCCTAAGGGGTCATTTTCCCCCTTTTTTTGTATAGAGTAATTGACTGAGAGTGGGGGGGAAAAGTTTGGTTTATTTCTGTATGTGATATTTGAAATATATAAGGTGGCGAAAGAGAAGATGATGAAATATATATATATGTTAACCAAGAAAAACATTTTTGGAAATTTTAAACTTTAAAGCAACTGTAAATAAGTCAGTATTTTAGAATAGTCTGAAAATGTCATGTCCATCTGTATTAGTTATTTTACTCATTCATATGACTAAATACCTAACAATAAGCAACTTAAGATAGGAAAATTTTATTTTGACTTACTATTCCAGGGTATATATTTTATTTTATTTGCTTATTTACTTATTTATTTGAGAGAGATGGGGGAGAGAGAAAGAGAGAGACAGAGAAATATGAGTGCATACCCCAGAGCTTCTTGCCACTTCACTTGCAAAAGAACTCAAGGTACACACACCACTCTGTGCATCTGGCTTTACATAGGTCCTGTCAATCAATCCTGTTTCATCAGGCTTTGCAAGCATGCATCTTTAACTGCTGAGCTATCTCTCCATCACCCCAGGGAATACATCTCATCTTAGAAGAGAAGGAATAATAGCAGGAGCAAGACAGTTGGTCACATTGCACTAGCAGTCAACAAGCAGACAGGGAAAAAGAAGTGGGGCTAGGCTATAACACCTCAAAGCAAGTCTCCAGAAGTCTCCAGTGCGGGGCTCAACCTCCTAAAGGTTCGACCATCTTCTCAGTCGTGCTGCTAGCTGTGTACCAGATCCTCAAAACATGAGCCTATATGGGACATTTCATTTTCAAACCACACCACCATCTTACTAAAGCTCCTATTATGTTAATGTCAATACCTCATCATAATACTATTTCTGGTCCAAATATTCCTACTCTTTTATTATTTAAAAATTAAAATGAGAGCTGTCATATCTTCTAGTCACTCTAGTTAATCTTCTTCATTGCAGATCTTCAAGTTCCATTAAAGGTCTCTCACATATATTTTTCCTTCAACTTTTGTAAATTACTTTTCTGAAAAGAATACTTAGAGCTATTATGAGTTCAGTTTGTATCTAAAATAATACTGAGCAACAAAAATAAGGCTGGTGCTATCACTATACCTGATTTTAACCTATACTACAGATCCATAGCAACAAAAACAGCGTGGTAGTGGCACAAAAGTAGACATGTAGATCAGTGGAACAGAATAGAGGACCCAGTTGTAAGTCCAGGTAGCTATAGCCACCTGATATTCGATAAAAATGCCAAAAATACTCACGGGAGAAAAGACAGCCTCTTCAGCAAATGGTGTTGGGAAAACTGGATATGTATCTGCAGAAGGATGAAAATAGATTCTTCTCTCTCTCCATGCACAAGAATTAAGTCCAAATGGATTAAAAACCTTCACATCAGACCTGAAACTCTGAAACTGCTAGAGGAAAAAGTAGGGGAAACCTTTCAACATATTGGTCTTGACAAATACTTTCTGAATACAACCCCAATTGCTCAGGCAATAAAACCACAGATTAATCACTGGGACCTCATGAAATTACAAAGATTTTACACTGCAAAGGACACCGTGAATAAAGCAAACAGGCAACCTACAGGATGGGAAAAAAAAATCTTCACTAGCTATGGATCTGATAGAGGATTAATATCTAGGATATACAAAGGACTCAAAAAGTTAAATAATAAGGAAGCATAAAAGCCAATCAAAAAATGGGCTATGGAGCTAAATAGAGAGTTCTCAAAGGAATAAATATGAATGGCATATAAGCGTCTAAAAAAATGTTCTACGTCATTAGTTATCAGGGAAATGCAGATTAAAACTACATTGAGAGTCCATCTCACTCCTGTCAGATTGGCTACCATCATGAAAACAAATGATCATAAATGTTGGCAGGGATGTGGAAAAAGAGGAATCCTTCTACACTGTTGGAGGGAATGCAATCTGGTCCAGCCATTGTGGAAATCAGTGTGGAGGTTCCTAAAACAGCTAAAGCTTGATCTACCATATGACCCAGCTATAGCACTCCTAGGCATATATCCTAAGGACTCATCTCATTTCCTTAGAAGTATGTGCTCAACCATGTTTATTGCTGCTCAATTTATTATAGCTGGGAAATGGAACCTGCCTAGATATCCCTCAACTGATGAGTGGATAATGAAGATTTGGCACATTTATACAATGGAGTTATACTCAGCGGTAAAGAAAAATGAAGTTATGAAATTTGCAAGAAAATGGATGGATCTGGAAAGGATTATACTAAGTGAGGTAACCCAGGCCCAGAAAGCCAAGCACCACATGTTCTCCCTCATATGTGGATCCTAGCTTCAGATGATTGGGCTTCTGTGTGAGAAGGAAAAAACTCAGTAGCAGAGGTCAGTAAGTTAACAAGGAGATATAAAGGGAAGAGAAAGGAAGGGAAGAGGGTACTCAATAGGTTGGTACTGTGTATATGTAAGTAGAATGATTGAGATGGGGAGGGGATATGATGGAGATGGAATTTCAAAGGGGAAGGTGGGGGGAAGGGTATTACCATGGGATATTTTTTATTTATTTATTTTTTTCATGGGATATTTTTTATAGTTACGGAAATTGTTAATGAAAATTGAGGAAAAAAAAGAGTTCAGTTTTGAGCTGGGCATGGTGGCACACACCTTTAATCACAGCACTTTGGAAGCAGAGGTAGGAGGTTCTCCATGAGTTCAAGGCCACTCTAAGACTACATAGTGAATTCCAGGTCAGCCTGGGCTACAGTGAAACCCTACTTTGAAAACCCAAAGGGAAAAGAAGGCCTAAGTTTTTGGGCAGGGTGTGGAAATACTAGCAAAAATTAAATCTACAGTTAGGTAGATCACAAAGGGGATCACCATAACAGTAAAAAAATGAGACTAGAGGTAGGTTCATTAGGTCAACAGTAAACTTTCCTATCTCATAGAAAGCAATTACACTCTTTAGAAAGCCATCCATATACATTTTTCAGCATGTTCCTGGCAAGCACGAACATTTTAGCATAAGTCCTTATGCTATTAATCATAGCAGAGGCATAGGGGGGTGGGGAAATCCCTAGCAATCCAAAGTCATTCTACTACTGTGCTGCAGTTGGGAGATCCAGATTGCAGGGTAGACCAAATGGTCAACCAGATGGCAGTTTAACTCATAGGGGTAAGAGTGAATATACAGAAATGTGTTCCAGGACTCACGAAGCAGGAAGGGGTGACTAGAACCTTATGAAACCAAATCAAGTGATTTTTTTTTTTTTTGGTTCCAGACTAAAATAATATTTTGAGTGCTGAGTAAAGAGATTTCAACCCCATGATTTTTAAGTCATCTAAGCTCACTACAGTAACAGAAATATCATCATCTACTTCAAAGAGGCATCCCTAGAAGTTGAAAAAGTTCTTTCCTCTAGAAACTGGAATTTTCTCCTTCTAAATTTCCACTTAGTTTTGCTCCTTAGGCCCATTCAGAATATGAATATTTTATGACATATTTCTTGAATATTTCAAGACAGTATTCATGCACCAATGATGAGAAAAATATCCCTTAGTAATTGGAGAGTAATTATATCAGAGGATTTGTTTCAGATGGCAAAGTTTTGCTCTTTTGAAATAGGAAAGTTGTTTATCCTATATTTGTGCATGACAGCTAATTCCTAAAGCATGATGAGTTGGTTGATACAGCTACTTTTTCCTTGAGTTATTCATCAACAAAGTTGACAGATGTTGTGAACAGAGGGGAAATATGGCAAGGTTACAATCATCCAAAAAGTATTAAGTTAGTCAGAAGAGAATACCATGTAGTCTGTATGGCACTGTAACTAAAAGTTTGCAGTAAGATAGATCTCCCTATTAACATATACCATACCATATTTAATTAGAACTAAAGATGTGGGAAATAATGCTAAGAATTTGGTGGCTGGAAAATATAGCTTGCTAAAATTCCATACATCAGTTAAACAACTTTAGCATGTTTGAAAATTAGATAAGCAAGAAATCAGACAGTGGGAAGTGGTATAGCTTTATGCCATGAGAGCAAATGAACATCAAAGTCCACAGTACATCTGGTTAAAGTGAGGTAGTTTGTGAGGGTTGTTTCAATAATTCAGACTTGGCTGAATAGCCCTGGAAGAGGACAACTCAAGACCCAAATTGGCCATGAGGATCTAACAGCAGTCCCCAAAACATACCTCTTTCTACTAATAACCAAAACTTCCTATAGAAACTAAGCAGAGAGCTGAATTTTGAACTTTGTCCAAACTTGAAGTAGCCTCTTTGGAACAAGCTAACAAAGGGCAATGTAAGATAGAAGTTGCAATGTCCATCTTACAATGTAAGATGTAAGCAAGAGAAAAAAGATGTTTTCAGAATGCTTTGTATGAGAGATAGAGGCAGAGTATATTCAAAGGTTCAGAGTTTGAGAAAAACATTTTTGACAGATTTTCTTGACTTTTCCTTGGCTCACCTTGGCAAAAATATGGAAAATAATACCACAGAAGATGGACTTTGTGATTTACAGAAACATTTTAAACTGACTTAGGAAAATATATTTGCTAAAACAATGGGTTTGTGGTGGTTTGATTCAGGTGCCCCCCCCCCATAAACTTAGGTGTGCTGAATGCTAGATTCCCAGCTGATAGAGAGTTGGGAATTAATGCCTTCTGGAAGGAGTGTATTGTTGGGGGCGGACTTATGGGTGTTATACCCAGTTTCCCCTTGCCAGTGTTTGGCACACTCTCCTTTTGCTATTGTCCACCTTACGTTGGCCAGGGGTGATGTCCACCCTCTGCCCATGCGATAGTTTTCCCCTGACATCATGGAGCTTCCCCTTGAGCCTGTAAGCCAAAATAAATCTTTTTTTTTTTTTTTTTTCCCAGAGCTGCTCTTGGTTGGGTGATTTATACCAACAATGTGAACCAGACTGCAACAGGGTTGCTATTAGGTGTGTTGGGACCACTTACTAAAATGATGGTGCTGGGAATCTGCCTTCTGTCATTCACCTCTTCTTTTCTGTCTGTTTGCTCTGCTCTTGTGAGGATCCTCTTATTGAGAGGTCAAGAGAGATACTAAAAGTTCAAAGCTTATATTGTCAATAGCCTAGAAAAAATGCCAGAGATTACTTTTCTTTTTCAATGGTCATAGCAAAATCCTAACCTTGAATTTTGTTAGCTTCTATTTCTCTTCTTAGATCCATGAACATGTCACCGCTCCAAGGAAAACAGTGTAAAATGAAACCAAGATGCTGTTTCCGAAAAAAAAAAAAAAAAAAAAAGGTAGATTTGGCTTCACTACCATTTTTAGCAGAGAAAATTGGTGCCAATTTATTTTCTCTATCTATGAGTCTCTCACAGATCAAAGAATTGCTTTCTTTGCCTCAAACACCTTTACCATCTCATGTTTCAGTGAAAGGTAATATTTCCTTTGGAAGAGTATAAGAGACATGGTAGAGTTTGAATTCCAGAGCACTCTCTTTGAGAGTGAGATCTATAGGAAAATCTGAAGTTACCTGAAATAGAAAATTCTAAAGTGAGGAAGATCTTTTTGTTCTAATGTATCCTGGTCCTAGTGAGTTGTCCAAGGACATAGTTCCTCCACACTCCCTTTCCTGCACATTTTCATAGTGTCCAGCCTGTAGCTGTGCTTTGCATAATCTAATAACTTGAACCATTGTGGCATCATGTCTGTATCATCAGGAATTGCCAAAATTTAGACTTAGAAACACCTGTTATTTACTTGTGTGGCCCTTATTTGACCATTCCTTCTGTGGTAGTTCCTGAATTTTATATTAACTTTATTTCTTAAGAATTTAACAAGTAGGGTTGAGAAGATGTCTCAATGGGTAAAGGGTTTTCATACAAGAATATGGACCTAAGCTCAGAACCGCAGTAGCCACATAAATGCTCGATGTGGCAGTGCATGCTGTAATCCCAGCACTGGGGAAGTAGAGACAAGAGGATCCTGAAGATTTTCTGGGTTAGGTGAGAGGTCCTGCCTCCAAAAAGAAAAAAAAAACAAACAAACAAACAGGTAGAATAGTGATTAATGAAGACATATGATGGTGACCTCTGGGCAACACACACACATACACACATGTGTATATGTACATGCATATATACCTCTACAAACACTTGTACCTGTACACATTTGAACACATATACACACATGTGCTTGCACCCCATACATATATACACATATAAAATGAAAATATTCACATATATAGATAAGAGAAACACTTAAACCACAATTTTAGAAGCTGAAAATCATGATTCTAAGTCACTGCCAAGTCTTCAGATACGTGTCTTAGAACTAGCCTTATCCACGTTCAGATTTATTTTTCACTTTCCCTCTTACTTACATGAAAAATTGTTTTCTTAGTTCACAAAGATAGAAAGAAAGTAAATGTGCTTTCCGAGAGCTACTTTTTAAAAAACATTTTTTGTTCCTATGTGGGTAGCTTATTGGCACTATCACCATTCTTCCTAAATCAAGCAAGTCCACACTCTGAGGTGCAAAAGGAGCAGAGGTACTTCCCTGGGAAGAGCTTGTGAAATCAACAAAAACAACATTCTGTTTTATCATTAAGTTTAACATCATAAATGAGAAACCTTTAAGGATTATTTTTACAAATGCCTTGAAAATGATTTTTCCTAAATAACAGTTTTAGAAAATAAATTTTAGAAATAAATTGGGCTGGGGAAATGGCTTAGTGGTTAAGGTGTTTGCCTGTGAGGCCTAAGGACACCGGTTCAATTCCTCAGGACCCACATAAGCCAGATGCACAAGGGGGTACACACATCTAGAAATAAATTGGTACCAATTTTCTCTGCTAACTATGGTAGTGAAGCCAAATGTTGTGACAAGCAAGTTCATGTAAAACTTCAAAAACCTTCTTTATGGGCTGGAGAGATGGCTTAGCAATTAAGCACTTGCCTATGAAGCCTAAAGACCTCGGTTTGAGGCTCAATTCCCCAGGATCCATGTAAGCCATATGCACAAGGTGGTGCATGCATCTGGAGTTCATTTGCAGGGGCTGTAGGCCCTGGCACACCCATTCTGTATCTGCCTCTTTTTTCTCTGTCTGTCAGTCTCAAATAAATAAATAAAAATAAACAAAAAAATTAAAGACTTCTTTATTTCTAAATGAAGTATGCAAATAATAACTAAATATAGATACATTTATTGGATGACTACAAGTTGTCTGAATCCTTTTATATAATCTTCATAAAACCATATAAGAAGGAATTGTGATTCACAGCCTGCAGCTATGCACTCTCACACAAAGCAGTAAATAATGTACCAAAGTTTCTTGGAAAGTTATGTGTAGATGCCTGGATTTCACAAGGTCTGCTTCAAAACATAACAAACTCTTAGTTGCTATGCCACTTATGCCACTTCAATGAAATTTTATACTTTGAGTTATCTATTCTGAATATCAGAAATCAAAATATTCCCAAGGCCAGTCTTAAAAAGTTATTTTATTCTGATGAAAAGATGGTTATTTCTCCCCAGACATAGAATATATTTAGATGTACAGTATAGAGGTAATTACTTTAATTGCTGCCTTTATCTCCTCTCTTTTTATATCTATTATGTAGGGATTTTACAGAGTGGGAGTTGCTACAATGTAGAAATGTTATTCTTTTCTCTGTGGACATTAATTCTATTCTCTGCGCATTTACCCTCTTTGTACCTGGAAATCATCTTCTACTTTTAGACTTTGTATCCTCATCGCCCTCCTTTCTATCTCTTTTTGTTTGCATTATTTTTCCCATTGTTCCCCATATTTCTCAGAGCACTAGTGTTTTCTTTAACCACTTGTATCAGAAGACTGTACTTTCACACTTTTTTAGTATCTTTTATTTTTACTCTTACCTGACAATTTTCTTCTGGCTGTCATCCATTCCTCCTAGAGCTTTTGGATTCTCTATTATCCTTGACTGAACTCTTTCCTCTCATCAGCCACTACCCAGTTGCTAATGATAAAATCAAATCAATCACTGCTCCAAATAAAGATCACCCACAGAGGAATGTAAACAAATCATTTATTCACATGCAGTGTGCTTTCTAATATCACCATTACCCATTAAATAGATGAAAGCAATTCAGTAAAAGTATAACACTCATCTCTTTAAGGTACATGTTACTCATTTCTTAGGAAGTTTCTCTTCCCATATCTCATGCACCAACGCATTCTGTCAAACAAACAAAAAGGCACTCCAAAAACTTCATTGCTAGAACTACATACATATAAGCTTTCTCTCATTATAATCACAACATTCTTTGTCAGAATAGTTGTAATCATCTTCCTCTAAGACTCCTCAGGATTTCCGATCTCTGAAATAAATGGAGATGTATTGTGAAACCTAAGTCATTATTTTTGATGTGAAAGTTCTCATGAAAAATAATTTTTAAGAAAATAATTTCTGCAGCAAGCATCTTCACATTTCTGTCTCTCAAAATTCATGTTGAAACATGATCTACAAGGTGAAGGTACTGGACAATAGGGCTTTAGGCAAGGGAATAGGTTATGAAGCCCCTTAAATGGGATTCAGGACCCTTTTAAGAAAGACCCAAGTGATCTTGTTGATTCCTTCAGCAAGAGAAAAACATAGAAGGTATCATCCATGAAGAACATTTCTCAACAGATACTTACCCAACTTGGACTTCACAGCTGTCAAAACTATGAGAAATAAATTTCTGTTGTCCATTATTCAGCCCAAGATATGTCTAGAGAACTGTAAAGGACAAGATACTCACCAATAATGTAATATAAATGATACTTGATTATTGTGAAAAGAATTGATACAACTAGGAAAATGCTGAGAAAAGAGATGTATATAATTAATAAAGAAAAACACTAAAATCCCCTCATCTTCAGATACTCTCCAATAGCATTTGTTCACTATAAATTCTAATGTATACTCTCTTCTCTAATCAACATCAATTTTGGCTTTATTTCTCTCTTCTACTACCTACCCTACTTCTGCTCCTTTAACCAATCAACCACCTAAAGTGAGGTCTTATGTAGCAATTCTCCCAAGTTGATGTGTTTATACACATCTCTGTGTCTTAAAAAAGTCTATGCTGACTTTCCTTTTTAGGTTACCTTTTCTCTTCTGTGTATTCATGGTAACATGAAATTTTGTCTGTAGCACATGTATCAGTGATAATGTTGTTTTTGTGCTCACCTCCCCTGGCCTAAGCTCCATAAAGATGGAGGTGAAGACTTATTTTATTTTTCATTAACTTTCCAGCATGATATCCAGCACATATTGTAAGCTCAATAAATATTTGAGACAAGAAAGGGTATAAATTCCTGCTCCCATATCCTATTCTGTTTACTTGAGTAGCCTTGCTTCTCTGCCCTGCATAGTGAATTTTCTGGGTATAGAAGTCTATCTAACTTGAGAAAGAGCAATATTGCAATGTGTGAAGAACTCATGAAAATGATAGCTTTGGGCTTAAATCTCTCCATTGTCTACTGTGAGGAGTTTGAGTCATGATTTCTCTTCACTGAATTTTAATTTGTTTTCCTGGAATTGGAACAGACATAAGAACACAGTTTTCAAAATTTCATGATATATAAATACCTGTCCCAAACAATATCAAAATAAATATTGTTAAAATGTATTTATTAACTTTTTGGGTTTCCCTGGGTCATCTGTCCTAAACTTTAAAATGATAACTTATGCCTTCTCAAGGTACTATGTGATTATGTAATATACTTGTTTCTTTGCTAATTGTTTCATTCGCTTGTTAATATTGTCTGCAAGTGTAATTATAAATTGCTTTCAATAAAGGACCATTATTTTCTATTATATCATTTTATTAAAATATTGTATTTAATAAATACTTGTTTAGTTGATTGGTTGACATAGAAATATAATATTTCTATCAGGTACAAAAAAAGCTCATAAAGGTATATTTTAATGATTTAGACTTTACATACTGGTTGACAGTATAGAAAGAGAAATGAGGGAGCCAAGCAAGGTGGCTTATACCTGGAATCCCAGCACTTGGGAATCTAAGGTAGGAAGACTGCTATGAATTCAAGGTTAGCCTGAGCTATAAAGTGAGTGTCAACCTTGGCTAGAATAAGTAAAGAACTTGTCTCAAAATCAAAAACAAACAAACAACAAAGAAGAGTGCTACCCTTGGTAGTCTATCAGGTAAAGGAGGAAGACAACTTTGAGGCTAAGGAAATGATATATTTGGTTTTAGACTCTGATAAGCTTAATGGTTTCAAAGGTTATTTGTCTTCTATTTCCATCCATTAAAACCTATGACACATAAGTTCAAATATAAATGTATATTATTTCCATATTTAGCAGACATAAAATATGTCCAAATGAATTTTATTTTGCCTAATGTAATTAGTGGCCTTACATTTATATGTAAAAATAGTTGGTATTGCTTAGTAGGGGCTTACAACATAGAATATTATATTCTCTGGTCTTAAAAGGTTTCTAGTGAGAAAATACATAGCAAGAGTTTTTAACACTTAACTCCAAATGTAATGAGAAGAAAGCTGAACTCTTGTATCAGATGAATGTCATTGTTCTTGCATTCACTAATGGGTTAATGACTTAATTTTTATTTTTAAGTTTTTCTGGAAATTTGTTTTTAATCAGCTTTAGATTAGATATGTTTGTTCAGAATAATTGAATATCAGCCTCTATTGGGACATAGGATTTGACAATTTGTAGAACTAATTTTCTCCATCTTCCCATTCTCATTGCCATCCAATTGACATGACGAGACTAGAACAAAGAATTTACTTTCCTAGCTATTTTCTTTTTTGTTATGAATAATTTCTGAGTGAAAATTCAGATTGTCAAATCTGATAACCATATTTCTAGTTAAATACAAACAGCTTCCAAGAAATTAGTCATTCATTCCTTAGCCATCCATATATTTTATTCAATAAGGATTTAATAATCACCCACAATAGATGTCATGCACCATGTGTTATGAATACATGAATAAACATTATTTGTACTCAAGGGAAGGTGACATAATGACACCCAGAAAATTGTTTCCCAGATTGTTCAAGGAGGTTGACCTTTGCCAAGGAGGACTTGGTAGCTGTTGCTTCCTGTGGCTGAGTGGCATAGGAACATGCTGTCATCCATTTCTGATTCCACGCACGCCTGCCTTTGGCCCATGATCATTACAGTATTTAATTCTTACGATAAGACATAATTTAGCATAGTTGGTTTTGCTCTCTTACAAATAATCATTACATTCAAACCTATCTTTTAACAAAAATGCTGTACAATGTGGTCACCTCAGGGAAATCACTTGCCTTACTTTGGCCAAAGGTCAAACATTTAAAAAAAAAATACACAAGGAAATAAAATCCAGTTACTTGAAAATGATCAAATCTTCTTCTATGGATATAGAAATAAATGGGGAGAGTGACCATTTATTTGAATTTAAAATTTATTTTAAATATGTAAATGGAAATTTAAAACTGTGTCTAATGTGTCAACCTCCCCCCCCCCAAATCCACATATCATTCCACAGCTTGAAGTTGATAACTTGTATGCCAGATTCACTTAAATTAGAAAAGATTGAAAAGAACTGTCCATAGTAAAATATTCTGTTGGCTGTTTAATCTAATTTCTCTTTTCATTTCTACCTATATTCTGAATTCTCCATCTTGGATTTGGGGCAATTATATTGTACTTTCAAAATCTCTGTATTGTCTTTTGTGTCTATACCCTTGTTGGTGAATGATTAAAAACTCATAGGGATTATCTCCTTACAATAGAGTATATCCAAAGAGATATGCTCCAATGAAAAGATCAAGCTATATTATTAACTCACTTTGTTCAATGCAAAAAATGTGTTTTCTTAACTTTTTTTTTTTACTTATTTGTAAGTAAAGAGAAATAGAGAGAAGAGAGACAGGGAAAATGGGCTTGTCGGGGCCTCCAGCCACTACAAACAAACTCCAGTTGTATGTGTTACTTTGTGCATCTGGCTTAACTTGGTTACTGGGGAATATAATTTGGGTTGTTAGGGTTTTGCAGGCAAGTGCCTTAACCATTGAGCAATCTGTCTAACCACACAAAATATTCATGTTCATTTTATTTTACTACAGTTTTCTTTAAGGTGCAGAAAGTAACTTGGATTTTAAACCTGGGACAGCAATATCCCTTCCACCATCATAGACTACATAGGAAATATATTCCATTTACTTATTTGTTTGTTTAAATTTTACTGACAACTGTACACATGTACATTTCTTTTGTACTTTTACAATATTAATCACCATTACTTTCTGTTGTCCCCATCCCACTCCTGCTAAGCCTTTTTCTTTTTCCAACTAGTCTCACTTCTACTTTGATACCTTCTTTTGTGACCCACTGAGTTTAAATAAGGGTTGTTTTTATGAGTATGAATGAGGCATTTACAGGAGTATGGAAAACTTACCCGTGGATATACCACTGAATAAAATATCTCCCCCTCCTCTAGAAAGCATTAACTGCCAATGGACTCTCAGAAAAGGTAAGGTCTCGGGAGCACTCCATCACCCATGAAAGAATTATCTAGAGACTTTCACACAAACTTTCTTAACCTAAGCAGCATCAATTCTGGACCTTTGCAATAAAATATAATAAATATTATATTTTTATATTTTAGTGGGAATTTAGAATGGTTTATGTGTCCTATTAGACTTTTAATATTCTATGTCCATACAGAGTAAAGACAATACCTATCTTCCAAAGCTATTATTCATCAACCTTTTATAAATCATTTTATATTAAGCCTGCTTTTGCAAAAATTGTTGAGATTCTATGTTGTAAGAGGCTGTCACAAAAGAAGTGAATTTCCTTGAAAATTCCGGAGGAGAGGATCCAAGTGATTAAGGAGAAGGAAAGTAACTTAATATGAATTTGGATGTCTAGGTTCATCAATGTCTCACTCAAACATTAGATTGCTTCTGTTTTTCCAGTACAAGCTGAGCTTAACATCCCAGTAATGGGGTATGGAGTATTTCCTATGTGCTGGATATCGTGCTAGGTACTGGGAATGAAATGATGAATAAGAGGACTATGATTTAGCAGAAAACAAACCCATGGTTTATTATGACAGAGAAAGGCAATGTCTTGCATGGTATATTGACCTACTCTAGAGAGTTAGTGAAAATGCTCATGAAGGTCCAGGGAGATGGCTCAATGTCACACAGTAAGGAACAAGATTCAGATTACCAATTTCTGCATACATGCTGAGAATTGGCAAACCCTGGGTTCAAGTGAGATACCCTGTTTCAGTAAATAATGTGTAGAACAATTGCCATTTGGTGTCAACCTCTGGACTCCAAATGCTCACAAGTACACATATACACATATGCCCACACACATACAAAAAGGTATATATACACATACATATAACCAAAAAAAAAACATCTTAGGAGATGAGATTTCATGGCTGAGTTATGAAATATTAACAAGGAAAGACATAAATATGGATATGAAAGAGATTAGAGGTCTGTTCAGTAAAAATGGAAGGCATATGTGGAAACATGAGAGTGTGGCATGTTGCGGAGATAAAAGGCACATGTCATGAGAAACATCAAGCTCAAGAAAAGTCTAGACAGAAAACAGAATGTTGACACTGAAAGACCTGAGGAATCAGTCAGTGGGACATTCAGACTTCTCTCTTTGGGCCAGTGCAAAGCACTGGAAGGCCATATATTTTTGATGATAATTATTCTGAGTTATAGGAAAATAATAATGGTTAATAATTGTGGAGCTTACTAGTTGCCCAATTTAGGCAATTTTCTTTATTAATTTATTTAATCATTTCAACCAATCTGCAATGAATCACGTCTTGCATAGGAGAACAAATGAGCCCCAGTAAGATTGATAAATTTTCCAAAGACACATAAGGAGTAGTTTTAAGGTTGGACAATATGGCTTTGCTCTTAATCCTTACCACCATCCTCCATGTAGTGCAACCTTCCCTGAATTTATTTATTTTATGCATGTACTTATTCATTTTGATGTGTTACATGTGTAATATATGTGGTGTGCATTTGGTATATGCATGTATGTTTACAGAATCATGTATCCTGTGCCCATGCATGCAGAGACCAGAGTACAACCTTGGGTTTCCTCTGTAATAATTCCATCTTATCTTGTTTCCCTGAGAAAAATCCTCTCACTGAACCTGGAACATTTTAGTTTTTGGTTAGACTAGTTGACCCACAAGCTCCAGGAGTCCTCTTGTCTCTGGTTATCTTAGCACTGAGGTTACAGGAATATGCAGGCACACCTGGCTTTTTACATGGGTTCTGGGGATTGAACTCAGGGCCTCATGCTTGCCCAGCCAGTACTCTTACCTGCTGGTCCATCTCCTCAGGATCCTCAGCCTTTTAAAAACCTACCTTTGTACACTGCCTTGCAGTCTGACAGAGCAGCTATCTTCATCCCATTTCTGGCCAAGAAAAATTTCCCATGCTTTACTATCTTTGAATATTAAGTGGAGCTAATAATATGTTCTGGAAGGAAAATTAGGAAAGCCTAGAGAAAATGTTAAGTAGCAGTTTGGTCTATCAGCCAAGGAGAGTGCTACATAAATATAAGAAGTTTGTTTAACAGAGTTAAGAACACTTGTGAGACAGAAACACATGACACCCAGATTCATAGCTCATCCCTGCTTCCTGATTCAGGATAGGGAAAGGGTCATGGCTGTAAAGTCAGATCACTTAGTTCTCTGCACACAAACTGTCCTTTGAGGGATATGACTGGTATTTGGGGGCTCACAGATCTCCTAGATCAACAGAAATCTAATGTTTCAAGAGGTGTTATCAAAATGAGAAGTGGGCTTATTGAAAAGTGACTAAGTAGTTGAAGTATATAGAAATAACCCATTTTAGGCAGAGAAGCCTTCAGGATTAGTATCTCCTTTTATAAAGGATTTACAAATGAGAAGTTCAGTGGACAGAAATTGATTTTTCCTCATTATATCCTCTGGTGCAATAGTTCATTTAAATGGATATTCATTAAAAGTAAAAATTTACATAGTAAAGCAGTGTATGAAGATTTAAGGGATCTTAACTTCATTAGAAATTTGAGAAGTCTGATGACTTCTTAAGTATCTGTATGTCCTCTGAGAAAGAGTTCAGTTTGGGATTCTGCCTCCATCTATCTCTTCTTGGTGTTTAGTTTAGCCATGATGACAACAGCATTGGGACTCATTTACAAAGACAGCAAGGAAAGAGTCACTGAGCATACTGGGTTTCATCATGGAGAGAAATATATCCCTTTTGGTATGCAAGGAGGAGGTAGTAGGTTGAGAATTGAAGAAAGTGATCCGAATCCTGGTGGAGAGGGTGGTATGGAGGCAGCTGGGCCTCTGCTGTAATATGAAGACTTAATAGTCAGGAGTTCATGCTATTCTCTAGGGATAGGCTGGGAGTTCCACAGGTTGTCCACAGGGAGTCTCCTGAAAGATCCATTTACCTTCAACCCCAATAGCCTACCTTTGTCCTGGGACTTGAATTGTATCTAGTACATATCTGCATGTCTACTAAGTAAAGTTGCTCTTTCTTCTTAAACTTTCCATTGTTTCTCATCCATTAAAGATAAGCTCTGGGTAGCAGGAGGGTGGGTTAAGCTGCATCTTACATTGAAAATGAAAACTGCAGAAGAAAATCCTCAGCAGGCTCTCAAGGGCTGGGCTGTGTGGGCGAGCTTATTGGTGGCTGTTCCCTGTTTGTTTTGTGGGGGCTGGAACAGTTTGTCTCTTAGAGATCTTTGCTCTTTAAATGAGTGCTGGGCTGTCTAGCCCTTCACTGTGGATCCTCAAGGCTTCTTTTTACCTGCACTCAGAGGTTTTTCTAAAACCCTTCAGAGTACCAAGATAACGCTGCCATTTATATGAGCAGAGGGCTCCTTTATTGTCTTTCTCATTAGCTCTCAGGACAGGGTCTTTCAGGTGTGTTATGAGTTTAATTCACCTTGATGTGGATAATGTAAGATTATGGTGGAGGGTGATTGTAGTTGCTAGGGCAGGGTGCCTTGGACTGTAACAACAAGAATTGATAGAACTGGCAAAGTTTGCTCCACAGGTGTGCAGTCCTTCCAGCATCACTCCTTTGGTTAGAATAATTACTCATGTCTTTCCTCAGTGATAGGCCACAGGGTTAAGGTTACATCCTTTCTTAGAGAAAGGGAAACGTCTCTTTGTGCTTTTCTTTCTGTTCTTTTCTTCAACTTCTGAAAGCAGCTGTGATTCGCAGGGTTACGAATGGAAGATTTTCAGGGTAGTCTGGCATGTAGCACAGAAATGCATTTCATTAGTGCTTCCCCACAGGCCTGTAGTTTATTACTAGAATTGTGACTGTATGCTCACCAGAGTACTGAGATGTAAGTAGATGGTAAGACTACAAGGTCAATGTCCACACAAACTTCTGGGATTTGCTTCATTTCACCTAAACAGATAGATGTCTACTCACCCTTGGCCGTGGGCTAGAAATGAACACATACAAAATCCAGATGAACATCAGAACTTTCTACTATATGGATGATTCCCTTTATATTTATAGACTATGGACAGGGTAGACCAAGGAAGAGAAAAGCCTTGCTTGGGAAGGAAATTTCTAGTTTAAATCATTTATTTTACATTTAAGTAAATGAGTTTAAAGAGGCAATATTACTTCAAAAATCAAAACTGACTGAGCCTAGGTGAGAAACGCTGTTATGTATTCCTCCCTCCTTCTTTCCTTTATGTTATTCTGAGATTTTATTTCTAATATAGCAGTCCATGAGACTCAGGGGCAATAAAAAATATAAAAGTTTTCCCTCTATAACATTTCTACTTTCCTCTATAACACATATAGCATAAGTACAGAGTGATAATTTAATAGGAGTTGATTCCAGGTTGCTCTCATACATGCTTGGATATTTGTACAAGTCTGGATTATTATCTCATGCAAAACCATGGGACAGGCAGCACACTTTTCTGTATCTGTGCTCAGCTCCCCACCATGCATCTACAGTGCTATCTTCATTCCTACCTGAGCTTTCACAGTAGCTCAGGCAGCTCTATACATTATTTGTTCTTATCCTCCTGCCTTTCTTGGGCCTCCCATCTCTCTGGTACTCCCACCTTCTATGAGTTCTTATAGTCTTTTAAAACCAGCTCTTGATTAAAGTAACTCTGGAAAGTTCTCTTAGATCTTCCTACCCAGACCCACTATGCAGACAGTCTACTCTTTGCCCTTCATACCACATCATGCCCATGGAGAACACAGTTGTTTTTACATAAATGGGTACATATGCCCCCTATTGCCAGATGTTCCATATTGTCTTGTCACTATATCTAAACTCTGGAGTTATACCACCTGCAGCTCCATCTCCATGACTGTTTCTACCTTATGGACTTGCTTTAGGTGAAGACCATGTGAGGGACAGAGTTTCCCTTGAATCAGACCTCTCTTTGTATCCTTGTCTCTCTCTCTTCTACTCTTGCAGCCCTTTAGTTGGAAGATTGGAACATTTGCTTACTTGGTTGTATTTTACTAAATTTTGAAATTCAAAAGTCAATAACATTGAGATTGTGCCTATATGGGAAGAGATGTGTTTTAAATAATTGGCTCATGAGTATAAAAGTTAACAAGTCCAAAACTACAAGAAGGTGGGTACTGCTAAGTTTGAGAGTTGGGAAAGGGCTGGTGTCATTTCTAGTCAGAGGACACCTGTCAGAATATTCCCTCTTATTCAGCACAAGTCAGTCTCTTTTGATGTCAGGGTTCACACTGATTGAACAAAGTACACACACATTGAGGACACTGACTGTACTCAGTCTCCTGATGAGTCTCCTGTCATCTTCACTTTTAATTTTTAAAGTATATTTTCTGAGCAAATTTTAAAAGTCAGCAGAGCAGTGCATCTTCTGGGACTGGCCGTTATAGCACAGGGTTTTACAAAATAAAGGGCCACCTGGTTCATACTAAAGTCTGTGAATCAGGGAGCTAGCTGGGTTAAGTGAATAAAAGTGGAATATCCTTAATTACCACAGAATGATACCTAATTATCTTCGTGGCAGCTTTAATGTTCCCTGAAGATAGCCAAGATGTTTCATTTTCAAGTGTGTTACATAAGACAACCTTTTAGCACTGGAACAACTCCCTCCCCACCACTACCAAAGACTCCTTGCATTTTAACAGGTATCTTATTTGGGGTGCACATGTTACCAGAGCAGAGAGCCATATTTTGGACAGTGATATGTAATGTTTTCTCTGGCTTCTTGTTCTCATAAAATGGCTATCATATTAAAATTACAGAACCAACTATTTCACTGCCTCTTTATTACTTCAAGAAGAAATTAAAAAAAATTATAGGCATGTTATTGTCATCAAGATGGAAACTGCAGTAATTATGTCATAATAGATTTAATCTGTGAACTTTACTTGATCTCTATTTTGATGAAAGTGTGATAGTTCTACAAGCTCCAAGAACTACATCATTAAGTGTTTTAAAATCAGACTTTTAGAGCAAAAGGTTCACAGGTGGAACTTTAATTTTAAGTATATTCAGTAACAAAACTTTACCACACAATAAATAAGCTTTATTGTTTTTGTTATTTCTAATCATTCTCCAGTTATTATTGAGTGTTTATTATATGTGGAACTGTCCAAAATAAGATAAACCAAGAGCTTTAAAAAGAAACTAGTTTTAATGATTTTCCTAATTTAGTATCATTACCACAGAAGATTAGAAAATAGTCAGTGCTGGGCTGGAGAGATGGCTTAGCGGTTAAGCGCTTGCCTGTGAAGCCTAAGGACCCCGGTTCGAGGCTCGGTTCCCCAGGTCCCACGTTAGCCAGATGCACAAGGGGGCGCACGCATCTGGAGTTCGTTTGCAGAGGCTGGAAGCCCTGGCGCGCCCATTCTCTCTCTCTCTCTATCTGTCTTTCTCTCTGTGTCTGTCTCTCTCAAATAAATAAATAAATAAAAATTTTACAAAAAAAAAATAGTCAGTGTATTTTGATTATCTACACTATTATTTCTAATAAAACTTTAAATTGCTTTAGTTAGTCATTGGGCTTATAATTTCCATTTTTATAATAAAATTATTTCCTTTTGTACTTGAATTGTCCAAGTCAGAAAGATAACGTACTATAGTCTAACACTACTTTAAGATGCCAAAAATTACTAAGAAGAAAATAACTGAATTTAATCCATCAGATAATTTAGAAATTAATTTTAAATCCCTTAAATATCTTTTGGTTGTCCACAAGAAACAGAGAGAGGAAGATGAAAAGGTAGGTTTGGAAAAGTGAAATTATAGGGCTAAGAGAAAAACGTATAAGGTGAAAGGTAAGGAAACTGTCTTATTTGGTTTCATGTTTTTTTTTTTAAGGCAAAGTAATAGTATTACTGATGAAGTTTTTTAGAAGTCAAAGACTATGTTATTGACAGCAATGTGCATTTGTATTCATTTCCATGATTTACAAATGGCTATGTACACCTTATTTTCCCAGTTTTATCTTATATATACAGTCAGTAAAATTAATGAAAAGCAGAAAGAAAACTTAGGAATGAAGAGGGTGAGTGGACTTAATGGCAGAGAAGCCTGGAGAGCCCACAGTCCAGAACAGATAGCAGCCTAGAGAGAAGAGGAAGACAAATCACTGTTAGAAAACATCAGTTGTCCAGAACACAAAATGCTGAGCAGTGTGCAGCACATGTACAGAGAGCCATGGGAAACAGCATAGCTTCACTGACCTTGTGGGCAGGAAGAAAGCTGGATTCAGAAATAGAAAAGGTAGGGATTGTAGTGCTTTGCCTATGTCTGTGTCTTTTTAGTATATTAAAATCTCCTTCCATTTAAATCATAAATTCTTCATGATCTTGTAGAATGATAAGAAATTTATATTGGGTTTTCATTCAAGGTTCCTAGAACAGAGTTCTGAAACCTTTCAGCATATCCTGAGAGATACAGGTGAGAGTATGATCTTTTGATATCCAGAACAACCCTCTTTCAAGCATGCTGGGGTTAATAACAAGGAAGGATTCCAGAAAAATGGGAGTTGGCTGTCAGAGGCACCACCGTGAGATCACAGGGAAGAGATTTTAGCCCAAGACTCCAGGTAGGGGAGAATGGTTGGAGATTGCCTCAATAAACAATGGTCAACGATATCAGTAATAATTTCTAAAATAGAGGCTTTCCTAGAACTCCTAATCAAATGGAGTTCAGAGAACTTCCAGGTTGGTGACTACATGGGGATTCTGCATTTCCAAGGGAGGCGGACATCAGGATAGGGCATGGAAACTATGCAATCTCCATACATTACTCTGTGAAATTTCCACTTGAGTGTTCCTGAAATATATGTCTATAATAATAAGTTAACTGGTTTCCTGAGTTCTGTGTGTCATTGTAGAAAATTATCAAACATAAGAACAGGTTGAAAGAATCTGTGTTTTCTTAGCCAAATTCAACAAAAATTGGGGATAACCTAGAAACCTACTATTTCTTACTGGCTTCTGAAATGAGAAAAGTTATACTTTTGCAGGACTGTCTTTCCTCCAGCTGTTCCATGCTAACTTCTGGTAGACAGAATCATAACTGACTCAAGTGGGACCAGGGGGTTAGATAATTGCTGAGGGGGAGGAGCTTCCCCAGGTACAAGAAGGAATAAGAAATGAGGTATGGAGGTAGAAAGATGCCCATTGATGTGAGAGAAATAATTGAAGTTTATCCTTTGAGCTTCTTGGGGAAGTTTTTAGTTTAGTTTAGTCCATTTTTATATTTTTTTGAGAAAGATCCTCAAACTCTCTATGTAACCAACAACAACTTTAAATTCTTGATTCTGCTGCCTCTATCTCTTAAGTGCAGGGAATACAGGCATGCTTCCCCCTCAGCTTCTTTGGGATTATTGAAAATTATTTATTTATGTATGTGTTTATTTTTAATTAACTAGAAACTTTGTATGGACACATCATGTGTTGGTACCATCACAGCTCTCCTCCCTACCCCATTCCTCTGAGGGCTCTTATCAGTGGCATTCTGGGAATTCACCATGGAGTGGTAGGTTATGAGTTGTGAAAGCAGCTATTGTGAATTGAGCAGCTATAAACATGGTTGAGCAAATATCTCTTCAGTGAAGAGTGAAGCCTTTAGGGTAGATAGGATTTTTTTAATTGAACATCAAGGGATAATTTTTCTGTCAGATCTTATACTCATTAATAAGTCATAAGGCTGTTAGTAAAATTTTCATTATCCTAAGATATCATTAGCCCTAGTGGTTCTACAAATTGCTTTATTTTCAATTTAAGGTAACATTCAATAGCAATCAAATACCAACGTAACTGGATCCTCAGAGTTTTTTCATATATGGTCTTAGTTAGAACTATGTATATATGAAAGAAAAATTTAAGACATACCCCTGAAATTTCTCTAGATAGTCTTGAAGCAGCCAAGATCAAGTTGATCTATTTGGTACTCCTTATAATCAGAATCTTTTCTCCTTTAAGATGATCCAACAGGACTAGCAACGATGATGCACAGTTCCATCTTTCCATTTTCTACTTAGATTTTGTAAAAACAAGTAGGCATGAAGAGTTTTCTTGGGACATAGTAAAATATAAAGACTAAAGAGAACCTCATGCTTTTATCATCTTTTTCTTATGTACAGATTACTAGTTAAAATAGACTTGTCACACTCTCCCATGCAGATGACAGGTAGCCATTCCTTAAAGTTAAGGGTAATGAAAAGGTATGGCACATAACTAAGGATTCTTCTTTATCTGATGAAGGATAATTATCTAGTGACACTTGGAATAAAAGCTCCAAACTTTGAGGTAGATATAATGGGAGGAAAACAGACATTTTACTGAAGGTGATGTTACCTTTTGAATACTATACCATGTATATTTGCTCCTTGTTCTAGCAGACAGGTACACTGTTTGGTGATGAAAACACAATTATCAATGGCAATGGTGAATACAAATAAAATATTTTATTTTAGAAACCTTAGTAACATGAGGTACTTTGTGAAGAAAACCAATAAGACAGGTCCATTTATAGTCATGGAAGGTAATGTACAGACTGTTGAAGAAATATATTGTTAAACGTGTATGCAGTCATTTGTATTTATGTTTGAATTTATGTGGCTTTTCTTTGAGGCTGGTTTTTTAAAAATATTTTTATTGATTTATTTGAGAGAGAGAGAGAGAAAATGGGCATGCCAGGGCCTCTAGCCACTTCAAGAGTACACCAGATACATGCATCACCATGTTCATTTGGCTTATGTGGGTTTGGGGGAGTCAATCCCTCGGTATAGCAGGAAAGCACCTTAACTTCTAAGCCATCTTTCCATCCTAGGACTGACTTTTTAAAATATAACATCACAATCCAGAAAGATTTTAAGTAAATAAATCAATAAGTAAAACTTCACTGATCATTTGAGATATAAATATACACAAATTCCACAGTGTTGTCACACAGTGTTTTTCTTAGATCCTCATCTCCAATTCACATACAGTTTCTGACATTTCTGAACATTTACTGTTAGTCTATAAGGAAGCTGAGATAAACAAGTAGTAATTTCCCTCTCCTTCCTTTATAATTGTCATACTGTACTCTTAAACCTTAGCAGTGCTTTAGTGTTATTACCTTGTCTTTATCCAATAACTGCCAAAAGTATGCGCACCGGGGAATTCTCCATTGCCCTTGTACCCACTACAAGAACTCAGGTGGATGGAAGTGAAAACGTGATACTTCTTTTAAAAGAAAGAGCAAAAAGGAAGAATTTATTTCTTACTGAAAATTGCTTTTTTTTCCCTGCTACATATTGGACAATTTCTGTGATGTTTTATTTGCCTTTCTTATATTGCATGCATGGTGACAAAGATTGAGTTCCCAAAGGAAACTGATATTTGAAATAAGCCACAAGATTGAATCTTGGAAATATCAGGAGAAAGAAAAATCAAGTATTTTATGACGAGTGCCAGATTCAGAATTCTACATAGCCATTTTTCATTATATGAAAATAAAAAGCATAAAAATGCTCAAAATCTCTCCTTTTCCTGCTCACCAAAGCAATCTTTTCATTTCTTAGTTCTTTTCATAATTTTGAAAAGATTTAAACACTCCTAATTATATCAAGCTTTCAAATTAGGACAATTTTCTGATGCTTTTTGTATGTTCACAAAATTGTGTGCAGTTTTCTGCCATTCATTTTTTCCATCCATCCATTTTACGGAAGCTCTTTATTAGTGAAGCATTTTCACATGGTGCTATTTCAGACTATTTTATTTAGTAGCTACATTAAATTGTAAAAGGATGGGAGAATATTTCTATCTGCCTTCTTGATATTACTTTCTAAGTCTTTAACAACAGGGCCATTAACTTTTCACTTTTTAGTTAAAATTGGTCTTTAAAACCCAGTCATTTTAGATTAGACAATAGAGATGGAAGCTATTCATGGCAGACCCAGAGATAAGAACAAGATTTTATTCTGCATTGTGCTGATGCAAATGACACTACTCAGAAATAATTCAGAGCAGGAGTATCAAAACCCACGTGAATTGCAGCCACTATCCATACGGGTGTTACTCGAAGTCTGGGCTGCTGTTATACCAGTCCGGCTACAGTAACCCTATCTACTATGAGCTAAACAGAAAACATGAGAATTTTTTAGAGACCAATTTAGAGCAATCTGTTACCACTAGGACATCCAAGTACATAATCTATTCTTGCATTTTTATGGTTTCTACAAAAATATTAGTCTAGCAGACATTGAGGATCTAAGCTATTGATCCTTCACCATAGATTTTGAGCTGCTCTGCTTGGGAGATGTTTGAGCCCCTGAAAAGCTCCAGGTAGAAAAGGATCTCTACAGAGGAAAAGGAAAAAAAATGAAGGAGGAACTTAAATGCCAAACAATAGACGCAGCTAAACCAAGTATAATGACCCCCATGAAGGAAAGAGTAATTTTTCCTTCAGTAGTACTCTTGTTGGTTATGAATTTTCTGTTTAAGTCAGCCTTCTTTCAGTCACATGTGATTCAAGTTAAACTCAAAATAGCTTGAGTAGGAGAGAAGTGAGGTGAGCAGATCACTGATTTCCTGAAGTAGAGAAAATGGAAAGCTTGTCACAGAGATTCAAGGACTTGGAGTTGCCAATGCCACCTTTCCTATTTTACATTAATTCTGCCCCATTCCCTTGCTTACCTCTCTCTCATAGCTTTTCACTTAGAATTGTTCTTTTCTATGACAGACTTATTTCTGTCATGTGGGGGCAGATGGAGAATGGATTTACAGGGAGAAATGTTTATATCATCTTACCTCAGCCACTTCAGAGGTGACAGGAGTCCTTCTCTTGGGACCATACATAAAATAACAAAGGAGTACTCAACAGACCTTACAACTGTAATGTGCCCAATTTGACACCCCTTCTCACAACCAGGGAAAAAGAACACTTCTGTGTTGTGCATAAACCTGCAGCCACGGTATGCTGGGCTGAAGTAGAATTAATTGGAAGTTATGCAGAGGTTATTGTCCATTGTCAACATGATTGGATTGAAGTGCCTAAAAGATTAGTAACTGAGTGTGTATAGAAGGTCATTTACAAAGAATTAGCTAGGAGGAGATGACCTGGCATGAATGTGGGTGGCTTGGATGGAGTAAAATGGGGTGAAGAAACAAGCTCACTAGTGCCAGTGTTCTTACTGTCTCTTACCACCCAGCCATTGTACAAGCTCATCTGCTCTAGCATGCCCTTCCTCCTATGATGGGCTGAACTCCTGAAACCAGGAGTTATTATCAAATCTCCCTTCCTTTTAAGTTGTTTATATCAGATATGCTGTCATAATGGCATAAAAATACCATCTGGATACTATGATCAGCAGTTCCACATAGTTGAGAGCAAACTACCCAAGGACAGATAGATGGTGTTTCAGAAAACTAGAAGAAGGGAGTGAGTAAAACAAGTAAGAGAGATCCACTGCACCTTAAAATATGTTTTCTCATAATAAACAAGATGTATGGGAAGTGGAAGTAGAAAAAGAGAAAGGAAGATAATGAGAAAAGTGAAAGGAGAGGAGCTCCCCAGCAGTTACTGGAAGCTGATGCAGGTCGGGTGGGAGGTATGGTGCAAACAGAAAAGAAGCAGAGGGTGGGTTCACAGAGTCGTATGTTATTTGTCCTCTGAGGACAGCATCCCTGGAACAGCTTTGTCATCTCTGGAAGAAAATAGCTGTCAATCAGCCAATTAGAGCTCAAAATTCCTCACAGAGTTACAACAGCAGTGATAAGCTAAAGTTTTCTATTATTTTCTGCTTTAGCAGCTGGATAGCCCATATTGATAAAATAGTGTCTGGTAATTTTTTTTTTCCTTGTTTCTGTCTGCTACCTCTCTACTACCAACTTACTGTGCAACTATAAACTCAGACTACTTGTTTTTGCTTTCTGAATGTGAAATAACATTATGAAAGAATTTCCTTAAGTGACATTTTACTAGCCTCAACTACAACTTTTAAACAGGTTAAACTATCAAGATGCAATGTTTAACCTTGCTCCTAGCATGCTGCTCAGCATCAAAGCCTTACAGAAAACTCCATCTTGACTTCTGGCTTAAGAAGATTCTCTCTGGCCAGGTCTGGTGGCACACACCTTTAGTCCCAGCCCTCAGGAGGCAGAGGTGAGAGGATTGCTGAGTTGGAGGCCAGCCTGAGATTACATAGTAAATAGGTCAGCCTGGGCTAGAGTGAGAAACTACCTCAGAAAAAAGAAAAAGGACTGGGCTGGAGAGATGGCTTAGCATTTAAGCGCTTGCCTATGAAGCCTAAGGACCCCGGTTCGAGGCTCGATTCCCCAGGACCCACATTAGCCAGATGCACAAGGGGGTGCACGCATCTGGAGTTTGTTTGCAGTGGCTGGAGGCCCTGGCGCATCCATTCTCTCTCTCTATCTCTGCCTCTTTCTCTGTCTGTCACTCTAAAATAAATAAAAATAACAACAAAAAAGAAAAAAGAAAAAGACGGTCCTCTCTGACAGGCTATGGGTGAATGATTGCAACTGAGGCAGGAGATGTGCAGTCTGACAAGTGGTGCTTCTACTTGAGCCAAAAATTTTAAAAAAATATTTTTTTTAAAAAAAAGGTGAGCACCTATGCACCTGTTGAAGTGTCAATCACTGCTGCTTAAACTGTGTTTCTGGAGTTAGCAGCAGTAGCAAGGGAAGCTTGAGAGAAATCCACCAATGGAGAAGCTCTGGTAGTGGGGCCAAGGAACCTCTGTCTTAACAAGCTCTCCATGTGACTCTTACATTAAGGAGGGGGGGTGCTTGTGTAAATGTTAGCATAATATTCAAGTGGCAAAGCTCAAACTGTGGTCACACAAGCTAGACCAGAGTCTGAGAGAAGACAGAACCTGAGATCAAAGATGTAAGAATTAGTGCCAGCAATTGGTACCTGAAGAAATGGGGATAGCAAACTCTAGGGGAAGAGATACCATGTTCTGTTATACAAGTCCTTAGGAGGAATTTCATAAAAGCCAGGTGTCTCTGGTAGGCATAATGCTTGCTTATAGAGCCGCAAGGTCAAATATTTATTGTCACTTAGAGACTGACCTTTTAAATAAGCAGGTTTTGTCTGACTCTGAACATGAGGTCTCCATGGAGCTCAACAGAGAAGTAACAGAGTATATTATTGTGTATATTATTATTAAACTGAGATTAACACAGAGTATATAATTATAATGAATTTAAGCTGCCACATACAGTGCAGCAAATATTCTTTACAGATTATGTTCAATTGCTAGGAAATGCTTTATTTGCCTTGAGAGAGTGCAGAGTGATAGTGTTGAGAGGTAGAGGCTGAAGAATAATATCTCCTTTTATGTTATTAAGAAATTCTTGAGCCTCACCTTGAATTTCTGAAGCATAATCTCTGAAGGGGAAATATATATACATAAATTCCCCAGGTGTTTCTTATGCTTTGCCAGATTTAGAAACCTCAAATCTAGAAAACAGGCTAAAGTACAAACAAATTAGTTTTTTGTCTTGAGAAAAATAAATTCAGAAAGAAATAGGCCTCTTCTGAGCTACATGTCTGTTTCAGGTTCCTCATATCCCATGGTCTCTCTATTGCCCTTTCCTCAAATTAGTGCCTCTTTCTCTGTATATTTTTAGTCTCATGCCTTCAGAGGTAAGAGTCTAAACCTGCCTCGCTCCCTTGTTCTTATTAGTCATACCTTATATCTAGTCTACGAGAGGCAGCACCTTTAGTGGCAAGCTCCTATATAAATACACTTTCATAGTATCCTTTGCTTGATTTCCAGCTAAACTTTATGATTCAAGCTGAGCATAGCCAAAGGCATGCTTGTGCACTTCTTGGATCTCTTAAGTATGTGTTCCATGACTATAAGCTAAGCATGCCTAAAAATCTGTCATTTTTCTTTCTTTCTTAAACTAGGATTTCAAACTAAGTATACACAGGAATATACTGCTTAACTGATGGGCTTGTTTTGCTCATAAGTAACACCAAGCAATAAATCTTTCTCTGCTTTTTTATGCCTTGGCTATACTTGTTTTGGCTTTATGCTCATTAAGATGCAGACATTGTGTTTAGCTATTTTCATGCCTCATTTCTCAGCCATGAGTATATTCCACTGGTATTTCCAAGGCTCCAAATATCAGAGAAGAATTGAAACTATTGTTTCAAAAACTGCCAAAGGGACTACATGTGAATCACAATTGTTCTTCAGGCCTTACTGTTCCTTTTCTTCAATGTTCTGAACTCTCACAGCTACCCAACTTCTGGCCATTTATACAACTTTGCAATCCTTCTCCCCCCACTTGTGTCTGAGATGGTGGATTCAATCTAAAAGAACATCATTACGTTTTCTATAGATATCAACAATCAACAGAGAAGTTTCAGAGTCCCTAGTGCCAGTTACGCTATTCGGTATTAGTTTATCCAGTTAATAACACCTACTCCCAACTCTGGGATAGTTTGTGGTTCCATGGATGCCAAGAAAATCAGAGAGTTCACTATACTAACCTTAGTAAGTCTGAAGACATGATGTTGTGGCATGAACAGCCCCAGTGAAAAAAATTTCCATTGCTCCTTCTTCATTACTACATAGCTTACTCCTGTGGCTTGAGCACCCCTTAGACTACTGACTCCAAATATCTATCCTGAAGTTTGATTTCCTATATGAGACTATAAGAAGAATTTCAGATCACCAGAACTGGGTTTGGATATTGGCCCTAAAACTTGTTGGAAGTGTGACTTCAAACAAATGACTTAACATTACTCAAGGTTTGGGTCATCAAGTCCTTGGGATTCTATTTGTTCATATTTCCCCCATAATTGACTCTGTAGGGTATTATGAGTTTTCATTATTGAATTCATTGTTGAATCCCTAAACTTTACTTGGTCTAATACAGTAAGTATAGCAACTTTGAACTTTTTTTTTAAACATTTTATTTATTTATTTGAGAGCAACAGACACAGAGAGAAAGACAGATAGAGGGAGAGAGAGAGAATGGGCGCGCCAGGGCTTCTAGCCTCTGCAAATGAACTCCAGACGCGTGAGCCCCCTTGTGCATCTGGCTAAAGTGGGACCTGGGGAACCAAGCCTCGAACTGGGGTCCTTAGGCTTCACAGGCAAGCGCTTAACTGCTAAGCCATCTCTCCAGCCCAACTTTGAACTTTTTAACCAGCTGTTTAGATTGTCAATTGCACAAAGGACAGTGAGATAACACACAACCCAAAACAAGGATGCTATTTTGTGTATATGGCTGATCAACTCTCCCACAACACATAGCAATCTACCTAACTGTGGTTTTTCAGAGCTGACATGGCAAATGCCATAAACAGGTATTTCTTTTCTAATAGCTCTTTATGCTGGAAGTAGAACATAAATATCTAGCTGGACCATGCTTTTTCCAAAGTACTCAAGGGAGAAATATATTCTTTCTAACTTCTGCTTAGAGACCACTGGGATTGCTTGGCTTGTGACAACACAATTGCAGTCTCTGCCTGCCTCTTTTAATGTCCTTCTTCTCCCTGTGTATGTGTCTCTGGATCTACATCCCCCTGTCTTTATACAGAGAGAAAGTCATGAATTAGGGCACATACTAAAGCAGCATGACCTCATTGTAACTTGATCATATCTATAATAAATCCCTATGTTGCATATTAAGCCTAAGATTAAGAAAATCCTTTGATGGGGGTGTGGGATACAAGTCAGTCCACTAAAATGTACACAGAATTTTAGTTAATATGTCATGATTGAGTAAATGAGCAACTTTTTATGTGAGAGAGCAAGAGTAACAGAGAAAATTGGTGTGCCAGGCCTCAGCCACTGCATTTGAACTCTAGATGCATACACCTCCTTTTGTACATGTGTGACCTTGCACACTTGCATCACTGTGTGTTGGCTTATGTGGGACCTGGAAAATTGAACGTGAGTCCTTAGGCTTCACAGGCAAGCACCTTAACTGCTAAGCCATCTCTCCATCCCTAAATGAGCAACTTTTAGCATAAGAACTATGTTATTTCTAATTCAAGTTTGTCTCTCATGTATAAGAAATTGTGTTCATGTGTGAAAAGTGGAGTGATTTTTATGGGTCTTGGTGTGAAGAAGGTTTATTGCTTTGCACATGAGTTTTCCAATAGTCTGTACAATTCCCACAATTCTTTAAAAGGAGAAACAACAAAGAATGTAGGAAGATCACTTCTGTGTTTATGGGATCCATAGTCCACACTGTCAACCAACTGGGGTGTCCATTTTGTCTGAATAAAGTCTCTGTAGCTCCCTTCTCCGTGTACTTGGACCATTTAGCCTGTGACTCATATGTCCTCTGGGTTTCAGGAATAACTATGGTCATCACAGAATACATACCAGGATTTACTCTTATTATGAAACCCATCAAGCCACATTGTGTCTTATAGCTGGGTACTTATCCTGATGATCAGAACCAATCTCTCTTGTGCTGACACTGGCTTTCTCACCTAATATCATGTTCAAAGTCCCTATTTGATAATCTCTATAATATCCCCATACCAAAGAAGCAAGGTCTTTACCTGTCCTACACCCTGCTGTTCAAATGAATATGCAGAGACTCTAGTGATTAAAATAATTGGTACCTGCCTGTGAGAATATCTGAATAACATCTGCTCTTACAGTCTTGTGCCCCAATGTCTATAATGTTCCCATATTCCTTGAGGTGAAATTCTCTACAGTCATAGAACTCAGCTCAGTTTTACTGGTATTTGTAACATCTTCTAATGCAAGGGGGCCTCCATTCATAAGTCTCAGCTTTTCCCACAATTGGCTCTATCCTCCTGCTTTTAATCTGATTCTTTTTTTAAAATATATTTTATTTTTCTCCACTTATTAAATTATACATTTTTTTTTCAATTAGTTTTGTATTCAGCAAATGCTGTCAGTTTGGTACCATTATTAGGCTCACCCATGACCTACCCCTCCCCTTTCGCCCCTCCTTGTTGAGGTATATGGGTTGTGCATTGTGGAGTTAGCCCACAGTTTATGGGTAAGATAGATGTCTCTGCATATCATGACCCAGCATGCGGCTCTGACATTCTTTCCTCCCCCTCTTCCACAAAATTTCCCTGAGCCATGTTGGGTTTATTTTTGGTCTGCTTCAGTGATGAGGTGTTAGGGGCCTGTGGGGCTCTGGCTCTCTGATATGATAGAAGTAGAATTTTCTCTGTGTTGGTCTCCTTCCCCTTTGTGCTGGTATCTAGTTCATCAGGAAAACATCACACTTGCTTGTTTCGCCAACTGTCCTTAGTTTCATTGGGCCCCTTTTGGGGTATGTTGGGGCAGCTCTCTCCTTATGATCTGCATCTATTTGAAAAAGAGAAGCAGATTCTCCAACGGAGAGTAAATTGGCACCCGGAAAATTGAGATAACAATTACTTTTTTGATAGAGAGTTTGATAGGTGTAGGCCCTCTTGTACCCCATGATTGATGGTAGCTTGATATTGGAGAGTGGGCTTATGTTTGGGTATGGTTCTGACTTGTTTCCCAGCTCCACTTATGGGTCCTGTACCACTGAGGGGATCAGTAAGCAAAATTAAGAGAAGTTGGTTCCCCACCATGGCTGTGTGCCACTATTGGACTTGTGTGGGCATCACAACAGGCTATTTGCTACTAAGTAGGTTAGACCATGAGTTGCTTGGGCAGATATTGGTCATTTTCCCCCAGTCGCCCATGTAGAACTTTCTGGCACTAGATGTGCTGACTGTCTGGGGACTGACTCTCTTCTAGCTTCCAGCTCTGTCATTCCATTTTACATGTCAACTGCATATGCTGTCTTCAGCAGTAGGGTCTTACCACTAACCTTTGGTGGGTCATCAAGAACTCGGACAGAAATATGTCTGTCTTTTAGGAAACCTGGTAGGTCTCTCTGATCAAAAGCTCATTGTCTAATCTGATTCTTATATGATCAGCTGAAAATATATTTCATGGAATTCAATGGTATAGAAAAAATATATATACTCTTATTCATCTAGTTTTCCTGTATTGGTCTTCATTAGTACTTTCTTGTTTGGGGTGCCTGGTCTACCTCAACACGTGTGCCCTGAGATAAATATTGTGGTAGACTATGAAATGACGAACACAGTGATGGCTGCATCTTCCCATAAACCAATGTAGCCGTTGCTACAATAATTCCATCCACACAAAAGAGCATGTTGCTCTCTGAATCAGATTCTCCTTGCTTCAAGTTCTGTTGAGAAGTAACTATGTTTGTAAGCCAAATTTAACTGGCTGTTAAGAAATCTAGCAGTATTTTCCTTTTCTATTCATTTCTTTTTAACTTTAATTTTACTATTTTTATTGGTGTATAGTCATTGTGCATAAAGATGAATTTAATAAAGATTGTCATTTAAGTATATCATGTATTTTGTTCATTTTCACCTACCATAGTCTTCCCTGATTCTCCTACAACTGCACCCCTTTGTTTCCCAGTTAGCTTCATTCCTAATGAGTTAAGGGGGGGTATAATATGCATCATATGGTTATATATGTATAGTATATGCATTGTGTGCAAATATGGGTTCATACTGTGTGAATGCCAGAGAACATCAGGTTTCTTTCTCTGTCACTCCTCTCCATTGTTTCTCTTAACGACGTGAGTTTCTCTTAATGCAGAGTTGCTATGTTCAGTCATACTGGATGACTAGTGAGACCCTGTCTCCTGTCTCCCTCCACCTCTGCAGAATAGTGGTTATAGGAGTCCATGGTCAGGTGCAGATTTCTTTTCAAGGTAGGGTTTCAAGCTATCCCAGGCTTACCTGGAATTCACTATGTAGCCTCAAACTCCTGGTGATTCTCCTACCTCTGCATCCCAAGTGCTGTGATTAAAGATGTGCACCACCATGCCCAGCTTCAGGTCCAGATTTTTATGTGGGTGCAAAACTCATGCCCTCATGCTTGCACAGCAAGCACTCTTACCTGCTGAGCCATATCCAAAGCCCTCACTTATACTTTCATCATATACATTTAAAGTTGATTTTATGGGTCTATATAAAATCAGAGATTCACAAATGAGATAAAATATGTGATATTTGTCTTTCTGAGTCTGGCTGATTTTTCTTAATATGTTCTCCAGCTGCATATATTTTTTCTGCAAGTTGCATAATTTTATTCTTTGTGGTGGAATAAAACTCCATTAGTCTATCTGTCACATTTTCTTTTTCATGCATTCATCTGTTGATAGGTACATAGGTTGATTCCATAACTTTGCTGTTGTATATATTGCTACCATAAACAAGGATGCCCAAGCATCTCTTGATGTATTACTTGGAGACCTTTGGGTATATACCCAGAAGAAATTAAGTTAAGTCTAGATATGACCATTCTTATTTTAGATTTTAAGAACCTCCATGTTGATTTGTATAGTGTCTACACTGTTACATTCCATTCTGCCAACAGAAAGGGAAAAAGATTCTTTCAGCAAGAATGTTCAGACTGGTGGATAATGATTCAGAAGCTTAATAAAACATTAGGAAAGTACCTGGGATTTAGAGATTCCAGCAAAGATAAATAATATGTGGAAATGTTAATTAAAAAAAAAGACTACAAAGGAATGAGGATAGAAGCAGCAAAGAGATTTAAAATGGTCATTTGGTAAGAAAGTCACAATTTTTTTCCTTTTGTCTATGAGCCAGAATGCATCAAAATTTGTAGAAAAAATATTTCAAAGAATGTTAACCTGAATATAAAATTGTTTTGAGTTAGCAAACTTGAATTGAGAGCTGGGTAACTTGGATTACCACCAGAGATCAGACTGCATATCCCCAATATCCTCTCTTTTCTGCATAATAAACATATTTGTTAGGATGTAAGTATGTATTCATTAGAATTTAGAGTGCCCAACACAGAAGAGTAAAGTCAAAACTGCTTCAAGTATCTCAGCATTTTAAATGAATGGTGTGACATTATGTCTGTTTTGTCAGTATTATTATATTTAAAATGTTGAAGTGGTATACTTGGGGAAAACTGAGTTCTGAGTCCAGCCAGACAGATTGAATACAACCTACACCATGCAGTTAAGTATCATGAACAAAGCAATATTAAGCTTTACTACATGTTATCCTTCCTACTTCTTCTGGTTTCATTCATGTTAACCACAAAGTTTATTTTTCCCATTAAGGGAGAAATCTAATAATTGCAGCAACACTTATTTGAAAAGTTGGTAATGGAGAGTGAACCTGCCCAAACTCCCAGCATCTGAGCAAAGAGGCTCATGACCATGGCTGCTTGTTTTCCTGATAGTTCAAACTATTAAGAACTTTGCATGCATTATGTGAATCTATACTAAAACATAATTTACTCAGCTATTCATCCAATGAACTTTTACTTTCTTCTTCTTCATTTTTTTTAGCTGTGTCCATCATGTTGCAATGAATATCCACAATCTTTCCCTTCTCTGGCAACTTAATGAGGATGTACTACTCCAGTGACATCCCTTTGGTCTTGTTTCGATAATCACATATCTGCAATTTAGTAGCAGTCTTTCTTTTTTTTATTTTTTTTTAATTTTTATTTATTTATTTGAGAGTGACAAACACAGAGAGAAAGACAGATAGAGGGAGAGAGAGAGAATGGGCATGCCAGGGCTTCCAGCCTCTGCAAGCGAACTCCAGACGCGTGCGCCCCCTTGTGCATCTGGCTAACGTGGGACCTGGGGAACTGAGCCTCGAACCGGGGTCCTTAGGCTTCACAGGCAAGCACTTAACCGCTAAGCCATCTCTCCAGCCCTAGTAGCATTCTTTCTTTTCATTTGACTCTCCTTCCTCATCTGCTGTACTCTTTTTCTCCCTCAGCTTAATATTATAGCATTGTTAAGTAATATTGTGAGGTTTTTTTTGCTTATAAACATGAAAAAATCATGGAAACCTTTTTACACAGTATAAGATATACTCCAGACTTATCTATAGCTTACTATTTCTTTAAACCCCATGTTACAACAGGACAGAATAGATCTCATGTGACATCAGTTCTACTATAATTCATCGTTGTGAATTACACTGGAAAGAGAATCATGTCTTACTACCTACCACTAGTAGCAGAGCACAGAACAACTGAATACAGGCCTGTTTGAGGCCACGGGCACCATGCAGCTCTTGACAAACAAGGCCTGTTAGTCAGGAACAAGCAGGGCTATTATGTTGCACATTGTTCTGAACTGCTATATTTCTGCTATATTCCAAATAATTTAATTTTCAATAATACACTGGGGCTGTTCATTCTTTCAGAAATTCAAAATAAATCTGATCATGAACCTGTGAACCATTCTGACGAAAATAAATACAAAATAAAGTGCTCTTTAATGTTTAAGACAGGAGTTCTATTAAAAATCCACTAAGATCTCAGGGGAAAAGCATGTATTTTAAGGAGAAAGAAATGTTTACAATGGCATTACAAATAGTCTGAGTAACGAATCATGAACATTTTAAGGTTTTATTGATTATAGCTCAAAACTGTTCACATACATATTTTATTTTTTGCTCCTCTTCCCATTTCTGCCTGTCATTAGTAAACAGAATTGTTAATGACTATACTATACTCTCTTCTTGGCTGCCATGGAAGATCTGAAAAGGTGGAAAGTGCTTTCAAGGAATATATCTTACAAGAGAATGGGTTTATAGTTTATAGAAAGGTTTATAGTCCAAATATAGGTTCATAGAATTGCTGATATATAAGTGTATTAAAATTTAATATTATAAATAGATACAAAAGTAATTTTTTATTTTTTAATTTAATTTAATTTTTTTAATTTACTTTTATTAGATGTGGACATACTTACTGTGTAAACAACACATGTTGGTACCATCCTTTCACTCTTCCCTGCCCATTTTCTTTCTTTTTTTTTGTTCATTTTTTATTTATTTATTTGAGAACAAGACACAGAGAGAAAGGCAGAGAGAGAGAATGGGTGCTCCAGGGGCTCCAGCCACTGCAAATGAACTCCAGATGTGTGCGCCCCCTTGTGCATCTGGCTAACGTGGGTCCTGGGGAATCGAGCCTTGAACTAGGGTCCTTAGGCTTCACAGGCAAGTGCTTAACCACTAAGCCATCTCTCCAGCCCATCCCTGCCCATTTTCCAAAGAAGCCATCCTCCTTGGGGATGCAGGTCAACCCCATGGAGATTGTGGGTCATGTATTGTGGAGGTCTCTGTGTATAATGTGTATAATGTCCCAACTTGTGGCTCTAACAATCTTTCCACCCCCTCTTCCTCAAAGTCCCTTGAGCCATATTGGGTGTATTTTAAGTTTACTTAGGTGATGGCCTCTTAGGATCCTCTGTATCTCTGCTTTGGTAGATGTTGAGTGTCAGTGTCTATCTCCTTCATCCTTGTGCTGATGTCAGGTTCACCAAGAAAGCAGCACTCTTCCTCATCTCCCCAATTCCTCTGTGATTTCAGCTCATGTTGAGCTGAAGTGTGACAGGTTGTTTATCTCTTCAAGTCCCATTTCTGTCTAAAAAAAAGAAGTAGATTCTGCAAGAAAGAGTGAAGTCAGCACAGGTTAAATGGTATAAGCAGTATTAATTTAGAGGGAATTCAATGGGTATAGTCCCTTTTATAGTCCAAGATTAGTGGGAACTTGATATTAGAGAGCAAAATCATTGTCTGGATATGATTCTGACTTGTTTCCCAGTTCCAGATATGGGTTTCTCTCCACTGAGTGGATCTGTTAGTCAATCAAAGAGCAGCTGGATACTCACCGTGGCAGTGTGCCACTATTGCAGTTCTATGAGCATCAAGTCAGGTTGTTTGCTTCTGAGTAGCTTAGACCTCAAGTTGCTCAGACAGATGTTAGCCACTTTCCCTTGGTATCTTGTATAGCACCTTCTGGCACTGGATGATCTAACTGCCAGGGGCTGGCACTATTTGGGTTTTAGCAAGGCCTCTTCATGTTCTGTGCCAACAACCTGTGGTGTTTTCAGCAGTAGGGTCTTTACCTCTGTTACATAGTCAAGTTCTCTGACAGAAGTCTGTCTTGTTTGGGGGGACCTTGTAGGTCTCTCCAATCAACAGCTCATTGTGGGTCTTAACTGAAACCTGGTACTGGGAGTTACAGGCAAGAGCCAAGGGAAAAGATAAAGAAAGAGAGAAAGAAAGAATGAATGAATGAACAAAAGAAAGAGAGAGAGAGAGAGAGAGAAAGGAAGGAAGGGAGGGAGGGAGGAAGGAAGGAAGGAAGAAAGAAAGAAAGAAAGAAAGAAAGAAAGAAAGAAAGAAAGAAAGAAAGAAAGAAAGAAAGAAAGAAAGAGAAGCAATATAAATTTAAGGTTACGCTTCATTCCACGCTCTCCAGGGCTCTTCTTTACAGCTGCTTCCCCCTAAGGTCCTGGTGAGGGTCAACCTTTTAGTCTAATCTCCAGAATATAGGATTCTATGGTACCAGTTCAATTTGGGTTCAGTTTCATGTCCTTCCCCATCCTACCCCTCTCCTCAAGCCCTAACCTTCCTATTGTCCAAGCCTTGCAATGCGAGTCAGATATGTCAGCAACTTGGGCTGATCCAGGATAGGAACCTCAGATGAGTGAGACCATGTGATGTTCCTCTTTCTGTGATTGTGTAAGTTCACTTAGTATGATCTGTTCCACGTTCAATCATTTTTCTACAAATTGCATTGTGTCTTTTTTTTTTTTTTGTACTGCTGAGTAGAATTCCATCAAGTAGATATCCCACATCTTAGTTATCCATTCATCCAATGATGGGCACCTGGATTGATTCCAGTTCTTAGCTATTATGAATTGAGCAGCTATTAACAGGATTGAGCAAATATCTCTGTACTGACGCATGGGTCTTTGAGGGTGAGTGCCCAGTAAGGGAATAACAGGGACTGTTGGCAATTCTATATTCATCCTTTTCAGGAATCTCCATATTGATTTCCTTAGTAGTTGTGCCAGTTTACATTTCCACCAATAGTGAATGAAGGTTCCTATTTCACTGCATCCTCACCAACATTTGTTTTCATTTGATTTCTTAATGCTTGCTAACCTTACTGGGGTAAGGTAGAATCACATAGTTGTTTTGATTTGCATTTCCCCAAGGGTTAGGGATGTTGAACATTTTCTTAAGTGTGTGTTTGCAGTTTGTATTTCTTCCTCTGAGAACTCCCTATTAAGTTCTCTGCCCCAATTTTAGAGCAGGTTGTTTGATTTTTTTATTGTGTTCTTTGTAGATTCTAGATATTAGGCTACTGTCAGTGGTATAGCTGGCAAAAATTTTCTTCCATTAGGCAGGTAATCTATTGTCTCTGCTTATGGTATGTTTGTCTGACAAAAGCTTTTTACCTTCATGAGATCCCATGCATTGAGTGTTTGTTTAATTTCCTGGGCTACTGGGGTTTTGTTTAGGAGTCTTTCCCCAGTCCTAATGTGGAATGTGCTTCCTATTTTTTCTTCTAGGAGTAAAAGAGTTTCAGGTCTTATACTGATGTCTTTAATCCATTTGGACTTGATTTGGGTATATTGAGAAATGAGTGTGTCTAATTTCATTTTTCTGCATCTGGTTATTCAATTTGTCTGACATCATTTGATGAAGATACTGTCTTTTTACTAGTCTAGATTATTGGCATCTTTGTCAAAGATTGAGTAGTTGTAGTTACTTGAGCTAATGGATCTTCAATTCTGTTCCATTGGTCTATGTTTCTGTTTTTATTCCAGTACCATGGCATATTTCTTACTATGGCATTGTAATATAGCTTTATATCAGGTATAATGATACAGCCAGAGGTTTGTGTCTGCCTGCACACCCTCAGGTGCAGGGAACTACTATTTTTTTTAATTTTTAATATTTTCTTATTTGTTTTGGGAGAGCGAGAAACACAGACAGAGAATGAATAAAGGACCACTAGGGCCTCCTGCTGCTGTAAAAAATAAATAAATAAATAAATAAATAAATAAATAAATAAATAAATAAATAAATAAATAATAAATAACTCCAGATGCATGTGCCACGTTGTGCATCTGGCTTTATGTATGTATTTTTGCATTAAACTGGGACATCAGGATTTGCAAGTGAGTTCTTTGAACCACTAAGTCATCTCTGCAAACCACTGAAAGAAATTTTTTTAAAGTTTATAATTAAATATAAATCAAGCAGAAGTGCAAATGCATCTCTCCAGCTCCCTAGCCCCTTGGTCTTGCCTACCCATTAGTTTATACACTTCATGAAGAGTAACTGGCCCAGATTAGACATTGAATACATTCATTTGACTATCAACTTTGCAATGCCATGTATCAGTGGCACTTAGAGTAACATATAAGCTAGTAATAAGTGTTTCTTGGATCAACACATGAAAATCAGTGAACTAAAACCAACAACAATGAAGACCACCCATCTGGGAAAATAGTTTCATTTCCAAAAGAGTCATTGAAGTGTGGAGATACCAGTTATCCAAGACTGAATATTAAGTGTCATATAATGAAATCTTGAGTTTAAGATTATATAACAAAGGAGTGATGGAGCTGGTAATGGAATGTTTTACCACTGTTTCTCCTGTTCAGGAATCTTTAGTAAAGAAGACTGGCTGAGGAAAGTTATTTAGACTGAATCTTTATATGACACCTTTACAGAGATTTACAAGCTGATATTAGCAGTTGATTTTAATATATGTGACAATTATCTTCAGAGGTTTATTTCTATTCCTGTTTTCTTTAAGCCTTATATATATAACATGAAAATATCAACTAAATCATTAAATTTTCATTTAGCACTGGATATTTTGAAATTTTTCCTTTCTGCTGTGATGTAATTATTTTGATTTTTAGCTAATACTGAACTATATTTTAATTCCTCTTATATAATTTCCTTGGTTAATGGCATTATACTTCTCATAAGAATTATATTACTCAGTTCTTCTCTAGGTATTTTGTATTTGTCTTCATAATAGTAATGCTTTTCTCTTGCATATACTCAATGAATTATGTAATTCTTATTATGCTTAAGAAATCATTTGAATGAAACAACTCTAACTTTGAATTTAGGTGTAAAAGTTTTAACAGTTTTACCAACCTTGAGTAACATGATAGTTACCATTTTTTTAAATGACCACTTTGTAGCAGTGATACTTTTAAATGGTTTATGTGTGCCAACTCAGGTAAACACTGTGAAGTAGAAATTATGATTATCCATATCTTGAGACAGAGATGCAAACTTAATAAGAAAAAGTACTTGGGACCACAAATAGTCAAGGCTTGAACTCAGCCATTCTGGCCCCAGAGTTTATATTCTTTGCTATTATTTATTATTTCTGTAGAGTTTGAGGAAGAAAAGCACAAATATGGAACTAGTTGTCTAAAGACAGAATCTGATAGAGTCATTTTTAGTAGCATATGACTACCTAAATAATGTAGAACTTATGAGAAATATGTTATCTGCATACAATGATATGAATTAAATGGAAACTTTTTAACATTTGAAAACTTAAATAAAGGTCTACAGCAGTAACACAGATGTATATCACTTTCTTACCATGTTTGAGGTGCTCTGGGTTCAATCCTCAGCAGAGAAAACAAGTAAAATGAAAAAATTTTAAAAAACGTAATATCTCTTTTCTCATTTTTTTTTCAGCAATCTTGACACAGAAGAACTATGTGGTAAGTTTTTAGGCATCAAACAGTACTCTTTTTAGAAGTAAAATGTCTGATATATTTCTATAAACCTTGGAATTAAAAGCTCTAGAACAAAGTAAAAGCTCAGTGAAGGTCTTCAGAGATTTATCTTTATTTATGAGTTTTTCTTAATTGTGTATTTTGCTTAAAGAGTTGGGCCTCATTAATTTTGGTCATGAAAAAATTGCTACTGTAATCAAAGCATTAGATTCATAAGAGCTAACTCTCCATTAGTTTACTATAGCAGCATTGTTTTCTTCTTGTGTCCAACCCACTAGTATTTCACAAATCTGTATCTTTGAAATGTAAAAATAATTATGTCCCATAACTGCCTAAACCATTACAGAATTTTAAATGCCACTTTGAAAACAAATGCTTCAGGTGGAAAAAGGGGAGTCTTTTCCAACACCTAGTCTAATGACTTCTCCATTTATTTCTGTTATCTTTGTGTTTGGGAACAGAAGTAAGAGATTACAAATATGGAAAAGAAAATATATCTGAAATTGAAAAGTAGAGCATTATGAGACCACTCAAATTGAAGCAGACATATTTCCCTGATTATGGGGATATTTTATATTTTGCATTTTGATACACATTTATGAAATAGCACCTTTGCTCAAGTTTGATCTTATTGTCTAGGCAATTTGAAACATTTTAATGGAGATGGGGATGTTTTTCTATAACTCCTAATTGGAAGCACACTTATTTCCTGCATATCTTATAATTCTTAATATTGTAGAGTTTATCAAAATCATCACCAAAGATATTTTAAGACTGGTGACCTTCAATTTCATAAACTGCTGGAGCAATACCTAGAGATATGATGTCAGAATAAAGTGGCAGAATACAAGGTTTCAAAGCAATTATTGAACTAAATAAGATTATCATCAACTCTGAGCTTGTACAATTTCCAATGGCCATTTCACTTGTGCTCTGTCCTGAATAATGTCCATCCTAGTTTGGAGAGAAGAATCCAACTGAAAAAGCAAGATACAACACTTAAGCAAGGTAATTTGGTATCAAAGCAAACAAAGATACAATGCAGAAGTAAGTACTATGGTATCAAAGCAGATCAAGCTTTTGTTGGTCATGAAACACCATCAGGGAAAGTCCTGTCATGCTTTCACACACAACCATAGGTTGCTCAACCTGCATGTGGTGATTACCATGCTCAGTAGTCTAAAAGGTCCATGTGAACAGTGACCCCAGGCATTTAGTAACTTGCATGAGGGTCACACTGCGTACCATTCTCATGTGTAGACTCCCCTAAGAGTGACATGGAAAGCACATGGAGAATTAGAATATTTATCTTGATAATTTCCTGATGATGGAAAATCATGTGCCTCAAATGTCCAGACATGTCAGGACAAAATGATCAGATAACTTCTTTTATAAAACTTAGCCTAGTTAGGAAGATCATATAAAAAATATAACTCTTATAAAAGTCTTTTTAATAAGCACTTAAATGTGCCCTCCTCCTTTAAAACTGCTTCAAATGTTAAAGTATCACAATGCATCTTTACTTAGTTATTTATAGTTATGTTTTTAATTTTGTTTTGTTCATTTTTTATTTATTTATTTGAGAGTAACAGAGAGAGAGAGAAAGAGGCAGAGAGAGAGAGATTGAGAACAGAGCGCCAGGGCTTCCAGCCACTGCAAATGAAATCCAGATGAGTGCACCTCCTTGTGCATCTGGCTAACGTGGGTCCTGGGGAACCAAGCCTCGAACTGGGGTCCTTAGGCTTCACAGGCAAGCGCTTAACTGCTAAGCCATCTCTCCAGCCCTATTTATAGTTATTTTTTAAAACAGTCTGTCTTTTATGATAAAGGAACTTTATTAGGAACTTGCTCTTTATTGAAATCATATTGGTATCATCAATATTCCCCAAGGGCACTTTAGTTTACATTTTTTTTCCTGCCTCATAATTTTATCTTGAGAACTGATGGCGTTTTAACTCAACAGAATGGCTTTATATATACTTTTAATTTATTTTATTTCTGTCTGCTTACATGCTCACCAAGGCCTCTTGCCACTATAAACAAACACTATAATTTTTGTACTACTTTCTCTGTCTGACACATGTGAGTGGATTTGGATTTGAACTCTGGCCAACAGGCTTTGCAAGCAACCTCCTTTAGCTACTTAGTCATCTTCTCAGACCCACTTCATGCATATTTTTAAATGTAGTGATGTATTCCTAACTGTGTGATAATCTCCCCCTTCTCTGTGCAAGAGAATGCATGTAAATTTTTATATTGTAGTTCTATTTCTCATTATTTTGTGAATACAAAATAAGTATTTTAGTTGGATTTTAATCAAATCCAATTGTTTCCATGTTAGCTAGTGAAATGTGTAGATTCACATCTCTCAGAAGTCCCTGTGTGTGTGGGCACAGTGGAGCTTGATTGGCACAGAGAAGAATTTCATGTATTTTTCCTAGAAACCAATTATAAATCCCAGGTAACTAAAATTTATATTCTCCTGCTTTTGCTTAATTCATCAGTTTACTCAAGTATGGTCCTAAAATTCAAAAACCTATTAAAATAGTAATTTTAAAAAATCTTTGCAGACTGGAGAAATGGCTTAATATGTTAAAGCATTTGACCCATAAAGACCTATGTTTGACTCTCCAGATCCCACATAAGACAGATACACAAGGTGATGCATGCTCAAAGGTCACACATGCATACAAGGGGATGCACAGGTCTAGAATTTACAGCTATTAGGGGCCCTGGCATGCCAATTCTTCCCTGTCCCGCTCTCTCTCTCTCATAAAAAAAAAATCATTGCAATTTAAACTGTGAAGGAGATATCTAACTACTATTAAAATTAAAAAAAAAAAACATGGGTCTTGGGAAATGGCTTGAAGCCTAAGGACCCCTGTTCAATTCCCCAGGACCCACGTCAGCCAGATGCACAAGGGAGCACATGCATCAGGAGTTCATTTGCAGTGGCTAGAGGCATGCCCATTCTCTTTTTCTCTACCTGCGTCTCTCTCTCTCTCTCTCTCTCTCTCTCTCTCTCTCTCTCTAATAAATAAATAAATATTAAAAAAAATAACAATATAGAATCATGTGAATATTTAAACTAAAGTGCCCTTGGGGAATATTGATGATACCAATATGATTCTGTATGGTAATTCCTTAAAGTATATTTCCTCTGTCAAGAATTTTCTAGACTGCACATGCACTGACAGTTTTTATGCATGTCAGCAAATCCTCACACATAACTGTGAATGCCTTCTTAGATGAAGTTTTTAATCACATCTTACCACTATCAGTCAATGCACACCTCAATTTTACTTTTACAATTGTGCTTAAACTCTATCATGGAGGCTTCAGTTTTAAATTTTTGCCTTCTTTAGCTGAAATCTGAAATAATTAGAGGTATAAGTATTACTTTCTCAACCATGTCCAGTTTATAACTTTACTATTACGTTAAACATTTTAATGACAACTTCTATAAATAATATAAACAATATACCATTGTCATAATCCCCTCCCACAACTCTCACTTGCCCTCATGCCAAATCTTCCCTACACTGAATTTCTTCTTCTTTCCAACTAGTTTATCTTCTATTTTGATGGCTTCATTCTTTCCTTCATATTATGCAGGTCTTGCGTAGGTAGCCTCAGCCACTGTGAGATCATGAATGTCAAGGCCATTCATTCTGTGTCTGGAAGACAGTATTGTAAGCACTCCTCTCCTTCCTTTGGCTTTTAAATTCTTCCTGCCACCTATTCTGTATTGGTCCCTGAGCTGTGGAGGGTGTGATAGAGATCTCTTTAAAGGGTTGAACACTCTACTATTGCTTTTTCAGCACTTTGATGAGCTTTGAGTCACCTCAGTAGTCACCACCATCTGAAAAGAGAAATTTCTCTAACCAAAGGTGAGAGTAGCATTGATATCTTGGCATCAACATAAGTATTTAGAGAGCAGTTTTGTGGGCACAATTTAGCCAGACAACAGTAGCAGCAGCCCTCCTGCCCCCAGAGCTTATGATCTCCTAAGCAATAGGCTTTTGATTAGGTTTTCAGTATCAGTCATGTATTCTTTCCCAGGCAGTGGGCATAAAGTCCAGTTAGAGAGCATTTGCTTTCCCCTTTAACAGATATGCCACCATTTCACCAGTTGGTACATTTAGCTTGGTTGGTCAGCCATAAAGTTTGCAGGGGCCACACCATTGATGACTTTCTCCCCCAACAGATTGCATAGGCCTTTACAGCCTCCTGACAGCTAGGATAAAGGGAGGAGGCTTTTAGCTCAGCCCAGGATTGATTTCCAGTGTCCTGCAGCCTCAGCACATGGTGTCTTCAGCAATTAGGTCTTACTTTCTAGTACTGATGGGCACCAAGACCCTTGGCAATAGCCTGTAATATTTCGTGGGCGTCAAGGGCCTCTTTGGCCAGCCACTCACTGGTATCACGGTCTTGGCACTAAAATTTTGCTAATAACAGTCTATAGCTTTTGGGCACAGCAAATCAGTTATTTCATTTCCTGTCCAGTCTATTGCTTGAGAAGTTCTACAAAGGTTCTTATTGTGAGAGTTATTTAAATTCACAAGAATACTTGTGAGATCATCTACTCTGAAATTTCTGTCATCCCTGGCTCCTTTGGTTCTGATTTGCAAATTTTTAAGGCAGACCTAAACATTCAACAACTTGGAGGATATAGTTGCAGAATAAAAACATGTCACTTGGTGATGCAACACCACTGATTAGGTACAGTAGGGAAGGGAGAAACTAACCTCTAATTAGCATTTGATTAATGAAGGTACTACATTGAATATTCATGAGGATATAACTTGCTTTCTGACAGACAACTGACTCAGTACCTCTGTCTATAAATTTCATATAGGGACTTTACCCCCTCCTGTCTACTCATGGACAGAAGCTCTTCATACTCTCTCCTCTTTCCTTCTCTTAATCTAACAATCTCTCTAAACTTTAAAAATAAATTAATCAATTGCATCTAAATCTCATTACTCCCAATGTCCAGACTACTTTTCAGATTTTTCACCTGAACTGATAAAAGCTGGTTCTAATGTTTTCACGAGTGCCCTATGACAATTTTTCCAAATACATGAAGCCCACTGTGGATTTCAGTCAAATTGGGAATCTTCTGCAGGAAGTAATTCTTGTTACCCACAGACATGATTTTTAAGAAACCAGTACTTGTTTCAAATCTATTTCTCTTTCATGACATGACTTAATGGCAAAATATATTTGTTTAGCACATAGTGGCAAGGAAGAATGTCAATCACAATAACAGGAATAAAGTATCAGCCCTAGGTTGGCGATTTCCAAAGCTGTCGCTGACCTCTCCCTCTTTGCCACGTGGTGGGTTATGCTGAACTTCTAGACTGCTGCCCTCTTTTTCTTCACATCTTAGTAGATTTACAGTGCTTGTCCTGAGATGAACCTCAAACATGTCCTCTCCCCCACCCCAAAATTGTTGCTGCCCTTGTCTCTCTAAATGGTTTCACCACCATTCTCTATGTCAATTAATTTGCATCCAAGATAATGTTCCAAAAACATGTTCTTTTAAAAATGTTTCACAGCTTCTTGTTGACTATAACAGTTTCAAATTTAATTTTCACCTCATTATCTCTTAGAGAACCTGGAGAAAATGATGATGATTCTTGGGCCCCAACCCAAAGCTTTTTATTTAATAGATGAGATCTTAATAATAATTTTAATTTCAAATGAGTATCCTAAAACAGCGTTTTCCCAAATGAAATGTACCCACATACCATGAGGATCCTTAGTAAGATGCACACTGTGATTCCTGAGGTCTGGACTGGGCCTGACATGCTATGTTCTAACAAGATCCAAGGTGAACTATCCTGCTTTGAACAGTGAGGCCCCACAGGGCTCTGAGGTGGATGGACAAGAGCACTGACTTAGGCATGAGGACAAAAGGGAGAACACCAAAGAAGCCATGATTCCAGCTCAGCTAGCTTCCTCTCTTGCCAGTGATCTTAGCATCCTATCTCCTTGCTATTACTCATCCTTCAGTACTCCCCAGTCCTGTCCTGTCTTTGTCTCTTGTCTCAGAATTATGTTCTTTGTAATCTAGTTTGCTGTTTGGAGTGTGATTGTTTCCCTGAAGTACTTAGAGAGTTGAAATGGGCAAAAGTGTGAATAAGGGACAACAAGAATGAATGAAGGGCTGGAGAGATGGCTTAGCGGTTAAGCGCTTGCCTGAGAAGCCTAAGGACCCCGGTTCAAGGCTCGGTTCCCCAGGTCCCACGTTAGCCAGATGCACAAGAGGGCGCACGCGTCTGGAGTTCGTTTGCAGAGGCTGGAAGCCCTGGCGCGCCCATTCTCTCTCTCTCCCTCTGTCTTTCTCTCTGTGTCTGTCGCTCTCAAATAAATAAATAATTAAAAAAGTATTTAAAAAAAAAAAAAAAAAAGAATGAATGAAACCCAGAGAGGTGTCAGCCTGAAGCCTCCAAGCATTGTTTTCTTGTGTTCTTTATTGGTCTGTGCCTGCACATCTAGACACACATGATTTCGGAATGGAAATGACACCATAATTTCTGTCCAGTAACGTCCTCTTATTAAGGCTTTAAAAACGCTTTTGTCATCCATTTTAAGGCTGTGCAGATATTAAATTTTAATCTTTTTTTAAAATTAAAATTTTATTTTATTTATTTGAGAGAGATAGAAAGCAGGGGGAGAGAATGAGCATACCAGGGCATTCAGCCATTGCAAATGAGCTCCAGACACATGTGCCACCTTGTGCATCTGCCTTATGTGGGTCCTGGAGAGTTGAACCTGGTTTCCTTGGCTTTGCCGGCAAAAATGCCTTAACTGCTAAGCCAACTCTCTCTCCAGCCCACGTGCAGATACTGAAATAAAAATGTACTAGCTTCCTGTTTTGCATTTTCTTTACACATTTTGTTTATTTCAATTTAATATGGACTCTGTTCTTATACATATTATTTTTATCTCATGCATATTCTACAGCAACATTAACTGCATGTTAGCTCATAAAGAGTGTTGTCCACAGGGATTATATTGATTATAAATATTCCAAAGATATGGCCAAATACCATTGTTAATGCTTTCAGAAAGTCAATAACATAACCAAGAATTAAAATGAATAAAATTAAAATGAAATTAAAAGAAATAAAATTGTTTTGAAGCAGGCAATTAGGGAGTATTTTCTTACTTATCTTTCAACTAATTCCTCCCTAAAATAATTTTTATAAGGGATATATAACACTGCAATGATTTCATAATCAAGATTGAATTTTGTTTTCTTTGGAAAAAATACATAGCTTATTTTTAACTTATGTATGCATAGGCTATATTTTAACCACAATAATCTAGACCTTTATATGGATCACCTGTTTTTATTCTTCACAGTAAAGTCTGCACATTGGCTACTTTATCAGTCAATGACACTCTATGCTTTTTATTAATATCAATATCAACAAAATTTTCTTTCCAGAGTGTTAAATATATTAATCAAGGAAATTTGCATCAAACATACTACATAGTATCCCAATGATATCAAGAGTTCTGCATATGAGTTTATATCATTTTAATATAATTTTATGAATGCTTATGGCACAATAATAGTGTACTAATAAGCATTAGCTGATCAATAGAAGACTTCACAGGTGAAAAGGATTATTGGTTTTCCACTACGTAATACATGAAAGTTCTTGCTTCTTTCAACATAGGAATTTCTGTTAAGATTGGATCATTCTCAGTTTAGAAATGAGAAAGGCAAGTAGTTATAAGGGCTTCTATTTATCTCTATTATTATATATTAACATATTAGTTTGAGACTAGTTCACTTTCCATATTTTCACTTTAGGCATCATATCTAATGCATTGTTTATTGCTAACAACTTAAAAATATGATAAAACACAACTTTGCCTCTTTGAAAATAGGTTGAAATTATTAGAATTAGTGACAATAGCAAGTTCATGAATGGGACCACAGAGGGCCTCCCTTGTGTTTTCCAGCATCTCAGTTTGTGGCTTTGGAGAAAGCGAGTGTGCCTTCCTTTAACATTTTCCAGAAGAGAAAATAGCATATTACATAGCTGTTTTTTCCAAAATTGCTCTCCTACTTGAATCTATAATGTGCTGTATTGAATCCACCTTGTTGATAGATCCAGATTCATTGTTTGTAGGAAGGAACATTGCATTGTAGATAGTAGTAATTTGCCTTTTTAAAAGTGAAATTAGAATTTTGGTACCTTAGCCTTGTTTAAAACTTTTCTAGTTTTCAGTTATAGCCAATATTTTGTTTATTAATTTATGAAGTAAATTATCAGTGAATTGTTTGTGTTATGATTACCTAAGCTCAAGTATAAATTTATTTTAATATTTTCACATTTCAGAATATTTTTCTCAGCATTTGGGCGAGTATGAAAATGTACTGGCAGCACTTGAAGACTTAAATCTCTCCATCTTGAAAGCAATGGGAAAAACAAAGAAAGTAAGAAAAGTGTGATGTTTGTTTTCTATAACAATTTATTCCTTGAAAATTATTTTTGAAAATTATACTTACATCAATGTATCATGAAATATAGATTGCTTTTGTCAGTGACAATTGACTTTTCTTGGTAGTATATGAGCTATACTATTCACTCAGTTCAACTATAAACACTTTGTGCCAGAGGCTGTGCTCTATACTGAGAAGACAAGAATACCAAAAGATTTTCAGGCAGTGCTTAGTTTGGTGGGAACTTATGATTGTTAAGTCATAAGTAGTCTGCAACAGAGAGGATCATCAGAATGTATGTCTAGTGCATGCTGGAAGAGGTGTCACCTGGGGATTTAGAAGGAAAAGAACTAACTGTAGCTCTACAAAGAAGGATACACAGGAAACGACATGTGCAGAAGGTCTGTGTCAGAAGCACTGGGCTTTCAAGGAAATAAAGCTTGACAAGACTAATGTGCAGAGACCCAAAAGATGGCACATTGTGAGAAGAAACTGGGATAGAAAAGACCACACATCCTTTTCGATGTTGTCAGCAAAGTTAAGGAATGACATTCATTAGGGTGGGGAAGTTTATAACAACAGAATGTGGAAACTAAAAAGCAGATGAGCAAGTGGTAATTGGCAAAAGTGACATTAAGCTACTTGACTGGAGGAAGCAAAACAGCTATCATTTTAGCTCAAGAAAGAAAGGTGCACATACACACATGCACACACGTAAGCACACATGCACATCACATATAACCTTGCTTATTGACATATAAAAAAGTACTAAAATCCTGTGTTTCTCTTATCAGTACCATGATGATTGTGTGATTTAAAGTGATACTAACATTTCTTTTCACCTCTTAACTTTAAGCTCTTTTCTTGGCACTGACCCTTCAGAGATATTTTATTCATGCATATCAACATACTGCTTAATCAAGAAAACATATGCCTTTGACTTTTTTTGAAACGCAAAATGAAAATCAGCAGAAAATAAAATTAGAAACAGAGTCTTACATGAGTGAAATGCAGTTTTGATGTGTTCCCAGCCACTGGTCAACTTCCATCTTCTCTATACTGTCTGGCTCCAGCACAAAGTGGTCTTGTGTGTGCGACAGCCAGAATCTCTCTTTCAGCATTTCAGTATATTTTTACTCAAATGAAAAATCCTGTCTCAGTGGGAAGAGCTGACTACCTCAGGCTTTTATGAAAAATGAAATATAAAGCCATTTGTGGTCTATCTTGTCAGGCAGTACATCTAATTGCCATGTCAGAAAATAGATAAAATGGGTTCTAACTTCTTAACTCAAACCCCAGGAAGTGACTCAGGACAGATGCAGTGTGCCATCATTATTACTGATTGCCTCCTCCCTAATCCAAACTTTCCACAGATCCTCAGGTATGGCATTGATTTACTTTGCTTATTGTCTGGAGCAAAGCACAGTAGGTCAAATCCCAAATCACTCAAAAGGCCTAAAGATAGCTAAAACCAGAACCTCATCTAATTTAGGAATTTCTCACATTTTTATATTAGGCTTCTCAATTGAATTTTCTTTTCACGGGGTAGGTGATAAGGTACCTTACATTATCAGTATGTGATGGGATTGCAACACCAAGCAAAGGTAGAATTCTGATGGTCAAGCCAAAATTCATTATGTGTTATGTTATGCTATAGAAATAAAAATGGTATTCCCTGTTGGATTATTACACAGTAAAGTGAAGAAGATTATCAATGAAATTATTATTTAGGGTTTAGTAGTCACTTTATAGAATGTAGCTATAGTAGTTTTCAAAATTAAAATATGTATATGTAATTTTTTCTCGGTTTTATTTTTCAAACATGCACATCTTACAATATATCTTCAATGACATTTAAGGATAAAGGGCTTGATTTCTACACTACAGGATCTCTATCATTCTTGGTTTTTATATTTGCCTTTGGAATCTATCTTTCTTTCTTCCTTTCCCTTACCTCTCTCTCTTTCTCTCTTTCTCGCTCGCGTGTGCGCGCGCACACACACACACACACACACACACACACACACACACACACACTTCCAAACTCCTTCATGTTAAACCTTCCTTATATTTAGTGTCTTTGCCTCTTTGGACTCTATATTTAAATTTTTCTTCTGTGTATCTTACTATAAAAAGAAAGAAATAGCAATGACTGTTACTATTTCTACATAATGAGCAATTTATTAATTACTATAACTGTATGTAGAATTTATTATGAAAAATGCCCTCCTTCCAGACAAAATATAAGAACTAAGAGATGTTACATGTACAATACTGAAATTTCCTTTTTAGGATTAAGAGAACAGATATTACATTTTTATTATACTTTCATTTTAATCCTTTAAATATTCATTAAAATAAAATGGAAAATTACTCATGGACTTCAGGGAAACCATAAGAAAATATTGTCCAAAAAGCTTACTTGACATCTCTCTATTCCTTGAAATGATCTGCCTTATGTGAGTGTGTTCAGGGAGTAGGAGATAGAGACTAGCAGTGTAGGACATTGGAGAGAAGCTTCTTGGGGTTGTAAATTCAGTCTAGTATGAGAGAATCTGTGACTGAGCCCCAAGCCTTGCATCTCTCTGTGCAGTCTTGGCTAGACTTCACCCAGTGCTTTGTCAAAAGTAAACCCTGCTCTCCAGTTACGTCTGCTCAGTTCAGTCGTGAAGGTCATGATCTACTCATAGCAGGCCCTTGCATTCCTCAAGGACTGTGTGGTGACCGCTACTCAGAAACTCAGGTCTCTTGGGTAGAGTACTATACACTCTTTGACTGGAAAAAGAGGAACCTAAACTTAAATGAGCACTCCAAACTAACATGAACTTGACTTTTGGAGTGATGTAAGGGTGAGAACTTTGATTTATGATCCCATTTATAAGGAGACATGGGTGATTAGCTCTAGTAAAGATAGCCAGCATGGTGGTGGCTGAAAAGATAGAGAATCGTCCTCATAACAAAGTCTGGACCAGTCCAGGACTTGGCATCACTCTCACCTGACAACCACACCATTGGTACTTTCCAGCCATTGCCACAAACTCTTCATACTCCTGTGTCTGGCCTGGTTTCCTCTAGCCAACTTACCTCAAAAAGCCCAGAGGCTCTTCCTTCCTGACAGCTCAGGGCTTCAATATTGTGAACAAAACAGAGATGAGGAGTAACAGTCTATACCAACTAGCATGTATGTAGTTCCTTAAGAGTTTTCCATGTTCTTTAATGTCATTTATTATTCTTTTTTATTTTTAATATATTTTTATTTATTTATGAGAGAGAGAGAGAGAGAGAGAGAGAGAGAGAGAGGGAAAGAAGCAGAGAGAGAAAGATATATAATGGATAGGCCAGGGCTTTCAGCAGCTGCAGATGAACTCCAGACATATGTGCCACTTTGTGCATCTGATTTATATGGGTCTTGGGGAATCAAACCTGGGTCCTTTGGCTTTGCAGAAAAGTGCTTCAATTGCCAACCCATCTCTCCAGTCCCTTTTCTTCTTTTTAATTAACCTTTTAAGTTGGCATAGAAGATAATGGTCTGCTTAATGACATTTAATATATATATGATGCTATTCTTGGATTGCAGCAGAAGAGTCTAGGGAAAGAGACTAAAAACTGGCTGGTGCTATACTTCTATACTTGTTAGATGTGTAAGTCATCAATTATTATTATGTGGATGTTATACTTTCTTTATTGTCTTTTTATTACAGACCAGAAACTCTAAATATTATCTGAGTATTGATTAAATTTTCCAAAGTCATTATATTAATGATACATTAGAAAATAAAATGGATGTTTGCAAAAATTCATTGTCAGTGTCCTCTGGTGCTACAGGATAAGAAAGTTCATGTCCACATACTTTTATGTGATGACACTCTTAGAATGATTCATTCAGGGACTCTCCTTTGTGTAATAACATGTGGCATGTAGCTCCTCCAACAGCAGTGAGGTGTTGTTAAATAATCTACAATTTCTGGGACATGTTTTTTGTGTCTCCTTGTTCTTGAACAAACTTGAGTTTAAATTTTAATAATGATTCCTTTTTACTTCTCAAGGCCACCAATTGTTCTGCAGGTAGCCTGTCTTCCAAATACTTGGAAAGGAAATATTGTGATTCTAAGTGTCAGAGTACTGATTAAATGTTGTTATTCTGTGAGAGCAAATATCTGCCTGGAAGATCTCAACATTCTCATTTAACATAATAATAATGATGCAAAAATATGTAACTTTTAAAAGTCATTCTTCAATTACCAAGCACACCAAGCAGTTTAATTTTGCTATAAGGTTTTGCCTCCATCTTTTATTAGGTTCTATAACCATTCCAAAAATAAATTAGATAAATCACTCTATGCCACATGGCTAAGTTGTAGATAACAATTTAAAGTTGGTGCCTGGTGAATTGCTGTCCATTGCTTTTTGGCTATAGGACCATGGATTCAAAACAATTTCTTCAGATGAAAAGAAAATATTTAGGTTGGTCAGCTGTAATGCTTATCTAATGGTTTGTAACAAAACTTCCAAAAACCTTATAGTGTCAAAAGACTAACATGAATTATTTCATACAGCTTCTTGGGGCCTAAAATCCAGAAATAGATTAAATGAATGATTCTAATAGAAATTTTCCAAGTTGCGAGTTGGGGCTCTGTTTATCAGATGGGACTTAAGGAATTGCTTAAAAATTTAGTCATGTAGCCATTGGCACATTCCAGAGGCACAGAGAGTAGACATATGGCTTCAATTTATCACCATTTGGGCCTGTTCATTTCCAAGCTCATGTGCTATGGCAACTGGTTGTCTCCATAGATGTGAGGAAGAGACAGAAAGAGACTGAAATGAGAGAAAAATATTATAACATAATTTTGGCAATAGCATCACATCTCTTCTGCCATATTTTATATAGAAGCAAGTCAAAAAGTCCATCCCACACTTAGGAATAGGGAATTAAATTCATCTTTTGGGTATAAATCTTTAAAACTATCATAGAAATCAAGTTTTATCTCTCTTCTTTCTTTCTTTTCTTCCTTCCTTCCTTCCTTCCTTCCTTCCTTCCTTCCTTCCTTCCTTCCTTTCTTTCTTTCTTTCTTATGTCTCTCTCATATTTTATTCTTAGGACTAAATTCAAACTACTTATACAATACATATGACTGATATTAGTAGAAACAAAACATATATAATAAGATATAAAATAGATTTTCCTAAGTTTAAATTCAGTTAATATTAAAGGTTCAAATTATAAAGCAAGCTTTGAAAGAAGTACTTCAGGGATATCTGCTTTCAAAGGAGGTTCCAGCTTTTCAGTGACTGGAAGTCTGTGTCCTTGAGGAAGGGTTCAATTCACTTGCTGGTTCAGTGGGATCACCAAATTAGGAAGTGAACAGGAGTGAATCTTCTGCAACTGAATACTTTGGAAAAGCTTAACATAGAAAAGGATAACAGAGGACTGTCTAAAATGATAAAATTTAATGTTTCAATGAAACATAATAAAGTAAAATAGGAAAGCATCCTTGTCCAACTAGTCTAGAAAGTTATGGAGCACAAATAAAGGAAAAATGGTTTATGAATAAGTATTTTTGAGACACAGTAAGGTTAGAAATATGTTAAAGAAAAAAGTAACAGAACATGCAAGAAACACAATGCATTTTCATGAAATTTGTGGATACAGTATACTTAAGCATGCAGCAATTTTGTAGGTGTTTATGTTGAAAGGAAAATCATCTGGGGTATTAACATTTACTATTAGGTAGCAGAGGGACAAAGAATATTTTCAACAGAAGAGCAAGAAAACATTGGTCACATGGAGATAAGGTAGAACTTTCATTTTTCTCACAGGTCCTTGCTTCTTTATTGTCACCTTTAAAGTGAGCATAATATTTATTTCTGTGATAGTGTGTATATCTCTTTTCTTTTAGAGAAAATTTATTATGCATACATTTATATATGCTATTCTAGGCATGTTCATGAATTCTAGAAAATTTTTAATTATTTTGTATCAATAATTACTTATTCTTACATAGAAATTTTTTTTTAAATGATGATATTTTCTGTAAAAACATGTCACTCTTTGCTTGATTTATTATATTCAGTTAACAGACATACAATGAACCAAGAAATACAAAGCCAAGGTTATTGCCAACTGAGTATTTCTATGTTCAAGTATCTTTTCATATAATCTGAACATAATGGATAAAACGCAAGAATTCTTGGCTTATAACAACAAATAAAATAGCATCTTTTTTTTCTTTTTTCTTTTTTTTTTTTTTTTTTTTGGTTTCTTGAGGTAAAGTTTCACTCCAGCTCAGGCTGACCTGGAATTCCTACTATGTAGTCTCAGGGTGATCTCAAACTTATGGTGATCTTCCTACCTCTGCCTCCCAAGTCCTGGAATTAAAGGCATGTACCACCATGCCTGGTTACAAAATAGCAATTTTTATAAAATGTTCAGAAACTGTTTGTATAAGGACTTTTCTCTATTTTTTAGGACATTTTGGTATACATAGCTTATCAGTATGTCTCTCATAGCAGAATCATTTTTCTATTACTCTTAATACTGGTATTTCAGTTATAGCTTATTTAACTGCATTCAATATTTACTCCTGGACATTATCTATATTTTGGAAAAGAGATATATTACTTTCTACTGTGTTTTAAATTTGAAAGGTCCCTAACAGACTCATAACATCAGCTGGTATTGCTATTTTGGAAAGTTCTGGACTCTTTAGACCCATAACATAGCAAGAAGAAGTAGGTAAATGGAAGTGGGTCTCTGAAGAATCTACTATCACTTGTTCCTTCTGGTGACATTCTCTCTGCTTGAAGGTATATCTATGATGTGAACAGCTCTACTCTGCCACTCTCTCCCCAACATGATGGACTGAAATTTATGAATCCACAGATATTTTGGTTGTAGTAATACAAAAGCTAAATGATATAGAATATGAGTACTAGAGAAGTCTAGCTTAGTGAGTCAATGAGTTTATGGTGTTAGTTACAGGAGTATGGGTGAGGGTTACTTACAGAAGCATGGACGACTCAAAGGCAACTGCATTACCAAAAGCCCACGTCTGCATGGTGATGATACACAAAGTGGATCTCTGGACTTCACTGCAGGACCTCAGACATCCATTTCCTCACTTGGTTTCATCTAGATGTTCCTTTAATATGCTTGGGGATACTAACACAGGTGGTGTAAACATATATTTTCCTTAGAAGTCTTTCTCTATATCCAACTAAGTGACGGCTATTGGCTTATAAAGCACTTCATACATATTCTCATCCTAGCTTCCTTCTGGAAAAGAACTAAATGAGATTTATTTCAAAGGCCAGGCATGGTGGCTCATGCCTTTAATCTCAGCACTTGGGAGGCAGAGGTAGAAGGATCGCTGTGAGTTCAAGGCCATCCTGAGAGCAAAGAGTGAATTCCCAGTCAGCCTGGGCTAGAGTGAGACCCTACCTCAACCCCACCCCACCCCAAAATTAAAAAGCCCTGTTGGATAGAAATAAATGTTCAAAAATTATTTCTTTGGGAAGGGGAGTACAGTCATAATTCAAAGTTGCCTCAGCCCAAAGTGAAGGGTACTCCTGCCTGACTGTTCCCAAGCAGCAATTGAAATCAAGGTGATGACCATATCAATGTCCTAACACTTTCATTTTCTGCCTGTCATCTCAATTGTCTTAACATATGCTATTGTTTAGATCTGGACTATTCCCCAAACACCTACATTTTAAACATCTGTTCCCCAGTCTGCAGTGTTTTAGGAAGTAGTGAACATAATTTTGATAAAGTGAGGCCTAGTGAGGTCTGTTGGCCATTGGCAATGCTCTTAAAGGTAATAATGGGATCCCAGCTCCTTCTTGTTCCTGCATTTTCTCTCCCAGCCAGGATCTGAGTGGCTTTGTGCCTCTGTCACCCTGTTTTTTTTTTAATATTTTGTTTTTATTTATTTATTAGAGAGAGGGAGAGATTGAAAGAAGGAGGGAGAGAATGAGAATCAATATGGCTGTGCCAGGGCCTCCAGCCACTGCAAACGAACTCCAGACACATGTGCCAACTTGTGCATCTGGCTTACATGGGTCCTGGGGAATTGAACTGGTTTCCTTTGGCTTTGCAAGCAAACACCTTAACAGCTAAGCCATATCTCCAGCCCCTCTCTTTTTTTTTTTAGTTATTGGTTTAATTTCTTGTTAAAATTATTATTACAACATATTTCATATGAGTGCATCATGTGCTGGTACCCTCTTTTCCCTCGTCTCTGCCCCCATTCCATTGGGGACACTACTCAGTGGGGCTGCAGGTATTCCCCATGGGGTTGTGGTGCTGTCCTCTTTCTGCTCCTCCCATAATGCCCTACCACCTCACCAGACACAAGTCTAGAGGCAGTGCACCTGACCAGCTATGGGCAGTAACTCTACAACTGTGAGCCAGATAAACCATTTCCCTTTCTTAGTCTAGTATCTCAAGTTTTTGTTGTAATCACTAACACAGTGTCACATCTCCTTCTATCCCAGATGATCACTGCCAGGAAAGGTAAGGCAGTCATGTCATCTTAAAAACAGACATATTGGCTTTTGAGTGAACTGATTGTGTTCTGCTGCAGACCACAAGTAACCATGCATCAGCTGGAAGGAAACAGGGGTTCAATGACCACAATGCAATTCTACTATGCAGTAAGAAGGCTGAGGAGTCAAGACTGTGTGTCAATTCCAAGGACCCACAGAAATGGCAAGAAGGGAACAGATTCATAGAATTTCTCCTAGGACAGACTGAAAGTTTTGGAATGATTGTATGGCTAGAGGAATAAAACATTCTTTCTGAATTCACCAACTCATGGAGTAAAAATTGTCTTGCCTCATCTACCTAGATCTTTCTGGTGCTGACCCCTTCAGAAGGAATGCAGTGCATTTTTTAGAGGGCTGACAAAGTCTGGGAAAAGAATGAGATTAGCAGCTTCAACTATAGCACTCATACAATTTAATATTTTTTGTGATGGATGTTATTTTAAAAATTGTAGGTCAGCATCAAGTTTTCTCACAGTTGGATTTTTCCTCAGTCTATTGTGTTGAGTTTGTCTTTGAGATGGTTTTGATGACTTCAGCCCAGGATCTTCTGTTCTAATATTTTGAGAGCTGTAACCAAGATTATAATGTGGCAGAACGTGGTAGGCACAGGTGGATGGTATTTTTAGATGCCTCATATCTTCATGCTGATAATTTAAATAGCAAAGAGAAAAAGGAGAGAGGCAATATATACATATATGTGTGTGTGTGTGTGTATGTATGTATATATATCTGAATAGATTGATATATTTACTTGTTCATTCTTACCACTGGCACACGTGTATGTGCGTAGACATGCATCTGTGGTTGCGTATGCATATGAGGCCAGAGTACAACCTTGAGTATCATTTGTCAGAGGCTATCTACTTTTTTTGAGACAGGTTTTCTCAGTGGGCTGGAACTTTTACATTTAGGCTGGAGTGGATGGTATGTGATCCCTGGTGTTCCACTGGTCTTTATCTCCCTAGTTCTTAGATTGTCTGCTTACATAACAGCCCCGTACTACTTTTCTTTTTCAATGTGGGTTCTGAGTTTGAACTCATGCTTGTGAGAAAGCACTTTACCAAGTGAACTGTCTTCCTAGCTCCTTGATTACACATTTAATTTTCCTAGGTACAAATGTTAATGATGGTGTTAAACAGCCCAATTTTCTTAGTATGTAAGGATTTTATTGCATAATGATAAAATGTACTTCCTGTCAACATCAGATCTGTATAGATTCCATCTACTATGCAGCAAAATAGGGAAAATCAGTCCCCAACAATGTAAGTAGATACATTGGATGCATGCAGAGATGGCTCTGGAAATGAGGAGTCACAATGCTGAAGGGCAATCACCACTATTATCACCTCCAGCCCACGGAGTAGCAGAGCACAAAGCAGGTGGTGGTGGTACCAGGCCCAGATAGGAGGTGCGCTGCCCTCACCAGGAGCTTAGCATCCTACTGCCGGGGGGCGAGGGGGGGAACCACAGCCGCCATCGGGGCATGAGGATGTCCGTGGGCTCCACAATGCAGCAGTGTATAAGAGTCTGAATCTGGCCTCAATGGCTACAATGGACACTACCTTCACAATTCACAAGTGGAAGCAGGAGCATCAACCTGTGGAGGAAGCAGAGCACCCAGGAGGCAGAATCTAGGGCAACTGGGTGGGCTCGTGGGGCAAGCACATGGTGGGTCTGCCCTGGAAGCATCATGTGATGTCTGGAATTTGCAGAGGTGGAAGAAGGGGCATCCTGCTACCAGACTTTCCAGGGGAGAGCCAGCTTCCTCTCCCTATCCATGTACCTGAAGAAATGAGGTGGGGGGGGGTGTCAAGGAAGCCACCCAGTGTTAGGCTACTATGCTGACCAGAAGAAAGGGAAAAACCCCTTGACAGAAGGACCAATGAGAAGAACTGGAACCAGATCCATCATTAGCATAATGGGAGGGAAGAGAGAAGTGGGTGACCCTATAAAAGCCGGATGCTAGAGTCCACTCAGATGGATTCTGAGCACTGAGGCTCCTCCATCCCTATGGGAAATTTTGCATATCAGTTTTCTCAGTGTCAGAGTTTCTGTCCATCCAATCCTTTGTCTGCCTTAATAAATGAATAGAAATAGGCCCCTTATTCATATAAAAATTGATTTAAATGTTCTTTCTGCTACTTGCTCCTTATGTATGTCCATTTCTTCCTTTGTCTGATATGGTAATTACACTCATTCAGATAATGAGATGATAAAAATGAGACAAGGTGTGTAAGAAATCTAGGGCTGCAGATAACCCTTTAATAGGCATCAAGACATACGAGTTATCTTTTTTACCTTCAAGATCACTCCAAATTTTTAGTCTTTGTAACCAGAAACAATTGCTGAACATGTATCTTGATGTTTTTATACAGACATGATGTGATGTGCTATTTCTTACAACAACCCAAATATTTTTGTTTCTACAAAGTAGAGAATTCAAAAAGCCATTAATTGCCTAAATGTTTGGAATACTGATCTTCTAGAGGGGAAAAAAATTAACTTTAAGCCAGGCATGGTGGAACATGCCTTTAATCCTAGCACTCAGTTAGGAGTTAGGAGGATCACCATGAGTTCGAGGCCACCCTGAGACTCCATAGTGAATTCCAGGTCAGCCTGGGCTAGAGTGAGACCCTACCTCAAAAAAAAAAAAAACAAACAAAAAAATAATAATTCAACTTTTCCTCTGCTGTAAAGATACATACTACAGCACCAAATCAGTAGTAGAATCATATGAGTTTATTTCTGGTGTAATAACCAGCCAGGTGAATATGTAGAGATATAAGCATTTCCTTGAGAGACTGACCAAGCTAGTACTTGGGTGCAGAGACAGAGAATTGTGTGGAGACACATATCTGTCCATAACAAATTATCAAAATTCAACACAAATTAGTTCACAAAAATATAGAGGCACCATTGAGCAGGAAACACAGCATCCTAGTCAGCCATTTTCTACTCAGGTGATCATAGCAGATCATCTGCATGGACAGAGCTATGTTCCCACGGTGCACTTGTGAGCATGTAGGTGGTAGGTGGGACAGCCTCCACAGCTACAAATAGCTCCTCAAAACAGAAGCCATTGCTTCTGAATTCCAAGAAGAAAACAGAAAAAATAATCTCAACCCTGAGAAAGCACAGGTGTCTTTTGAAAAGCAAGAAACAACCAAAGGTTGTGTATATGGAGGGTGAGTTTCCTCAAGGAGCATCAGCCATGGTGTAGTGATGCCTGTTTTCAGGCATCCAGAGATGCAGTGGTGAATAAACCTTGGCCTCTACCTTCTAATTTAATGATATGATAATAATAAAAGTGTTTTAGCAGTGGTTGCTATGCTGTCTTGATCACTTTGTTACAGCTTTTCAGCTGATACAGCAAGGGACTATCTATTTGAAGCAAAGAAACAGACTAAAAAGTTATGGGAAACTTCCCTGTCCAAGGAAGTTTAATGTAAAATGGTTGGGCCTTCCGTCTCTTTGCAGAGAGAAGCCCCAGCCAGGATCAGTATGTATGCTCCATTCCATTTATATTTTCTCATGCTAATCAACACACAGTGAAAGCTCAGTGAGCTCTGGCAAGAAGATAAATTTTACAAGCTGTTCATTGTAGACACAGTATTATGAGTTTTGTATTTTTTTTTAATTTATTTGAGAGCGACAGACAGAGAGAGTGAGAGAGAGAATGGGCACGCCAGGGCCTCCAGCCACTGCAAACAAACTCCAGACGCGTGTGCCCCCTTGTGCATCTGGCTAACGTGGGTCCTGGAGAATCGAGCCTCAAACCGGGGTCCTTAGGCTTCACAGGCAAGCGCTTAACTGCTAAGCCATCTCTCCAGCCCTAGTTCTGTATTTTATAGAGCCTAAGAACTACTTTGTGGAAGACTCTTAAACAATTAAAAGGAAGAAAGTAGCAAGAAAAATGTCCTATGTTGGACTAGAGAGATAGCTTAGCAGTTAAGGTACTTGCCGGAAAAGCCAAAGAACCCAGGTTCAATTCCCTGGTACCTATATAAAGCCAGATGTACAAGGTGGTACATGCATCTGGCGTTTATTTGCAGTGGCTACAAGCCCTTGTGGGCCCATTCTCTCTCTCTCTCTCAAATATAATATTATTTTAAAAAATTAAAATCTCCTATGTCAATTTCTTACTAAATTTTTAGCATCTCTCTAATTTCCATAATCTATATAAGTTAACTATAGTTCTACAACTCCTTATCTATAATTCCAGACTACAAAACTTCTAAACCAGTACACTTTGATTTTGCTACTGTTTAATAAACAACACTAAAATTGACTTGGCAGCAAAACCCATTTTGAGTATTTAGGATTTTGCTGCAAGAAAAAAGTCTATATAGTCATGACAGGGTACTGCAGTGCACACTGGGTGTTACCTCTGTACATCCTGAAAAATCCTAAACCTTTAAGTATATCTGGCCTCAATGATTTTTGTAAATTGAATTATAATGATCATCTCTTTTTATATGGTGTGGTAATAGATCATCTGATTGTTTTGTGTCTATGTGTGTGCAGATGTATGTATCCATGCACATGTATGAAGAGGCCAGAAGAGCATGTCAGGAGTCCTCCTGTGTCGTTCTTAAGTTTTGTTCCCTTGGCATGGAGTCTCTCAGTGAGCCTGAAGTTCACCATCTTTTGCTCAGAGTGGCTGATCTGTGAGCTCCAGAGATTTTCCTACCACAGTCTGCCTGAGGTCATAGGTGTGAATAGCCACACCTGGCTTTTTACATAGGTGATGAGAATTGAACTCAGGTCTTCAATTCTGTGCAGTATGTGATTTTACCTGTTGAGCTATCTGTCCAGACCCTTATATTTGTTTTGGGGATCATCTGGTAAAACATCTCAGCAATGAAGAAATTCAGGGCTAGCCAGTGTTTAAGAAGCAAAACAAATCAAAGAAAACTGTCAATTCTTCTAGGAACTTCATTGCATTTCAAAGAGCAGTTGAATCGCATTATGCATAGATAAGTAAAAATTAACCCCTCATCATCTGGGGAAAATATGGATGGATAAAAATGGCACTCTTATGAAACAACTAAGTATGTTCCTTGTATCTGTACTGGCATACTGCCATGTGGTGAATTAGAAAAGCTTATATTTGTAGTTTTAATTTACAAAGAGAAACCAGTTGCTGCTTCTATAAGTTATATCTGACAGATAGTTGTAAGAGCTTTGATAATAACCAATTAGCTTCAAGAATAACTTATTTTATATTTGCTGTTGCTATAGGTTAAGATTATTTATTTTCTTTGTACAAGCACTCTATATTCTATAATTCTCTATAGAAATTTGCCTAGTTTTAGCCTGTGTCTTATGAGGTAAGTAGTATGTCCTCAAAGTTGTCTCAAACTTGTAGAAAATCTATAATCCAATTATAATTAAGAAAAACTTGTCACCACATGCCTCACTAATATATGGAAACACTGCCAAGCCTAATTAATCCCTGTGAGACTAACTTCAAATAAGAAGGAAGTTAAAGCATCACTCTATGGTCCTATCTGCTCTTACCTTATACTTTTAGCCACTATAACTTGGTCCCCAATGCAAATGAAAAATATAGCCTTCCATTTGCACTTGAAGTAGGATAACTTATGGATAGATATCACTATTTTCCCATTTCACTGAGGCCAGAAATTATATTAACCATTTAAAGGCATGTATAACCACAAAGCCTAAGAAAAACAACTAAATAAATAAAAATTTTAAAATGTATATATTTGGCAACACTTAGATCTGGAAGTCTCCAACAAGTCCTAACATTTCAAAGAAAAAAATGACATTCATCAGAATTCCTGGCTGATATGCACAAACAAAGCTCCTTGGTTTGAAACTCCTGAGCTGTTCTCTGGCCTGATTGTTTATATCTTTCATGACTCTCTGTATCTTGTATCCAGATGCTTATAATTCAATATAATTATTAATACATAGAGCTGATATTTATTGAACTTTTAACACATGTCAGCCATGGAACATATATTGTCTTCATACCTTTTGGCCCAATGCCAATGATTCACCTTCCCAGTCAAGCACCTGGTATGTGGTAAGTACAGTATCAGGTTTCCTTACTTGTTTCATCATATCCACTAATATTTGACTTGTCTCATCTCAACATCTTCATTTGGCATACTGTGATGGTTTGAATGTGTGGCCCCAAAAACTCAGGCTAACAGTTTGAGTGTCTAGTGGGCAGGTCCTTACTGGGGAGATGTGTGTATCATTGGGAGCAGATTTGGTACTCCAATCCCAAGATCTGTTCAGAGCCAGGTTGAATTCTGGATCTTCTTGGTGCTGTTTTGTGGTGTTGGCTGTTGATGATGTCTCACTGCTTGGATCTGTGAAAGCGAGCCAGCTTCTTCCACCATTGATGGTGTTTCCCTGGAATTTTTAAGCCTGAAATAAACCTTTTCCTCCTATAAACTGCTTGTGGTGGGGTGTTTGTCCCAGCAACAAACTGCAACACATACCAAACATTTATGGAATTTCATGCCTGCTCAATCCCAATGGTGCACAGAAGACGATGGAAATAATGGATTTGAAGAGAAGCCTGTGGCATGGAGAGAGTAGGAAGCCAGGATCAAGACGCTTCAGACTGTGGTGCTTGTCTGCTGTCTAGAGGTAAAATGAGATGGTTGCATGGCTGAAAGGAAGTGCCTCATAGAATCTTTTGGCTAGGCCATAAGAGGAGTACTTCCTTAGGCAAAAATGATGCAGGGCCAGAAGCTCCATGTGCCTCAGTTACTGGTGAGGTTTATCTTGAAGAGAACAAAGCTTCAACCTGAATATTGAAGAGGAACCCACAGTATAGCAACTTCAGACTGTCCTTATAAGATCATGTGGCTACTTCTCTTGGGCCATTTCTGTGGCTGATGCAAATACTTATACCAGAGTGTGATTTGTCTTAAAAGGGAAAATATTCAAGAATTCTTGAAGTTTACCTTTAAAGATCCATTTCTCTTACCTCAATTTTCAGCCTTAAAAGCTTTGTCTTTATGAGTTTTTCAAAGCAAGTGTCCCTGGAAAATGAAAGAGCTGAAGTTTATTGTATAATAACTGGTCAGTCTCTCAGCTGTTTTCTATTAATATAACAAAGTATGCAAGTCTGAGTAATTTATAAAGAATAGAAGTTAACATGACTCTTATTTCTGGAGTCAAGAAGGGCTCAATGCATAGTGCCAGAAACTGTTCTATATCTGGAACAACTTTCTAGCTGCATCAGAACATAAAAGAGGGCATCAAATGGCATGGCAAAATAAGTGTGTTTCTGTGGGTCTCTCTTCCTCTTTTATAAAGTCACTAATTCCATCACAATGCCCTTGCCCCCAGAACCTCATCTAATCATAATTACCTCCCAAAGTCCCACCTCCAAATACCATAAGCCTCTGATTTTAATAATTTATCTTCTAGACTGGAGAGATGGATCAGCAGTTAAGGTACTGCTTGCAAAGTCTAAGGACCAAGGTTCATTTTCCCAACATCCATGTAAAGCAGATGCACAAGGTGGTACATGCATCTGGAGTTCATTTGCAGTGGGTAGAGGTGCTGGCATGACCCTTCTCTCTCTCTCTCTCTCTCTCTCTCTCTCTCTCTCTCTCTCTCTCTGCATAAATGAATAAAATATTTTTTTAGAGAATTAAACTTCCAACACATGAAATTCTAGGAAATACATTCAATTCATATCACAAGAGACAGATGAAAGCATGCTAAGAGTAAAAAAAAAAATGGGGCTCAAGTTTACCTGAACTGGAGGAGAGTGAGAAATTCTGGGAGAGGTATAGAAGGAAGAATAATAAACCCATTACACAGCACTTTGATGCAACCTTGCCACAGTTGGGCTATGCTCAAATCGTGTCCCTAATAAGTTAATGAAGAATCTATTGAAGGTAGTTTTGCTTATATTTGTAAAAACTTAAAATTAATAACACACACATACAACTTTGACTTTAGATATCTAGATGCTGTATCCTACTTTCATCCAGAAAGGCTTATTGCATTTTCTTCCTCATTATAGGAAACTTATTATTTAAGTGGGTTCTTATGCCTGATACTAACATTGTAATGAAGCTAAACATGATAGTTTGCATGATAGATGAACAATATATCAAAGGTATCCCAGCATTTCCTTCCTCCCTAAAGTCTGTTACACAAGTAAAGATAACAAGCATTTCTAAGTAAACACTGGGCATTTAAGGAGCTGCTAAGGGGACAATGTTATTTAATGCAGTGCCACAAAAGCATCCTCAATGTGCAAGGTAATTAGGCATTTCTCCTACTGTCCCCCAGGAGTCTATGTACTGTATCTTCATGGCTTTCTTAGAATTACCATCCTCATGTTTGTAGTGGTTTGAATGAGAGGTGCCCCATGGCCTCACATGTTTTCCATACTTGGCGCTAAGGTCAAGCCTTGCTGGAAGTGATGTGTGGCTGGGGGCAGACTTTGGGGTGTTATGGCCTAGCTTCCCCCTTGCCAGAGCTCAGCTCACTCTCTTGTTGCTTCCTGCTAGCTCCTGTGGAAAGATGTGACGCCCAGCCTCTGCTCTGCCACGACATGATGAAACTGCCCTTCAAGACTATAGGCCCAGAACTGGAGACCTACATTGCTTAGTGGTTAACACAATTGCTTGTGAAGCCAAAGGATTCAGGTCAATTCCCCAGGATCCATGTAAGCCAGATGCATAAGGTGGCACATGCATCTGGAGTTCATTTCTCTCTCTCCCAAAAGAAATAAAATACATTTTAAAAAATTAAAAAGACTATAGGCCAAAATAAACCCATTCTTTCTATATGCTATTTGTGGTCAGATGTTTTTTTTTTTTTTTTTTTTTTTTTTTTTTTTCCCAACAATGAGAAGGTTACTGCGGCAATTTCATTACAAGTAGTTGCTCAAAAGTAAAGTAGCTGACAGAGGGGTCACACATTGAAATGGGAAATTCCAAGGGTTCTGTGACATGGCAGGATGCTACAATAGAATGACCATCATTCTTTGTGATACACACACCCTTCCTTGCTGCTCTTTGGTGAAGCCCTTTAGTAGCCAGAGCAGAGTGGTTCATACTAGACAGAACAGAGTAGGTTCAGTTAAGTTTTCATAAATGGTTCTCCCCTCTCTATCCCCAAAACTCTAGTTGACCAGTGAACACAGACTCAGCTTGTGCTGGAATGAAAACTGGACCCAGTGTTCCCCTTTCATAGATTTGAGGAAACAGGCACCGAGAGACTGATAGACTTCCCTGAATTCTCCCTATGAGCTAATGGTCAAGCCCATCACCCAAATTAATATCTTCTCCCCCATGACGACCAGAAAATACTCTTCAGCACTGGATAGAAACACAGATTTTCCCGACTTTCTCTCCTTGCCCGCGTACCTGCCATGGACCAGGCTGAGGAGTCGACCTCGGGCGACAAAGGCGAAGAGGCGGGGGGAATCCGGAGAGACGACCGCTGCTCCTGGGGACCCGGCGACCACGACGAGGAGGGGATCCCGGAGGGGATCGCGGAGGAGACGGACAGGGATGGAGATGCGGACGCGAGGGAAGTGGCGGTCGAGGAAGGCGAGCTCAAGAGTCAGGATGTCTCGGATTTAACAGCAGCTGAAAGGGAAGACACATCACTACTTACTCCTGCAGCAAAAAAACTGAAAATCGATACCAAAGAAAAGAAGGAGAAGAAACAGAAAGTGGATGAAGACGAGATTCAGAAGATGCAAATCCTGGTTTCTTCCTTTTCCGAGCAGCAGCTGAACCGTTCCAAGGCTGCCATTAAAAGGCTGATCCAGTCCATCACCGGCACCTCCCGTGTCCCAGAATGTGGTGCTTGCCATGTCTGGTATTTCCAAGGTTTTCGTCAGGGAGGTGGTGGAAGAAGCCCTAGATGTGTGTGAGAAGTGGGGAGAGATGCCACCGTTGCAGCCCAAACACATGAGGGAGGCTGTCCGGAGGTTGAAGTCGGAAGGGCAAATCCCCAACTCAAAGCACAAAAAAAAAAAAAAAAAATCATCTTCTTCTATTCCCGCACCTCCGAAGGACGGTTTCACATGGAGCCTAGAATTGCTGAGACTTAGCTTGTTTCTTATCTCTGGTTTCAAGTGGAAGAAACAGCCAGAAACTATTACTAGTGATAGTCTACCGGGACAGACGCAGTGGTAACAGTAGTGGAATAAACGGTCCTGTGGACCTTGGCAAGTGATCATTCAAAAAAAAAAAAAAAAAAAAAATGAAGAAAAGAAACACAGATTTTTCTATTCCAGCCCAATCACTAATGTTGCAAGGCCTTTTCTGAGATAATGAAGATTATCATGGAAGTCTTCAACATACAGGATTACATAGCTGTTGCCATGACAAAGGAGCAAAATCTAAGCCTCTGATTAAAATAAATACTTTTGTATGAAATAATCAAGATCCCTATCAGAGATTCTTCATGGTCTCAGTTTTTTCCACTGTCCATCGTTCCCAAACCTGGAGCTCAGAGCTGGGAATACATTCTTTGTTGTTAACATAATAACAGAATTTAGTTTGTTCCATTAGTTTCTTATGTTTTTCAATAACATAAATCTTTAATCATTATGAATATTTACAATTTTTGAGTTCAGTGATAAAAAGTGGACTGGTAGAGAATAAGGGTTTAAGATACCTTTGCTTCTTTTAGGATATAAGGTTTACCTTACAACACTAATCATTTTTAGGGCTTAGTTCAGCACAGAACAAAGAAAGCCAATCTAAATTATGAAATAAGGAAGTCAAGTTATTAATGAAATATGTGGTACCCCAGAGATATTCATTTTAGCATAGATTTTGATAAATCTTTACTTAAAAGCCATAACTTTTCTGAGAGCTTCAAAGACTATTATTTATTTAAGTCTCCTCAAGAAAAAAAAAAATCAGAAATTATGCTGGCTGTCTCAGAAATTGAGTTGGAATCCAGATGATGCTTCCCTCCCATTTAATTACTCATTTTTAGCACTAGGAAGCTTTCTTTGAAGCATGCCTTTACTGTCATAGTTTTCTAGTCTTTGCCCCTCATTGCTTCATGAGACTGGAACTGCTATTTCTCCAGAAATATTTAGAAATACCTTATTTTGTGTTTCAAGCATCTTCTGAAAAAAGGCAGCAGAGAAAGGATGTCTGTCCTCTCATCCAGCGTGAGACAGCTGAGCTAGTGCCCTTCATATGCTCACTGTGGAAATGAAGAATTTGCACGCAGTTCTCCCTTCTTGCTGGTTGCATATAGAATTTAGAGACTGTTTTTCCTGCTCCTAAATTCTGATTTCCTGTTGAAGAGACTGTATGTTAGTGGCATATATGATGCCACAATAATGTTTCATTTTATAACTAATAGCATTCTATAGTAAATGAAATATGGTATTCTGACATTTTCAAAGCCCTGTAAGAACAACTTCCTGGATACTTATTATTTTGTGTACTCTGTTGGGGAGGGGCACACATGTGTGTGCAGGTGCACATGTGTGCACGTCTGTGTGGATGCTAGAGAAAAGCTTTGGATATCATTCCTCAGGTCTCAGGTGCCATGTACCTTTGTTTGAGATAGGCTCTCTCACTGGCCTGAAGCTCACCAATTAGAGTAGACTAGCTGGCCAGCAAGTCCCGGGGACCTGTCTGTGTCTGCCTTCTGGCACTGGGGTTATAAGTGCACCCCAGAATACCCAGCTTTTCTCACGTGGATTTTTCAAGTCAATCTCCTTTCCTCATGCTTGTGAGATAAGCACCTTGCCAATTGATCTATTTACCCAGCCCTCTTCTATTTACTATTTTAAGGAAGTTCATCATTCCCAGAACTTTTATTTTTGTGAATAGAAAATTAGTGAATTATATTGATATTCTATTCATAAGTGAGCCATAAAACCAAATTAAGTTAAAAAATTGTTAGTGCTCATATATATAATATACATTTTCCATACACTATGATGCATGAAAATGAGAATAATTGTTTAAAAATAATTTTCCTTTCTGTCTCAAAATTTGTTTAGATCACTGAAAAAGGAAAACTTGTTTTTTGAAAATGAAAACATTCAACATGGTATTTTAAAAATTTACTTGTCTGTAACAAATTCAGTAACTTGGACATATTAATAACATATCATATAACTGTGATTAGAACAGCAGTCTCCTGACACCTTTGCTGACTGGGAGTACATTATAAGAGACTTTTGCCCTTAGAATAGCATTTACTTCAACTCTGCCTTATATCTGTTCTGTGAGCTTAAAAAAAAAATGCTTTTTAACAAATGTGTGCTCAATGTGATATAAAAGTTGTTGAGAAACAACTTGGTGATATTTTATTTTCAAAATCAACAAATGTAAATTAAGTCCAATTTATGTAGCAATATAGCTCTGTGCAACTTACGTTGAAAAAAGAATGTGCCATTTGCTTCTGTTATACTCCAAAGAATTGCAGGCGAGCAACTGAGAAAACAGTATGTGAGGAGTGATAACAATTACTAATTTTGAAGTGTTAACACACTTTCTTGCCCTACTGCCTGCCAAGGAGTTCCATATTTTACAGTGCATATCTGTCTACTGCCACCGCTGCCTAGGCACATAGGATGGTGGTATATTTGTACCAGACTCTCCTACCTTGTCATTGTAAAATGAAGCAAAAACAGAAAAGCTGTGCTAATCAAGTAATGAGCCTCGTGATTATAAAGTAGCACTCATGAAGCAGCCCCCTGATCCAGATACCAAATGTACCAGTGACACCCAAGAGCTTCTTTTCCACATACCGTGTGTCACAGTTACAATCCAGCATTCTCTGGAACATACCAGTAGACTACTGATCCTTCTGGTCACCAATTCCTCGCATTTTACTGTGGCTTTATCTCGCAGATGGTTGTTAACTATAGAAGCTAGAGTTACAACTTACTTAATTTGCATGCTACCTCACAGGCCATTTTATTTTTTTGAATTGGCCAGCTACAGATCAGCTGAATTATGTTCACAATTCAAGTATTACTAACTCCCTAAGCAGGGCATAATTCATCATGTTCCTCTCAACTCTGTTTTAGCTGCAGATTCTCGCCAGAGTTCAGTTTCTTTGATGACTGTGCCTGGGGCAGTAGTGTTCTTTCTTTGGGGGATCACATAGTATTTGGTCATCTCTGTTTGGATATTGGCAACTTTTGACACTAGAAGCCTCAATCAAGGTGAGCAAACTCCAGCCACTGGCACAGCACTGCTAATCATCTACTTAGTATGGTCTACAAACATAGCCAGACCTTATTTTTTTTTTTAAATCTGAGAAGGTTTCAAGCCTGTTTGCTTACTCCAATGGCAGGATATGTGGCCCAAATTCACAACACCTAAACTGTGTACTCTTTAAGATATGTGCCTTACTTCCATAAACATCTTTCTCTGCTTAGAACCTAGTTCACCAGTCTGTTAAAGCCTCTAGTTATTTTGGTTGTCTATAGATCACCCTCTAATGGATCCCTAAGAATGGTTCATAGTAACATTATTTGAGTTCTACACAACTGACAACTTGAGGGAACAGAAGAAAGAGGCATTTCCACCTTAAAAAATCATGTTTTCAGGTGGCTTACCAGCTAAAGTGCTTGCCTGTGAAGCCTAAAGAGCCCATGCTTGACTCTCCCAATCCCATGTAAGCCAGACACACAAGGTGATGCAAGTGCAAGGCTGCAAATGAGCACATGCATCTGAAGTTTAGTTGCAGTGGATGGAGCCCTGGTGTAACAATTGTCTCTCTCATAAAATAATTAAGAAAAGAAAAACAAGGGCTGGGAGAATTGCTTAGTAGCTAAGGCGTTTGCCTGTGAAGCCTAAGGACCCTGGTTTGATTCCCCAGGATCCACATAAGCCAGATGCAGAAGGTGGCACATGCGTCTGGAGTTTGTTTGCAGTGGCTAGAGGGCCTGGTACACCCATTCTGTATTTCTCTCTGCCTTCTTTCTCTCTCTCTCTCTCTCTCTCTCTCTCTCTCTCTCTCTCTCTATGTCTCTTAAGTAAATAAAAACATTACTAAAATATTTAAAGAAAAAAATTAAAATTAATTTTCTGATATAAAATCTTGGATCCGCCGGGCATGGTGGCGCACGCCTTTAATCCCAGCACTCGGGAGGCAGAGGTAGGAGGATAGCCATGAGTTCGAGGCCACCCTGAGACTCTATAGTGAATTCCAGGTCAGCCTGGGCTAGAGTGAAACCCTACCTCGAAAAACCAAAAAAAAAAAATCTTGGATCCATTTTAATTTTAAAAGCATAAAGGTATATTCTTTCTGACATACAAGTGTTGCTTTGAGAAAATTTCGTGATTATCTACTGTTTGTTTTGCTTTGTACTTTATCTCATAAGTTATATGTCTCTATGTCTGAATACACAAAGAAGTTTTGCTTTGGGGTGTGTGTGTGTGTGTGTGTGTGTGTGTGTGTGTGTGTGTGTGTGTGACAGAATCTTGCTATGATCTACTGCTTCAGCCTCCAAAACACTTGGATTATAGGTGGGCACCATGATGACACAGCTAAAATCTGAAGGAAAAGAAGATTAAAACCAGGGGCTGGGAAGAAATTATGAAGAAACTCTGAACTATGAGGTACTATGTATAATGATACGGAGCAGAAACTCTCAGGAAGAAAACATATAGGGAACTAATCCTAAGGTTGAAAACCATAAAAGTGACTAATGAAGGCTGAAAGCTCCATATTCAGAGGATGTCAAGGCAAATTTGACAGATTTTACCTCATTGACAAGTTTTAACTTAATGAAAAGCAAATAATGAATAAAAAAAAAAAAAACCTTTTACTTAGCTTTGGCTTTGCAATTGAACTCTATATTTTAAACTTGACACTCCTAAAAGACAAGTCCATGAATCACAGTTTCAATGCAGTAGCAAATATGTAAATACAAAGGATATATTTAGAGAAATCAAGGTAGCAAATGTGTGATAGAAAATATTATGTGAGGGTTGGAGAGATTCCCTAGTGGTTAAGTTGCTTGTCTCAGCTAGCTACACATTGCTGGGATAAACTTCCAAAGCTAGTACAAATTGCAGGAAGAAGGCATTTATTGAACATCATAGACCAAGGGGAAGTTTCATAACTGCAAAAGAAGCTGGCCCTCTTTCACGGGTCCATGCAGAGAGGGAAAAACAACCACCACCAACACAAGTAAGCATACTGCAAGAACCCCACGCAGAACTCCTGTACTTTACATATATATCCTAGGTTGGACTTCAGAAGAATCTACCCACAGTGACACCTTCTCTAGCCAGGTAGCTGGAGATCTAAATTACAAGCTTTACTAAAACTTCTGAATCTATCAGGGGACATCTACTCAAACTGCCACATTCTGCTCCTGACCACTAATAGATTCATAACCATGTCACACTGTATATTGTATCTGGTCCATCTTCACAGGGCCCCATAATCTTTACCAACTTAAGATAGTCCCAAAGTCCCAAGTCTCTGAGATTTAAGACTCTTAACTGTGAGTTCTGTAAAATCAAAACAGGTTATATATTTTCCACATACAAAGACACAGAGTAAACATTTCCACTGCTATAAGGCATAACAGATACAGGACCAATGCAAATTCAATAGCCATCAAGCAAAAATAAAACATCTGCAGTTTAAGTCCAATATTATAACCAGTGACTGTCTGAAGAGTTTGTAATTCTGACCCTCCATCTGGGCTGAATAACCAGGGGAAACTTCTATCCAACCGCACTACATGGTAGCCCTTGCACAGTCATGGTATATCCAAACATCTTCAGGTCTTCACTGCAAACCATGGCCCATCTTCCAATGACTACCAGGTCATCATGTCCCACCTCATGTTGCATCTCAGCTGTGGCTCTTGGAACTGTATGCACTTCGTGACCCATTCCAGGCAATTTTCCTGCTTCTAAAACCAATACCAGGTGTGCAGGACACAGCCATATTATTAACTCAGGGACAAAATAAATCATGGCATTGAAGAGCAGATTTCTTCCTTTTAGATCTCCTTTCAAAAGAGTGCATTCCTACCATTCATTCTTTCTGGAGTGGAATCACCTGACACATCTCCTTCATTGTTTTAATGTAAAGCAGTTGGTCTATTTTCCTTACAATTGCTAATGTGTTTGACAATAGCAGCTTCAGTAACCTAAAACATGTCTCTGTGACAGTAAATTTAATTTGCTTGAGTTTTCCAGCTTTAAATCTTAAATTTCTCAGTCCCAAGTCTTTAGAGAAGTACATTAGCTCATTACTAATTTAACTTTGATCAAACTCTCTGGGCATGGGAAGAAGAACACAGTCAGCCCTTGTGCCAGTATATAAGTTCCAACAAAATTTTCTGCCACCTTTTCTCCCCATTAGAAAGTTCATAAGCCAAGTCCAACTTGATAATCCAAGCCTCCAGATACAATTCTCTCTACACTAGCATTTTCAAGCTCTCACAATAACAGTCCAAAACACTTGGATTATCACTTTGGAAGGTATCTTCCATTGAAAGTACCAAGTCCATGCCCATTCTTCCAAAACAAAAGTTTCAAAAGATCAAAATCCACATGGTCAGATTCATCATGTAGTAACACCCCAGTCTCTGTACCAGTTCTGTTGCAGTCAGCTATACATTGTTGAATAGACTTCCAAACCATGCACAAGGTATGGGAGGAAGGAAGTTATTAAAGCTTATATGTCAAGGGAATGTTCCATAATAGCTAAAGAAGCTAGCCCTCTTTCACAGGTCCATGCAGAGAAGGAAAAGCAACCACCACTAACACAAGCAAGCACATTCCAGGAACCTCAAGCAGAACTCCTCTGGCTATTTGCATACTGTAGGTTGGAATTCAGATCTGCTTTAGGTCTTGACCAAAGGATCTGCCCACAGAGATACCTCCTCCAGAAAGGTGGCTGGAGATATAAATTACAAGCTTTAATAAATTCCTGAATATATTGGGGGACATCCATTCAAACTGACACATCATCATCTCACTGTGCAAATTGTATTCAGTTCACCTTCAAAGGTCCCCTTTACCACCTTTAATATTGTCCAAAGTCAAAAGTCTCATCTGAAATTCAGAAATGTCTCATAACTATGAGCCCTGTAAGATCAAAACACAAATTACGTATTGCTAATACATAATAATAGCACAGAGTAAACATTTCTATTACAAAAGGGCCTACTAACAAGGAGAAACTGGACCAATGCAAAATAAATAACCAACAGGCAGACATCAAACAACTGAAGTTCAAGTACAACACCCATAACCAGTGACAAAACTATTTGGATTTTTCAATCCATCTGGGCTTAGAGCTGCCTTGGGAAAATTCATCTCAAGCCAGCATTGGTCTATGGCAGACATGTTCCACAATCCTCATTCACTCAAAACATGTTGGGGTATACACTGCAAACCATGGTTCTTCTTCATAGCTCCATACATTGGCCTCACTTAGCCTACACAGGGACTTCAACCTTGTTTCCCATTGCCACATCTCAGCAGAACCAATTCATCCTCATACAACAGCCTTACTGGGACTCCACACAGTGATTTAAACAACCTGCTTCACATGCAGCATCTCAGCAGCAACTTCTAGAACCATTTAACTCTTCATGACCCATTTCCCTCCATTTTTTTTCATGCTTTCAAAATCAGTACCAGGTATGCAGCATAGTCATATTTGAGAATCTGGGATGAAATAGGCTTGATTTTAAAAAGAAACTTTATTCCAATTGAATTCCTATAGAATTCTTCCTTCAAGCCTTCCTTCAAACCTTCTCCTTGTTTAAAAAAAAAAAAAAAAGTATTCCTATTAGCTTGAGCCCTCCCTGGCTTACTCTCAGTGCATTATTTCCATTGTTTCAATGCAAAAGAGTTGGCCTACCCTTAATGTTAATCATCTGCTTAACAATTGTAATATAAGCAACCTAAAAGCAGTCTCTATACCAATAATTTTAAACTCCTTAGAATCTTTCCAGTAATAAACTGTGTGGGTTTCATATCTTTGTGATTTACACCTTCTGCCAAGCATGCAAGTCCGTTAGTTTTAAATTCAACCTTGATCAAACTATCAGAGCATAAGTGGATGAATGCAGCCTACTTTTCCTCCAGTAGCTCAGTTTCAGCAAACTTTTCTCCTTTAAAAGCTCAGAAGCCAAGCCCTCACAGCCCACAATTATCTTCAAATTTAGAATGTTTACACTTTCACTAGAATAGCCCATAAAGCTCTGCTTGTAGCACTGCTTCTCCAGTCCAAAGTACCAAATCCTTTTTCCATTCATTCAACAAATGAGTCCCAAGACCAAAACCCACATGGTCAGATTCATTGCAGCAACAAACTCACTCTCAGTACCAATTTTCCTTTTGCAGTTATTTTCTTGTTTTGGGGACAAAATTAATGGAAGTTTGGGGGCTCCTTGCCAATATACCAATATGCCAGTGCACCAACAAATTTCTTGACACAGCAAAGCTGAGATGAGGGGGTTTTCATAGCAGGAACCTGGAAGTTCATAAAATGTGAAAAGCCAAAAAGAAGACTACATACCTGGTAAGCATCTACTTATAATCTTATTGTTGTAGGCTTTACCTTTAGATGCACATGAGACTGGGAGAGAGCTAATTGGTCTGGGCTCAAGGGTCTGGCTCAGAAAGAGATCAGCACACCTGAATAGGAGGTAAGATAGCTGATTGGATCAAATGCTGATTTCCAGTTCTGCTGGAGTGGGCATGCAGTGTTACATCATTTTGTTTCCCCATAATTTGCTACCTGACTAATTCCCATCCACAAACACCCAACCAGATACAGTTTATGGAATGAAAGGGTTTATTTCAAGCTTACAGAATCCAAGGGAAGCATGATCATGGTGGAAGATGCTGGCTCACTGCTGTAGATCCACACCACAAAGACACCACCAGCAGCCAGCAAGCACAAATAGCCAGAACTCTAACCAACTCTCCAACACACCTTAAGGCCAGACTTAAGATCTTCTCCCAGTGATACCTCCTCCAGCAGGCTGCTGAAGACTTAACTAGGAATCAACCTTAACCAAACACCCGTGAGTCCGAGGAGTACATCCATTAATACTCAAACCACCATAATGCCAAAAAGAAACCTGCATATTTTCTTAGCAACAATTCTGATATAGCCTATTGATGCAGGAAACAAACTCAGGTCTTATGAATTTAAGCTAATAACCTTCCTCACTTAGATTAATAGAATAAACATTTCTCAAAATTTATGACTTAGATACCACACACATACTTGGATGACACATATCATTTAATCTCTAAAGCAATCTAATATAACTATTTTCATTCACAGTTAGGAAATAAGGACTTTGAAAAGTAGAGCATTGTTTTTAAATTCACATGGCTATTAAGTGAGTAAAAGTGCATATCAGAACTCAAGTGTGACCATCATAAAGATTTGTAACTGCCACATTGTATGTGAGTAGATGTTGTGAAAGTGACTTATAATCTCGTCTGGTAGCTACTAATCAGATATGGGCTGACGCTGCAGGTGTTCCCATCCAATTCCACTTGTTTAAGGAACATTGCTTCTCAGCATCATGGAGTTACTCATTAGTCAATGAAGTCTAGGAAGTCAGAGAAAATAGAAGGTGCCAGGAAAAAGAAACCTATACAAAGTAAGTCCTTTAGTAGAAGCCTGCAATGAGCCCTTTGTAGAGGGTTCCAATACCAAACTTTGTCTTAGATCATGTAATTTATCTCCAAACTATTATCTCATTTCAAAATCTAGAATGTTTGAATAAAATTTTAATTCCCTGATTTCTTAAATGTATATGTTACACATACACATGCATGCATGCACATGGTGAGACAGACTCTCATTTAGTCCAGCCTGACTTTAAACATGCTATGTAGTTGAGGATAACCCTGAACTTCTGATCCTTCTGTCTCCACCTTCTTAGAGCTGGGACTATAGACATGGGCCACCACATCCAATTTATGTACTACTAGAGAGCAAATGCAATGCCTCCTGCATGCTAGACAAGCACTCTACAGACTGAGCTACACCTTTATTCCCAGTTTAATAATAGTTTATTCCAGAATTATAATCTTGTCTCATTCCTCATTAACCTCAGGGTATGTAATTTTCTTAATTGCTGGGAATCTATAGCCTGAAATTATTTTGTTCTCTTGTTTTGTCATCTAATATTTCCTAAGATGTGTCTGGAATTTACCTCAGTCCATTGTAAAGATACTCCATTAAGGAAGAATTCTTCATTTTTCAAGTCTTACCTTTGTTTTACAGTTCTTCAAGTTTAAAAAAGAAAGTGGTATTTTAAAAGAAAGCATATTAATACTTAAAAGAAATAAAAGTCACGTATGTCATCCAGTATTTTTTAAGTGATAGCTTGAGGAAGAGTAGAAAAATCTAAAGGATAACCTTATCCTTGCAGAGTGATTTGTTTCTGGTATGGAATCTGTTGCAGATATCTCAAATGAGTGCAGCGAGCCACAGGGACTTGGCTCAAAAGGAAGTTATAAGCAATATGCCTTGCCAAATATGATTATATCTGACCTCCTAATCCGGAAGACCCTCAGACTGCATGTCACTCACTTGATTAATTTTCAAACAGGGCAAATACAAACAAGGCAGTCTGACACTTTGATTTTTCTAATTATCTCAGATGACTTGTATAGGACTGAAAACTAAGTTATACAATCCTCTATTGTCCAGACTGGCAGAGTTCATTTATAGAAAAGTGATCTCACAATTGGGATGCACAAGCAGTCCCCTAAGAAACACCATTTTTATTTATTTATTTTTTATTTTATTTATTTATTTTTTTTTTTGGTTTTTTGAGGTAGGGTCTCACTCTGGTCCAGACTGACCTGGAATTACCTCTGTAGTCTCAGGGTGGCCTTGAACTCACGGCGATCCTCCTACCTCTGCCTCCCAAGTGCTGGGATTAAAGGCGTGCGCCACCACGCCTGGCTGAAACGCCATTTTTAAAGTAAACTTCAAATTCTCACAAACTTGATTGAATGGAAGCCCTGTTCCATCTCCACAAAAAGAAAACTGAAATGAAATGTTTGCTTTCTGACTTTCCAAAGGCAAATGCAAAAGTATTAATGGCTTTTGGTTAACAACTTCCACCTACAATTCATGTAATCGGGAATAATCAATGACTTGAAACAATGGGATCTGAGAAGTATAAAGTTAGCTTTCATTTGTGTATATATCTTTCTAATAGACACAAAGGACTACACTGTCTAAACAAGAGGAAGAATCTGAATTTTGAGTACAGTCTGCACATTCACTTCTCGGTGCTTTATTGGATCAGTAGAAGTGCTTGCCAGCCAGTGTCAAATGCTAGGCTGTGCTCAAATGAACATGTGCTGTATACCAACAGAACAATCTTCTAGAGATCTTAGAATGCAAAGACCCCTTTTTGTATCTTCCCAACCAATACATTTGTTGAGGATGAAAAGGTCCAGGCTTTGACATTTTCCAGCTTGTTATCTATTTAATTTTCCATCTGCTTCTTTTGCCACTGCCTTCCAAAGGAACATCTGCTGCCTATGTGGGAGAAGGGAAGGAAGCTGGATCTGTGCCAGCTGGGTCTGCAGTCCCAGAGCTCAAGATCCAGAGGAAGGGAAGGGAAGAAGACTAGCAAATGGCCCAGAAAATGAAATGAGGACAAACAGTCTGCTAAGAGCAAAGCTGTGTTTCCCTTTATAGCAGACCACATGGCCAGGCAAGCAGGCAGCAGGATCTACAAACAGCAAGAGTTAAATGCAGCACTAGATGGAGACTATGAGGAGCAAGAGTACCCAGGGCTCAGACATTACCTCCAGTACCTGAATCTCTATGCAGTGCGTCTTTCCATACATACCTTTGAACACTTACAGGACAGCTGCTGTGAGCCAGGCACTGGTATGGTCATTAAAGGAGACAGAGACAAAGAAGACACAGTTTTACTCCTTAAAGTCCCAGTATAATATGTAAGACAGAAAGCTAAACAAGAGATCACATTATAAAATGACAAATCCTATGCCTTAGGTATAGTAAAGATGTTATAGGAACATAGATAAGAGGAAACAATTTCACAGTACTGTGAAATACATGGTGGTTCTAAGGAATGTGAGGCAATGAAAGACCATTCTGTGAGCTGAGCCTGGGAGCATAGTAGAAATGGCAGAAAGCAACTGTTTACTTCACTTAACCAATGATTTCCAGCTATATTTGTTTCACTGCAAATGTCATGATTTTATATTTCCCCATTGCTGAATGAAATCCTACTGCATACATGGACCACATTTTTATCCATGCATCTCTTGATGGACATCTAGGCTGGTTAAACATTTTAGCTATTGTGAATAGAGCAGCAATGAACATGGATATGCAAGTATCTTTAGTGGAGTATATAGAGTCTTTTTGTATATACAGGAATTATATAGCCAGGTCACATGGAAGTTCTGTTTTAAAACAAATGAAATATCTTCTCTGTTATATGCATAACATAGATTTAAATCTGTACAAATAGGTGTGTGCATATTTGTCATTAAACTACAGAAGAGAACATAAGATGCAAGAAGAAATATTAAAGAGAAAGAATAGTAAAAAGAGAGGGTAACTGAATGCATGTGATATGAGAAGGCTACTGTACACTAAAAAAGGAACCAGTAAAAGGGAGACAAGGAGACAGAAGGAGACATCATGGGGCAATTAAGAACAAAGTATGAATAAAAATTCCATAATGAAACCCATTACTGTAGAAGGTAGCTTAAAGAATTTTCTGGTTTTTCTCTCCTTCTCCTAAGGGGTAGCATATAAAACAGCAAATTTTTGTAATTCATTTAAAATCTTAATCCTCCAAAGACTCATTCCACCTACTATCTCATTGTCAAGGCATCAACATTTATGTCAAATATATTATCCCAATTTGGTTTAATCAATTCATAATGTTATCACAAGCTCTCAGCAGAGTGAAGTGGAAGAGTGAGCCTTATAAGCATTCCTGCATTGAGATGATGTGGCAACAATGGAGCAACAATGTCATCTGATCTTAACTTCTGCTTCATTCAAGACTTAAAGAATAGCACAAGACCAAAACAATAAACTCTTAGGGTGGGAGCTTACCTGGAAAACAATTAGGTATTGAATTCATATTTTGCATTGGGCATTGCAATAGACATAGAAATATCAGACAAGAACTATATGCCTAAAAAGCCAAAAATTATAGCTAAAGATGGATTAGTAGTTAAGGCAAAAAGCCAAAAATTGTGGCTAGAGAGATGGCTTAGTAGTTAAGGTACTTGCCAGTAAAGCCTAATGACCTGGGTTTGAATCCCTAGTACCCTTGTAAAACCTGATGCACAAAGTGGCACATTCATCTAGAGTTTGCCTGCAGTGGAGCAAGGTCCTGGAGCACCCTTTCTCTATCTTTCTCTCTCTCTCGGCTTGAAAATAAATTTTAAAAAACCAAAATCAAAAGGATAGAATGTTTAAAATTGGCAACTTAAATTCTAAGTTCTCTAGTTCTGAAATGGCAATAACAAATATTTAATATTTAAATGAGACTAAAATAAGGGCAGTATTATGCTTCATGCTCAGAGAGTATATATTTCCTTAACTTTCTAGTGTTGTCTATAAACAGCTTTAACACTTTTTATCATGTTCTTTGGATTAGTCATAATGTAGACTGTGATGTAAATGTACTTGGCACAATATCTGACTTGCAATGATGTTTTGTATTCATGCTAATAAATTTCATTTTAAAAATATGTGTTGGAAAAATGGAAATAGCTGTAAGGGAAGACTCAAACACAGTCATTCTATCAACACATTTACTTTGCATCTCAAAGGAAAACTTCATGATTTACAAAAACATATTTGAAAAATAATTCAGTGAAGCCAAAAGAAAATATGATGTATTTTATATATTTTACATTTATATTTATATCTTATCTGCAGTCCTTATTATTATTATAAGCATGTAATATTTTCTTAAATAAAGTAAAATAAAAATTTAAATTTTTTATGATTTTATTTGCACATATTTATTATATATAATATGTTTAATTATGAAAGTTTTGTACATGTAATACAAGGCATTTTGATGATATTCACCCCATATGAACTCACTTGTCCACCTCCCTTTCCACTGATTCCCTTCTTCTAAACTAGCTCCACTTCTATTTTCACGTCTTTTTGTTAATGATCCAGTGAGGTTCACTGGAATTGCTTACAGGAGCATGGGTGAAGACTTACCACTGAAGAAAATCCTTCTCCCACTCATATCAACTATTAACTGCCTATAGGTCCTTAGAGAGCAGTGGAGCCACATAAGCCCCTTTGCCCCACCCATGATGGCATATTAATGTGTCCAGTCTTGTGCAAGGAATCACAGCTTCTGTGTTCAGGAGAGCAAGAGCCATGCCATGCCAGGAGGTCAGCATTCCACACGACTCCCTAACACTTTCTCTGGCTCTTACATGCTTTGCAGCCCTTCTTCCACAATGTTCCTTGACCCTTGGAGGGAGTTATACACATGTCCTATTTATGGATGACCACTCAACATGCATTTATTCTCATCACTTTGACCAGTATGAGTCCTGAAGTTACTGTTGCCCAGGGCAAAAAGAAGCTTCTCTGACTAAATCTAACAGCAGCATTGATCTGCAGGCATAAATATGGTTATTTTTAAAAGTTTGACAGATATATCATATCCACTTAGCAAAACAACAGCAGTAGCTTTAATAGGGCCTATGACTCTCCTCCAAGTCACAGGCTTTTGAGAAGGTTTACAATACCAGATGTGAAATCCTTCCTGTAGGATGGGCCTCAAAACCAATCAGAAAAGGGTTGATTAACACCTTAACAGACTTTCTACTATTACACATCTTGCCTGTAGTGTTTCATGCAGGCTCCACAGTTGAGTAATACTGTTAATGACCATTCTCCCCTAGCAGCCTGCATAGCACCTTCAGCAGTATGAGAGTACAATATTGTACTTTTTAAATAGGACTGTTAGATATGGTCAATAAGGATATTCCCTATGTTGGTCATTTATAATGAATAGGCTTTTTAAAAGGTTGATGATTGAAACCTTACACTAGATGTGGTTTTCAATGATGATCTATGGATAGAAAAAATGCACAGTAACTTATATCAGAAGATCACCAACAAGTATATTATAATTTATATTTAATAGAGTCACAGAACAGTTTTGAGTTGGAGTATATTCTAGAGTTAATTAGTCTGATATTTAAGTGAGAAAAATGATATCCAGAAAAATTAAATAACTAAATTTTGTTTTGTTTGGATTCACAATGCTCTAATTTTCCACTGAATACTATGACTTGCAGTAATATCTTGTCAGCATCATTCCTTTCAGTTTTATACCTTCAACCATGAAGAACATTTTACTCAGGAACAGAATCAACTAAATCTTTCCTTGGATGAACTAGAATATAGAATATACTCTTGTGTGGTAGCTTGAATTTATATCCCCCAACTGGCTCAAATGTTTTAGTAAAGCTTGTAACTTGGATTTCTAGTTTCTTGGGTGGGGGAGGTGTCACTGTTGGCTGATCCTTGGGTCCATACCTAAGGAGTTACTTCAGGTCAATTTCCAGCCTAAGGTATGCAGAGAATTTGAGCTCAGTCAGGGCTTCCTGGAGTGTGCTTGCTTGTAGTCCTGGTGGTGGTTTCTTTCTCTGTGTGGATTTGTGAAATGGCAACAGCTTCTTTAGCCATTATGGAACTTCCTTTGGATCTGTAAAGCTTCAAATAAATCCCTTCCTCCCATAAACTGTGTGTGGTTTGGAGGTTCATTGCAGCAGCTTGGAGCTGATGACTATACCTTCCCATCCAAATTAGGTATGTCTATATCACTATGACCCAAATTCTTTATAGAAACAACATCAGAAAAGAAAGACTTATTTTGGCACATAGATTCAAGGAAATTCATTCTATTATAGTGTTTAATAAGTTGCCATGAAGCTCAGCCCATCACAGCAAGAGCATGAGGCAATGTGATCACATCAGTGAATCAAGAAACAGAGTGGCCAGAACCAGAAGCAGAGTAAACCCTTTAAAGGTCCCCCTCAGAAACAAAGTTCTTTTGGCTTGGTCTTTTACCATATCTCTTAAAAGTTCCACATCCTCCCAAAATAACCATGACTGCAAAACAAGCATGCAAAACATGCCTGTGAGCATGTTTTAGATTCAAACCACAACAATGTTCAAGACACCAGAAAACCAGAGTCAACTGGATGGCCTTATGATCTGAAAGGGTGATTCAGGTGCTAATTGATTTTTGCCAACCTGTTTCCCCCCGACACATGGGTCCACCCTGAGACTTTATACAATGACAGTAGCATATAGAGCTCACCCACCTACCATAAGAAGCTCAGTAAGTGCAACTACTAACTCTGAAATGACCTTGATTCATGTCAGCTGGTAGCCAGCAGCATGAGGTTGAGAAGTACCAAAACTTCAGTTGTGAACAATCTATAGGAAAAGTGACTCAGAGAGGGACATAAGAAGATTTAGTAAACTGTTTAAATATTCTAAGCCTAACATTTTCTAAATTTTAAAATAACTGCACATAATTTCCTTTGGCTTCAGCATAATTCAAATCAAGCATAATAAATGCATCATGAGGGAATTAAGTCAATTGTTGGAACATGCCTGCATTTTGTGCTAGGAAAAATTCATGATGGCATGGTCATCATTAAAATGGAACACAGAACATACTCTGAGTTAGTCATACTCCAATGTGTTTTTTTTTTTTTCTAATTTCCCAATTTGTTTTTGCTTTTCTACCAATGTCTCTCCCATAATGATGCTAGAGTTTGTGCTTTTTCCTAAACTTGAAGCAGGTGCAATGAGTATATTGTAATCAATTCTAACTTGACCTTTGGTAGGTGGATAGAGCTCTCTTCAGACCCCCCAGGCCAACACATCTCTTCTCTTCTTTTTTCTATCACTTCCTGAGATTAGTTTGACATTAAAGAGTACTTGGGAATATATTTCTGGGTATTTGTTTTGACCATATTCCTAATTGCATTTATTTTGTGACCTTTAGGACTACCAAGAAGCCTCCAACTTGGAACAATTTGTCACTCGATTTTTACTGAAGGAAACATTAAATCAGTTGCAGTCTCTCCAGAATTCTCTTGAATGTGCCATGGAAACAACTGAGGAGCAAACCCGTCAAGAAAGGTAAGTAAAAGTTTTCATATAATATTTCTATATTTATGGAGAACCCATGCCGGGTCATCTTACTTGATTTTCAAAAGCTAAAAATGAGAATTAATAGATTGAAAAAGCATGCCAGTGACTAAAATTGGGTAATTGCCTTGTTATTTGCCTCTAAGAAGACAATCTCACCATTTGTCATAACTGTCCATCATTTATTCAACAAATTTAAGTTGACAACTTAGGATGTAGGGAAGAATTTAAGGAACATATTGATGATATTAATATACATTCAACATGATATTAATCCTTAAGGAAACTAAAGTCTCTACATAAACAAAACATGGATACTAAAATAATACTACAAGGTAGAAAAGGATATAGAGAAAGGGAAAAAAAGTTGCCAATGTGTTTCAGAAGAACAAAAGATTCCATATGAACAGAGTAAAAGTCAGTCTCATGGAGCTTCTCTAAGAGATTTGACCTTAGCTTGGTAATCAGTACAATTTTAAATGAATGTAAATGTTAGGAGCCTTATAGACCTAGTGATCCTAGTTATATAGAGGAAAATTCTGCATTTAATGAGTACAATTATCTAATAAATGGGGAAAGTAAATGATGGGAAAGATTTCAAGTCCAATACCATCAGTATATATCACTGCAAAGAAAAGTAATAGTATGGGCTGGGGAGATGGCTTAGCGGTTAAGTGCTTGCCTATGAAGCCTAAGGATCCCGGTTCGAGGCTCATTCCCCAGGTCCCACGTTAGCCAGATGCACAAGGGGGCACACGTGTCTGGAGTTCGTTTGCAGAGGCTGGAAGCCCTGGTGCGCCCATTCTCTCTCTCTCCCTCCATCTGTCTTTCTCTCTCTGTCTGTCGCTCTCAAATAAATAAATAAATAAATAAATTTAAAAAAAAAAGAAAAGTAATAGTATTATAAAACTATATACATTAAGGTCATAATGATAAAAAATACTTATTTTATTAAGGTGTAAGGTATACATCAATGTAATTCTAGCCAACTAATATTCTATTGTTTTCATTGTTAATGCCTTGCAAGATAGAACAGGGCAGAACTCTTGCTCATGTGACATATTTTGGGTGATACATCATATTAAGACTATAGATATTCCTTGTCTGACATTTGCATATTTTAGACCACAAAATAAGCTTTCTAAGTAAGCTAATAATAGCCTACTCTGTGGGACCAATTTTTCTGAACAAATTGGTGAATCATAATTACCAAGATAGCATTCAATAAGAATTGTGGAATTTTCAGCTGCATGTTTATAGTGTCAAAATGAATGAGTACCACTCAGCTCTACCAAGCTATAGTTTAGAATTCAATGTGCTTGTATAACTCATGAATTTAGGGTGCAGCTGATAGACACTGGACCCCAGGTCTTCAGTGGATGTGAGCATCATTCCTCAGTGGTCGAACTTGACTTTCCCTGTGTTGATTGATTCCCTGTAAATGATAAAGTATAACAATTAACTTTATGAAAGTAAGAAACCACCTCATTTTTTGAGGGGAAGAAAATTGAATGCCTTGATGCACAGTAGAGTTGCTTTAATGATCTTAATGGGAAAATGATACCCTTTTTGTTAGTTTTGTATAGATTTTCTAGATACAAAATGAATTGTCCCTTTTTAGGATCAGTTGTTTGCCACATGAGACTTAAAGACTCTCCTCTTCCTCATCACCTGTACGTTGGGGTTGTTTTCCCTCTGTAGTTACCATCTACAATCTTGTGCTATGCCTTTACCACCATATAGTAAATGTGAAATGAACTGCTTTGGTGTGTCAAGGTTGCCTTCAATCCTATGTTGCTGCCAGTAGCTGCATGGCAGCTATGTTTAATAATAAGGAGTACAATAATGCAGAATTTAAACAAAGAAGTCTATGCTCCTGAAGGATGGATGAACTTGTGACTTCTATATTGCTAGAGCAACAGCAGCTCAAAAAAATGATGATTGCAGGTCTGACACCAGAATGGAGAGTGATGTTGAATGGAAGTTGACTAAGCAACATAGAAATGTCCATGTTTTAGCTCAACTCTGAGATGCACTTTCCTGGAAGTTTCTAAATAAATTCATTGAAAAGGAAATACAACCAGTTGTGTTGGCACACACGTTTAATCCCAGCACTTTCACTTGAGAGGCAGAGGTAGGAGAATTGCCATGAATTTGAGGCCAGCCTAGGAATACAAAGTGAGTTCCAGTTCAGCCTGGACTACTGTGAGACCCTACCTCAAAAGAAGTAAAAGAAAATAGGGGAAAAAGTGAAGTATGATGGGTTTGTGCCTGTAATACTCAGTGTGAAGTCTCTCATGATCCAAATTGAAACATGTATTATCCCCAATCGAAAGGGCTATATCTCCTTTCCCATTGCCATACTATCCTACCTGTATCACCAAAGACCAAATGGAGGAGAACCCCAAAGCCAGCTCCAGTGAAGGAAAATTACAGAGAGGAAGACTGTCTTATGATGTCAATCAAGAAGCCATTGAAAAAGTCTGTTGGAGAGACAAGACTAGAACTGGACCCTTCACGTGAATTTGAGTGGCAAAATGGTATTCTCTTAGGGATCTGTGTCTATGGCCAACCCATCCTGGCCACCTCATATATGGCTGACTTTTCTAAACTTGTTTGTTCATTCTATAATATTTTGTTTAGGAAGCCTTCAGTGCTTCCCAAGTAGGATGTCATACTTCGCATTTACTCATCAAGTATTCTCATTGTACCCACATGCCCACTTTCTTATTATGCCTATTATTCATTCTCCCCATCAGACTTCATGTTTCTAAATGGCAGGTACTTTGCACTGTTCTCCTTTACTCAGTAAAACTTCATGTTAAACATCTTCAACTGAATGAAAGAATGAATGAAAGTGAAACTTAGAGAGAAGCAGGTCATGGTGGACAGTGGGGAGGCCAGGTGACCTGGTATCTAGTGTCAAGGAAGATTTTAAAAACAAAACAGGGGCTGGGGCTCAGTGGGTAGGAGTGCTTATTGCATAAATATGAGGACGTGAGCTTAATCCCCAGCACTCACATAAAAAGCCTGGCAAGGCCATATACCCTTAGATTCCCAGCACTGAGGGAGGCAGAGACAGGAGGACCTTTGGGGCTTACTGATCAGCCAATCTAACCAAAACACAGCAAGCTAAAGAGACTCTGCCTCAAAGAAATAAAGCAGAAGAATGGCAGAGGAGGACACCTGAAATTCTCCTCAGGCCTCAACATATGTGTGAATGGTCCAAATGCATTTGTACACAAACATGCACATACCACATGTATTACACACTAAAACATAAACAATTAAACAGATGTAGTAGAAATTTGAATTCTATCATAGACTATTATTGGTAATAATAAACAAAAAGAGCAATATAATTAAACAAATATTTAAGAAACACTAGTCTAATAATTATACGTAGTCCATATTTGAGAAAGATTTAATAAGGAGAGGATAAATTAGTGTATCAACTCACCAGCTATAAAAGAAGATTCCACAACATCTACCCAATCCAGAATTATTAACTGCAGGCTTCACTAAAATTCCCAGGGTTGTAATAATTTGCTTTTCCTTCAACATTACTTTGGGATTTAATATTTGTGAAACCAAGGGATAAAGATTCAATGGGATAGAGTAAATCTAGAGAAAACATTTATTTCATCTATCAGCCCCAGGCAGAATCACACAGCCTCGTTCATCCTGCAGTAATAAGTGAGGCATGCTGTGTTGGGCAAAATGTCTATGTCCATTCATGTGAAAATAGCAATTTCAGATAAAGGGAATATATACAGCTGGGATGCCACTGAGGTGAGATTCTCAGATGGTATTCTATGAAATCATTGTATCTGCTTTGGCAAATTGACTAAATGGAAGCCACTTTAATTTCATGTCTTTTGAATGAACCTAACAGTAAATGACAAGAATAGTCATTATGTGATATCAAAGCTTCTCTCTTGGGAACCTCTGTCCTCCTGTGTAAGCCTCTCTTCTTCACCAACTAGATTGCTGGGAACATAGTTTAATTATATGTGGATACCCTTTGTATAATGGAGTCTTCAAGTTTGATCCATTGTCCAAGGTTCTTACATATTCAGTGATACAAATGATTCCCTTTGGGTTTGGAAGTTATCTTTTGCTTTTTGATGGATGCTATAGAAGAAAAAGGAGGCTTTAATTTCACTCCCAAGGAATTATAAAACCTCAGACAGCTTATGGTCCATTATCTTGATCATAGAGAAGTACTACCCTTGAGGTTTATATGCTATAGGAAAATCCATAGGAGAATTAGGTATTGGAGAACAGATATATCTTATTTCTTTTGATCCCTGCCTCAGCATTTCAAACACTGGCATTAGAAGTGCCTGGGTAAATATGGAAGCATTCACCCACAGAAGCAGAAGAGAAGAAAGGCCAAAGAAATGGAGACTTGAAACCTAGGAGGAAGGTGAATGTGGTTGATACTGACATATAAAATGCTGTCATGGTCTGCTTTGCCCTGCTAGAATGAACTTCTAAACCAGACACAGTTATGGGAGGAAGGGAAATTATTTGATGCTTACGGATCCATGGGAAGTTCCACAGTGGCAGAAGAAGCTGCCTCCTTTCACAGGTCCACACAGAGAGAAAAACCATGACCAGTACCATAAGCAAGCACACTCCAGGAACCCCAGGAAGAGCTCAAGCATTCTGCATAGTTAGGCTGAAATTCAGATCCACCCCCAAACACACCTTAGGGCTGAACACTAAGATCCACCCACAATGACACCTCTTCTATCCAGACCACTGGAAATCCAAGAAGCTTTAATAATACTCCTGAACCTATCGTGGTACATCCATTCAAAGTACCACAAGCCCTGACAGGCAATATAGGAGCCAAGATATGAAGCAGTGTCAGAGAACCTCCAAACCATTCAAGAAATAATTGACTGAACCATGTGCTACTACTAATAAGGCAAAAGGAGCACTAGTATGTTGTTGAAATCTGCATGCAGTACTATGTAGAGCCTGTCCCATCCCACTCTTTGAAGAACCCGAAAGGTGTGCTGTCGGGAGGAAGTGAGCAGATGTAAACCTAACACAACTGGAGGTCAGAACTCAATGCTAAAAAAGGAAAACTCCTCATTGACTAGTAAATCTAAAAGTATCCCTTGCCTACTTCCAATCATTGACAAGCATGTTCAAAGCTTCCAGGAGAGGGAAGCTTCACTGAAGTTTCTGATTCCTCTAAGAGCAAAGGGGCAATGGTACTTTGGATAGTCCCAGCTGGTCCACTCCCCACTGGAGGCTGTTATGGGGAGCTCTGCACCATGTTTGCAGAGCTTCCAACCTGCCCTATGCACAGTGGAGGCAGGAAAGGGGTGCCCAAAGGAACAAAACAAACACAGAAGAAACAGAAATAAACCAGAGAACAAAAGAAGTGTGGTGGTTTGATCTAGGAGTCCCCCATAAACTTAGGTGTTCTGAATGCTAGGTTACCAGCTGATGGAGATTTGGGAATTAACACCTTCTGGAGGCAGTGTATTGTTGAGGGTGGGCTTATGAGTTTTCTAGCCAGTGTCCCCTTGCAATGTTTGGCACACTCTCCTGCTGCTATTGTCCACCTGATGTTGGTCATAGGGTAATGTCCACTCTATGCTCATGCCATCATTTTCCCCTGCCACCATGGAGCTTCCCCTTGAGTTTGTAAGTCAAAATAAACCTCTTTTACCCACAGCTGCTCTTGGTTGGGTGATTTCTACCAGCAATGCGAACCTGACTGCAACAAGAAGACTTTTGAAAGAAAAGTACAGATCTCTCCAGAAGGTTGAAAAGACATTTATGAATGAAGGGCAATGTTATTCTAATGGAAAGAATACTCAAAGCAGACAAAAGAGTTCTTGTCCTTCAAGAATATACTTATGAGGGCAAAAATGAAATTTTATGAGCAAGATTTCAGAATAAATTTATAATGAAATTTCAACAAAGCAATGAAAAATAGAAAAGATATGAAAAAACTAGAGAGCCAATATGAGGCCTCGTAGTTGTAAAGAAAGAACAAAAGAAATTAATTATTGAAAGAATAATTCAAGAAAAATTCTCAGAATAGGAACATGAATTTCCAGTTTAGTAGTTCACACTAAGAGCCCATTGAAATGAATTTCATTTCAAAGTCCAATATTAAGGAATACCAGTCTGACATTTCAGCACACTTAAAACAAAATGTGCCAAGAAATTCCTAGAAAGGAGAAACCAGCTTATTTGAAAGCATTAAGAAATGAAATTCTGGAGCTGGAGAGATGGCTTAGCCGTTAAGCGCTTGCCTGTGAAGCCTAAGTACCCTGGTTCGAGGCTCGGTTCACCAGGTCCCATGTTAGCCAGATGCACAAGGGGGCGCACGCGTCTGGAGTTCATTTGCAGAGGCTGGAAGCCCTGGCGCACCCATTCTCTCTCTCCCTCTATCTGTCTTTCTCTCCGTGTCTGTCGCTCTCAAATAAATAAAAATTAAAAAAAAAAAAAAAACAAACAAAAACGAAGGAGTTTGGCTGGAGACACGGCTTAGTGGCTAAGGCACTTGCTTGCAAAGCCCAAGGACCAATACATGTTTGACTTTCCAGATCCCATGTAAGCCAGATGCACAAAGGTGAGGCAAGGGCAAGGTTGCACATGCACACTAGGTGGTGCAGGAATCTGGAGTTCGACTGCAGTGGCTGAGGCCCTGGTGTGCCAATTCCCCCCCCCCTTTCTTTCTCTCTTTCTTTCTAAAATAAATAAAAAGTAAAACTAATAAATAAATAAAAAACAAAGGAATTAAGAGGAAAATAGTACCCAGTTAAGCAGGAAAAGTAATTGAACACAGGAGAAAAACTAAAGATTTTTCCCTAGCTGAAAAAATAAAAATAAAATAAAGGTTTTCCCATGAATAAATAAGTATTAGATTTGTTTGCCTGTAATAGAAAACAAAAATATAGAGCAAAGTGGTTCAAACACCTAGGGGTTTTCCCCCATTAAAGAAATCTTATAGGGTGGCATGTGCGTCTGGAGTTTGTTTGCAGTGGTTGGATGTCCTGGTGTGCCCATTCTCTCTTTCTCTCTCTCTCTCTCTCTCTCTCTCTTTCTCTTGCCCTCTCTCTGACTCTAATAAATAACTTAAAAAATAAAAATAATAAAAAAATTTAAAAAAATTTAAAAAACTACATGAGACACAAAAATAGGCAGCTTAATGTACATAGTGATCCTCATCTCATCAAGCTTTGAAAATACACATAGAAATCCCAGTACTCATGAGGCAGAGGTAGGAGGATTGCCATGAGTTCGAGGCCACCCTGAGACTACATAGTGAATTCCAGGTCAGCCTGAGATAGAGTGAGACCCTACCTTGAAAAACAAAAACAAAACAAAACAAACAACAACAACAAAAACACACACACACACACACACACACAGATAGAATTGTATAATCTGGAAGTTTATAATATAAAGCTAAAAAGAGGATTTGGGGTTCCACAAAGAGGACTGTATCACACAATCAACATATACTAATTAAACAATTAACTGTCCACAGAGAAGACACATTTCACAGGCTGGCCCAAACTGGCCTGGAATTCACTATGGAGTCTCAGGGTGGCCTCAAACTCACGGTGATCCTCCTACCTCTGCCTCCTGAGTGCTAGGATTAAAGGCGTGCGCCACCATGCCCGGTTTAGGATTTTTAAAATTAACATTTTACCCCGACCAAATTATTCACCCTTTAAAGACAAGACTACCTTTAGGCAGAAGGATACAATATAACTTTTCTTTTTCCAGTATTAAAATGGCCAAGGGTGTTGTTCAAAACATTATCTGATGTGCTTTAAGTAAGTGCAATTGTAATTGGAGTAAAAATTAAATAAATATAAATAGGTTCAATAAGTAGGTCATTGCAAAAAGAAAAAGAAAAAAAAAAAAGAAATCTTACAGGGGTAGCTTAAGGCTAGTATGATGTCTCTACAGATTTACCGCAGACTGTCCCATTTTAAGTATATGTGTTCCATTCTCAAGTTTGCCACATAGTTCAATATAGCCGAGATTATAGCTATACTGTTTGCATTCCAACCAAAGATGATATTAAAGTTCAATGTTGTCTCTTTGGTTCTAGGCAGGGCCCAGCCAAACCAGAAGTCCTGTCCATCCAATGGCCTGGAAAGCGATCAAGCCGACGAGTTCAGAGACACAACAGCTTTTCTCCCAACAGCCCTCAATTTAATGTCAGCAGTCCAGGTAATTAATGTATCTTATTATGTTTCATATGAATAATTTGACAAACAGTAGCTAAGACTGTAGTAGTAATGGAACACTGTTCTTCTACCAGGTAAGTGTGAAGCAGAAGAGAGGCAGAGGACTGAACATGGGGAGGTGATGCTTCCCACCAGTCCTGTCAATAGCCTAGCAGCTGTGTCTGGTCAGCTCATAAGGAGATGGGAGGTAGGAAAGGAGAAAAACTCTCCATTGCCTATTACACAAGACATACCTAGCACTTCCTGAAACAAAGAGCTTTTCTAGACCCCATGAATTATACCTAAATTCTCTTGGGAAAAATCTTAGAATTAGTTTTGGTAGGGATTCTTGAAGCTTGTGATACAATTAATATTATCCTCATTTCAAGATATTTTGAGAAATATATATTAAATGCAACAGATACCTCTGAAGACATCTTGAGTCAGCTGAAGTGAGGACACACAGGATACCTAAATGATCATTCATGGTCTTGGGCCAAACTCTTTCCATTACACGTTTGCATAATAACAACAACAACCACAACAATAAGAATAAAACTAGCAGAGAACTTATATAGTACCTGATACTAAATACACATGTATATTCTGTATGTTTATAAATACATTTTGCAAATGAGATATATACTGTGTGTGTGTGTGTATCACATGTATTCAGCAACAGGCTCCAGTCTGTATTCTGGTCTATTATGTGCTCATGTTACTCAATGAAAAAGGCAACACCAGCTATTTTACTCTTGTGTGGTTTTTTGTATGGTAGCTATATCAGAGGTAGAATTTCACTTGCTTTTACAACTACCTAGCAGGTAAGTTTAGAAACATTAATTGATTCATTCCTGTTTTTGATGGAAAGACAACTACCTTCTAGGAGAGTAAAAATAGCTCAGCAGGATCTGATGTCTTGGGTTTCAAAGGCCTATACAGAAAGAAACATTAAAATACCAGGCCTATGGACATGAGCCCAGTGAGATATGGGAATCTCTGTTAATTAGTGACTTAGAAAGCACTTGTGGGAATACATTTTAAGAAAGTTTCTTCCTTTGGGGGAAAAGGAGAAATTACAAGCTTTCTTACATGTTTAAAAATTTAACATGCTACCTTGTAATTTTCTTCCAAGCCTTATTGGAAGAAGACAACCAGTGGATGACCCAGATAAACAGACTCCAGAAATTAATTGATAGACTAGAAAAGAAGGTAGGGGCTTCATTTTCTTTCTTTTCTTCTTTTCAGGATCTTCTGACCCAGTTTTCCTCGTTGCTTAAATATCCATAGCACATCCAAGGATAGAATAATGACCAGCACACAAGTGACCCTAGGAATGCAGCTTGGTGGCTACGTGAAGTGTTTTTTGTTTGCTTGCTTACTTGTGAAAACAAGTAGAAAAGCTCACACTGATTCTCCTCCTACTTCATCCCCACTCCTAGTCATATTTAACATAAGGCACAGGTTTGAAGATTAAATAAATCAACTGCACTTCCTGACTCTTAGGTTATGAAATTATATAGGTTGCTGAGCATTTGAACCTATAAGAGACTATGAACAGAAATAAGAAAGACAAGTGTGAAGTGCTTTCTAAGGTGAGATGAGAAAGGAAGCTGGCTTTTTAAGATATGTAATTTTCAAGGTATAATAGGACAGTAGGCAGAAATCCCACTAAGGATGTCAGTAGGAAAAAAAAAAATTCTGGCTGACAGGTTGAGGTTCAAACATTAGCACTACAAAAATGAACCTTCAAGTCCTAATATTGGGCAAGATTTCTGAAAAAGAGATACTGTAATAGAAAAGCCAAGTCAAGGGGAAGAACTCTTAGTAAATGCAGCCCCCCCCTGCCAGGATATCTTCATGTGTTCACTAGGAATGTCCTCTTTTTGCAGCAAACATGTAAACTAAGCTTGATGCAAATCAACTTCCCTTCTTTCTTCTCCAATAATGAAAACATAAGCTGGGACTAAATTGATTCATAGGAAAAATAGTAATGAAAGTTATTTGTTTCAATGTCAAAAATTCTGTAAATTCAGGATTCCTTTTCAAAAATAAAACCCTGTTAAACATACAGGCTTCACTGGTAAATTTGGATCCAATTGAAGAACATGAATACTTCTTTCTAAAGTGGGTGTAAAGTTCCTAGCAAAACTATCTCTTCTGGGGGTCAGAAATGTATGTGGTTATTTCTTAGAGAATGGCTTAAACTTTAAGAATCATTTTTTTTCCCTCAATTTTAAATCAAAGTATTGTCACATCTCCTTTTGTGTCCCTCTCCTCTGATGAAAAGGTTTCGCTGTGAGAATGGTGTCTAAACCGTTTGCTGCAAGTATGAAGCAGTGGCTTTCAACATGGGTCTCCCACTGTGTGGAGCTCAGCAGGAGCTGTCTTAACAAGTAGTGAAGCAGTGCAGGTTCTGATTTCTCCTGAAACTTACTCTGTAAGGTGCTAAAATGGGTGTTCAGAAGGAAACTACCCAATTGCCAAACAGTTGCTAAGTACATGTCATTTCAGTGCTGACTGCCCGGTTTCCTGCAGTTGTTAGCCCTAGGTTTGACCTCCCTGTTTTTAGGAAGTGTTCCTCATGAGGAACATGGGTTGTCTTTTCTGTCCATTATGTATTTCTGACAAATCCTTTCTGCACTGTCAATCAAGCCAAAATGCCTTCATGCAGGGGTGGGTGGTTAGGGAGGGATAACAATTGCAACTTCTACTAGTTTTTTTAGGTTTACTTTCTCACTTTTTCAGTCTCAGTGAGTATTTATTTATGGGAATATGCTGAAGTTATTACCATATTTTGCTTGAACCCCATAGAAAACCTGCTGTAATGTTAAACAAAACAATAAGGGCAAAAATAAAGCTTCCTCATTCTTCATGAAGGCCTCATTGCACACCCCCATTGGAAGAGGAGGAAGTAAGGATGTCACCCTCATACACTTGAAGCTTTTCTTACCTTACTTCAAAGAAGGTAGAGCTGAAAAGTGATGACAGGGAAATACGACAAGGAGATTACTAAATTATAGCTTCTATCTGTAGATTACATCTTAATATTCAATGCACACCTATATTTGTTATATAATCTTGCCTTCATGGAATAGCTATGCTTTAGACAGGCCAGCCATCCAGCCATTCATTTATTCCATATTGATTACCTTCTGCAACTCTGGCACTATGCTGGCAATGGCAATCCAATAGTAATCAAAACAGATAAAATCATTGGTCTCCAGAAAGACCAAGAAAAATCATACAAAATAAATCTAAGGAACAAAACGAAATCAGATAGTGGGAGGTACCATGGAAAAAAGTGGAGCAATGTGATTGAGATGAAAGAACTGCACACGTGAACTGAGTGGGCTTGGGAAAGTCTGTCTAGAGAGACATGTGAGTTGAGGGGTAAATGACAAGGAGCTGGAGAGAGACCTTGGAACAGAGAATTTAAACCAGAAGGGACCCTAAGGATGAACCCCAGAGAAGGGAAATGACTTGCCTCAAATCCCACCACCCAGCAGCATAGCTGGGGTACTTCATTCTGCAACCACCAGTTGTAGCAGTAACTTTTTGGTTGCTGGGACAAATCACGGGACCAGAAGCTGCTTATGGGAGAAAAAGTTTAACTCAAGCTTACAGTTTCGAAGGAAAGTTTCATCAGGGCAGAGAAAAGCGTGGCAACTGGCTCACACTTCACATCTCTATAGCAGAAAGAGAGACAGAGAGAAAGAGACAGAGAGAGAGAACAAAGAGAACAGTAAGCAAGAGCTTGCTTTGAGAACCTACTGGGGTAGGCTAGATTCATCAACCACAAGGTCTGGACCCAAGGAGCACACCTCTTCCAGTAAGACTCCATCTTCCAAAGGCTCCACCAACTGAGAAATAAGTAAGAAGCTTAGTCACAAACACCTGAGGCTGTGAGGGACAGTTTACATTCATATCACATCAATTTTATGTTATTTCACATAATCTGGATTCCTACAATCTTCAGTTAATTTCCTAGGTATTTAAGGGAATACTACACTTATTCCTCACTTGAAAGAAATGCTCAGATACCTATTCACAGATTGACATTTTTAGAGATTACCCACTTGGATTCATTAGGGAGAGTGGGTTAACTATTGATCATAGTATAAGACATCAAAAAATACTTAGACAATATTCAATTGAGAAAATATCAGTAGCATCTTCCATTACTTTTAAATTCACTTTCTTTTTAGTAAAGCAAAATTGGTGATGGAGTGTAAACATACCATAACAGTAGACTAATGTCTATAAAGGACCTCCCGAGGAACATGGAAACATGGCACTACACACAGCAAAATAAATCTGTCCATTATCCCTATTCATTCTTACTCCTGTCTTTTTTACCATTCTGCCTTCCCCTCTCTGTTTTAATGTGCCTCAATTTTCCCCTTTCACCCTAATGACATCAGTCAAGTAAGCCAGAGCAGTGACAAATTTAACATATCTTAAATGGCTCCTTAAAACCAACAAAGGGCATAAAATGTCTTTATTGGAACAGTTCAATTTCAATTTAGGATTATTTCATCTCCTTTCAAATAAGGTTGTTCAGGTTCAATTTTAGCCATGAAAAATTATATTTATTGTTTGTTTTAATTATGTAACTTACTGGATTTTTTTCTGATATTTCTTCCTACAACTGAAGGATCTGAAACTTGAACCTTTGGAAGAAGAAGTTATTGAAGAAACTACTAAACCTGTACGTATATTTCCATATCAAAGTTTTAGAGATTCATATTTTAAAACATGACATATTTTTTCAGAAAGCAGTAATACATGGGAAGTTATCTTACTTCACTAACTTTGGATTATAGAAACCTAATGCCTACTTCCCATTAGGCATTCAGCTTATTGTGGAAACATTAGTATGTAATAGGTAAAACATGAAACTTTCATGTATATGAGACAATGAGTCATTGAATAATTGAATTTGATGAGAGAATTATCCTGATTTTTATTGATCATAAATGTATTTTGTAAGCACTACTTAGCTGAGTATTGTAAAAATCTGAGCTGAAACCTAGTCATATTTATTACTGTGTTTCCAGGCTTTAGCCTAAAGCCAGGAACCTTAAAATGATCACAAGTAATTTTTCAAAGAATAAATTGTTTAGTCAAAAGGCAACATTTCCTGCCAGGCATGGTGGCACACATCTTTAATCCCAGTACTCAGGAGGCAAAAATAGGAGGATTGCCATGAGTTCAAGGCCACCCTGAGACTCCATAGTGAATTCCAGGTCAGCCTGGAGCTAGAGTGAGAGACTCTGCCTTGCAAAAAAAAAAAAAAAGGGCAACATTTTCTAAACAAAAATGGTGCCCATCCTAAAGTGGTGAAAATTTATGGAAATTGGAAGAAAACAGACAGTTTTCCTACAAGGTAAACAAAATTGCAACAACAACAACAACAACAAAAAAAAAAAACAGTGAATATATTAATTGAAAAACAGCACATAAAATGTCTTATCTTTTTATCTAAATAATACATGTTTTGGGTACAGTTTGCTTTGAGAAACTGGGTCTTTGCATTTACATTTAGTGAGAATCTGAATTTTAAAGTCTTGGATGCCTATAGATTTTAATATCTTGGGTACCCTATTTTTGTCACTATTTCACATTTACTATATACTTTTTAGATGTTGAAGGATCAGTTGTATTTACAAGAAACAAAGACAGGAAATGCCTTTCATCTCCAAACCATGTACTTGTGCCAAGGTGATGGTCACCCATATGCCAGGTCCCTGCACATCTGTTCAAACCCATAACACAAAAGGAGTTGTCAGAAGAGCCCGGGGCTCAGCAGAGTTTAATAATAACCAATGCCATTAGAATCCTGTAGCTGTGCATGCTTCCCCCATTTTAACCTTTATTTTTTTTATTAAGGCCAGCTCTTTCATTTCTCTAAAGGCAAGGCTGTGATATATGTGAGTTCATGAATAAACTCAGTTTTTTTAAAGTGGTTGACTTCAATGGGAAAGTGAGAGGACAGGGCATGGAGCCCCCATGCTAGGAATATCTGGGATTGTTAATGCTATGATCAATCTTATAGCAGTTACCATCTCTCTTGTTTGCAGGTAGGGGAAACTATCATTATGAGAGATGATTGTTTAATTTTGAATAATTTCCTAAGGTAATTATCTATGAAGGTCAAAGTCATGTCAGGGCTGTTTGTGAAAGATGGCAACCATGTCATTTGCTAGTCCACAAAAAAAGAGACAGGTCAGTGTCAATTGTCAACGATAAATGTACCCAATATCACTAATCAAATAATGAATATAAACACTTTGATAAAATAGGACTAGACAAGGTCATTTAGGTATCAAAATTGCTTAAAATAAAATATTTTCAAATGTAGAGAGGTAAAAATCATTGTTTTTTAGAGCATACAAATAATACTTGTTTTAGCCAATTCTTTTGCCTACAATTTAAAAGATATTTGTCATTAAAAGTTGGGCTTTTCACTATTTTTTTTCATTAATTTCATATAGTACTACTAATTCCTACAAAAAAATTCTTTTGTTCAGAATGAGCAAAACCATTTTCTTCACTGTTACCTTCTCTTACTCTAGTGCTTTTATACCACCATATTCCTCCCAAAACCAGTTTTGGGATTCATTGACTAATAAGGTATTTTTCCTTTTTCATCACTGAAAGCAGGAAAAGTTTGGAAAATATGCTCTATTTCAGAAATTTGTATTGCACTTTGATTTTAAAAGCTAATCTTGACTGAGTCTTCATTATCTGCCAAGTGTGAGGCCAAGCACCCATACACATACCTCACTTAACCTTCAAAATAGCCAAATAAAGGGGTGCCATCATTGGCCTTATTTCACAGGTGAATAAAACAAGATGCTGAAAGGATCAAAAGTTATATTTGAATCCACAGAAGGTAAACACCAGATCTACATTCATCACCAAACTGTCAACCCTATGTTTACCAGCTTTCACACTAAAGTGCAGTGCTTTTTCCAAGCAAAGCTGAATATTTCATCAGATTTCCTATCAGGAGAACAAAAACTAATCTGTAGATTTATATAACCACAAAAGAATTCCTGAACCCTAGACAATGCTACCTTTAGTTTCTGTGTACCAAATCATTTTAAAAATATTTTAAGCTGGGCGTGGTGGTGCACATCTTTAATCCCAGCACTCAGGAGGCAGAGGTAGAAGGATTGCCATGAGTTTGAGGCCACCCTGAGACTACATAGTTAATTCCAGGTCAATCTGGACCAGAGTGAGACGCTACCTCGAAAAAAAAAAAAAAAAAAACATATATATATATATATATATATATATATATATATATATATATATATATAATTTATTTGTGTGGGGGGGGAGTGAATGGGCACACAGGCCATCCAGCCACTGTGAACAAGCTCCAGACACATGCACCACCTTGTGAATCTGGCTTATGTAGGTCCTGGGAAACTGACCCTGGATCCTTTGGCTTTGCAGGCAAGTGTTTTAATCACTAAGCCATCTCTCTTTTATGATGAGTTCAGTATGTGATCTCTTTCCTGAAGTCAATTTCCTTTGATCAACCCAAAGTAACAAAGGTATCACTTATTGCATGGCTATCATATTAACATTTTTTATAAAATTATTCAATTTAATCTTTCTCCAAGCTCTGTGACATAAATGCTAATTTTTAAATTTTATATATCAGAAGATTTAAGGAAGATTAAAGAACTTGTTCAAAGCATCATGTAGCTCATAAGAGTAAAGCCATTTATTTTTCAATGTGTCCCTTGCTTTTGAGAAAGAAAAAGAAGGAAAGGGAAAGATGATGGAGATATTTGTTTTAAAAATAATCTGACCATGGTTCAGAGCCCTAGAGTTTTCAGTGCCATCTCAAATCTATTATGGAATGAATAAAAACATAAAATCCATTAAAAGCCTTTGTCAGCTTCACATTGCTGGGACAAACACCCAACCAGAAGAAAGTTATGGGAGAAAGGGTTTTTTTTTTTTTTTTTTCAGGTTTACAAATCTAGAAGAACATTATGAATGGTGGGAGATGCTGGCTCCCTTTCATAGCTCCAAGTAGAAAGATACCACCAATAGCCAGTACCACAAAACTGCCAGAGCTTCAGCTGCTTTCCACATAGCTAATAGGACTGCACTCAGTATCTGTCCCCAAATATAACTTTGGGTTTGACTCCAAGATCCACCCCCAGTGATACACCCCCAACAGCAGGGATCTGCCTGCTAAGTGCTCAGGTAGGAAGTTTAATCAAAAATGCCTGAGTCAGGGAGAAGAACTTAGATGTGGAAAAGCCTCATGCTCCTGATTTTCACAGCCTAGCCACAGAGAGTGATGCCTGTGTGACAAAAGCCAGGTCTGCTAAAGCCTAGGTGGAGTGCACTGTGGTGGGGCAGGATGAGGCCCCTCATGCAGCTGAACTGGACCAGGAAGAGGCTCAGGCAGTTGGGATGCTGGGTGTAAAGGATGGGACCTCTGAGGCTTTAGCAGACTCTGTCAGCTCTGAACATTAGCAGTTAAGAAAAGAAAAGAAAAGAGAATAAAAATACAGACAAACCAGCAAACAAAAAAGAACATTGCCTGAGTCAGGATGGACAGATGGCTTACCATTAGCAATTAAGGCACTTGCCTGTAAAGTCTAAGGATCCAGGTTCAATTCCCCAGGATCCACATAAGCCAGATGCACAAGGTAGTGCATGCATCTAGAATTCACTTACAGTCGTTGGATGCCCTGGAGCACCCATTCTGTTTCTCTACCTGCCTCTCTCCCTCTCCCTCTCTCTCCTTCTCTCTCAGTCTCTCTAAAATAAATAAATGTAAATGAAATATATTTTTAAATGCCTGAATCTATGAGGCCATACATTCAAACTATCACATTCTGTCCCTGACCCCCAAAGGCTCATGACCATCTCACAATACAAATTTCATTCAGTCCATATTCAAAGGTCCCATAAGCTTTACCACCTTTAGACTGTTTCAAAGTTCCAATTGCCATCTAAGATTCAAGACTATCTCTTAACTGGGAGTCCTACAAAATCAAAACAAGCTGCATACTTCTAATACATCAAACATATCCAACATATGCAGTTAAAGTCTGACATCCATAACCAGTGAAAACAGTGTCTGGATTTTCTATTCTCCTACTCCAGCTGGGCTGAGTAACTGGTAAAAACTTTCATCCTGAGCCAACAGTGCTCCATGGTAACCTTTGCACAGTCCTGGTATATCGAAACATCATCAAGTCTCCATTGCAAATCAGCTAGCTCCATATAGTAGCCTTATTTGTTATTCAATATGGGGACCTTACCCTGTTTCACAATGCTGCATCTCTGCAGCTGGTTCCTGGAAATGGTTTTCTTCATACAGTGGCCTTACATTTTCCTTATCTTGCAAATAATTGAAAAAGAAATCTCTGTGCTAGACCTGGAGAAATGGGAACTATCATATACTAAAAAGCAGGCAAAGGAAATGTAAGTAATTAAACTATAATCTATAATAAAATGAGATAATGATTACATTTGTATAGCTAGGGGATAAAATCTAATATGGTGGAATAAAGAATGCTTCCAGAATCACATATTTAAGACAATATGAGAAATAATGATGTAATAATGAGTTTAAAAATAGCAACTTTCATATATGAACACTGAATTATTCTAACATTATACTAAAAGAAAACTATCACATATTCTAAATGATGTATAACAAACATTATGAAAAATGTCAACCTTCAGAATTCAAAACTTCATTCTTACTATAATACAAACAAAAATATGTGCACATAGGGACAAATAACATAAGATCTGCATTCCAAGACCATGATGATTTTACAACCTGTTGACAATCTATGTGGATAATCAGTGGACTTCTAAGTAGCAGTAGTAGACAATGAATGAAATGTGAATTTTGAAAGGGAACATTTTACTAGAGCATACATTCACACATCCTGGGTCCAGCCAAGTGTACTGATCCATATATATATGAATATATATATATATATATATATTCATATATATATATATATATATTTGCTGGTGCTAGATGTTCTTTGTATATTAGTCTACTTAACAAAATGATCACCTTAAAGATATTTACTATATTCAAAAAGGAGTATTTAAAAATCATTATAATTTTACATATGCTTCAATACATACTTGTATTCTTTACAAAACCATGAAGTTCTTCTCAGTATGGTTGTTTATGCTGAAATAGTTTATCATGTATTCAGATTCCATAAATCTAATGTCTTCTTCTGTGCCCTCAAGCCTATGAATACTATTTTATGAAGTCAAGAAATTCTGCCTCAAGTGACTGGAAGTTTTCACCACATAATACCTTGCATCAAGGGCTATCATAACATGGTCTTTCTATGATATTTGTTTAAAAAAATAAGCTAGTGTGTACCAGAAAAGTTATATAACCTCTAAAGCCATACTTTGAACACAATTGTAAATGCAGTAAATAGAATGAGAGAACATGGAACATAAGTTGCACTCAGAAAATATCTATTATAAATGCAATCTTAGTAAACACTTGGGCTGCACTATTAACAAAACATGTCTAGGGGCTGAGAGAAAGCCACAGTAGTTAAGGGCACTTACCACAAAGCTGGCTGACCCAACTTCAATGATCTCAGAACCTTGGCAAAGCTGGACACAACACACCTGTAACATTGGGAGGAAGAGCCAGGAGACTCTGAAGCTCATAAGCCAACTACACTGGCAATCTTTTACAGGGGCAAGAAATTCTGACTCATTAGAGTAAAAGGAGCATAGACATTTTACCATTGTCCTCTGACCTCCATATCTGTACCATGAAACACACATGCAAATAATATTTTTTTAAAAGTTATCTCTCAGTCGGGCATGGTGGCACATGCCTTTAATCCCAGCACTTGGGAGGCAGAGGTAGGATTGCTGTGAGTTCGAGGCCACCCTGAGAATCCACAGTGAATTCCACTGGGCTAGAGTGACACTACCTTGAAAACAAACAAAAGAAAGTTATCTCTCCTAAAACTAAGAATGCTGACATTTCTTGAAGTGTTCCAAGAACTCAAAGGAAGATACAACTCTAGTCTAATGTCATCAGCAAGCATAATTCTGAAAATTCAGATTGACTACTCATAGGAACACAGCACTTTCTTTTAAGAAATTCCAAATATTCTACTTAAGTTCCTTGTAACCAAACCCCCATTTGGTAAACAATAGAAGTAATGTTAACTAAGCCACAGGAAAGACACAAAAATACAATACCAATGAAACAATATTCTACCATGAAAGAATGTTCTAGACTAGTTATTCATGCTGTGGGATATAAGATTTTGGTAATATTTCAGACTGTATATTGACAGAAAATACATAAAGATGCCTAGGAAATGCAAAGACATCATTTCCACCTCTCCCAATTTCATATCCCATGTTTTTAAAAATTCTACTTTCAGAAGAGTCAAATTTAGGCACATTGTACCTCATAAGTTGATTTCATCTCATCTGAGGATAGGAGAGAGAAAATATGTCTTACTTGGTTGGCAAAGTGAATCTAGAAGCCAACAGTTTAATTTTTCCAAATCACATTCACATTAATGTATTAAGTGAATAAAGCATTTGCAATTGCTTAATGACTCATCTCAAACTTCAGTGGCTTAATACAGTCACTTCAGCTTTGCAGGTAGGAAACAGGCTAGCATGGAGGGACTGGCTCTTGTGATAGCCAATGGCCTCCTTTGGGTGTCTATGGTCAGCTGCATGTCAGCTTTGCTGATCTTGGCCTAGTTTTCTCATAAATCCAGAAGTCATAGCAGTTCTATGTGGCCTTTCAGTCTCTAGCTGGGAGGCTATGCAAACACCAGCCTACCTCCTTTTTGTTTTTACACGAAGTTGTATCTGAACGCAGCCATTAATGTTTGCTCACATATCATCTGTGACTGTTTTTACACAACAACAGATTTGAGTAGTTATGACAGGAATCAGACAGCACACAAAGCTTCAATTATTTATTCTCTGTTTACAGAAATCATCTGCTGACCCCTAATCTTCTAGGTCTTGTTCACATAGAAATCTCAGGGACCTGAGTGGAAAAAAATGAAAATTAACAAGTCTCTTGGGCTCTAAACTTGAAACTGACACACTGCCACTTTTGATCTGACAGAGCCAGGCAGAGGCTAGGAAAGGTCACAAGAAAGGGAAAACAAAACCCGTGCCTTGATGACAGGGGAACAGAAGTCATAATTCAAAGGGCCTGGGTTTAGGGGGAAGTAGATGATTCTGGGCATTTTTAGTATCCAGCCTACTAGATCATGCAAGAATTGCATTTACACTGAAAGAATAACAGAATAGGTGGGCTAAGTAGGTAGCTCAAAGAACCCTTGAGATTCATCTGAATCGTCATGCATCACAGGTGCCTGACCAAGAAGTTCCCACAGATGTATGTGCAAGGTATGTACCATAATTTTATCAGATATTATTACTACTTTGCCATTAAGATAAAATCAGTTTCCAGGGAGAGTCATAGAGGGAGCCCATTGGTCATCGTAAAAACTTAGGAGATAGTCATATGTTTGAATCTTCTGATTCTTGGTCCCTGATCCAGAGAAGGAATAAAATGAAGCTCTATTTAGCTATTAAACTCAAAGTAGCTAGCTTGTGGAGATGTATTTATGAACAATGTAGAGCTCAAGAGATGGCTTAGCCCAGCTCAGGTTCAACTCTCTAGTACCCATGGAAAGCAGGTACACAAAGTGTTACATGCATCTGAAGTTTGTTTGCAGTGGCAAAATGTACTGGAGTGCCCATAATCTCTCTCCTCTCTCTCTAATAAACAATAAATATATATATTTAAAATGGATAACTGTTCCAATATAATAAAAATATGTTCTTTGTCCAGCAAACAGTCCACACAGTAATTCAGGGGCCCACTGTCCTCTTATCTTGTGACTCTCCCTTTCCTAAGGTAGGTCTTCATCCTACCAACAGAAAGAAAACAAAATGTAGATGCTTGCATCCTTCTTAAGTCTTGGCTCAAATGTAGTACCCAGTATTTCGGTTAATATCTGCTGATATGAAATCCTCAAGGAATCACACACAACTGTAAGGGAGGATGTGATCCAGAGTGTAGCCACTGGTATCCAGTGGTGTTCCTGGAAAGAAGAAGAATGAATATCTTGGGGTCTGACATAGAACACCTTCTGATCAAGACATCTTCACTTGCATTTCTCTTTATATAAATAGAGTGAAAACAGAGAGAGAGAGAGAGAGAGAGACCCCTCCACAAAGGAGATCATATAAATTTTCTATAAGTAGTGCTTTTAGCTCAAAATGTAGGATCAGTGAACATCACTCAGTTTTCCCTATAAGATTAGGAATTACTCTATTGAGGTCTGAAAAATTTAGGAATAACAAAGTAAGGAAAGAAAAAATACCATGAGAAAACTGAACCAGAATAAAAAGGTATAAATGGAGGATAGGACACAGCATTGGCTGTTTGATTGTAACAATGAAGCCAAGCTGAGAAGTATTTTTCAGTGAGGGAGTTCTGCAATTTGACATCTTGTCTCCATTCTTGGAGGAAGCCTGCCCCCATTGTTTAATGGAAAATTGTGTCCTAGTCCATTATCCTCTGTGATCATATGAAGCAGCTCATTGGAGACCACTACTTTCCTGGGGTGGAGTTATGTATTATCCATAGCTAGCTGACTGCTCATAGAGTCGTGTGGGCTCAAATCTAATTCTAAGAGTTAAACAGCCAAGCAAATTTAAGACAGAGGTCATGATTTCATTGCCAATACTGTTCCCCAAAAAATATGGTAGCCATATGATCAATTTAAATATAGTCAGCATCATTATGTGTGAGTAACCTTACCAAGGTCACCACTTAGACATAGTTTCAATACCTACACATAGTTTTTAGCCTTACTATTATAAGACTTTTTTTTTTTTTACATTATTGAATCCATGACTTTATGCATTCTAGGCAGGTACTCTACCACCAAACTACATCCCTGGCCCAAGTAGTTTACCTTAACTTGTCACTGCCTACACAGAATCCAACACCTAGTGTTTATAATTACAAAATTAAAACATTTGAGCTGGATGCGTTGGCTCACATTTTAAACTCAGCTGAGGTGGGAGGACTGTTGTGAGTTTAAAGTTGGCCTGGCTTTCAACAGAATGAGCTCTAGGTCAGCCCGGCCTAGAGTGAGACTCTCCTCAAAAAAATTAATTAATTAATTTTAAAAAGCATTTGTTGAATGTATTAACTTCCTAACACAGTGCCTCCAATGTAATCACTGTTCAATAAATCATAGCTCTTAACAGAAATTGAGAAATGTGATAATGGGGAAATTGAGCATAGATCTTATACTACATGACAATACAGAAATATTGTGAAAGTTTCTTTATATTCCAGATCATCCTTATAGTGGTATGCTTTGTTTGTTAACTTTGATGATTCTCATGCGCTTTTGGACTTTAATTTGTCTCCCAATCCTTGAAGAAGAGTAAAGGATTGACACTGATACCTAAACTTCCATAAGACACACAAAGGAAGATTTCTAGGGAAGTCTTCAAATCACAATGCTTACAATAGTAATAGGATTTATTACAAAAGCAGTTGGCAGTCAGCCCAGCATGATCATTAAGCAGTAGCAACCTTTTACACCGTGTATTACTATACAGTCTACTGTAAGCAGGTGATGTGTTTGAAAAACCACTAGTAGTTGATGCACGGTGAAAATACACCAGTGACCACATATTTTTTAAATACCATGCAGATTGACACAATATATCTAATATCACAAAATATCCAAGAAGCTGAAGCTGTGCAGGGCACAATCAGACTTCTCTTTAATACTTGGTGACTTTAGGGGAGTGACTGGGACACCATAGAGACATTTAGGAAGGTTTTGTAAGATACCAGTGCCTGAATCCCACTCCCAAGGACTGTGATATAAGTGTAATCTTCAAAGTTTCTCCCCAAATTGAACTGAATCTAGGTTTTAAAATGGGGTATGTGTCATTGACAAGGACATGCTCTTTAGCTTCTCCAGCTAGAAGCAAGAAGAATGTCCCACATATCTTGTAGCTTTTGGATAACTTTAGACTGGAATAGTCTTGGCTGCCTTCAGTGAAATTTTTGGCTGACAGTCCAGCATTTCCAAAGCAGTGAGCTCCCCTTTCCTCCACAGCACATCATGCTCGTGCAACGCCAAATGTCTGTCATAGAAGAGGACTTGGAAGAATTCCAGCTTGCTCTGAAGCACTATGTGGACAGTGCTTCCGCCCAAAGTGGATGCTTGCGGTAAGTGCTCCAGGGTAAGGCCTGAGCCAGCCCTTGGGAGCTGGTGAATTTAACCCTTTGGAAGAGGGTGCGACTCTAGGAGAGAGGTAGTCATGGATCTTCTTGTTAAATGCAGCAATCCTGCCCTCTGGGTTATGGTGTTTTCAGAGTTTATCTGGTTGTTTTCTATTTGATCCTTGAACCAGAGTTGCTTTAATCATTGAGATCATGGTGGGAAATAAAATGGAGAACTATCTGAATGAGAAGAGTTTCAAAGAGATTGAAATGTTCCCTTTTGCCCCTAGGCAATAAGCTTTCATGAGCAATCATCTCCATAGGTGAGGTGTCCACACTCAGGCAGCTAGCCTACAGCCCCATGGCCATTTCCACTATTATCAAAATTGCAGGTTCTCTGAAGTCCTGATTTCAGATCTTGATTATTTCATTAATGTAACAATGTCTGTTCCATGGCCACCACCTAGCTGAAGCTTCCATTATATAAAAGCTCCCAAAATATACTATTCCTCATCTTCACTTTACTCATTACAAATGGTCCCACAAGCAGATGCTTCAGTAGTTTTTCAGAAACAATGATAGAATCCCCTTAATGAGGATTCTGCAGGAACTAGTCTACGAGTGTCCCGTGTCCCCGTCTAGGCTGATCCTCCTGACTGTGCCTCAGTCCTGGCCATTCTCTCTTCCAGAACTGTGTACACAACTGTAGGACTCTGCCAACTCATGCACTGTCTGAAGCCCAAGCCTAGACCCAAACTCACCTGCATTCAGTAAACTTCCACAGCCCCACTCTAGCCCTTCCTTGCTACCTTGTTTCAACTATGTTTCACAATGCTCTTTGAATATGGTTACAGGAAAATTTTTTTTTCAGGAAAACTTTTTAGAGATGTGGGGTTTTGTGGCTATATGTCTGTGTGTGCCTACAAACACATGCTTCATGTCTAAGGGTTAGGCTTTTCTTCTGCTGGTGAATTATGTTTTATTAATGCTATAGCCTGTTCTTACAGCTCTAGAGCTGTAGGATTAAGCTGGGACTAAAATTAAGGTTATGTTAGCTTGGTGTTTAAAAGATTCTTATTGGTTCTGAGGCTCAGTATTCCTCAAGAACCTCACATATATAGGCATAGTGACAGAGACCTCAAATCCTTGCTAGTCAGGAAGTTAAAGCAGGAAGATCACAAGTTCAAGGCTTCTCTAGGCTACAGAATAAATTTAAGGTCACCTGGACAACTTAGTGAGACCATGTCTAATACCAAAAAAAGCTGAGAATATCTTAGAGGTAGAGTGCATGCTTAACATTCTTAAAGCTCTGGGTTCAATCTCCAATACTACCAAAAACAAAAAAGAACCCCATCAGAACCTTCTGAACATTGAGATAATCTGTGATGTGACTGCTCAGCACAGTGTCTTCTATCCACTAAAGACCATGAAATGGGAGCTCTTAGAGTCACTGTTCATGTCTTCATTCTTGCTTCCTGGCTGTAACAGTCACCTTCTCAATGCTGGTACAAAACACCTGACAAGAAGCAGTGTATGGAAAGAAAGGCTTTATTTCTGAATTACAATTTTGAAGGGAAATTTCATCATACTTGTGAGAGCATAGTAAGAACAGATAGCCAAATGTCACATTAGCTAGGAGGAAGCAGAAAGAGTGAGTTAGCTCTAGTAAGATGGGCTGGAGTATATAATCCAAAAACCTGCCCAAACTTCCTCTAGCGAGGCTCCAACTCCCAAAGGCTCCATCATCTGAGAATCAAGTACGAGGCCTGATGACAAACACATGGCTATGTGGAACACTGTACTTAAACTACCACACTGACTGACATCTCTCTGTGGTGTATTTACTTAGTATCACTGATGGCTCACATCTTCCTAGTGCTGCCCTTGTAAGAGGTGGACAGGAAATGCTGCACTCTCATGATTATATTATTGTACTTCCTATCAGGCTCAGAGGGACACAAATAAAAACTCCATTTTAATCCTTATAAGTACTAGCTAGACAGAGATTTTCCAAGATAGGAATGTATGTAGGTTTAAAAGGCTCACTGACTTAAAAATAATATCCAGCATTTGGAAAATGCAAATGGAACCTTTATGTACCTGCATAAAGTTGAACTTTTTACGAGTTAGAAAAGATATAAAGAAGATAAATTCTGCTTCGATGTATGAGAATATCTGGGGATTGGTTAGATGTTTTACATTTATTAAAAGGGCACACAATATTTTTAAGGTTCAGAAACACTAGTATAGCCAGAGAAAAAGAAGAAGGCTGTGGGAGTGTCAGAGTTTGTAGATCAAGAACTCCACTAGACAGAGTGATCCTCAGAACACACAGGTGGAACACACGTGGGAGAGACACCCATCTGCATTGTTTTTCAGATGTGCCCATTAACCCATTTCCATTCTCTACCAACATCAATTGATGAATAATCAAATGCCATTCTAGCACAAGCTGTGCTTCATGGAACCCACCACAACAACCTTGTGCTTGATTTATAAAGTTCTGTGAATTACCAAAACTTTTTGTACCTTCTCCAAAAATGTTACTAAATGCTCACCATGTTAGATACAGAATGATGCTGTCACATAATGATCTATTTTGCATCCAGTTTCTTATTTACTCTTCAAAGGAATAATTTAACACAGATATTGAATCCAACTTAGAAAGAAACAGGTTCAGACTGGTTAAGTAGCTTTGTGCAAGTTTGACTCTAACCTCATGTTTAACCTTTCTTGTCAATATTTGATGATTGTTTAATTAAATGTCCCTTGACATTTTATGACTAGCCAGAGAAGAAATGGTCAAGTTCTTTCCAATTCGAATTACAATAGTCATAACATTTTCAAATTCAGGTAACTAAATTAGAATTTTTGCCCTCTGAGCATTTGATTAGGAAATTTGGAAGTTTGAGGACTGACAAAGGTTATGCCATAGTCAATTGTGTTTAAAGAGATTAATGAGGGCTGGAGAGATGGCTGAGTGGTAAGCCAGATGCCCGTGGTGGCGCATGCATCTGAAGTTTGTTTGCAGTGTCTAGAGGCCCTGGCAGTCCATTCTAACTCTTTCTCTCTCTCTCTCTCCTCCTTTCCATCTCTAAATCACTCTCTGTGTCTCTAGTAAGTAAATAAATAAATAAATAAATAAATAAATAAATAAATAAATAAATAAAAATAAGTATTTAAAAAAATAAAGAGATTAAGGAAATACTCAAGGAGATGATTTGTGGGGATCAGTGTGTAACACACACATGATACTATTATTTACTTATTTTCAAATCACAAAGGCTCATTAATATCTGTTTGATGAAAAGAGCTACCATAAATAAACCTTGAGCGGGGTGTGGTGGCACATGCCTTTAATCCCAGCACTCAGGTGGTAGAGGTAGGAGGATCACTGTGAGTTCGAGGCTAGCCTGAGACTACATAGTGAATTCTAGGTCAGCCTGGGTTAGAGCAAGGCCCTACCTAGAAAAACTAAAAAAATAAAACTTAAAGATAAAAGGATACCTTGAGACTTCCTTAGGAACTGATTGTGAAGGTGAATTGAAGCATTAATCATTTTTAATAGGTATATAAATAAAATATACTGGTGGCTAGAAGTCTGAGTAGACGAATGTGGAAAGAGTATCTCACCTGGTCTGACTTTACTCCACTGGTTGGGCCCTATACAGGAGTTAGGAAGAATACACATGCACGGAATAAAGGAAGCTAGGTATAAGGAGAGTCCTCTCCAATCCTCAGAAAACTAGTATAGCACCAATTCACAGGCAGAAAACTAAAGTTCAGCACACAGCTAATGAACAAGTGGAGAATAAGTGCAGTTGTCTTGGGCCGTTCTTTAAACCCCTGATACATCACACTATGATATCCTTCCCCTTTAAACCTCTGCTTTAGTCCTTCAAAAGCTTGCACATTCTGCTAAAATTTCTGGTAACTTCATTGGAGGGTGCTAGGAATAAAACAAAGGTGCTTGCACAAGCTATGCCAGAGCTCTTCCACGAAGCTACACCTCCTATGCTTGATTTTTTTTTTGAGACAGCATATCTCTCCACATAGCCCAGGCTGGCTTCAAAGTCAAGATCTTCCAGTATCCACCTTCCAAATGCTGAGATTGAAAGTTTATAAGATTTTCTGGCCTAGTCCAGAAAATGGAAACTTTGGATAGTTCAGCAAGTGGTTTTTAATGTTACAAGTGAAACAAATTTGTTTGCACAGGATACTTGATGATGAGCCTTAAATGCTAGTTGAGTATTTTAAGTTTCATCTTAAAGAAAACAGACATAGGTGGAATTTGCTCTTTGCACTATCAGGTGATGTTGGGTACTACTTCCAGACAGTGGTAGAAGGTGTATAATTCTTTACATACACATGAATTTGCAGATCATTTTCTGAGATTTCTTCTCAAAGTTATCCATAAACTTCTGGGATGAGATAATTAAACTCCACTTTCCATTCAACTGCTATTCTATTGTATTATTTTACTCAGAGAAATCTAAAGTTGAGCTAATAATACTTGGTACATCATACTGAGTGCCCCAAATTATATAAACAACTATGCTAAACTCCAAATTGCAAAGAGAAAAAGGGGGAAAAAAAAATGTTGAATTTCTTTTGTGTGGTTACTGCCATCTGCTGGTCAGTCTTTTTAAATCTTTACTTTCTATTAGTTCAAAATCCATATTTTCTAATCCCTTATTTTGCTTCCTAATCTGAACTTGTCATGAAAACATGAGGCTGGACATGATTACTTTCAGAATTAAGTTCTTAAAGGGCATTTTTATTTTTGTCTGTCCTTTCATATGTCTATAAGTGCCTCTTCTTCATTCTTTTTTTTTTTTTTTCCAGTGTTGACTTGGATATTCATTATTATCTCTCACCTAAACTATTTCACTACCTTTGCCACCTTCCTTACTGTCTTGCACGACTGTCCTCCTTTCACAGCCCACACCATTAGCAGGATCTTTCAAAGAATCTTTAAAATGAATGCAGACACAACAAATGCTCAGTAAAACTTTGAAATTAAATTTTGCAAAGGTAAACTAAAATCTGTTGTAACAAACATTAAACTAGCAAGTTCTTGAGAAAGCCACTGATGTTCTGCAGGTACCATAGCTTATCTGTTTCCTACACATATTGGTAAGATTGGGTCTTCCCACACCTACAGATGGTTCGAAGAAATAGGTGGCTGCCTTAACTTCCAAGGGTTAATTATGCCTTTCGTTTTCTATTTCAGTATTTCTATACAGAAGCTGTCTAATGAATCCCGCTACATGATTTATGAGTTCTGGGAGAATAGCAGTGTGTGGAATCGGTAAGGTGTAAGGCTGATAAGGGATGTGGCAATATGCATGATGATATTTTCAGACTTTTGGAAAAAAAGATTTTGATTCTTTTTTTTTTCTTCCTTTTTTCCCTCCCCTTCTCTCCCCTCTCTTCTCCTTCCCTTCCCTCCCTCCCCTTTCTTGTCCTTCCTTCCTCCATCCCTCCCTTCCTTCCTTCCTTTCTATAAAAATTTTGGGGGGAGAGAACAGGTACACCTTGGCTCTAGCTACCATGTGCATCTGGCTTATGTGATTACTGGGGAACTGAACCTGGGTCTTTAGGCTTCAAGGGCAAGCACCTTAACTACTAAATAATTTCCCCAGCCCCTTTCCTTCCTCCCTGTCTCCCTTCTTTCCTTTCTTCCTTCCCTCCCTCTCTGATTTGGGCAGTGATGTGGCTTAAAACTCAGAGCTTCCTGCATACTAGAAAATTTGGGATAATATATTATCCTAGCTTTGTTTATTCATTTTTTGAGGCCACATCTCACTGAATTGCCCAGCCTGACCTTAAATTTAGTCCAGTTGTTATTGTTTGGGGGCCACTTGCCAATGCCAATGAACCAATAAATTTAGTGTATCCCAAATTCTTGTCTTATGAATTTAAAGAATTAACTCAATAAACTGGAGGGTAAGGCTTAAAGATATTTTATTAGATTAAGAGAATATTAAAAAATAAAAACAGTACAAACAGTTCCTGTCCTGTGGAAGGCTGGAGGGCTAGAGAGCACACACAGGACAGCAGGGACCTGGAGGTTCCTGAAAAGTAAAAAGCCAAAAAGAGGTCTACCCAACCACCTGGGTAGCATGTACTTATTATCTTATTGTGGTAGGCTCTACCCTCAGTTCAGGTGAGTTCTGGGCTAGGGGCTAGCTCCAGAGTAGGGGCGAGAGCTTACTGGATGGCTCCATCAGATGCTGAACTCTGAGAGGCAAGGTGTGTTCTTTCAGTCCTTTCTCCTGACTGGCTACCTAATCCCCCCCCCACACACACACACACACAATTAAGCCTTTAATTTGCAGTCCTCTTTCCTCAGACTGCTGGGTGGTTAGGATTACAGACATGTCTAGAGTGTTTACTTCACCGTAAAAGTTACCTTCCCTATTTTTCTGAGTCCTATGTTTTTAGGACTTGATTTCATAGATTTGAAACCACTTCCCTGTTGTAGCAGAGATGTTTTGGGTATGATCCCACTTAGTGCCTTAACCTTTTCCTGATGATTTCAGACAAGCAGAATTAGGTAGGGGTCATGTTTGTTTCAGGAAGGTGGAATAGTGGGGATATAGAGTGTTGTGATTATTAGTTTATCTTATAGTAAAACTATACACAGTGGCCAAGATCATAACATTTAAAGGACATTGTTGGGCAGCAGAGATGGCTTAGCAGTTAAGGCACTCACAGGCAAAGCCTGAGGACCCAGGTTTGATTCTCCAGAACCCATGTAAGCCAGATGCACATGGTGAATATGTGTCTGGAGTTCCTTTGTGGTGGCTAGAGGCCCTGGCATGCCCATTCTCTCTCCCTCTTTCTCTCTAATAAATAAAAGAATAAAAATAAAGTATTTTTAGAAATATTTCTTTAAAAAAGACATTGCCAAAGATTTAAAACAAGTCAACTTTGAAAGTAAAAATGATTACTAACAAATAAGTAGGCAATTCAAAACTATGGGATGAGACAACATTTTGCCCTTGATTGTATAAATACTTCATATTTTTAAATAGCACAGAAAAGAGCTCTCCAATAATTCGACATTTTTAGAGTGTAAACTATGGTAACATAACTAAGGAAACTCCTGGAAATCCAGCTAATGCATATTTGACCTTAAATGTTTATATTTGTGGCTTCAAAAGAAGGTATTTTGAGGCCCTTGGGCTTTAGCTTCATGTGATAGTGCTTGCCTGGTAGGCATGAGGCCTTCATTTCGACACCCATAGCTGTTAAATAATGGCAGCTTACTGTGCTATCAAAAAGACAAATGACTTACTCAAGCCTAGGCTTCTAGACCTACATTTTAAGGTAGATTTCTTTTTATTTCATTGCATTCTGTAGTAATGGACCATCTACACACCCTCCTCTTACCTAGCCTATATTTTAAACAACTAGGTTTCTGTGAAATTTTCTTGTTTAAACTTCTGGCCAAATTAAAGCTTGCCTCTTATGTTTTATGTCTTGTATGCATTAATGTTCTCCTGTCTCAAATGCCTTTTTTTTCCTAAATTTCTTTTAATATTTTATTTGAAAAAGAGAGTATGAGTGTGTCAGGGCCTCCCACCACTGCAAACAAACCAGATGCATGCAAGCAAGCAAGACCTTTTGCCACTGAGCCATCTCTCCAGGCTCTTTCTTCTAAATTTGTGATAATAATGATTATTCTTCAATCATCATTAAAAGGGATATGCACCCAGGCATTTCATCAAAGTCAAACAAAACCTGCTACATTCTTCTTAGAAATGTTGTAAATTAAAATGCATGAATTAAAATGTGTAACTTTAACCTGTCAACATTTACACAGCCATCTTCAGATGAATTACAGCAAGACATTCCAAAGAAGTAACGTGGATTTCTTGGAAACTCCAGAACTCACATCTACTATGCTAGTCCCTGGTAATTATCTTGGGATCAAAATGCTTCTCTATGTTTATGCTTTTTTGTGTGAGTTTTGAAAAATACTGTGTTCTTTCCCCATATTACCAGTGGTACTTTCTCTATAGTTTCTTTATATATCGTATATATTAAGGTGAAGGTATAAAGAAAGTATTTCTTCTAATGCCTTTAGTTCTCAGTTGAGTCTATTTATATTCTTGGCTATAGTAAATCTACGAGTGGTAGGTTGGCCACTTTTTAAAATTTAGTGGAATTGAAGTACAAGTAAAGTCATGATATTTCAAAAACTATTCAAATGCATTACTATAACACTGTATGCTAAATGCAGTTGAAATAAGTGACCATATGCTAGAGATTAGAATTTTGTTAGAAATGTTTATTATATTCATTGCTTAAACATTTTTAACTGAGATAAGGAAAGACATTTTAAATAAAGTTGTCTAAGAAGTCTGGCCCTAGTCATAGCTTATTTAAGAGTATTGAGAACCAAAATTCACTTGTCATCTACCCATACCCTCAGTCACTGACCATAATGATATTTACTGAGTGGTAATGTGTTTGTGTTTATCACTAGGGCTACTAGGACAAAGGCTAGTTATTGGCACGCTTCTAAATAAGTCCACAGCAGAGCACAAATTCTTCAAGACTAACTTATTATCTTTGTACATAGAATGAAGGAAAATGAGACTGGCATTTGTCTTATACCATTCCAATGCACTGTGTAGCACCAAATAGTAAATGCTTCCTAAGTGGAGGACTTAGGGCATTGACACCATAAAGTACCAGTCTTCAGTCATGAACACTTCCTAGTGTTCTATTTATAAGTTTTGTGTCTACTAAAATACACTCATTTTCAAATCCCTTACCCTAAAACCACTGTCTCAACAAGCTGAAGGATAATGTTTGCTCTTACTGGGGTCTTGAGTCTGCCAAGTCAGAATACACCTGAAAAAGTAGACTAGATAAAGAATAAAGAAGGGGATTGATGGGATAACAGCAGGGGTGGGAGGTAGGGGAAATGCCAAACGCAACCTGTCCAGTTTTCTACCCTAATCTTAAGTCCTCATTATCTTATATTGAGCTTCAGAATGCATTAGTGTCACAGTACTTGTGTAACTCCCCAACCCGCCATCATCTCTCACCATTTCCTTATTTAGAGAGAAAATATGAGCACAAATAACTGGATCAATTCTTGTTCTGTGGCCCTAAACTCAATGCAACTTGATGCTTTTTTTAATTGATGCCCTACTTTTCATTGATTCCATCACTTCTAATGTTAACAATAATAAATTGAATTTGATATGGCATAAAGAAAGGTTAGGCTTGGCTTCTAACACAACTTAAATTAACCCCAAACAAAATTATAACATTTATTGGGGCATCCCATTATACTTTAAAGTTTTATAAGCATTGTAAGAACACCTCTCTGAGCAAAAAGCCAGAATTAATATATTTATAGGTTTCACTGGCCATATAACTTTAACTTCTAGTATTTTTTTTTTTTTTTTTTTTTTTGGTTCTCTGAAGTAGGGTTTCACTCTAGCCTAGATTGACCTGGAAATGACTATGAGCTCTCAGGGTCATCTTAAGCTCACAGCAATCCTCCAACTAAGTACTACTTTTAATAAAAAAAAAAAAAGTTAAAACCTAAAAGAGAGACTGATTGAGATGGGGAGAGGATATGATGGAAAATGGAATTTCAAAGGGAAAGTTTGAGGGGGGGAATGGAGGGTATGCCATGGGATACTTTTTATAATCACGGAAAATGTTAATAAAAATTGAGAGAAAAAAAAGAATGAGCCTTCAAAGCAGAGGCCACATGGTATGCGGAGGGCGCAACATGCTGCTGCCTTCAGGCACATCTGTCCAATAGCCCATGTCCATCAATTGGGTCAGGTACCTAAGTAAGGGCCTATGTGATACTACGCAGTTCCACAGACTGTTCAGTGAGGTCACCATCCAGGGCACATTGCGAGAGGTGGCTGGAATGGAGCTGAACCCAAGTGGTATGAGTTAATAGTCTAGGGCCTGGCCATGGCATCCTCTTAAAATGGGCCTGGAATCCCACTGCAGGGCCACCTCATGGACAGAACAGCTGCTTGTTAGACTTAATGTCACCTCCCACTCCCACTGATCACCTCTGCATGAATTCTTCCACCAAGGAACCCTCAGGGCAGGCTGAAGCTTATCTGTTCCTTGGCCCTTCTTTGCTCCCAGAACTGTCAAGGTCCCCATCATTTGAATGCTTTCCTAGGGCAAGTGACAACATGCAGTCTAGGACATGCCAGTAGGACAGAAAAGAGGTTAAGTACATAGGTTCTGGGATAGAGGCAGATATTGGTCATATGATCCAGATGAGTGCTTTGGGCTTCCAGTTCACCTGTGCAAGGGGGCCATTAGTCTTCAGGGAATGCACATCAAAACCAGAAATGCCACTTCACCACCACTAGGGTGGCTGTGATGGTGAGAGACAAAGGAGAAGTAATGTGCTATGTCTGGCTGCTGTGACCTCACTTAGGGGCTGGACAATTGTGCTGCCATTTTAAATCAGACAGCCATTTTGAGTAAATAAAGAGCCCAGGAGCTGGGCGTGGTGGTGGTGCATGCCTTTAATCCCAGCACTCGGGAGGCAGAGGTAGGAGGATCGCCGAGAGTTCAAGGCCATCCTGAGACTACATAGTGAATTCCAGGTCAGCCTGAGCCAGAGTGAGACCCTACCTCGAAAAACCAAAAAAAAAAAAAAAAAAAAAAAAAAAGAGCCCAGGACCAGCTCAGATGAGGAACTAGCTGACTAATGTGCTATTTTTGCTTCTGTATCAGTACTTGCTTAGCTATAGTCCTGCCCCCTCGATTCCTGGGTAGCCTCTACCCAAGAACATTCCAGAGATACCTAGCCATGGAGGCCCTGGCCTCTTGCAAAAGATAAGGTCTGCAAACAGCTCTTGCAAAAGATAGGTTCTGCAAACAAGTTACTGACCTAAGATAAGTAGGCTGGAGTTCCCACATGTGCCCTCTTAGAACCAATCATTTTAAAAGTCGTAATATGATGTAACCTCAGTGATTGTTTTCTTTATAAACCCCTTCCCTCTGAGTGTCAGGGCTCTCTCCCATACTACCGCTGTGCCGGACTGTGTGGATGGAGCCCAGGCCTAGACTTGCAATAACGCAACCTGATGATTTAAAAAAAAAAAAAAAAACAGCTAAAACCGTGGTAAAATCCACAGTACCTTCACATATTTAGGCCTAAAATAAAATTTGAAAAAAACAAACAAACAAACACATGCTCTTATGTTAAAAAACACAGAATGAGTAAGATTTTATTTTTAATTCAAAAATTATGATTTCTAGTAAGATTATTTTTATTGAAGGAAAGTAATTTAACTGAAATACATTTTAAAGATAAAGCAATGAGGCCTGGTGCCATCTGGATATAAATATACAAACTAAAATATATTCTTATGAACTTATTAAAATACAAAAATCAGTCAAATGCAGCATACCCAAATTCAGCAAACCAGGTCCATTAACTATCATAAACCACTTAGACAGAAACAATTTAAGTGATTGGTTTATGGGGCAGAACATTCCTTTGCACAAGAAAAAGCCTATGGCTATGGAAAGGAGGGTGCATGAGAAAGCTAGATCCTACTGCCAGCAAAACACAACACTAAGGGTGAACTTTGTTCTTTTCCATTGGTCTTTCTCCCATCATTCCACCAATCACACTTCTTCATCATAGGTTTGTGAAGAGATATTATTCATTTGGAAAATTTTTCAATGTTAAAATCTAGACATACTAAAAATATTGCTTAAAAATATCCACTTACTTGAATTTAATCTTTCTAAAATCTGTATGTGGAAGTATCTAATATATTTCTTAACTACTGGTACTGGGGATTACAACAACAATATAATTTTATCATCACTATTTATAATACTTCAAAGACAAGTAGGAATAATTCATTTTCATCTCAAATAGTTTAAAATGCTGACTAGAAAAATAATTTTGCAGAGTAAATATGAGGAAAATGATCTCTTTACAATTTGAACTTTCATTGCTCTAAAAATTGTTTTCATTATATAAAAATATTTTATCTCTTTCAGCATCATGGTGGATCCTCAACAACAATTAGACATTTTCTTCATTGTTCCAAGTGAAAAACAAGTGTTTTTACCTAAACTGTTGACTAGAAAATTCTCTGTCATTGCTGATCTGCTGTATACTTCATTTAATGTATTTAAGTGTATTCTCCTAAAGTATATGCTACAAAAAGTTTCAAAGTTTGTTGATACTCTTAACATTAGACACTAATTGTTTTGCTCCATTGTAATCTAATTATTGTGGCAAAATCCTAATATGTGATAAAAGGTACATACATAAAGTAATAAAATGTGAAAATTATAGTAAGAAAAATTTAAGGTGAAACTTTTAGACTATTGCTTCATAGGACAGATTTTGTAGATCACCACATTGAATCAATGTCTTGTAATCTTTTTATTATTGTACTTTTCTGTTAATGAAATATTCTTCAATAATGTTGACTCCATTTCCATCACATGCTCCTACAACTCTTTTCTTTATATTACTTTTAAAATTAGTATATAAGCAATCCTGGATATAACCTGTAGAATCTCTATCCATATGTTAGATCATAAACTGATAAATTACAAGTGCACAATTTTGTGAATAGGTGGTGTGCCATTCACTAATGTAGCACTGTTATATCACTTAATAGCATTGTAATTCTCCATATGTAAGTTAAACATTATTAAGAAAGTTTTACTTTGGGGAAATACAACTTAAACTTCATGGCATATGGCTATGATATATGATACAGACAGCTAACTTTTCTTGTGAAAATAGAAATTTGCATTTAGGTAGATTTTAAAATACAGTACTACTTTAACAATAAAGTTTAAACCCAATGAATAAAGAGGAAACAGAAAGTAAGCACAAAACTTCAAGGCAGAAGATACCTATTTTATAGTTTTACACTTAGATAATTAATAATTTATATCTTATCTACTCTTCTCTACAAATCCATAAGCTAAATATTTTCAGTAAAAACTTCTGGTTATAGATGCTGCTATGATAATACAACACAGGTGACAGTGTGATCCATGTTATCCTCTTGTCCACATTCCTTTGAGATGCTAGGCCTTCAGGAAAAAAATGTTAAGTTTTCCTATCTTCATGTTGGAAAACTCAGGAAAAGGGTAGGATTGAATGAAATTTTTATTTCATAAATATAAGGTTTGACCTGGAATACTTTTCTCAAACCAATTTACAGAATACTAACTTTTATGAAATACGTTTTTATACTTCACTCCTCCATCAATCTAATTAAAATTCTTACAGTTTCTGTTAGACATTAAGTAGCAAATTTTAACATACATTTACACAAAAGTTATGTGTGTGTGTGTGTGTGTGTGTGTGTGTGTCCAACTTCAAAGATGCCAAGCACTAAGAAAATGTTTGGCTGAACTCTTTTAATAGAAACATATACAAAGCCAGGAGCATTGATTGAGCTGTTGTTCAGCAATTATTCTGATAATGTGTGTGTATATATATATATATATATATATATATATATATATATATATATATATATATATATATATATATATGCACGAAGCAAAGAGATAACAAAACAGTCTTGTGGGTCTCCCTGGTTATATACACCAAGAAAGAATCAAACAACTTAGGTGTCAAAAAAACTTTGACACCCAAGGGAATGTGTACATACAAACTCTTCTTGAAAATGCAGTTACAAATGTTTCAAAAAATGCAACGTATAACCAATCTAAACACTGTCTGCAGTGTTTGATTTCTGCATCCAAATCCAATGCATCTCAAGTCTTTTGGACACTAGGGAGTTTCCAAAGTACCATAGTTGGATATGTAAAGAGGGTTTCACCCAGTGACAGAGCTTGTGCAAAGGCTATCTGGATTGCCAATTAAAACAGTTGTCAACATTTTAAAATTAGAAAAACAAAAGGGCTTGAGAAAATCTAATAATTATCCAATTCTATAGTAACTGTAACCCTGGCTATTATATACATATTTTTCTGTATGTTGCTAACATACAGAAACACTTATACTGGAACCAATACTATAAAAGTGTAGAGGACAAAACATGAATGAAAAAACAGAGCTTTAAATATAAATATCTCACTTTAAGTAAACAATAAGTTTGTGCTTAATGAAGGGGTGTTTTTCCTATTTTAAAAAAGGCCTTTCTCTGAGGAACAAATTAATATCGAATAAGGTGCTAAAAGACCAAGATGGGAAACTACTATATACAAAATAAGTAAATTTGGACAAGCCCTAAAAAATAATGAATCAAATAGTGCTGGTTTTACAAATTCATATTCTGAGAAATATGAACTTCCTGCCAATTAATAGCCTTGAATGTCTTGCCAACATACCCAGGAATCGGAGAGAGCAGAAGCAGAGAGTTTATACTTATCTTTCTGTCCGTGATGCTTTTAACACTCTGCTAGATGAAACTACTTTTTTTTTTTATAATAGTAACCTCCAGAGTAAAAAACTGTAAGAGGCTTACTGTATTAAATTTCTCGTAATAAATAAAGTTAAAATCCAAAATTATTCATCCACATATGTTTCTGTTATAAGAAATTATAGAATTAAAACTTATTGCACCTCAATTATTTACAAATGCCTCAGTGGTTCCTCTTCTGAAAACAAGAAATACCAACTTTACTTTTCAGTGCTCAAGTTCTAATCATACAGTCGGATTACTGACATAAGTACAGCTACTTTTCAACTTTGGTTTCATTCAGTACCCTTGTTTTCAAATTTTTCATCTCTGCTAGTTATCATGAATGTAAAACAATGTCATTACTAAAAACCTACAGGTCAATCAACCACAAATATAAAGATAAATGTCTATTAGAAAACCTTCTCTTGCCATTGCTAACCATCCTTGGAACATTCTGAATCATTCTGCACTTCTGGAGCAGTCATAATGATCTGGTCAATGCTGGTGAAATCAGTGGGAAAAATAACAAAAACAACCTTCAATACAACAAGAAGTTATGTACTATATGTACATTGTAGCAATTTCTTTATATTTGAGAATCTTTACAGCTTACATTTCCATTCCATTATTACAAGTGATGAAAGAAGAAAACTGCAAGTAGCATGAAAAGTATAAATACAGTCCTCCCACTTCAAAAAAATTTCTACTTTTGGGTGTTGCTTCTCAATGTTTGCAGGAAACTGCCTGCAAAGCCAAAACTGATTAGAAAAATTCTTTATAGTTTAAAATATCTTTCTCACTTTATGAAAGGCCAAACAGCCAACCATCAAAATTAAAAATAAATTGAATTGTCACAGTCCATTACAGTTATTGTTCCTGATCCACTTCGTTTGCAGGTGTCCAAATATAAAATGAGTAATTCTTTATCTTCAAGTTCATCTGTTCTCAAATGCTACTTATAATTTTGGTTGTTTTCCTGTAATAAAGAAGAAAGAGCTAATTTGCCAATTAGACTAAATAAAGTTTTTACAAATTAATTTATTAAACCAAATATTGTGAACCCACTTAGATCTTAAGTGCATGTTACTATAGAATCTATTAAAGTAAATGCAGTTGTCAAATATAAAGCAGTCCTTTGTTTCAATAAGCTTATGGCTCTGTTTCTGTGGTATCCAGTTTTATAAGTGTTATAAATGCATAATGTAAAAGCTTAATTTTAATGTATTTATTCAAAATAAATTTGTCAAACACTTATTAACAAAATAAAGTATTATTAAGTTAGAAAGTCTAAAAGTGAAAAGTGATTTTATTTTTTAATTATTTATTTATTTGCAAGCAGAGAGAGAAATAGAGAGGAGAAGACAGATAGAGAGAAAATGGTCATGCCAAGGCCTCCAGCCACTGCAAAGGAACTCCAGATGCATGTGCCCCTTGTGCTTCTGACTTACATGGGTCGTGGGGAATTGAACCTGGGTTCTTTGGCTTCACAAGCAAATGCCTTAACCATTAAGACATCTCTCTAGCCCAAAAGTGATTTTATTTTAGGTAGAAGTGAAATTTATATTTATTCATACAAAGCAAGAATTATATGTTCCCAATGAGCTTAAAATGAGTGACAAAAATACAAACAGCAGGTAGATTTTTCCTTGCTAAACATAGCCTTTATAGGAGGTATTATGATAACCTTTTAATAGAAAACCTGGGCTGGAGAGATTTGTTAGTCATTAAGGCACTTGCCTGCAAAGCCAAAGGACCCAGGTTCAGTTCCCTATCACTCACGTAAGACAGATGCACAAAGGGGCATGCATCTGGAGTTCCTTTGCAGTGACTGGAGGCCCTGATGTGCCCACTGTCTCTATCTGTCTCTCTCTCTCCCTGCCTGCCTACTTCTGTATCTCTCTCTCAAATAAAAAAAAAATGTTAAAAACAAGAAAAGCTAACTGAAGCCCTCTAAGTTGTTATAAACTTTAAATATGGTATACTAATATAAACAATGATCAACATATAAATTTATAACTTATAACTGAAAATAAATGGTATGGAGTTCCAAAATTTAGAATTCCCAAACTAGAAATATACTTGAGCTTTTCTTGGCATACCAATATTTAGAGCCTCATCTTAAAATACCTGACAGACAACTTGAGGGATAGATAAGAGATATGGAAGGGTTTGGGGGATAGGAAAGCAGGAGGGAGGGGGAAGGAATACACAAAGCCAAATCCAAAATTAATTGGTGCCATATAAATCTTTGTCCTGGACAGTGGACTAAAAGATAGAACCCTCAATAGAAGCATGGAGGGGTCATCTGGTAAGAAGGGCCTTGGAGAGGGTGGGATGAAGCCTAACCCTGAAACATTTGGCTCTGACTACCAAGTCCTAGTACCAGAAATTGGTTATAATCCACATTGAGCTGTTATCTGAGAAGCCTACAAGGTCCCCAAAACAAAACAGGGTTCTATCAAAACACTTGATTACCTGCCTGAGGTAAAAGGTAAGACCCTATTACTGAAGACACCACATGCTGCTGATACAGAACATTGAGAGATCCAGCTGAATCTGTAAGGAAGCCAGTTCCCAGATGGTTAGCCTGTACAGGGCTAAAAAGTGATCCATGAGCTGCTGGGGGAAAATGGCCAACAATGTTGTGAGCAATTAGGGGGTACTGCTATACAAAAGCAACCACAGATGGACACACCTGTGAAATAGTTGTACCCAGCCTAGGTGGGTAATCAATGACTCTTTGATTGGCTATGAGATGTGCTCAGTGGAAAGGAACCCAGAACTGGAACTAGGAACCAAGTCAGAACCCTACAGAGACCAAGATAATGAACTCCATTGAGAAGCACCCACTAGTCTTTGTCCAAAAGTGAGGCAACACCCATCAAAATCTCTCTAAATTAACAATGCTTATACTCTTAACCTATCCTAATCTCACTCTCCATTGGAGAATCTGTTTTTCTTTTTAAGATAATTGAGATAATCTGTCATCAAGAAAAAATAGATAGCTGACTCCCTGGCAGAGGACGAACTACCCCTCACAAAGCAGACAGGAACCAAGTAAAACTACAGAGGAATTGGTGAGATAAGCAGGCATACTGCTTTCACAGTGAGCTTGACAACCTGGGTCAGGGTGATGGAGATAGACATTGAGGATACCCAAAATGCACCAAAGCAGAAATCTAGAAGCTGATGAGAGCTCAACACTAAAAGAGACTTAAAGACATCCAAAGCTCGTGGAATTGTGTGGAAGAGTAAGCAGAAAGAATTTAAGAGCCAATATGTGGTAGGGAATATCCACAGACATAGCTCTCCCCACAATGACGGCTGCTCTCATAATTCATAACCTACAACTCCATGGTGAATACCAGAAATCCAATTTAGGAGAAGTCTCAGAGTGGGGGCAAAGATGATCAATATAAAGTTTCTACTCAATAATAATAAAAAGGAAATATGGCTGGGGAGATGGCTTAGCAGTTAAGGCACTTGCCTGCAAAAGCCAAATGACCCAGGTTCAATTCCCCAAGACCCACATAAGCCAGATGCACAAGGTAGTGAATGCATCTGGAGCTCATTTCCAGTGGCTGAAGATCTTGGCACACCCATTCTCTCTCTCTCTCTGTCTCTCTCTCTCTAATAAATAAAATTTTAAAAATGAAATAAGGGCTGGAGAGATAGTTTAGCGGTTCAGTGCTTGCCTGTGAAGCCTAAGGACCCCGGTTCAAGGCTCAATTCCCCAGGACCCATGTTAGCCAGATGCACAAGGGGGCGCACATGTCTGGAGTTTGTTTGCAGTGGCTGGAGGCCCTGGCATGCCCATTCATATTCATTCTCTCTCTCTCTCTCTCTCTCTCTCTCTCTCTCTCTCTCTCTCTGCCCCTTTCTCTGTCTGTCACTCTCAAATAAATAAATAAATAAAAATAAACAAGAAAACTTAAAAAAAGAAGTAAAAAAATTTCTAATTGCTTTAACTTAAAACTATAAAATATAAGTCAAATGTTAGCAGAAAGCAGGAAATCACAAAATCTGAATGTATGATGACTGATAGGCACTTTCATATTATTTTATTTAGCCCAGAGGTTATTGTCATTATTTACAGTTGTAAAATAAGCTCAAGTTTAAGCAAGATGTCCAAGTTACAATATACAGAGTAGAGTTACAATTTGTATTATGTCAAAACCCATTACATTCCAATAAATATCCTAAAAGATAATAATATCATTTGTGTATATTTATTTGATGTATTTAATAGATTTACACATAAATAAGGACTACACAAGACTAAGGAGCAATGCCATGAAGACTGATAACTAGAATGGTTTGTTGGACAGTTTAACAGGAATAATTGAGTGCTAGTTTTAATTGAATGTGTATATTGTTCAGTTGAATTTTAGAATTTGCCTGTATTTTGCTCCACACTGCCTAATGGAATACTTGCATGGAAGGCAAACCCAACACCTAGGGTCACTTTTTCTGTTACTCTGAGAGTAATTTAAGAGCCACACCTGGCACCTTAAGCTCCTACCTGGAGGATATATAACATCAAACCAGTGCATCTAAGAATACTGCAGATAATTAGAAAACCCAACCATCAATATTGATATCCATGGCCTAGCACTACCTTCACAAGACTTTCATAATAGGAAGAAAAGATGATGACATCAAAATAAGACAGACTAATGGAGAGAGGGAGGGGATATGATGGAATGTGGATTTGTGAAGTAGAAAGTTGGGGGGATAGGGAATTTGCATGGTTTGTTGTCTCTTAAGTATAGAAGCTGTCAATAAAAAAATGTTTAAAAAAGAAATAATTGAACAGAATACAGAACCCCCAAATAGGACATACATACATTGCCATGGAGTGTCAGAGTACTATCCTTACCTAGGATGACTGAAGATCCATACAGCAAAAATAAAACTTAACCTCAACTTAACATCATGCAGTAAAATAAATTCTAGGTGAATTATGGAACTTAACTGACAAAAAGTAGAGCATTTTAGATTAATAGTATATTTTCACGACCTTTTACATAAAAATATTTTATAAACAAAATATAATTATTCCATGATGTCTCTTGAGTGGTGTAATAATTATTTTATAATGATGAGTTATATATTTATTTTTGAGGGTTTTTGTATTGATACTAATTTATGATATAAAATGTAAAAATCTTCAGGTACAGTTAAGAGCAAATATTTGGAATTTAATTTTCTACAACAAAGTTTGGAAACTACTTACTGGTTTTTGAAGTACAATGGGATGATCAGGCAGAAAGTCTGGCTTTTTTCTGCAGATGGAAACACTTGAGAGCTTCAACAAGAAATCTCTGCTGTATTTAATTCTCTCTGTTGGTATTACAAATTAAATATGATGTTATAAAACACAATACTTTTCTAGATCACATTTTGCTTCATTTGCCCAGATATCTTTAACTTATACTTTATTTTATAAAATGATTATTAGTATTTATAAGAGAGAAGAACTAAGAAGCTTTGAAAAATAGCTACTGCCTTAGATTTTCCTTTCATATGAAAAGAAAACCAGGTTATTAAGAAAAGGAAAAAAAGGAAGATTGTTTGAAGAAACTGATAATGCATGGCTTTTCACATCTGGTTATTAAAATCTACAAGTATGATCCAACAGTGTAAAGTATAGCCACAGTAATATCAGTAATTTCAGATCCTGCCAAAATGAAACCCTAATGAGCCTATTGAATCTCAATCATAGTACATATTAATTCTATAACCATAATTCAAGAAACATAATTCAAGACATACTATCAGAACTATATGATGGGTAATGGAAACAGTATCCAAGGCGCCTATCTTTCAAGTGAGCAACTATTTCAATGCCTCCACTTTCTAATCAGGAATGGCCATCAGAAGCTCTCACTTCTAAGATTGACTGTATTCTGGATCAGAAGACGAAGAGTATAATGTTCTTAATGTGCTAAAAGAAAAGAACAGGAAGTCTCAAACTCCATTTCCTACAGGAAATCCTACAGGAATACTACTGACATTTTTCACTGAATGAAAGCTAAGACTTCATCATCATCTGACCTGATCCACAAGAAATAATTTTAAAGGACTTATTCAAGTGGGAGGAAAAAGAAAGATGGAAACTTAACAAAAGAAACAGAAAGAGCCACAAAAGTAGAAAAGAACCCTAACCCCTTCTCTAAATTTTACTAAGGTATGTGCTGCTGTGGAAAGTAAAAACTTTAAAATGGTCTGGTATGGTTTTTAAAGTATGGATATAAAGGATGGGGAAAGAAAATGACCTGCATATGGTTCCCAAGTTGTATCATCATCACCACAAGTAAAAAGATTAGATGCTCTAATTCCTAGATTATAGCTAGGAAAGAAAAATAGATAAAATCCAATGAATAAACAAAAATGAAATCCAAAAGTATTTAAAAGAAAATAGTAAAGGGTAAAAGAAAAAATCATACAAGACCAACAGAAATCAAATAATAAAATAGTAGGCTAAATCTATCAACAGTCACTTTGAATTTTAATAATCTAAAGATCAGTAAACTTCTTTTGTACAGGGTCATATAGCAAATATTTGTTGGGTTATACAATCTATGTTACAACAATTTAATTCTGCCATACAGCACAAAAGCAGTGATAGATAATATAAAATGACAGATCGGAGCTGGAGAGGTGTCTTAGCAGTTAGGCACTTGCATGCGAAGCCTAAGAACTCATGTTCAAATCTACCAGTCTCATGTAGCCAGATACACAATGACACAAGCATGCTATGTCACACATATACCACAAGGGGGCACATGCATTTGGGGTTTGTTCACAGTAGGCTGAAGGTCCTGGCATGCCCATTCTCTCTCTCTCTCTCGAAAGATGAATAAATAAATTAGATAGAAGATAGATAGATAGATAGATAGATGGATGGATGGATGGATGGATGGATGGATAGATAGATAGATAGGAGACAGACAGATAGATGATAGATAGATAAAACAAAATTCAAACAAAATTTTTGTTTATAAAAATAGATATTGGGGTGCTGGAGATAGGGCTCACAAGTTAATGTGCTTGCTTGCAAAGCCCAAAGACCTGGGCTTGATTCCCCAGTACCCACATGAAGCCAAATGCACAAGAAAAGTTAGAATGGCTGTCTTACTGTCAGAAAAAGATAATTATCAACATGTTCTGTTTGATAACAGAATTTTTAAATAAATGAGGCAAAACTTAACAGAAACAAAGGGGGAATAAATAATTCCATAATGTCTACTAATAAAATAATTCTTCCTTCATCAACCAGTAAAATTAGACATGAAAAATCAATAGATAAATCTGAGTAATACTATCAAACACTTCAGTCAACTATAATTTTATAAATGACAAAAACTACAAAATATCTGTTCTTTTGAAGTACACTTGGTCTAGTCAACAGATAAAATGATACACTAGGCCACAATACAAGCCTTAATAAGGGCAAAGACTTAAAATCATTTAATTGTATGTGCTGATAAAATTAAATTAGAATACATAGTAATAACATGCATAGAAAAAACACATATCTTGTAAAGCAAACAGCAAATTTCAAAAAATGTATAACAGAAAATAGTAAGGGAATGAAAAGTAGCTTAAAGTGAGCAATTCAAATACATCAGGTTATAACATATCTGCAAATTAGCTTTAGGGAAGACAAATTCTGCATAAAAAGTTTAAGTCTGTTTTTTGTTGCTATATTTACTTATAGTAATCTGTAGTACATTTATTTATTTGTTATTATATTCATATATAATATACATATTTCTGGGTCATCTAGACAGAAAAAGAAAGTTTATTTGGGGCTGGAGAGATTGCTTAGTGGTTAAGCGCTTGCCTGTGAAGCCTTAGGGCCCTGGTTCGAGGCTCAATTCCCCAGGACCCAGGTTAGCCAGATGCACAAGGGGGCGCACGCGTCTGGAGTTCATTTACAGTGGCTGGAAGCCCTGGCGTGCCCACCCCCCCTCCTTCTCTCTGTTGCTCTCAAATAAATAAGTAATAATAAACAAAAAAATTAAAAAGTTTATTTGCTTATAATTCTGGTGACTAAAATCTCCAAGCAGCACAGAACCTAGCAAGGAATGTTTGGCTTCATCTTATTATGCAGGTGGCATCACACAGTGGGGGTACTTGTATTAGAGGAATTCAAGAGACGTACCAGACTCTATTGAGTAGTACTAGAGTCCATTAGGAGCTATAACTCAACCATCTTAAAAAGTTAGTCAACCCTTTTACGATTACTACATAAAATTGAGCCACAACAAATATTTTGTCAGGGATAATACACACTTGACCCATGGCAATAAGAAAATAAAATCTATAATAAAATGAAGTGGAAAGAGGGAACCAATACCCCCAGGTTATCCTCTGACTTCTGCAAGCATACTATAGGATATGTATGCCCTCAAACACATATATCCATATACACATAAATTAAACAAGTTGAGGAAAACTATTAAATTCTTTTTAGAAGTTAAGAAAATGAAAAATGAGGAAGAAATTTTAAGAGAAATAGAGAGTCGGAGCTGTGGAGATAGCTCAGTAAATAATATTCTTGCCTTACAAGTATGAAGACCTGAGTTCAATCTCTAGAAGCTGTGTAAAAGTACTAGATGTGGTGGCATTTGCTTGTTATTCTAATACCGGCAAGGCAGAGACAGGAGGACTCATGGTGTTCTTGGTCAGCTAGTCTAGCCTAATTGGCAAGCACTACAGGCCAGTGAAAGACCTTGTCTCAAAAAAAAAAAAAAAAAAGTGGATTGTTCCTTAGGAGCGACACTTGAAATTGTCCGTCCTTCACATGCATGTGCACATATGCGCACAGGTAGCCATACTCAGAAAAACGCACATGTACAAAAATGAAGTAAACTAAAAGAAAATTAAATTAAATTAGTCAATTCTAGTAAATTATGCCACCAACAACAAATTAAAATAGGAGCTTTGGGAAATGAGCAGAGGAATTCTGTATCAAAGGAAGAAACAACAAAATATTCCACATTGGACAATCCTAAGTCTTTATATAAAATATGTTTACCTTTTATTTAATTTGTTTCTATAGACTTGTCTTTTCTAGATGTTTCCTAAATTAAACTCAAAATAGGTCAAATCTTATGTCTATCTTCTTTCCCATAACATAAAATGTTTGAGGCTCATCTTCAGTTGGAAATTTCTCTGTTGTCACACTATCAATCAAGTGTGAGAATAGAATACTACACTTTCAAATAGACAAACTTGAAAAACTACTCTATACAGCATTCTTCTCTATGAATCTCCTAAAGAATACACAAGCAAAATGAAAAAGTAGATCAAGAAAGACAAAAATACAAGAATCTAAGAACAGACATGATTGATATTAGAAAATATCACTATTAGAACCAAGTAGTACAAAGAGGTGGTTTAAAAAAAATGGTAGAATTACCTTTCTGTGAACATTGTAATCCAATTAAAAGCTTACAAAAACCAGGTGTATCCTTGGTGAGAAACCGAAACCACTAAGTTTTGGGGGGAATTGTGGCACTAAACCCACACTACACTGCTATGTTGACCTTGAAGCCAACAGCCATCATCAACATATGGGCTTCCTGTCCTGAAGAGGGCAGCACAGACTAATCTCAAAGAATAAAAGTCACTTGCTTTGACATTCTGCTGGCCTCCTAACGAATCATCTCAAAGCACTTGCCCACATTCTGCCTCAGAATTTTACATGATATATAAAACACAGAAATAAACATCTGGTGTCTTCTTTATGGCAGTTAAAACAATAGAAAAGGAGGGTTAGGGAGATTGCTCAGTGGTTAAGGCACTTGCCGGCACAGCCTAATGACCTGGGTTTGATTTCCTAGTGCCAATATAAAGACAGATGCACAAAGTGGCACATGTATCTGCAGTTCATTTGCAGCGGCTAGAGGCCCTGGCGTGCACATTTTCTCTCCCTCCCTCTCTCACTCTCTGTCTCTCTTTGCTTGCAAGCTTGCCAGCTTTCAAATACCTAAATTAAAAGTATAAAAATAGACTTAAAAACAATATAAAAAATTAACCTAGGGGCTGGAGAGATGGCTTAGTGGTTAAGCCATTTGCCTACAAAGCCAAAGGAAGCCGGTTCAACTCTCCAGGACCCACGTTAGCCAGATGCACAGGGGACGCATGCATCTGGAGTTCATCTGCAGTGGCTGGAGGCCCTGGCACACTCATTTTCTCTCTCTCTCTCTCTTTTTCTCTCTCTCTCCCCCTCTCCCTCTCTCTCTCTCAAATAAACAAATAAAATATATTTTTAAAAAATTAACCTGCCAGATATGGTGTTGCATGCCTTTAATCCCAGAATTTGGGAGGCTCAGATAGGAAGATCACTGTGAGATCAAGGTCAGCCTGAGACTACATAATGAATTCAGGCCAGCCTGGACTAGAACTAGATACTACCTTGAAATCCCCAAACCCCCGCCTAAAAAAGGAAGAAACCTAAAAGAGTATGAACTGGAGAGATGGCTCAGTGGATAAGTGTTTGTCGCACAATTCTAAGTACCTGATTTCTGATCCCCAGGCCCCAAATAAAAAGCTGAAAGCTGTGGTATGATGCTATAATCCCAGTGTGCATACACAGTGAGAAGGGTGGCAGAGATAGGAGAATTTCCCAAAAATGCATGAATGGAGTTGCAAACAAAGAGACACCCTCCTTTAAAACAAGGTAGAAGGCAAGGACCAACCTGAAAGTTGTCCTCTGACCTCCACACTGCACTGTGGTATGCACATACTTGCATTCACATGCACTAACTATATAATAAAACTTAAAATAAAAATTGACTACGTACATAGCCAAGCGACAAAGTAAATTAGCCTTATATGAGTAATAAGGTACTCTGGAATAAAATCTGTCACTGATGGTAACATGTTACCTTTTTTAACTGGGGTCTGATGCTGCTGTTGTTCATTAAGACCTTGAGAAAAGGCTTGCATTCCATTCGTCTTACACTGTTAAGAAAGAAGAAAAGGCACTTTTAAACTTGAGTTTCAAACTTTTATGTAACAGATTCTTTTTACCACCCAAAGATAGTTTCCTATTAATTAAAATAACTATCAGGAATGCTTTGAACCAAAAGATAAACCACCATTGTAGTTTGCTGATTAAAAAAAAAAACAACAACAGAGGGCTGGAAAGATGGCTGGCTTATCAGTTAGGATGCTTGCTTGCAAAGTCTGATGACCAGGGTTCAATTTCCCAGTACCCACATAAAAGTCAGAAATTCACAAAGTGATTCATGCATCTGGAGTTTGTACTCAGTAGCAAAATGTTCTGGTGTGCCCATTCCCTCCCTCCCTCCCTCCCTCCCTCCCTCCCTCCCTCCCTCCCTCCCCCTTCTCCTCCTCTCCCTCCTTGCAAATAAATAAATAAAAAGATGTAAAATATTAAAATCTTATTAACAATAATGGACAACTGAAAGCTAGGTGGCATGCTGCAAGCTCATAATCTCAGTACTCAGGTGGTAGAAACAGAAGGCAAGAGGATTTCAAATTTGTCCAATATGGGCTATACAGGGAGTTCCAGGTCAGTCTTAGCTACACAGTGAGAACCTTTCTCAAGAAAAAGCATAAAAATAGTGTCTTTCAAAACAGATTCATAAACCACATATAATATTTTTTAGATTGTAACTTGTGAAAGTGATTTTGAGACCATAGATAAATCATGTGGGCCCAAAGTCACTATTTGTTTCATACATGCATGTCTGTGTGGTGTGTATGTGTGTATATGCATATGTGTACACATGCACTTGAAGGGCAAAAGACAACCTTGGATATCATTCTCAAGTATGCTATCCATCTCTGTCTAAAACAGAGTCTCTCACTGGCATGAAGCTCACTAATTAGGCTAGATTAGTTGACCAGTGAACTACAGGATCCAACTATCTCCATTTCCACAGTACTGGGATTCTATGTATATACTATCACCACATCTAATATCTCCCAAAGTCATTTTTAAATATTTTATTTTTTATTTTTTGGTTTTTCGAGGAAGGTCTTGATCTAGCCCAAGCTGACCTGGAATTCACTATGTAGTCTCAGGGTGGCCTGGAACTTAAATATTTTATTTTTATTTATATATTTACTAGAGAGAGAGAATGGCACCAAGGCTTCCAGCCATGGCAAATAAACTTCAGAAGCATGTGCCACCATGTGCTTCTGGCTTATGTGTGTTCTAGAGAATCAAACCTGGGTCCTTAGGCTTCACAGGCAAGTGCTTTTAACTACTAAGCCATCTCTCCAGCCCCCAAGGTCATTTTTAATTGCATAAAACATTTTTCATAAAAGTCTGGAAATATTACAGTATCTACTATTTAAATCTCATAAGAGGATCTATATGCCAGTTTATAAGAAAGATTATGGGCTGCTTTACCAAGCATCTGGAAAACAGAAAATCAAACTTAAGTCAAACAACAGACAAAAAAAAAAAAACTCAGAAAAACTGGCTGTCTCAATGTCCTAAAAAGGAAAATTTTACAATCTTATTCGAAGGACTATCATTTTATTGTGCAATTGGCTAAACTAATCTGATAACAGATTAGTTGAAAATTAGTTTAAGATCCATTTTTTACTCAACCTCCCTATAAGCAGAAAATATGCCAATAATGCCAATTAGAGCATCCAGTGAACAAAGCAGCAAGATTTCTCAACATCAAATGCATGGTTTTCTGATTTTATATATTAACTTCAAGAACATAATATTTTATATATTAGATTTAAGGTCATAATAAATCTAGACTTAAAAATGATCTGCTCTTGTACTGACAAAAATGAGGTTGCAAACTTAACTACCACCATAATTCACTAAAGTAGATTTCTTTGGAAAAAGCTATCTTAAAATTAATATTATTGCTAAATCAGCTGTCACTCTTTCTGAAGTTTCTATAAAAGCTACTCAGAAACATGCCTGAAGTCAGAGGGACTATCTGACTCTAGGAACAATAAAAATAAAAGCTAATTCTCCACTACAAAGACATAAAAATAAATGATCAAAAGTTCAAGTATTAGCACTTTTAAGTAGAAAGTTTTAAACATTAAAGAAAAGGTAGGAAATGTTAAAGTTTTTTCCTTTATACTGAATTAATAATAAAGCATTCAGAGAAGTATGGAAATTTCTCATATCTAAAACTTTATCAGAAGAACACTTCATTCGCTTTGTAATAAGTACTGAAATGCCAAGACCCCCCCAAAAAGTCAAAAGATGAAATTATACTTTACCATGTCTATTTATATTAAAAGTAATGTGATGATTAACTCAAACCCTTCATAACATGTGAAAGTATACTTACTAAAAGTTTTATAAAGTGATTAGTCATATATCTCATTTAGTTACAAGAATAATATCAAGGTAAATATGATCCCTAGGAATTTCTAGTTGGCTAGCCTTGATGGAGCAGCAAACTCTACAATTATTGCTGTCTCAAAAACATCGGGGGGAGAGGGACTAAAGAAGATACTTGACACTGACTTCTGGACACACATACACACACACACACACACACACACATACACTCTCACACACATTTACCCACATTTACATACCACATATGCATATATATGCAAAATATTATGACAACAAATATATAAAAATTCTTAGAGTTTTAAATGCTGGGTGAAATGGGAAATAGGCAATATAATATTTTAATATATATCTGAAATATAATTTTTTAGAAAATATATAATAAATTTATAGCAAAGGAATTTGCATGCAATACCCATCTAATAAATGATATCTCTGTGTTTTATTTATACATATAAATATGCATAAGTATGCACATATTCACACATATACATATATATTCCAGGCAAGCATGCACTGAGCTACTCCCCCAGATATGTTTTGTTTTAGTTTCAATCACTTACTCTGCCAACTCCACTTTGTAAACACTGAGTGTTGCATGGATATTCATTTTGAAAGTTGAAAGGGAACACTGGTCCTTTTAAAAGAGGAAATAGCTATTTTAAATATTCATGTGTTCAATAAATGCCATTACATCACCTAAAAAGCATACATGTATGTGATATCCTTTGCACTGCTATGTTTTATAACAGTTCATTTATTCAACAAATAATTATTCAACCCTCTGAAATATTAGCTTGTGTTAGGACATGGGTATACAATCATTAAAAAGAGTTCACAGTATACTTTTAAAGACAAACTCATACATAATGACTGTAATACAATTTTATACAGAGTAAGCTACAATCTTATGGTGACACGTGTGTGTGTGTGTGTGTGTGTGTGTGTGTGTGTTATATGCATGCGTATGTGTCCTTGTGACATCTCATGTACTTACTTGCAGCAGAATGTGCTTGCAGATGCACCTAAAGTGGCCAGAACATAATGTTGGGTGTCCTGCTCCTTAATTTTCCACCAGTTCTTATTTGAGCCAGTGTCTCTCCTGATCTTGGAGCTTGCAAGTGTTCATGAGCTATGGAGATCTTTCTAAGCTCCACAGGACAAGGGTTTCCAGACATGTCACCCAGCTGTTTGTATAGGTCCTGAGGATCAAACTTGAGTAGTCTCTCAGGACTTCTCAGCCCTCAAGCTTGCACAGGAAGTGTTCTTAACTGAGATTTTCTCTAAACTGAGATTTTGAGAAGTTACTGGGTGAAGCAGAGCTGGTTTGTGTGGGGGAGTAATATCAGGAAGGCTTCACAAAGGAAGTCATTCTGTCTTAGTACTGGAGAAAGGAAGATTCTTTCTGGAGGCCAGAGTTAGTCAGAGAGCATGAAAGTGTGTTGAGAAAGGCCAAAATTATTGTTCATTCACTAAACCTTTCTATCTAACAAACTTCTATTTTTCTGTCTACATCTTGAGAGGATCAGAACTAAATAAGAGACCAAGGTTACTTGTCCACCTTGTATCCCTCCCATTCACCTATGTGACAGCCATGGAAGGAGAGGTCAGTGAAAATGTGGACCTGCAGAAATGAAGGGAGGAGGGATGCTGGCAAAAAGCTAGTAATAGCTGACAGCTTTACATATTTCCCTTTACGATAAGATATCAGATATAACTCACCATAATTGCCACCGGGGCACTAGGACAGGGCATCCACAGTGCTAAACTGTGAACCAGGAGGGTCCATTCATATGTGTCTGCTCTAACTCCCAATGACCAATGTGCAGACACCTTCCCTTGTAGGGACCAAGCATGGGAGTAAGAACAGAGAGCAGGAATTTGTAGCATTTCTACTTTTTCTGCTTTATTTTTGTATCAATACAAGTTCTGTGTTTTCCATTTTCCATATACTCAGTTAATTCATGAAACAAATAGACTAAAGAAATTTAAGCAGGTTTATAAATGTAAGTTAAATAATAAGCCATTCTGGAAACAAGCAATGACTATGTTCAAAAGTTATTATTCCAATTTAAGAGTTAAATGTAAAATGTTTTGAGAATATATACAGATAATAATTTTGTGGACAAAAAAAAGATACTCAACTTTATTATTATTACTTTTTGTCTGGTGGTTGAACCTAGGGTCTTGCACATACTAGGAAAGCCCTCTACCACTGAGATCCTCAGCCTTTTCCTATATTTTATTTTGAGGTAGGGTCTTAAGTTGCTCAGGCTGGCTTTAATTCTCTCTGTAGCCCAGGCAGAACCTGACTTTACAATCCCCCTTCCTTAGCATCCCAATTAGCTAGATTACAGGCTTGAGCCAAGAGACCAAGCTTAATTTTAGAACTTTAGTTTGTTTAGATTTTCTGAAGTTAGACAGGTTACAGCTCAAGTACATCCACAACTTCATTTGGAGTAGAGAACAATGTAACCACCACACAGCCTGTGTCGCCTGATGTTAAAATTGTTGTTTTATGCTTTGCATGGAGGCATGTTGTTTAGAAGGCTCATTCCATAGCATGACTGCTGTGCAGTGATAATAATCACAGGCTACAACTGATATTGTGAATATCATTCTCACAAGAAGTCAGTTAATTACAAAATGTAATGAGAAATAAAATATGATTTCTCTCCATTAAGGGATACTCTTCCTACCCTTGTTGGTTGGACAGACTTTGGACTGGTGGATTACTAATAACCTTTGTTTATAGATAATATTTGTAAAGCCTTCAAATAGAAGAGGTCATTAATTTTTATTGTTTCTTTAAAACATCCAACTCAAACATGCTATATCCTACTATGAGATGCCTGTGCATCCATGTTGATTGCTGTTCTCTTCACAATAAGGAACTAGAATAACCTAAAGGTCCATTAGCAGATGATTAGATATGAAAGTGGGCACATTTGCCTAGTGGAATTTAATTCAACTATTAAAAAATGAAAGGGATGGGATGGCTCAGAAAGACATAGTGCAAGTTCTCTCTCATATGTGGAATATGTGTATTTAAGTGAGAATGTAAATCAAAGGTAGGGAACTGGAAAGGGGTCTAATGGGATAGAAAAGGGAAAGGGAGACTTAGATGGGATTAAAGGTGCAGTGGGGAAAGGGAACAGGGAGTTGGGAGGAAGAGAGGAACTATAGTTGAACATGTACATGTTCGGAATTATTTCTTCAATACTGATGTGCATATATAGTGCTTGCATTTTGTTATATATTATAGATAGAACTACAACAAATACTCTATAAAACATTTACCTTGTCAAATACTGATTAGCCATTAACAAATTAATATATAAAGAATTATACACTATGCTACTCACCTGGGGGAGAAGAGAGATGACGAACAGGTCTTGCCGGTTGAAGTGGCTTACCAATCAATTTTTTGGTTTCCATTGTCATAAAGACCTTGAGGTTCCATACTTTAATAGGGAAAAATAGTTTTATTTTTTAGATAAGATGTTTTACATTTATACGAATGACTACAACATTCACTTGAAAAAAATATGTGTGTGTGTGTGTGTAAAAACAAGTAATGATATGCAACCACTTCAGATTTCTTTGTAGCTTTGATACAGCTGTATAGTCTTCATTTAAAATATTTTCCTCCTGAAAAGATGATGACATCAAAATAAAAGAGAGACTGATTGAGATGGGGAGGAGATATGATGGAGAATAGAATTTCAAAGGGGAAAATGGGGGGAGGGAGGATATTACCATGGGATATTTTTTATAATCATGGAAAATGTTTAAAAAATTGAGAAAAAAATAAAATAAAATAAAAATTATTTTCCTCCTTTAACTGCTATAACTATTCTTTTGTCTTATTTCCTATTTCTCTGGTTGCCTTTTCTCACCACTTTAACTGATTCATCTTTTCTCTAATAACAAAGTTAGAGATTTGACTAAATTTAGCTTTAGTCTCTTAGACAATTTCATCTAGTATTAAAGCTACAACTACCTATGTACATGGATAAATATGGTGGAATATATACCTGTAGCATTCACCTCTAATCCCAGTTTTCTAATTGCCTGATATTTCAGTTGACATAGACTCGTATCCTAAGTGCTTCATTTAAATATATACAAAATGAGATTTAAAACTTAGATATTATAGACTGCCATCTTCTTGGATTCTTTAAAGCTAATATCAATTCCCTTAGACCACCCTGGTTAAAGCCAATTTGATGACTGAAAATCTAGCCACCATCAATTGGTCTCTAGTTCTTATTTATTTTTCCTCCAAAAGTTATTTCATTTACATTTTTTTCATTACCGCAATTGCTGTCTTAATTCCAAAGTGGTTCTTAATTCACATCTCTGATAACCTTTACAAATACTTCTCATCTATGATCTTGGGAACCAAGAAACACTGCACTGCATGTAGCTGTTGTATTAATTGTGAGGAGCAGGTTCTTCTTAATTAGGACACAATATCTATTCACTCTGTATCCTCTGTACCTGACATTATACATGGATTGACAATGATAGCCTTACAAATTATGACCTCTTTGCATACATTTATACTTTAAAAAGGTCAAGTTGGGCCTGTTGTTATAGGTCTATAATCACAGCTACTACACAGGCTGCGATAAGAAGATCATATAGCCAGCCTTACAAATTAGTAAGACCTTGTCTCTAAAATTAAAAAAGAAACATAAAAAGACTAAGAATATATTTTAATGATAATCCCTGACTAGCATGTGCAAGGATCTAGGTTAAAAACCCAGCATCAGCAAAAAAAAATAAAAAAGAATTTTCGTTCAACATCTCTTTATTAATACTAGAAACAGGAGCTAATATACATGGCATACATAATAAAACACATATGCACGTTACATTACTCAGGATAACTCTAGAATGAGGCACTATTAACAGAGTTCAGACATAGTGATATGAACCTGTATCTCAAGACTTGGGAAGCTAAAGCAGGAAGATTGCCAAGTTGAAGGCCAGTATAGGCTACATGGATGATGTCTAATAATAATAATAATACCTATTATTATTTTCATGTCAGCCTACTCATGTTTATATCATGGCTCTACCATCTAGTTATGTAACGATGCATAATAATAGTCTCTACTTTGTAGACTTAATATGGAGAATAAATAGCACATGTAATTTACATAAATCTTTTAGACTAACACCTGCAACATAATGAGATTTGGTAGACTTTAGTTAATATCTTCATTTTACCGACAATGCTTAGAGAATTAAGGAACTTTACATAAGTTCAAGAGTCAAGGAAATGATGAATATGCTCACGCCTATACGGATGTACAACATTCTAACATATAGCTGGTGCCTCAATCTCTCTTTCTAATTTGCATTGAGACTAACATGCCCCCCCATCTTTTTCTTTTTTTTTACTCTTATTTTATTTTATTTTTTCTCAATTTTTAAAAACATTTTCCATGATTATAAAAAATATCCCATGGTTATACCCTCCCCTTCCCCACTTTCCCCTTTGAAATTCCATTCTCCATTATATCCCCTCCCCATCTCAATAAGTCTCTCTTTTATTTTGATGTCTTGATCTTTCCCTCCTCTTACGATGGTCTTGTGTAGGTAGTGTCGGGCGCTATGAGGTCATGGATATTGAGGCCATTTTATGTCTGGAGGGAGCACATTGTTGTAAGGAGTCCAACCCTTCCTTTGGTTTAAAAGGCTTTTTACATATTCACCAAACAGCCTTGTATCCTCTCCCAACCTGGTAATTATCACCCACCTTCCAATTACCTATTAGCTGACTGTTAAATCACAATTCTCTTTCAAATATGTCTCTAGTGTGATCACAATACGTAGTAGACTTTGTATATGTTCACTATGTTGTTGAATTAATGTTATTTTGTTTCACCATGTATCTAGAAATTCAGATCCTCTGTCTAGAGTCCCCTTCTGCTCTTCTCCAGAAGAGCCTGTTCAACTTACAAAAGCAAGATCAAGCTTTTGTTACTTACTTACAAATTATCTTCATGTATCAATGGGTAGCATTAAAATAGTTTACGTAAAGCCGGTTGTGGTGGCACACGCCTTTAATCCCAGCACTTGGGAGGCAGAGGTAGGAGGATTGCCATGAGTTTGAGGCCACCATGAGACTCCATAGTGAATTCCAGGTCAGCCTGGGCTGGAGTGAGACCCTATCTCAAAAAAAATAAAATAAAATAAAATAAAATAAAAATAAATAGTTTACATAAAGTTTTCTAATTTCTAATAAGTAGTCAACAGTAAAGTGATAGTAATAGTTCCTCTTTCCTTATCTTCCTGCTTCAATGATCTTCAGTCTATTTTGTCTATATTTTTTTAAAAATATATCAAAGTAAATATAATGCATGCCCACTTAAATACCCTAAATTATATAAAGCCACAAAACCAGGTATTACTGATCTTTTTCTCATAATACTTGCAACATAACTAGTTTTTAGTTTATTTTACTAAATAAAAATCTAAGCACCTCCTCATAATATCTAAAATTTTCTGTCATGTGCACAGGAAATAATCTTTCTAAATTCTGATATACATCAAGATAAATCAAATGCAACATATCACTTAGTCTTGCATTGGTTACCCCCCAAAATTATAACCATGTAATCTTAAGAAAACTGTTTGCTGAAGAGATGGCTTAGTGGTTAAGATATTTGCCTGTGAAGCCAAAGAACCCAGGTTCAATTCCCAGAGCCCACATAAGCCAGATGCACAAGGAGTGCATGCATCTAGAATTCGTTTGCACTGGCTAGAGGCCCTGGTGTGCCCATTCTCTCTCTCTGTCTGTCTCTCTTCTATCTCTCTCTGCTTTCAAACAAATAAATGAAATTTTAAAAAGAAGATTGTTTAGTCCAAGTTACTGTTTCCTCAAGTATAAGAAATGGTTAATAACTACTTTTTAGAACCAAGAAATGCTTTCTCCTACTTAAAAACCTTTATAGATATCTAATTCAAATATCAAAATCATAAACATAATCCAAGTTAACAATGGTAACTAAGATCAGAATTACTTTTTCCTGGAATTTGGGAATAAGCCAACTAGTATTCCAAGTTAGTAACTATCTTGATTTGTAATTTCTCTCTTGACTAGTTGCACTACAAAATAGCACTTCACCCTCTAAACAAATCAATGTGTCTATAGTTATTGACAATACAACTTTGACATGAAAAAAGCAGCAACTGTTGTAAATAGTAGAAAATAGTTTCAAATGTTATTGAATATTAAATATACTCACTATATTGGCTGTGGACTGGAATTTTTAAAACAAGAGCCAGAAAAGCACACTATGTTAATTATGAATTCATTATAGTTCTAATGTCACTCTGTTTAATGTTAATCCTAAATAATTTTGATGATGACCTTAATACTAGTGCACAGTAACTTTCCATCCTGTTTCACATATGAAACTAGTGAATCAGAATACAAAAGAATAGAAAACTTTGACACACAGTTCCTTTTTTTTCATTGCTCAGCTGAAATTGAGTTGTAGATTGTAAAGTCTTTTCCAGTTGCTGAGCAAGGCAAATCCATAGTATTCAAACTGGGGATTTTCAAGAGCTAGGGAGTTACAGAACTCCATTATATGATTTTGCAAAACAAATAAATAAAATTTATAGCTTTTTCTGCTATAATCTACCAGTTGGTAGTACGAAAGAAAATAGTTATATCTTTCCATATAAAAATCCACACCAGTCAAGAAAATAAGCAAAGATGTTCCCATGCAGTGCTATTAATGTTTTTATTTTTAATTAAACTGTCTACAAAGAAATATGACATTAAAGGCAATGAGTTAGAAATTATATACTATCTATTATCATCACCTTATTTATAATAAATAATTATGAAGTTGATCTATAAGATTATAATAACACAGAGCATTACAATCCACAATCCAATTTTCCATTCAGGTAAAAATTACAAAGGCTTAACTACAAAGTCATTATATATAGTAACAAGTCCTGGGGTGGAGTGAGGGCAGCAGTTAAAGCTGCTTGCTTTCAATGCCTGATGTCCCAGGTTTTATTGCCCAGTATCCATATAAAGCCAGATGCAAAAAGTGGCACATGTGTCTGGAGCTCATGTACAGTGGCCAGAGGCCCTGGCATGCCCATTCTCTTTTCTTGTTGTTTCTCTCTTTCTCAAACAAATAAACCTTTAACATATATTTATCCTCAGAGTTTAAATTTTCTCTTGAAGCTAATACCACCTAGAGTAGATGTTTACATCATCAACTCTTACATAGGACAAAAATTGCCAAAGAAACAAAATCCCACCTATAGCAGTGTGTAGCAAGTAGAGGGACTATTAGAATGCTCTTCTAAAATTGAAATGAACAGTTTTGTAGCATAAATGTTTTTAAAAGAACAATCTGATCCAATGTTGCAAAGACACTCATTCTACTAATATATCCTGAAATGGCTGCTAAATACAGCTTATTAGTTCACCTTGAAAGTTAAATTGCTTTAGAAGGGAATACTGGCTAAGGATTTTTAGTCTGTTAGTCAAGAAACAAGCTGCAGTTTCTATTCCATATAACTATATCCTTGGTTGTTTTTTTCTGTTTTGGAAAAGTTAGCCCCATTAATTCTAAACGAACCTACAATTTTTTAATATGTTAAAATGGGGTTGGGGGGGGGGCTAGGAGAGAGCTCATCAGTTAAAATTGCTTGCTTGCAAACTCCTGCCCTGGGTTCAACTCCCCAGTGCCCATAAAAAGTCAGATGCACAAAGTGGTGCATGAATCTGGAGTATTTGTGATAGTAAGAGGCCCTAGTGCACCCATTCACTCTAACTTCTTAGAAATATCAATAAATTAAAAAAAGTTAAATATGGTAGAATGGAAAAATAAGCATAAACACAGACAAATTTGGATGCAATCAATACTGATAACAAACTTTTATTCAAAAAATTAAAACACCATTTTTTATATTCCTGCATGCTAAATACTTTACACTTATTATCTTATTTAACTTTGAGCTATTTAGCAACTGTTGGAAAAATTATTAGTCCCGCCTTACAGATGAGAAACATAGAACTCAGAAAAAAAATCAGAAACATTCCACAAAGTGTAATAGTGAGCATTATATTTCAAAGCTCCTATCCTGTCTCTAATATCGTCTATTTGGTAAGATAACTGAATCCCCACTGCTCCATGTAAGTATTTATGTATAAATGAAAATTTTAAAAAAATACCTAGGAGAAGACATATTTATGTTTAAAGTCTGATGAAAATATCTTATATATTAATACCTTCTTCCTCAATTTATTATTTTGCTTAGAATACTAAATTAGAGCATTAGGATATTCTTTCTACATCGTGGACTATAGTAATCATAGTTCACAGCATAAGAAGTAGAAAGCTGGGGATGTAGTTCGGCTGGTAGAGTGCTTGCTTAGCATGCTTGAAGCCGTGGGTTTGATCCCCAACACCACATAACACCCAGAATGGTGGCACATTTCTCTTATTCCAGTATTCAGGAGTTGGAGGCAGAAGAAATACCCTATATTGCACACAGTTCAAGGCCAGCCTGGGTTACATCAAGACACATGTGCGTGTGCACACACATAGATTTTATATATACATGCACAAGTGTGTGTGTGTATATATATATATATACATATATATGTATATGCACACACACATATATATACATATATACATACATACATACATACATACATACATACATATATAGAGAGAGAGAGAGAAAGGGGGGAAGGAGGGAGAGGGAGGGACAGAGAGAGGATGATGATGATGATTAGATATAGATGTAAGATTAGTTATATATGTATTCTCTTTATCTAATTAGACATTTGCTATTTAACCTTTTTACCTATAACCTTGACAGTGCTTTCCCTGAGAGGCGCTCAATTTAAATTCCTCAGTCACCTGTTATTTGAACATTTTACTTATAACCTTGACAACAGATATAGTGTCCCTAATAAAATACAAGTGCCCCTATAGGATTCTCTGCCTGGATCCAGTTTCCACCCTGCAAGGTAGCTGAAAGACAATTTTGTTTGAGAGATCTTTTCTTTCTACGACTCTGTCAACTTTCAAAAAAAAAAGAGAGAGAGAGAGAGGTTTTTATAAACATCGTTCCATTAAAAATCAAAACATCTGGCTGATCTGAAAGCGGCTACCTCCGTGGGGAAACGGGTTGGAGCCAGGTACCGCAGTCCGGGACAGAGACCGGCGGTACTCCCGGCGGTGGCCCGCCGCCCCCCTGCAGCGCGACCCTCCCTCGCCTCCCCACACTTCCCGGGAGGCCGTCCCGCCGCCGCGGTCCCGCTCCTCCTAGCCGCTCCTAGCGCTCCTACCGCCTCAAGATCCCGAGGGTTTCGGCCGCAGCGTCCGTCCGTCCGTCCCGGCGCTCCGCAGACTCGGTGGCCCGGCTCGGCGCCCCGCTGCCCGTCGGGGAACGGCTCCCGCGTCTCTGCTCGCGGGCCGAGGGCGGCGCCGCGGGACTGCGCGGGGCGGGGCGGGGCGGGGCGGCGGGGTCCGTCCCGAGGCGGCGCGGCCCGCGGGGGCGCAGCCGTTAAACTGGCGGCGCGAGCTCCCAGAGGCGGGGCGGGGAGCTCGCCCCGGACCGGGCGCGGGCCGCCCGCAGCCGGTTCCGAGGCCGCGGCTCCACGTGTCCCAAGTCCACCAGGCACGAGGCCGGCCAACTGCGCTGCGCGGACCTGGCGGGATCCACGCCCCCCCCCCCCGTGACAAGCACGTCGCTTCCGTGAGGGAGACCGCGTCCGCGCGACGGACGGACGGGATCCTGTGAGGAGGACCACACACGTCCGCGCGACGCACGGGGCTCGTGTGAGGAGGACCACGCACGTCCGCGCGACGCACGGGGCTCGTGTGAGGAGGACCACGCACGTCCGCGCGACGCACGGGGCTCGTGTGAGGAGGACCACGCACGTCCGCGCGACGCACGGGGCGCGTGTGAGGAGGACCACACACGTCCGCGCGACGCACGGGGCTCGTGTGAGGAGGACCACGCACGTCCGCGCGACGCACGGGGCGCGTGTGAGGAGGACCACACACGTCCGCGCGACGCACGGGGCTCTTGTGAGGAGGACCACGCACGTCCGCGCGACGCACGGGGCGCGTGTGAGGAGACCACGCACGTCCGCGCGACGCACGGGGCTCGTGTGAGGAGGACCACGCACGTCCGCGCGACGCACGGGGCGCGTGTGAGGAGACCACGCACGTCCGCGCGACGCACGGGGCTCGTGTGAGGAGGACCACGCACGTCCGCGCGACGCACGGGGCTCCGGTGTGACAGGGGCCACCTCCGCTTGATAGTCGTGTGTCCTGTGTGAGGGAAGCCACATCCATGAGAGGGGTCTCCCATGAGAGGGAGGCCACCTCCACATGACAGAGGGCTATTCCGTGTGAGCGGGGCCACCTCTGCGTGACAGAGGGGTCTCCTGTACGAGGGGGGACCACCTCCGCGTGAAAGACGGGTGTCCAATGTGAGGGAGGCCACTTCCATGTGACCAACGGGTCTTCTGTGTGAAGGAGGCCACCTCCATGTAAAAGACAGGTGTTCCATATGAGGTAGGCCACCTCCGCATGACAGACAGGACTCCTGGGGGGCGGGGCGGCTACCTCCACATAACAGACAAGTCTACCTGTTAGGAGGCCCACCTCCTCATGACAGAGGAGTCTCTCGTGTGAGGTGGGCCACCTCTGCATGACAGACAAGTCTCCCATGTGAGGGGGGCCACCTCCACGAGACAGATGGGTCTTTCATGTGAGGGCAGACACCTCTGCATGACAAACGGGTCTCCTGAGTGAGGGAGACCACCTCAGTGTGACAGAGGGGTCTCCCGTGTGAGGGACACAACCTCAGTGTGACAGAGGGGTCTCCCGTGTGAGGGGAGCCACCTCCATGTGACAGGTCGCGTCTCCTGTGTGAGGAAAGCTACCTCTGCATGACAGGCCTTCCATATGAGGGCAGCAGCTTCTGCGTGATAGATGGGTCTCTCCTGTGAGGGAGGCTCCCCTCCAAGTGACAGAGGGGTCACCTGCATGATTGGGGCTACTTCCGTGTGACAGGTCTGTCTCCTGTGTGAAGGAAGCCACCTCTGCCTGACAGATGTCCCGTGTGAAGGAGGACACCTCTGTGTGACACATGGGTCTCCCATGTGAGGGTGGCCATTTCTGCATGACAGACGGGTCTCCCGTGTGAAGGAGACCACCTCAGTGTGACACAGGTGTCTCCCTGTGTGAGGGAAGCCACCTCCAAGTGACAGAGGGGTCTTCCATGTGATGGAGGCCACCTCTGCGGAACAGGTCATGTCTCCCATGAGCGGGAAGCCACCTCCAAGTGACAGATGGGTATCCTTTGTGAGGAAGTCCGCCACCACTTGATAGATGGGTCCCCCATGTGAGGGAAATCACCTCTTGCGACAGTTGGGTCTCTGGTGTGTAGAGTGCCACCTGCGTGTGACAGGTCATATCTCCCGTGAGGAGACATGTGAGGGAGGCCACCTCCGCATGTCAGAGGGGTCTTAAGTGTGAGGGGGCCACCTTCGCATGACAATCGGGTCTCCTGTGTGAGGAAGGATACTTCCACATGACAGATGGGTGTCTTGTTTGAGGGGGGCCACCTCCACATGACAGACAGGGCTCCTGTGTGAGGGGTGCCACCTCCACTTGACAGACCAGTCTCTTGTGTGAAGGAGGCCACCTCAGTAAGGAGGAGCACCTCAGTAACCCAAGCCCCCACTATAACCACCAAATCTATTCACGGCTAGAAAGGCCTCCTGGCCTCTTGTGAGCCTTTATTGACAGTACAAGGATTCCAACTGGCAACAAAAATGGTAGTGGAGAAGCAGATAAAGCAGGAATACATAATCCCACACAGATTACAGTCTTGAAAGAAACATCATTAGTTGAAACAACTCCATATGAAACCAAACCCTTTATTTTCCACATTCATTTTTATTTTCTTAAACAGTTATTCATTGAATGTCCCCTCTGAGGACACTCATACTCAGAGCACTTCAGGAAGGCATGTGAGTGAAAAGGATAGCTCTGCCATTGCAGGGCTATAAGAGTTGCCTTCTCATTTCTGGGACAAAGACCAGGCCACAAGCAGTTTATGGGATGAAAGGGTTTATTTCAGGTATACAGTTCCAAGGGGAAGCTTCATCATGATGGAGGAGGCTGGTTCACTTCATTATACATCAACAGCAGAAAGACAATAGCCAGCATCATCAAGAATGACCTGACTCTCAACACACAGAGCCAGACCCAACTCCAAGGTTCACCCTGGTGACACACTTCCTCCAACAGGGCTCTACTAGGAGGTGACCAAGTAGGAAACTTATTGCAAAACACCTGAAGCTATAGGACATTACATTCAAAACTGCTGGCCCCATAGATTCATGACCATCTCACTATTCAAACTGCATTCATTCCAACTTGAAAAGTTCCTGTAGTTTTTGCTAATTTTAACACTGTTCAAAATTCCAAAGTCTCATCTGAGATTTAAGTCTGTATCTTACTTCCATCACATAAGGTCACTGAGTAAATATTCCCACTGGGTGGCGGGGGGAGCTTAATAGAGACAACCAATGCAAGATCAGTGGCCACCAGGCAAACATCAAATATCTGCAGTTAGAAGTCTGACATCTGTAACCCATGAAGAAGTCTCTGGGGTTCCAATTCTACCCATCCATCTGGGCTGCACACAACCTGAAGAAAACTCCACACCAAGCCCACAGCTCTTCTGGACAGCAGTCTCATAGTTCTGGCATCTCCACATTCCTTGGATACTGCCCATGGTTCATGTTCATCGTTCCATGCAATGCCCTTATGGGCCTCTCCATACAGGGATTTCACCCTGTTTCACATTACTGCATCTTAGCAGCTCCTCCTGTTGTGTGCACACCATAACCCTCTTTTCTGCATATCTCACACTTCCAGATCCAGTATCAGATGGGTGGCATAGCCAGATTTGTAAATCCCACTGGGAATGAAGCTTAATCTTAGAGCAGCACACTCCACCAATCTTTCTTCAAACCACCTCTTTTCTTTTTTATATATATATTGTTTTGTTATGGAATTATTTATTTATTTATTTGTTAATTAGTTTTGTACTCAGTGAATACAGTCAAGCTGGTACCATTGTTAGGCTCGTCCATGTCCTAACCCCCTCCCCCTGACCCCTCATTGTTGAGGTATATGGGTCATGCATTGCGGAGTTAGCCCACAGTTATGGGTAGGAGAAATGTCTCTGCATATCATGACCCAACGTGAGACTCTGACATTCTTTCCACCCCCTCTTCCACAAAATTTCCCTGAGCCATGTTGGGTTCATTTTTGGTCAGCTTCAGGGATGTTGTTAGGAGCCTCTGTGTCTCTGGATATCTGATATGGTAGGAGTTGATTGTTCTCTGTGCCGATCTCCATCACCCTTGTGCTGGTACCAGGTTCACCAAGAAAACAGCATGCTTGCTTGTTTTGCCAATTATTCTTAATTTCAGCTGGGGTCCTTTTGAGGTATGACGGAGTGGTTCTCTCCTTAGGATCTGTATCTATCTGAAAAAGAGAAGCAAATCTCCAACAGAGAGTAAACAAACCACCTCAATGGTGAGAAATTCCTTAACAGTTGCATTTTAAGTCTAAAGCCAATCTCTGTGCTGGCAACTAAACTTGCTTACACTTCTTTCTATGGTAAACCTTACATCTCGAATATCTTTCTGTTTTATACTTTCTGCTAACCATACCAGTCCATTAATTCTCAAGACATGGGCAGAATACAGCCAGCCTTTCCACCAGTAGCCAAGTACTAACAAAGTTCTTTCCTTCCCTTTTGAAAGTAATAAGCCTATCCTCCATAGTCACAATTCTCTCTGCATTTAACACTTTCCAGACTCTCACCAAATTGGCCCATTAAGCCCTGCCTGCAACACTGTAGGGTTTATACAGTCCAAAGTACCAAATCCTTCCACATTCCTCTCTCGAAACCACATAGTCAGATTCATGACAGCCACAACCCTACTTTCAGAATCAATTTCTCTATAATAGTTATGTTCTTGTTGCCAGGAGAAACAGCTTATGGGAAGAACAGGGATTATTTCAGGCTTACAGTTTCCAGGGGAAGCCTCAGCATGGTGGAAGAAGCTGGCTCACTTCATCACACATCCACAACAGAGAGTGAACTCAGCAAACATGAACTGACTGACCCTGAACACACAGGACTGTATTCAACCCAAAGGCCTTCCCCTATGGTATAAGACTTCAGAAAGCTGAGAGAAGTGCAGCCAATATATCCTTAGAACTACTAGACATTAAAAAAATATATATATGGGGACTGGAGAGATGGCTTAGCGGTTAAGTGCTTGCCTGTGAAGCCTAAGGACCCTGGTTCGAGGCTCGATTCCCCAGGACCCACGTTAGCCAGATGCACAAGGGGGTACACACATCTGGAGATCGTTTGCAGTGGCTGGAAGCCCTGGCATGCCCATTCTCGCTCTCTATCTCTCTGCGCCTCTCTCTCTCTCTCTCTCTCTCTCTCTCTCTCTCTCTCTCTCACTCACTCTCAAATAAATAAATAAAAATGAACAACAACAAAAATATATGGTAGGTGCAGGATGCAACTCAAATAAATCCAGTCAAAATAGATATTTTTCTCCTTAGGAATATAGTAAGCAACCCAATATATCTAAATTTATATGCACTTTACAGTAAAAATATTTTGTTAGTTATTGCATGAAACAATAGAAATCATTTTGACAAATTATTAATTGGAAGACAATTTCAAGTAAAACTAAAATCAGTGATTTATTAAAGATAAAATATTACATTTCAAATAGAGCTAATAGACTTCTAAATTTCTGATAACTGACAAAAAATAAACCATATAATAATGATACTGAACATTTTCTATGTGATCAATTATTTGCAATAATCTCTGTACTCAGACAAACTTGTACCTTTTTTTTGTTGTTGTTTCATGGTTTTTGTTTTTTTTTTTTTTTTCTGAGATAAGGTCTCACTTTAGCCCAAACTAACCTGGATCTCACTCTGTATAGTTCCAGACTGACTTCAGGATCTTTCTACCTCTGTCTCTTGAGTGCTGGGATTAAATACATGTGCCAACATTCCCAGTTCCTGAACGTTTCTTAAAAGGAGAAAAATATTTGCTGTTGTTGAATAGAATTAGATAATCTAAAATTTATATTTTTCTACCATAAAATTTGACAACAAACCAATGAATGAAATAACCAATTGAAAGTTTTACCATTATTCACTGCATAATAAAACTTGAAGTACACTGGGTGGGATGGCACACATCGACAATCCCAGGACTTGGGAGGCTAAGGCAGGAGATTGTAAATTTGGGCCCAGGTTGGGCTACATAGGAAGACTGTATCTCAAAAACAAAATAAAAAAACAGAGACTGAATAGATAGCTTGCCAATAAAACCTCACAAGCATGAAGACCTGAGTTCAAATTCAATCCCCACAAAAAAGTGCCAGGTGGGCTGGAGAGATGGATTAGCGGTTAAGGTGCTTGCCTGCAAAGCCAAAGGACCCATGTTCAATTCCTCAGGACACATGTAAGCCAGATGCACAAGGTGGTACATGCATCTGGAGTTCGTTTGCAGTGGTTAGAGGCCCTAGCACACCCATTCTCTCTCCCTCTTTCTCTCTGTCTCAGAATTTTTAAAAAGTTCCATGTGTGTTGGAGCACATTTGTAATCCCAGTACTGGGGAGACAAAGACAGGACTCATTAGCCAACCAGTCTAGCCTAATTGCCAATTTCCAATCCAATAAGAGAAGCTATTTTTAGCTATTTTTATTTTGTATTTTATTTTTATTTACTTGAAACTGAGAGTGACAAGAAGAGAGAGAGGGAAAGGGGAGAGAGAAAGAGAGAGAGAGAGAGAGAGAGAGAAAGAGAGAGAGAGAGAGAATGTGCATACCAGGGCTCCCAGGCATTGCAGATAAACTCCAGGTATATGTGCAACCTTGTGTATCTGGCTTACATGGGTCCTGGGGAATCAAACCTGGGTCCTTTGACTTGACAGGCAAGCTTCCTTAACCACTAAGGCATCACTCCAGTCCAAGGAAACCTATCTTAAAAGATAAAAAAACAAGGTTGTTCTCTGGCCTGCACATGCATGTGAATTATATACATACATACACACACATGTTAAAGTACTCTTACATGACACAGAGCTTATATAAGAAATAGCAGGTTTCAGTGAATTTAGCAGTATTAAGACATAACATGCCATTACAATTAACAAGCTGTAGAGCTTAAATGAACTTTTCTAAACTCACAATAATAATAATAATAAAAACCTATTCTTGCAAGAAATACCAAATTTTTCACTCTTATTATACACAATATGTTACCACCTTGCTGTGAAATGATAAAACTATAAAAAAATATATCATGGTAAGTATATAAGGAAAATCACTGTGGTTTAGGCAGTAATTAATTTTTTCTGAATTTTATTTGTAGTACTTGTCAGCATTCCAACAGAATTGTTTCTATTGGTTTTCTTTTCTAAACAAAATCTTCTTTGCTCCTTAATTTCCTAATAGGCTTAGAGAATCAGTTGCCAATAGCAAAAATAGAAATAGGAATCCAATTACATAATAATGTATAGCTAATGTGAGACTGGAAGGGCATGAGGCTGCACCTCTTCCTCATAATTACCTTTGGACCACACCACTCTGGTAAAGTGAGGGGAGTGGAGGTAGGAGTGTTTTGTTGCCAGCCATTAAGGGAAAGCTACTTCTAATGGCCAAAGGACAGAATCTGCATTCTGTCTTTGGACCTGGGTGGAGACTTGAAATCCTAAACCACTCAAAACATGAGATTACAAAGATATCCTATGGTTCTCTCCTATAAAAGTAAATCAAAGCCAGCCATGGTGGCACATGCCTTTAATCCCAGCACTCAGGAGCCAGAGGTAGGAGGATCAGGAGTTCAAAGCCTCCCTGGGACTACATAGTGAATTCCATGTCATCTTGGGCTAGAGTGAGAGCCTACCTCAAACCACCCCCCCCAAAAAAAAGAGTTAATCCAACTAAGCCTATCAAATACATGGCCCAGAGAACACCCCTCAAGCAAGCAGATACAACTGAAGACATATTGAGATAGATGGAATGGGTAGAATAATTTTCCTGTTAATGAGATAAGGCATTGCCTGGCGGGGGGTGGGGGGGGAGGCATGGTGGCACAATCCTTTAATCCCAGCACTCAGGAGGCAGAGGTAGGAGGATCACTGTGAGTTTGAGGCCACCTTGAGACTACATAGTGAATTCCAGATCAGCCTAGACTAGGGTGAAACCCTACCTTGAAAAACCAAGAAACAAACAAAAAAGAGAGAGAGAGAGAGAGAGAGAGATAAGTTATTATACCCAGAGAGGTCCCACCCTTGATACTGCTAAACCTGCCTGTTTTTCTGAGTTGTAATGCAAACAAAAAGCATAATCTTTGTTTTTTCCCCTTTCTATCTCTTAGCACACTAGCCAAAGTCCTAAGCACGCTCTATGTTCACCTAGCACTGAGAATATGCTCGTAAGCACAAACTGAGTCTAAAGTCTCAAATTTTAATTTATTAACAATGATGGTAATTTGGGTTGGAGAGATGGCCCAGCAGTTAAGGTGCTTTCCTGCAAAGCCAAAGGACATAGGTTCAACTTCCCAGTACCCACATAAAGCCAGAGGTACAAGGTGGCACATGCACCTGGAGTTCATTTGCAGTGGCTAGAGGCTCTGGTGTGCCCATTCTCACTCTCTACTTGCCTTTATCTCTCTCTCTCTCTTTCTCTCAAATAAATAATTTAAGTTGTTTTATTTATTTATTTTTTAATTGTGGCTGGAGAAATAGCTTAGCAGTTAAAGCATTTGCCTGCAAAGCCAAAGGATCCCGGTTCAATTCTCCAGGACCCACGTAAGCTAGATGCACAGGGGCCACATGTGTCTGGAGTTCCTTTGCAGTGGCTAGAGGCCCTAGTGCAGCCCCCTCCCAGCCTTTTTCTTTTCTCAAGTAAGTAAACGAATAAATAAATAAAATATTTATAAAAAAAAATCATGGTAACTTATGTAATACCATTATGCTTTAATATGTGTTTGTGAACTTTAAAACTTAAGATTTTGTCATTAAAATTTATTGGTTTGGATTTTACAAAGTTTATTAATTTTTAAAATATTTTTATTTGTGAGAAAGAGAGAGAACATATGGGCATGCCATAGCCTCTTGCCACTGCAAATGAACTCCAGAGGTATGTGCTATTTTATGCATCTGGCATTGCATGAGTACTCAAAAATTGAACCCAGGTCATCAGGTTTGCAAGAAAGATTTGTAACCACTGAGAAATCTCTCCAGAAAGAAAATTTATTTTTAAACATCAAAAACTTAAATATGGGGCTGAGTTGTTCCTTTACAGCAGCAAGAGAGCATGGTATGCAATACATGCATACAGCGCGCGTGCACACACACACACACACACACACACACACACATTTTTTGACATTTTTTAAAAAATATAAATAAAAGCATATTGACATGATATTGACATGATCACCACATAAAATTAGTATTTATTATCAAAAGGAAAACCTAAACTTTCCAACTACTAATGGCTTCAAATGTTTATTCATTTATCTATGATCATTTCATTATTAATACATACATAAAATATTTCCCCCAAAGTGGGTTATTCTGAATTATTTGTTTATGCTTTGACACATATTTTGTGAACCATTTCCCATTTAATAGATGAACATTTCATTATATTCTTAGAGACTGCTTGTTATTTAATAAGTGTGATGAGTTTGTTTTATACATACTATACTATTGTTTGGTTTTCTTTTTCTAGTCAATATTAAAAAAATGTGATAAACATCATCATGAATACTTATATGCTCCTACAGAATCACTAGTTAGAAGTTACTAGAAATAGAATTACTATGCCAAAGAATATAGGAAGGGACTACCTTGAAAGAGGAAGGCCCTCAGAGAATAAAAGGTAGGGGGAGAGGGAGGATACTAAAGAAGAAAACAGACAGGAACATGATCAAATTACTATATTCATATATTCATATATGCACATATTAAAGTTCCCAAAATTAAAAATAAAAAATACAGGAGGAAGGGAAGGAAGGAGGGATTGAGTCTCTTATCATCAAAATTATTTGGCTACATCAACATTTTGACACAGAGGACAGAGGATAACAAAGGAAATGAGAGAGAAAAAAAAAAAAGAGAAAGGACAATCCTTGAAAGAGGAAGGAGCTCAGTGGAAAGGGGCAGGGTAGAGGGGACAAAAGAAAATATCCTCCCTGGGACATGGTCAAATTATAGTAGATTCATATATTAAAGTTCTAAATCTTAATTCCTAGGATATTACTGGCCTTTTTCATTATTTCTTAATATGGTAGGTGAAAAATATGTTATAACTTACATTCTTTTCAAGTTTCATTCATTTTAAAATTACTTACATTTCCTCTTTTATGATTTATCTTGCCTCATGTTTCAAACATTATGCTTTGAACACATCTTCATTAGTTTGCCTTTGGTTTTGTTTATTATTTGTGAGGTATTTGTTTTGCTTCTAATCATACACTATATCATTTCCTTTATGAGTTTTTATGTTTTCTGCTTGGATACTGCTTTCTTAGCCTAAGATAATAATATTGATTCATATGTTCTGGCACAATATATGAAGTATTGATCCAGGTTTAAATAAGGACTAAAAATACCAATCCAATCATTTACTTATTCATGAATATTCATTTTTTTCATTCCTCATGGGCACATGCATACCAGGCAGTGCTCTAAATAGGGATAAAACTGTGAACAAGGCTGCTATGTTTTCTGCTCTTAGAGTTATATTCCTCACAAAATATTATGGGGTAGTTTTGTGCTTTGAATCAGGTGTGCCCCATAAGCTTGTGTGTTCTGAATGCTAGAGTCTCCAATTGGGGCATTTTGGAGCCTTCTGGAGGCAGTGTTCCTCTTGCCAATTTGGCACGGTCTCCTGCAGCTGTTGTCCACCTTAAGTTGGCCAGGAGGTAAGGTCAATGTTCTCTCCTGTCATCATGAAGCTCCCCATTAAGTCTATATGCCAAAACAAACCCTTTCCTCCACAAGCTGCTTTTGTTTGGGTCCTTTGTGCCAGCACTGAGAAGATGACTATACTAGCAAATTGGCATCAAGAAGTGAGGTTTGGGGCTGGAGAAATGGCTTAGTGGTTAAGCGCTTGCCTGTGAAGCCTAAGGACCCCGGTTCGAGGCTCGATTCCCCAGGACCCATGTTAGCCAGATGCACAAGGGGGCGCATGCATCTGGAGTTTGTTTGCAGTGGCTGGAAGCCCTGGCACGTCCACTCTCTCTCTTCCCCTGTCTCTCTCTCTCTCTTTCCCTCTCTCGCTCTCACTCTCAAATAAATAAATGAAGATAAAAAAAAAAAAAAAGAGGTTCTTGCTACTAGAAATCTGAGTCTGTGGCTTTGCCCTTTTGGAACTGATTTGCAGGACAAATGTGGATAGATTTGAAATCTTGGCCTAAAAGACACCTTGCAGATCTATAAGTATTGCTTCATGGACCACTTGGTCAGAAAGATCTGAATGCAATAACAACTATGAACTGTGAGGTTTGGTTTATGAAAATGAGAAACAACTTTGTAGGGACTGGTCAAGCAGCAGTTTATGTGAGAGGCTTGCTGCGTTCTGCCTGTCTGTATCCTGGGAACTTGTGCAAGGCTGCATTGTGCATAAATGGATTGGAGTAAGCAGAAGGACATAGCACACAGAAAGAAATCCTGGGCTGGAACTACTGCCTGCTCAGCTGAAATTGCTTAGATTACAACCACTGAGATTTGGCCAGCTGACCTACATTGGGAAACCAGGAAGAATGTAGGCTTCTTGAAGTAAGGGGCTAAATGCTGAAGGAGTGTTCTGCTTTGCAAAGTTGGATTTATTTTCTCCCAGTATTAGCAAGTTGGTAGCTCACCTGCTACTATGGAGTCTAACAAATGCAGGAAAGAGAGGGTCATTGAATTTGCAACATGGTTTTGGTTTTTTTGAAACAGTCATAGGCAGTGTGAAGCAGGCTTGTTGGACTACCTGCATGGAGACCCACTAGAGCCATGAGGATGAACTGTGGATTGCATCTAATGGAGATGCCAGGACTATGAGATGGCTGGCAAGGAGATCTGCTAACATTGGATGGAATATACCTTGGGGCATGAGCAGCTGAGCTCGATGGGTGTAATTGGAACTCCAGAGATCTGTAACTGGTTAGAATTATTGTACTTGCAGACGTGTTCCTGGTCACAGTTGTCAAACTTGGAGTTGGATTTTGATGTTTGCCCTATTTAAATCTTATGTTGGTTCAATCTTTCTTTGCTATATCGAATGCAATCTTTGGAAGAAGTGTGAATAGTTATTCTGGGCCATTAATGTTGGGTGCTTCCTGCCAGCAATGAGACGTTGATTACAACAGGCATAATACGAGATTTCAAATCAAAGTGGAAAAGAATGGGTTGAGAATTCATTATACAATGCTGCTGCAAATAACTCATTAAGAAACATCATTTTATATTGAACACAAGTGTACTACAAATGTACATAAAATATGAATTTTTGAAATATATCCATAGCTTTCCCTGCTGCCAACAAGTGATCCCATAACCCACCACCATGACAAAGAAGGCATTGTGCTGGAGGTACAATGCTTTATACGAGGTGTTGAAGACCACCCTAATGCACGATGGCCTAGGACAAGAACTTCGTGAAGCCACCAAAGTCTTAAACACATGCCATCCCATCTCTCTGTGTGTGTACATCATTGTGATAAGCTGATTTATATCAAGCTCGTGAAGCTCTTCATGCTGAGCACCATATCAACCTAGTTAAGGTTGATGACTACAGGAAGAAGGGGGAAAGAATGGGTAGGCATTTGAAAATTATGGAAAGGGAAACCTAGAAAAGTGTCAGTCACAGGTCTGTAGTCAGTCGTTAAGGATGGTGGCAAAAGCAGCTCAGGCCAAGGATGCCATCAGAGAATATGTCAAATGCAAGAAATGAACTCATAAAAATTTGTATTTTTTAGAAAAATATATAGCCATGGAACTAGCAGAAAAGTATAGACATTATATAAAATTACATATCTTATGTAATGCAAGCATTTTAAAACAAGATCTCAAAGAAAATTTTGGACATGACATCTTACTCTTTTAATGGAAAAGAACAAAGTAATTTTTGAATAATAACCTTTATTAGTGTACTTTCAAAGATACAGATTATCCTGAGCTACTGCATTCATACACTTATCATTTACTCTTTGAAGTTTACATGGATTTTGCTTAAACTCTCTGGTGAGCACATTTTTTACGTGAGTCAGGAACATAAGTAACTTGAGATAATTAGCCTTATTCCCAGAATTACCTATTGATTTATTCCAACCATCTCCTGATCTAATTCTGCAATGTAATAGAGTTTAGAACATTCATTCTCAAATGATTTCTTCTTCTAAAATGCAAAAAGGGCAGTGCAAAAGCTGAGTCCACAAATCCCAAGTGAATTCTCAAAAAAACTATGCTGTTCTTTGCCCTTAATCTATCTTCTTGAATCAACAGTAATTAACTGACCAGTTGAAGAATGGTGAGAATATCACTAATCTTAACATTTCAGCTATTGCAAAAAGTCATGGTTTCTGTCTACGTATATGTGGTACATCCAAATAAGAAAACTTTACCATGATCTAATGAAAAGGAGTGCAACCCAGTGCAAAGATATCTTTGATTAAATGATGAAGTATTACAAAACATGTGATCTGAAATAGACCCTCCAGTCTCTAAAGGAATACATTTAGCCAATTAGTATTAAAATTCCATAAAATCAGATTAGATTATGTAACTGGTAAATAAAAAGACAAGAACAAAAGGCAAGAAGTCCTGTGATCTCAGGGAACAGACATTTATCCAACATCTTCAACTGTGAACAAATATTTTCATTCTTATATTTTAAATTACTATCAAAATATTGTATCTTTCTACAAACAACAACAACAAAAAACAAGCATACAGTATCTATAAATGATTCTCTGACAAGAATGTCAAGATTTTGAAAGTATACTCAATTTCTTTTTTCCTGAATATGGTCACTGTAATCTTAGGTTAGAATTACTGTAAGCAGTTCAAGCAAAAATGCATATTGCTAGATTTTAAAGCAAGCAATGTTGATACTATTTAATTAAAATATAAGTATAAATGTAAAACTATTATAGAAACATTTATAAACAATTCTTGGGAATAGTCACAGATTAGCAAGTAGTGGAATAATTGAGCTGAACACAGTAACAGACTGGCATATGTAATGTTTGATGACAAATTCAAAAATATCTTTAATTGATTTAAAAGAAATAAAACACAACATTTATTATTCCAATTTTGAAAACCTAGCAGCAAAATGAGCTTGCATATAATGTAGTGCAGTGAGACTTTGTTCAGAAAAGACTCACAAAGTCTTAAAACTATGATACATAAGCAGAATGGAATCTATTAGGATATATGATTTCAAGATGTCCAGAATAGCTTATCAAGAACTGCTAGACACTTAACCCTGCATCAGTGCATCATTAGTAAACTTATGCAAAACTGTGTTCTGGGTAACTGACTCTGATGGCTCCCCAGTAACAGGCTCGGATAAGGCAGATCAAGCCTAAGAGGTAAGCAATGGCCCAGGAAACGTAGGTTGCATGAAATCTCCTTGCAAAGTCTTGGGTGCCAACCTAAAACAAAAAGCAATATAAAAATAAAACATTACAGCATGAACTGTCTGCTTGGGGATTTGTATAGGCACACATGTGTGTCTGTGTGTGTGTGTCTGTGGGTATGTGTGTGTGATTTGTCTGAAATACATCAAACTGATGTCAATAAGGTATGGGTAGCTCAGTCTCTTGAGTAAAAGTGACTGATGGTATTGCTGACTTATATTAACTACAGACTTTATGAGCTAAATAAGAAAGCACTCTGCCAGCCATGGTGGTATACTCCTTCAATCCCAGCAGTTAGAAAAAGAAGGGAGAGAGAGAAATAAAGAGAAGAAGATAGAAAGCAGAGAAGGAGTGGAAAAAAAAGGAGAGAGTAAAGAAGGGAAGGAAAGAGGAAAGGAGAAAGAAAAAAAAAGGATAAATAAAAGGAGAAAAAAAAAAGAGTCAGTTCGATGGCTCATGCCTTAAATCTCAGCATTCAGGAAGCCGAGGTAAGGAAAAAGAGAAAGTGAAGGGGAGGAAGGGGAAAGGGAGGAAGGGAAAGAGTAAAAAGAAGAATGGGGGAAAGAGGTAAAGGAAATTTAAAAATGAAAATTCATATTAAGTTACCTTTGCAAGGATTTAATCCACATGACCCCTTACCATCAAGTGTCCCAGTAATAATACAGGACTAAGTATGTTAACTCAGGAACACAGAAACAAAATAAGCTAACAACAGATAGTGATCCCCAAGTCAGCTGCTCACTGTCAATCTTTAATATGAAGCTGTCCTCCGACCAGCCATAAATCTGTTTGGCACGAATAAAGAGAATGATTTTTCAGAGCTCCATATCTGAACTAGTGTTATTTTGCATAGAGAATGCTCAGTGGCCATGCAAAATTGGTTCTGCACCACTAAACAAAAACTAGTATGGACTATGTATAAGTACAAGCATGTATGTGCCACAGCATGCATGTGAGATCAGAGGACAGCTTTGGGCGTCAGTCCCTGGCCTTCTACCTCATCTGAGATGAGGTCTCTTGTTCTTCATAGCGATGTTTGCTAACATACCTTACCTAAAAGCTTCCAAGGGATTCTCCTGTCTCTGCCTCCCATCTTGCCAAAGGTGGACAGGGATTACAGCCACTGTGCTACTGTGTCCAGCTTTATGAAGGGTTCTGAACCAGGTACTCATGCTAGCATGGCAAGCACTTTATTCACTGAGCCATCTCCCGAATGCTAAGGCTTCCATTAAATGAATGGTAAATTCATCAGGTATATCCTTTTACATGGGCAAACTCCATTAAATATATTCCATATGCAAAGACAGTGATTATTTTGTCCAATTAATATATGTTGTTAAACTCTTTTAAAAATTAACTAAGAGAAAGTATAAATCCAAGGACTGGAATTCTGATTGTCCATAGTTCTTCAAAGAATATTATGAGCCTGCCATGTTGGAAGACAGTCTTTTCAGGGATCAGGGGTGGTTGCCCCAGGTCACACCACTGATTAAAGCTAATAAAGTTGAAAGAGAAGAGACTTAGTAAAGCAGTATCCATAGTCTATGGCACAGCAGGTGCATACCTATCCTCCTTGTACTCTAAGGTCAGTTACTGCTACACAGTGAATTTGGGGCCATCCTAGGATACATGGGATGCTGTCACACACACACACACACACACACACACACAGCAATACTCACAGTTAACCCAACACCAATAAAAATGCATATCATTCCAATGGTGATGTATGCACAGCAGCGTCTTCGGGGAAGTGCACTACCTACAGAAGAGCTGGGAATTCATGAGAGCAAGAGAGAACATTATTAACATGAGGGATCTCTGTATCAGCTCCATATGTTCTTACCTATGACCCGAGTAAGCTTTTTTTACATGCTTTTATTTATTTCTTCAATATGGTAGGCAAAATGCATAAGATATCAGTTTTCAATGAGAAATAAAAATCACAATTGGTGAATTTGTAGCCTTAAATAAAGTTCAATATCTGTAAAGGCCCACTATAGTCCCTGATTGTCTTCAAACCTGAAAGTCTGTATCTAAAATGGAAAATAAATGAATGCTAGCTTACAAGTAGCATTTACCTTATATGCAATTATAACAGTTGATGTCTGTTGCAGAAATATGGATGATAAAACATGAATTTTAAAAGAAATGAAAAATTACCTATAACACCATTATCATAAAATAATCACTCAATATTTTCTCATGTCTTCTTTTGTGTGCTTACAATACAGCATGGGCATTTTTTCTGTGATAGTAAGTATTCTGAACCTGGAATTCTGATGAATAAATACAAGCCCCTCCCTACTAATATACACATAAAGTGTTTTATTATAAATAGTGCTCACTATGCACCATTGAAAAGCACTGTACCTATTTTCATCATTTTCTTCATGTTTTATAGTTAGAATTACAAAAATACAGGTGATATTTTAAGTGTTTAAAACATACACCAAAATCCTCTAAGAAATTGAGAAAAAAAAAGCATACACTGCTATTGCACTTCTCAAGACAAAAATGAGTGTTCTGATCTCAGTGTGTGAATTCTACTTCAAAAATCCATGTTATTTTTTTTCTAGCCCTCAAAACAGTGACTACCACTGAGAGGTCTTTCAGAATAGAAAGTTCCTCTAGTCACTCCACAACACAAGAGTTGTCCCACCGCAGTGATGAGACCATGACCAGGTGTGTACTGTTCAGATTACAAAACGTCTTCACACAAACCATATGCGATGCTGTATTATATAATACACAAGGCCATTTTGCATGTCAAGTGTGTAAATTAGTTCTATTCTGTGATTTGACCATGTTATTTAATCAATTTCTCTATAGGATACTTCTATTTTTATATGACAAAATATGCCAGTCCGTTTTCATAATTATCTTTAATTATATGACTGGAATGATTTCCCTATTGATATTCAGATTTCTTATTACATTTTGTTTTTTAATTATTATGAAATAATAAAAAAGATAAAGTCACATTATACATACCTTAAAAAAATAATTGATATGAACTCTAGCCATCAGGTTTGCACTGAAAGCGCTTTTAACCATTAAACCATCTTCCCCAGCCCATAGGCATCTCTTTAACTTTAATAAGTATGTCCACAGAAAAATTAATGAGCAGTATCATTGCTCCACTTATGTTCTTTTTAAAAAAAATTAATGCATTTATTGGCAAGAAGAGAGAGATAGAAAGAGAGAAAACAGGTGCTTCAAGGCCTCCAGCCACTGTATGAACTCCAGATGCATGCACCCCAGTGCATCTGGCTTTATATGGGTACTGGGGAATCAAATTCAGGTCATTAGGCTTTGTAGGCAAACACTAAAACTTCTAAGCCATCTCTCCAGCCCCTCCACCTAAGTTCTCAACAGCACATCAACATTTTGCATGGTTCTCATTTACCATGGGTGAGATAGTGCTTTTTTTTAAAATTTTTTTGAGTTAGGGTCTCACACTAGCCTTTGCTGATCTGGAACTCACTCTGTGGGTCCAGGCTGGCTTCAAACTCATGGAAATCTTCCCTCCTACCTCCATCTCCCAAGTGCTGGGATTAAAGGCACACACCACCATACCCAGCTTTATTTTGGTTTCTCTATCATCCTAGTTTCTAGAAAGTTTGAACATCTCTACAAATGCTATCCAACTAGTTAACAACCTTTCTGACTCAATGCATGTTGATCTTTGTCATGGGCTATCTTTTGCTTATGATTCCCATATCATACTTATAGGTGCTACTTCTAGCAGTTATATAGATTTTGCATATTATCTTATCAAGTTTGATTAAAAAGCATTTTAATAATACCCCTTTTTAAGGTAGGGTCTCACTCTAGTCTAAACTGGCTGAAAATTCATGGTGATTATTCTATGTCAGCCTCCTGAGTGCTAGAATTAAAGGCATGAGCCACTATGCCCACCTTTAATAACATTTTTTGATGGAGTTTGTATTAATAAATCAATATAAGATAATGCTATATAGTTAAAATTGTCAATCTTTTCCTTTAAGGGAACTAATCTTGGAAATTCTTACCCATTGTAAAAGTACATTTCTATCTTTTAAATGTATTAAAAATTACCTTTTTTCTTTATATCTTCTTCCACAAGAATACAGTCCCTACCCATTTTTGTTTTACATATTTTGAAGTTATAACATTTGGCATATAGTAGCACAAAATTTATGTTTCAGATAAAGTGATTACAATAGTATAGCCAGTTTTACACCAAACAGTATAAATTAGGACACATGCTAATAGAGCAATAGAGAAACTCAGGTCATAATAGACACATCCCAGCAACAGTAGCTTAAAAGGAAGCTTGTTTCTCTAGCACATAAAATTAAAATGTGAATGTTGTACAGAACAGGGTTGACAAACACTTCTGCTCTGTAAATAATCGGCATTGTCAGTCTGAGCATGGTAACAAGGGTCCTGCAGTTGCCTTTTTCAGTCAATTGGCAGAGGGAAAACCAAATCAAGCAATGCTGTATTTGAGGAGATATGTGGGAAGATATACACCCAACTTCTCTCCACATTCCATTAGCCCTAAACTAAATGCATGCATATCCCACCTGTGAGGAAATGGCCTCTCTAGGCAGGGCCAGTTTAACAGAGAGTATTATTACTACAAGGACAATAAGAACATCAGTTCCTGCTATTTAAACTGATAGGAATGCTGCTGTTTTTAAACTTTGCCTAGTGTAGAACTTGTATGAATTTTCCTTTGGCTAGTGTTTCATGATTTTATCTTTTTTTGTTATTTTGCTTTTATTACATGGTATCATATTGGATGATGCTTCTTCTTTAAATTTTATCTATTTTTAAATCTAGCCCAATCATTTCTGATGAATTTGACTGGCAAGGTGAGTTTGATATATAAGTTGATCACTTCCTCCATCTTAGCATGTATTTTGTAGTTTTGGTATTTTCTGTGAACGTCTATCCTGTTTTCCAGACTTCCTTGAGAATGACTACAATCTTTTATCTCATGGTCATAAGAGCGAGTATTTACTCTTTTGAAAGTTTTACAGCTGCTCCATTCATTACATGACATTTTCAATTTTAGTGTACATATCTTCTAAACACTAAAACCATCGAGAAAGTGACCTTTACACTAATACAAGGCTTTTAGAAAACTAAACCCCTAGCATTTCAACCCCTCTTACAGGTTGTCATCATTTGAATGTAAATTGTCCCCCACAGGCTCAGATGTTTAACAGCATGGTCTCGAGTTGGTGGCATGGTTTGTAGACTCTTTAGAGGGTAGAGAGATGCTACTCATCCCCTGTTTCCTGACTCTGGCTGCAATGTGATTAGCTGGCTTCCTGCTCTTGATGTCATCTGTACTTTCCCCACCATGATGGAATGTGCCCTTGCCAAACTGTGAAGACAGAATGAAACTTCTCCTTTCTTACCTCGTTCCTCTCAGGATATGGTCACAACAATGAGTACAGTAACTAATTCATATGTTATTATTCTCCAACATGTCAGGAGTGAGTGTTGAACACTTACTTATCCAAGTTTTCAATATTATATTTAATGCTGTTGTTTTTCCTATTTTATATATTCAGAGTTATCACTAAATATAAGTTTCTGGTTTACTTTTGTCTTTGGACTGCAGAAAGAAATTTCTTTTGAAAATTTTTCCCTATTTTCCTTGGTTCATCTTTTAGTGGTTTTTATAGTTAAGAGTATAAATCAAGATGGCAAGCTTTTAAAGAGTTGTTTGTTTTAACTAATCAGTTGATTTTGCATTAAAATGTTTTTATTTTACTTTCATTATTCTGTGGTGGTTCAGAAATATCTATTATACTTGCTTGAAAGTGTTTTGTAGTTTGGATTTGTTTGTTTGTCTTTTTTGTGAGACAACATCTCAGTGAGTAGCCCAGCCTGTAGCAGAACCCTTTACAAAGTTGTTGAAATATCTTTAAACTTGATTTTTCTATTAAGATGTTTGCCAACCTAAGTTATCATTTTCATGTCTTCCTTTTTGGGTGGGTTATTTTTCCCTGATTTTTTCTTGGAGAATACTACTTCAGGGACTGTGTTGGATAGAGGCAGTACTTCAGCAATTCCATTTTCTACAAAGCCAAGGATGTCTTTCCTTCTTTTTAAATTTTCCTAAAGATTTATTTTTATTTATTATAGACAAAGAGAAAGGGAGAGAGAGAGACAGAGAGAGTGGGTTCATCAGGGCCTCTTAGCTACTGCAAACAAACTCCAGATGCGGGCACCACCTTGTGCATCTGGCTTACATGGAAAAATCGAACCTGGGTCCTTAGGCTTTGTAGGCATGTGCCTTAAGTGCTAGGACATCTCTCCAGCCCAGTCTTTTTTTACCTGAACACTAAAGTATCAAGACAGCCCCAGTTATTGCTATGTCTTCATTTTGGGTCCCTGGGTACTTTTTAAATTTTCCTATCTATGGAGATATGCATTTCAGAGGTTTTGCCCTTGCTGTAGTTAGTTGTTTGTCCATATTACTAGATGGGAAATGCAAAGGCATATGAAACTCAGTTTCAAAGAAAAAAGGTCATTCAGTGTTCCCAAATAGCTACTTATTCACTTTTTTTTTTTTTTTTTTTGGTTGGTTGTTTGTTTTTCAAGGTAGCCTTTCACTCTAGCTCAGGCTCTCCTGGAATTCACTATGTAGTCTCAGGGTGGCCTCAAACTCACAGCGATCCTCCTACCTCTGCCTCCCAAGTCCTGGGATTAAAATCCATCATGCCCGACCTTATTCACTTTTAATGTTACTAACACTCCCATTCACAACACCACCTTTTGTAAAACTAGAATTATGGTGGACACTTGAAAAGTACTTGGGTGGCTAGAACTACCACATGTGTCAGGGAAAAATGCTCAGAGAGTAAAACCAGTTGTCATGCAAGTATGATAACCTGAGTATGGATCTCCAGAACACAGGTTAAGCTGGACACAGTAATGCAAGTATTTGTTATCACAGCATACCTAAAGCAAAGATAGAGGTGAAACAGGAGACTCCATGTTCAGGGGCCATAGAGTAGTGCCCAAGAAGAGAGCCTGACTCAAAATCTCCAACAAGGTAAAAGATGAGACTAAGTCCTGAAGTTGTCCTTTGATCCATGTATGTACCATGGCCAGTGCTCACCCACACACATACACATATATACATCATGCACATATATACATAGGTAAAATATATATGTGGATATGTATATGTGTGTGTGTGTGTGTGTTCCTAGCAATGTTCTTTATATTTTCATCATGAGGTAAGAGGAAAGGTGAATATTATGGTATGAATATGTTTATTCCTCTGAAGTTTATGTTGAAGGTTTTAGAAGGGTAAAAATTCAATCATAATGGTGAATAGAAGTATAATCTTTGGAAGGTGATCAGAATTAAAGTGACCTTGATTTAACTTCACAATTTTTCTGTTCATTTTTTATTTATTTATTTGAGAGCAACATACAGAGCCAGAAAGTCAGATACAGAAAGAGAGAGAGAGAGAGAATGAGTGCACCAGGGCCTCCCACCAATGGAAATGAACTCCAAATGTGTGCGCCCCCTGTGCATCTGGCTAATGTGGGTCCTGGGGAATCGAGCCTCGAACTGGGACCCTTAGGCTTCAGAGGCAAACACTTAACTGCTAAGCTATCTCTCCAGCCCTAGCTTCATAATTTTTTAAAAGAGGAATAAAGACCAGAGAGATAGACACTGTCCCTTGCATTGAGAAACTCTGTGCCATCTCCAAATACTGCCAATAAGAAGAACAGACTTTTCATTTTCTTTATAAAGCATGGTTTGTAAAGTCTTAGATGTATGAGAACAGTTATGGAAAATTAACTAATATAGTATATGTTATACTATAGTGACAGGCTGAGATGTGAACCGAAGGAAGGGTAAGTTACTTTAGCTCCTAGTAATAGCATGTCTCAAGTATGAGAAAAAAGGAACAAATAAAATGTCTGCCAAAAGGTTCCATAGGCAAACAGTAGAAGTAAAGAATATTTCAGTTAATTTGTGAAGATAAATATTTTCTACTGATGAACAAATGAGTTATCACTGGCCCTACTCAGCTGGTAATAAGGGAACGACTCAGGAAAATGAATAGTATGTTTATGGAAGCAAAAGAACTTTTATTGAGGCTCAAACTTGGAGAGTATGTATAGGCACAGAGGAAACAAAGATATGACTAGAAAAGTTCAGTAAAGACCTAAACCTGGATAATTACATATGCCTTACTAAGAAATTAGTAATCAAAACTAAGTTGTGTATTCAATAAGATATGTACATGACATATAGGTAACCTATGTTATATTAGAGAAGACTAAACCTATATTATATTAAAGAAGACTAAAATAGAAAACAATATTAGGTTATGGCATAAACATTTTAGTATGTTATACTGTCAAATTGTTCTCCAGAAAGACTTGTTATCCAGAGTGTATAATCTGCAAATGTCTTTGCCATATGGTTACTTTGCTAAATACATGTAGAACCACTATCCATACATTTTGTTCAATCCAATTTATAAAACTGACTTTTAAATATGAAAAAAAAATTCTAAAAAATCAGTAATTTGATTTTAGATTTTAGATAATGGGCCTATAGTAAACCATGTGGTGCATTTCTGCCAAAAAGCAAACAAAATTTTTTAATTTTTTTAGTTTTTATTTTTATTTATTTGAGAGAGAGAGAGAGAAAGAAAGGCAAAGAGAGGGAGAGGGAGAAAGAGAATGAGCGTGCCAGGGCCTCCAGCTACTACAAACAAACTCCAGATGCAAGTGCCCCCTTGTGCATCTGCCTTACATGGGTCCTGGGGAATCGAACCTGGGTCCTTAGGCTTCATAGGCATGCACCTTAACCGCTAAGCGATCTCCCTAGGCCCCAATCAAATACTTTTTAACATTTTAGTTTATTTTTATGTTTTTGTGTGTATGCACATGAGGGGAGGTATGGAAGCCAGACAGCTATGACAGGTGTCTTTCTCAACTGCTCTCTACTTTACTTGATGAGATAGGATGTCTCACTGAACCTGGAGCTTGCCAACAATTTGGCTAGACAAGCTAGTTAGCAACACCCAGGCATATTCCTGTCTCTACCTTTCCAGCATTAGAAATAGAAGTTGCTGTTTATCCAGCTTTTATGTGAGTACTGGAGGGTCTGAATTCAGGTCCACATGCCTACACAGCAAGCACTTTCCTAAGCCATCTTGCTAGTACCAAAATATTTTCCTCAAAACAACTTATATACCATTAAATAGTAAACCTAGGAAAACAGTACAAATGATCCATCCTTGGATGATGTAGCATGCAAACTGCAGAACTGTATGCCACAGCCAGAAATTTGTGATCTGTGGAAATATCTGAGTTTAAAATCACAAATGGACTTGCACACCATTTTTCTGGGAAATGGACTGAGAACTGCAAGCCTGGAAATGTATGTGAAAACCACTATAATGGTTTTAGTGAGAGATGCTAAATGCATGAAGCAACGTTGGAATAATGAGAATGAGAGAGAAAATAGAACATCAATACACAGACTCGATAAAATATTACCATCTCAATATGGAGACTGAAGACAAGATATATACAGTTTTCAGACTGGGTCACTGAGATAGTATCCATTCATTCATTCATATAATTCTGTGCTCTGTAACCAACACATCTGCACTGTGACTGCCTTCTGCCTTTGCATAGGCAGCTACTTCTCAGTGGGACCTCCTGCTTTCTTTGTTACAAACATCCTCTTGTCTTTCATAACTTAGGTCAGATTTTATTCATTCCTCAAATCCTTCTGTCATGGTGCTGTTATCTCCAATCTTGAAAGGAGAATGTGCTGGCCACAAAAGCACGGAAAACTTCACCGCAATTATCTGTTCTCTCACCCAATCTACCTTACTTCTAAAACAAGGTCTGTCATAGCAAGGTGTTATCTTCTATTTCAGACACCCAATACCTAGGACAGCACTATCTATTGAATGAATAAATAAGTATAAAAGATAGGACTAAAATAACAAATTGAAGGGATAGCATTTAAGAGTAAGAATTCGTCTGATATAATTTTAAATAGTAGAAGGTGATTCATAAAAGAGTATATCAATGTTAAAGAACACTAGCATTCAATGAGAATTAACGTGAACAATCAATGTCTCTATTAGTCTTGGGTCCATTGTAACCTGTGTGTGGAACTATAAAGTCCAAGTTGTATTTCAGAACACTAGAAATGAATATCCAATTGGGTGGTGGTCATATGCTGCCAATTAAAATTTAAAAAAAAATCATGTTCACTCGCTATAGGCCCATCTGCATGGATAAGGAATGAGGACCAGAGAAAAAATTTCTTTACCCATGGAATTCAGGAGGAAAATTTCCCACATAATTGTGAGAAAAATGCGTGACACACGAGTTTCATAGTAATGAGTTAGTCAAATATTACTAAAAAGGAATTTAGTATATTTATGTGTAAAGAAGTAAAAGCTTGTTTCAGAATCTTACTACAACATACTCATCATTTTGCTATAAAGAAAAACATGCAAACAGGAATCTAGGAACCAGCTAGGAGTGTTCATGTGACAACAACGTTTGCCCTCAAAGAAGTAACAAATGCTCCGTAATTTCTCCTTCCCATGGTTGGCATGTGATTCCAACTCTACAAGCCTCCCTCTTAGAAATGACGTCTAAGCTCCTTTATTCCACATGAGTCTCTAGGCATGTTCTTCTCTGAGTTACACAAGTTCTTCTCTGTATTAATACAGTCTGGGGATCTGAGAGTCAATACAATTTTATCATCAGCAAAAATGCTACCATTGTTCTAAAACAGTTAGCCAAACAAGCTTCTTACACAAATTTTGTTTTTGCATTTTTCAAGGTAGGGTCTTGCTCTAGTCCAGGGTGATCTGGAGTTCACTAGTCTCAGGCTACATAGTGAATTTTGAACTCACAGATATTCTCTGACCTCTGCCCCCTGTGCTGGGATTAAAAGTGTTCACCAAATATTTAACCTGTCTTCACAGCTTCTTGTTTGCAAATGAGGGTAATAATTTCTGCATTCTAGGCTGTTGTAAGAGTTTCAGCTTGGTGTGTGCACATGTGTAGTATAGATAATTTATAGAAATATGTATTAATCACATAACTTTTCATGTATGATAAAAGATATCTCAAATATACATTTTTTCCATGTACATTCTTGAGGTTATTCACTTTCCTTCTTCATGTACCAGATTCAATAATAGTAAGAACTTGGATGATTAATTTCATGAATTTAAAAAGGAAATATCTATTCTTTTGAAGCTAAAAATATATGATAAAGAAAATTATCCCAAGATTATATTTAACACAGATAAATGGAGACATTTCATTAATATTCTCTACTTTTCAGACACTTTAATTATTTTCTCCTAAAAACCAGTTTTAGGATTTTTCTACTCCCAAAATAGATGAAGTTAATTATATCATACCAAAGGTCATATAAATTAAAGGAAGAATCCACATTCTTGTTTTTTTTAATTAAAATGTCAAAACATTCCCTTTCATTTACTTTGCTTAAATTATAATTTGCACACCTAAGTACAGATTATTTTTCAAATTAAAATTTTGTTGTCAAAATAACTTAGCAGACTGGAGGTTACTATCTCTAAAAAGCCCTTCTTATGAGATAAGCCTTTAGCTGGTATTGGGACCTTTGGTTTTGGGAGAGTTCTCAACTGATGGGAGTGGCTTACTGGATGTAAATTGTTTGTGAACATGGCTTATTATACTGAAAACCCACTGGATGGTTCGAAAGTTGAAAAGTGTTTGAGAGGAGGTGTCTGACCAGCTATGTGTCTACACTTGGAAAGGCCTCTCCAAGCTTATGTCTGTTTTCCCCCATTTGCCTTTTTCGTTGCCTGGGTTTGCTTGGATTCTTTTGCTTCAATAAATCATATCTGTGAGTACAACTATATACTGATTCCTAATGACTCATGATAGAAAATGAATCCTGGCCTAGTCTTGAGGACACCCAACACAGATGTCATAAAATATCTTACATCAAAACAACTATTGCTATTTCTCATTTTATACCATCTTTTGTTATTTTCCTTAGATAAAACATTTAGAAATAAAGATATGCTGGCTGAATAGTTAAACCAGACAAGTGTATTAACTGTGTCTTATTAGGCAATGAGAAAAGCTAACAATAAACTAATTACAAGTTGTACAACAATTTTGGTTTTATCAGATTATAGTCCTTTTATGTACACATTAGATTACTAACAATAGATTATCATCTCTTAGAACATGTGAAAACCTTTAACAGGTAACTGAAAATTTTATCAATTTTCTTTCTTTAGAATTAATCTCTGTTTAGAGGATAATAATCAAACTGAATTATTCTGATTTCTAAATGGAATATATTAGCTTGAAGATGTCTTAGATTCAGTTTTCAATATAATAGATCTCATAAGCATACATTGATTTCATGGCATGTCATAAAGTCAAAAATCTACTTGTGAAAATTCTAAACCCTATAAATTGTTCTCAAGTACTTTTCACTAGCATTTCTGCAGTGGGGAACTTACATTTTTTTGCAGTGTGGGCATTTTGCCAGAGTGTTGAACCTCAGTTCCATCCACTGTAAAACAAATAAAGAGAGGGATTTAAAAGAAAAACAACTGAAAACTAGCCAATCTGATAAGATGTTTATTTTAGTCTAAATGTCATCAGTGATCACAGAAGAAATAATCCATTGCCTTTTCATGGTTACATGATTGTTTCACCTCCAATAATTCTCTTATCTCCTGTAAATACGGTTTGGGATCTCCACCTGAGACAGTTCCCATGACTTTTCCAAGGCTCTGATGCTATCTAGATTTGCTTTCAGTGAAAACAGAACACAATGCCATATATATGGCATCTTTGCCTTACATATGTCAGTTCACTTGCAGGGCACTTCACAAACTCTCAGTCTGCATTTTCCTTTAGGTTTTGAGGACCAATCATCTAAATATTTGAATATGTATGTTCATAAGTATAAATGTCACTATTTTTCAAGGGTGCACAAAGCTTCAAAGCACATAAATTAACTAAATGAAACGTAGGCAGAAAAATTAGGAAATAGCCTCCTGTTCCCTCATTGCTTGTATAAGGTAATGAAAACACATTACTCCCATGTAACAATTTTCCTCTCAAATTTCTTCCTTGTAAATGTAGGTAACAGAATGTGCTACCATCATCCCAAGAATGTTATTCAAATACTTAAATTGGTTTATAGATAGCAGGTTAAATTTTCTGAAAGTATGTGCATATAAATTTTAAACTTTACCAAGAAAATGTATTTTTAAAATAGGTGGGACTCAAAGTTATAATTCATGTTAAATGTGCACAGGCCCTGGGTTAAATCCTCAATATCCACCAATAATTGGCTTTCTAATCTTACCTCTTACTTTAGGTAATATAGTGGCTTATGTACTTTACAGTTTTAGGAGAATTTAAGTATATCAGTAGTTTTGGTGTCAGAGTAACTTTTCCTATATAAAATTTAATTCTCATTTAGTATTCTAGGTCACCAGTTTTTATTTTCAAAAGGTTCAAATTCTAGTAGCAGAGAGGGTTCAATAACTTAGATATATTCAAGTATTTTCCAACCACCAAAATATAATTTTTAGAAAATAACAGATATATATGTCTTTCTTCTACATTTTTTTCATGGCTACATTAAGAAAAGAAGAAATTTGGACTTCCTGGACTCCCTTTCTTCATTTTTAAGCCATACTCAATGACCTTGAGTTAATTTTTATATGCTTTGTTCAATCACAGTAGGCTATGTAGTCCCAAGGTAAATAAACTAGGAACAACACTGTCATTTGATTTCTTGATAATGGCCATTCTGACAGGAGTGAGATGGAACACCAAAGTAGTTTTAATTTGCATTGCCCTGATGAATAAGGATGTAGAACATTTTTGAGATGGTTATATCTGTAATTCTTCTTTTGAGAATGTTCTATTTATTTCCTAAGTCCATTTTTTATTGGATTGTTTGATTTCGTATTATTTAGTTTTTTGACTTCTTTGTATATCCTGGAGATAAACCCTCTGTCGGATGCATAAATAATTGCTGGCAAGGATGTGGAAAAAGAGGAACCCTTCTACACTGTTGGTAGGAAAGTAATCTGGTACAGCCATTGTGGAAATCAGGCAGGGGTTCCCGAGACAGCTAAAAACAGATTTACCATATGACCCAGGCATACCACTCCTAGGCATATATTCTATGGATTCATTGCACAACCTTAGAGATACTTGTTGAACTATGTATATTGCTGCTCTGTTCACAATTGCTAGGAAATGGAAACAGCCTAGATGTCCCTCAACTGATGAGTGGATCATGAAGATATAGCACATTTATACAATGGAGTTCTATTCAGTAGCAAAGAACAACGAAATCATGAAATTTGCAGGGAAATGGATGGATGTGGAAAGGATTATAGTTAGTGAGGTAATCCAGATCCAGAAAGCCAAGCATGTTCTCTCTCATATGCGGATCCTAACTACAAATGTTTGGAGTTATATGTGTGGTGGAATAAAATTCAGTAGCAGAGGCCCATAAGCTAGAAAGGTGGTAAAAGGGAGAGAGGAGAGGGAGGACTTAAGGGATGGTATTGTGTATATGTAAGTAGAGGAACAGATTACTGGGGTGGGAAGGCCTAAGTGAAGTCAGAGGAAGAGATTGAGTAAAAGTAGTTATTGTAGTTTAATTCAGGTGTCCCGTGTAAACCTAGGTGTTCTGAATGCTAGGTTCCCAACTGATGGCAATTTGGGAATCAATGCCTCTTGGAGGTAGTATATTGTTTGGGGTGGGCTTACAGGTATTATAGCCAGCTTCCTCTTGCCAGTGTTTTACATACTCTCCTATTGCTGTTGTCCATCTGGCCAGGAGGTATTGTTCACCTTCTGCCCATGCCATCATTTCCCCTACCATCATGGAGCTTCTCCTCGAGTTTATAAGCAAAAATAAACCATTTTTTTTCCCCACAAGCTGTTCTTGGTCAGGTGTTTTCTGCCAACAATGCAAACCTGAGAGCAACAGAAAAGGTGGGGGAGGGGGCAATCAAAATTGAAGAAGATATGAATAAGTCATATGGAAATCTGCTTTTTTGAACAATGGCAAATCCAGAAGCCATACGTTATTACTAGAAAATTTTCAGTGCCAATGATGAAATACTTTCCAGTGAGCTGCTGGCCAGGAAGGTACCTGATGCCCCCAAAACATTATAACATTATAGGCCACTGCCAAGGTTCTTGGTTTCCTACCAGGAATTGATGGCAAAATCCTACTGCTGAACACTCCACATACTCGGGCTGCAAGATCAATGAGAAATCTTGCTGGAACTGAGCTCAAAACTTCCTCCCTGTAGACCAGCTGTCAGAAAGCTGGAAAAAGTTATGCTGCATGCAGTTCCATGGGAGAGGAGTCATCAGTGGAGAAAAAAGTCAACAGTGGAAACTACAAGCCTTAAGTTAGATCAACCAGGCCAAATGAGCCAATGGGTACAATAGTGTCATTTCTGTTATGGAGGAAACCAACTGCTTTCTAAGTGGACTGGAGGCCCACTCCAGGGGAGGCAATACATGATACTGAAAAACCTATGACAGGGGAAGACATGAGCAAAAGGGGTGTAATGTCTTCTGGTATCTGGCTAAATACAAATATTATGCTCACCAAACTGCCTAGTAAGCACTTCTTTTAATGTTTATACCCATATGTTAATGTTCCTCTCACTTTTGGTTAGAGACAATTCTCTTTTCAGACGATGATGACTTCTGGAATGATTCAAAAGGCATCATAGTGCTAAGAAGTGACAGAGGAGTGCTCAGCACTGAAACATCTCTATCACACTTTCCAAGACTCACGGTCCATTGGGCAAGAGGTGGTGGAAAGAACATAGGAGCCAAAGGAAGGGTACAACTCTTTACAATACATTCTTCCAGACACAAAATGGCCGGGATATCCATGACCTTGCAGTGCCTGGCACTACAACACAATACCATTATAATAGGAGGAAAAGATGATGACATCAAAATAAAAGAGAGACTGACTGAGAGAGGGAAGGGATATGATGAAGAGTGGAGTTGCAAAGGGAAAAGTGGCAGGGAGGGAATTATGGATTGTCTATAATTACAGAAGTTGGGCTGGAGAGATGGCTTAGCAGTTAAGTGCTTGCCTGTGAAGACTAAGGACCCTGGTTCAAGGCTCGATTCCCCAGGACCCACGTCAGCCAGATGCACAAGGGGGCGCATGCGTCTGGAGTTCGTTTGCAGTGGCTAGAAGTCCTGGCGTGCCCATTCTCCTCTCTTTCTCTCTGCTTCTTTCTCACTCTGTCTGTCACTCTCAAATAAATAAATAAAGTAAACAAAAAATTAATGACAGAACTTGTAATAATAAGAAAATAAAATAAATTAGGAAAGACACTGAACATTCACTCTTTTTATTCAGTGACTTTTTTTTTTTTTTTCAACATCTGAGAATGTAAGGGCCAAGGTAAAATTCTTTAAGCAACCACAAAATATCCTCTCATTACTTAAACTTGGTAACAAGTAGGTTTACTTCAGTTACTCTAATAGACCATGGGTTTTGGGGAGGGGGAGCTAAAATTAATGTGTCATACAGAGATATACACAGATTTCTTCAGAAATTGGAAAAAATATTTTTTTAAAAAAGTGTATTGCTTGCTCTCTTATATTTTTTTTTCTTTTTTGTTTTTCTTGAGTAGGGTCTCACTGCAGCACAGAATGACCAGGATTTCACTCTGTAGTTCCAGGCTGTCCTCAACTCGCAGCAATCCTCCTACTACTGCCTCCTGAGTACTGGGATTAAAGGCAAGAACAATTACACCCAGCTGTCTGTACTATATCTTCATAATAAGATTAGAATAATTGGGCTGGAGAGATGGCTTGAATCCTAAGGACCCCGGTTCGAGGCTTGTTTCCCCAGGACCCACGTTAGCCAGATGCACAAGGGGGCGCATGTGTCTGGAGTTCGTTTGCAGTGGCTGGAGGCCCTGGCGTGCCCATTCTCTCTCTCTATCTGCCTCTTTCTCTGTCTGTTGCTGTCAAGTAAGTAAGTAAAAATAAAAAAAAATCAAAGATTAGAATAATTGATGAATTTATAATACTATTTTAAATGTTATTTGTAAATGAAAATTTTAGTTCTCTATATTTAAAGCAGGCAAAATGGCTTGAAAGGCATTTGCAAAACCCTTAAGCCAAGAGTAACTCAAAATCCAAGACTTAAAAATTTGATATAGTGATAAAGTGTATTTTAACTGACCAGCCAAAAAGGACGATTTGGGTTGGGAAAATAACTCAGTGCTTAAAGGTGCTTGCTTGCAAAGCCCATTGGCCCTGGTTCAATTCCCAAGATACCCACATAAGCAAGTTGTAAAAAGTTGTGTAAGCATCTGGTGTTCATCTGCAGCAACAAGAAGCTCTATGTCATGCCCATATACACTAGCACATACACATGTGCCAAAGTAAGTAAAATAAACTTAAAGGGATGATTTATCTCAACATTATAATTTTACAGTGTTCATTATTCCACAGGTTGTTGGTGAATTCAATTATAATAAACCTCTGAGACTTGTTTGTAAATTACACAAGTAGTAGCTAACACATCGAGCAGCGGTATTCACTCCAAATATGTCAATGAATGCAGCAAATGCCAAGCATTTATCATAAAAGTGATTCTGTCTTAATCTCCTTAATGAAGAACATAAAAGTATTTATCACGGGAAGCAGTTCTCATTTAAGCTATTTAAATCAAGGAAAATACTTTTTAAAAGAAGTTGATTTTCTATGATCTCCCTGTCTGTAATGCTGTCCCTGCACTGTGGAACTCTTTAAAAAACATTTATTTATTTACTTATTTATTTATGAGAGAGAGGGAGAGAATTGGGCACACTAGGGCCTCTAGCCACTGCAAACAAAGTACAGATGGATGCACTACCTTATATATCTGGCTTTATGGGGGCACTGGGGAATTAGTCTAGGATCCTTAGGCTTTTCAGGTAAGTACCTTAGTGGCTGAACCACCTCTCCAGCCCCACTCTTGAAATATTGATGAAATATTGATGGGGCTACTTATACCTCAGTGGACAAATTGCCTGCCTCACAAGAATTAAGACCAGAAGCCAAATCCCAATATGCACATTAAAAAAAAATGCCGTATGTTGCTGTGCATGCCTGTAATTCCAGTGACGGGCAGGTGGAGACAGGATGAACTCTGGGGCTTACTGGCTAACCAGTCTAACCTAATTGGTGTGCTTTCTGGCCAACAAGAGAGCCAATTTTAAAGAAAAAAAAAAATGAACATCCAGGTGGAATGGGAATCTCACCAATGACCTCTGGGAAGTAAAAGAGGCAAAATAATATATAATATGCTCTTTCTGGACAGGAGGCAACATAGGTAGATAAATTTATTAAGCCAGAGGAGAGCCCCATGGAAAAGCAGGGGCAGCTCTGCTGCTGCTATGCAGTTGATGAGGTCAGGCCGGCAGCCAGAAAGTGCTTCTTCCTCACAAGTGTGATATGTGACAGCATCATCAAGAGTCACAGAAAGTGCAGAGAATATGTACAACTCACCCATGTGCTCACAGGCCAATCTTACAAACTCAGAACCTGAAAGGGACACAGGTAAGATCCTCCCCAAGAACATCACCAAGGGAAGATTCCACAGTCACCTTCCCCATGCCAGCACCTGACCCCCAGCACTGCAGGAAACACTGGCTCTCACTCTTCCCCCACAAAGCTCAGACCCCAGCTGAGTCAACCCCATGCCCAACTTTTGTTGTTTGAATTTGTTGTCTCCCATAAACTCACATATTTTAAATACTTGATTGCCAGCTGAAGATAATTTGGGAGGTGGAGCCTTGATAAAGCAGCATTGTTTTGGGGGGTACGCTTATGGATGTTAACACCAGCTCCCCTTTGCCAGAACTTGGCTCACTCACTTGCAGCTGATTTTGGCAAGGAGATGATGTCCAGCCTCTGCTCATGCCATGCTTTCCATCATGGAGCCTCCCCTCAAGAATGTAAGCCAATATAAACAACTTTCCTGCTCCCATAAGCTGCTTCTGGTTAGGTGCTTTATTCCAACAACTAGCTGTTAACCACACCAGGAAACCAATGGAACCAGCCAAGACAAGCTGGAAGTACATCCAGGAGGGAATCACCTTCATAACTCAGTGTACATGAGACAATACACTCACTCTAGCCCGGGTGTGTAGCTGAGTGTGCATGGCCCTGTGTTTGATCTCTAGCTTCCCAAAATAGTAAATAAACAAATAAGAAAAGAAAGAAACTCATCCCAAAAACTAACTGGGCTTATCTACATACATACTCCAAATCTAGTACTATAGGTTTGAACTGAAAGTGTAACCACACCTCCCAGTTTGCTAAAGGAAAACTCACAAGGACAAAAAGAATTCAAAGCCATCATACCAAGGCAGAAATCAGATTTGATTTACCTCCAGTATACTTGGTATTTTTCGTCATTTGAGTGCCATGGTTAACTTTTGTCACTTTTTGACAATTTTAATCTTTTAGGGCTACTTTTAAAATCTCCTTTCTGGCTCATATACTTCATTGTGATTTTATTTGTGGTTGCACATTTCTCATTTGGATCTTAGCCTTGTACTCCTAATATTAGGCCAGACAGCTACTGTTGCAGAAATTACTACATACTTTTCAATAATAATTCTGAATATAAAGAATTTCAATTCTCTAATCAAATGACACATGCTAACAGAATGTATTAGAAGGCAGTATCTTTTTTGTCTTATGCCTCCAAGAAACAAACCTCTTCATCAAAGGTAGATGATATTATAGGGTGAAAAGATGGAAAATAATGCCAAGTAAATGGGGCTAGGAAACAAGTAGGTGTCTCTATTCTAATACCTAACAAGATATTAGAACCACCATTAGTCAGAATAGAGAAATAATGTCTCTTTATGTTGATTGTGGTAGTTTGAATACATGCCCCCCATAGAGTAAGGTATTTTATTAAAGCTTGTAACTTGGTTTCCAGCCACCTGGCTGGAAAAAGCATGAGTAGGGGAAGGTCCTGGGTGGAGACCTAAGGTGTGTTTAGGGGCAGATCTGATTTCCATCCTAAAGGGGTATCTCTCTGCTTGGATTCATGAATGGGAGCCAACTTAGTCCCCATTTGATGGGGCTTCCTCAGAATCTACAAGCTTGAAATAAACCCCTTCCTCCCCTAAACTTTGCCTGGTTTAGATGTTCATTCCAGAAATGTGAAGCTGACTACAATATTGACTAAGAGAACAACTGAGCATGAGGACTGATGCACCCAACTTCACTAAACAAACACTACTAGATATAAGGACACAGTTTGACCTCACAGCACAATATCTGTGGGAGAATCCAATGAAATAATCTCACCATTGACAGACCATCCTGGCAAAATAAATAAATAAGCATCTAGATTATATAGCATCATGAAACAAATAGAGATGGACCTAAAAGACTTCTACAGGATATTATACCCAAATACTACAGAATATACATTGTGTTCAGCAGTGTAGGCAGCTGTATCTAAAACAGATCATATATTAGGACACAAAGCAAACCTTAACAAATACAGGAAAACTGAAATAATTTCTTGTATTATATGTGACCACAATGATATAATACTACTATTCAACAGCAAGAGAGATGAGAGAACATACAACAAAATTATGAAAATTAAACAATACAATATTGAATGATGAATCTATCAATGAAAAAACCCAAGAAGTAAATTTTAAAAACTTCTAGACTCAAATGATAATGAAAATACAGCATGCCAAAACTTATGAAGTATAATTAAGGCAGTCCTAAGAAGGAATTTCATTGCTCTGAGTTCCTTTATTAAGAAAATAGAGGCCAGGAGTGGTGGCACACACTTTTTTGGTATATGTGCTGCCAAAGCAAGCACAAGTGGCACACACTTCTAATCCCAGCATGTGGGAGGTTGGGGTAGGAGGATTGCTGTGAATTCAAGGCCAGCCTGAGTCTAATTCCAGGTCAGCCTGGGTTAAAGTAAAAATGTAGCTCAAAAATACATAACTAGGGCTGGGGGGATGGTTTAGCAGTTAAGTCATTTGCCTGCAAAGCCAAAGGACTCAGGTTTGATTCCCCAGGACCCACGTTAGCCAGATGCACACAGGTCACACGTGTCTGGAGTTCGTTTGCAGTGGCTAGAGGCCCTGGGGTACCCATTCTCTCTCTTTCTCTCTCTCCCTCTTTCTCTGTCAAATAAATAAATGTAAAATATTTTTAAAAAATACTTAACAAAACAAAATGAAACAGAGAGCTCATATATTAATAACTCAATGATACACAATAGTATCTTGGAACAAGAACAAGCCAAGCCAAATATCAGTACATGTAACAATGGTCATCTTACCAAAAACAGTTTACCAATTTTAGGTAGTCTCTATCAAAACCCATTGTCATTTTTAACTAAAATAGAAAAAAAGACATAATTAATTTGGAAGTACAACAGACCTCCAATAACCAAAGAATTCCTTAATCAAAATCATAAATTAATAATAAATACATAAATAAATGTATCATCAGACCTAATTTCAAAGTATATTACAGAGGAAGATTAACAAAAACAGCACAGTATTGGCACAAAAACAGACATGTAAATCAATGGAACAGAGTAGGAGGTACAGACGTAAACCCATGCACAACAGCCACCTGATCTTACACAAAAATAGTAAAACCTAGAGAAAAGTCAGTCTCTAACAACTGATGCTAGAAAAACTGGGTATCTATATGTAGAAGAACGAAACTACATCTTTATTTTACACTGTGCACAAGGACCAACTGCCCATCCATCAAAGACCTGAAACTCTTGATACTGCTAGTGAAAACTCTGAAACTGCTAGAGGAAAAAGAAGAAAAAAAAATTCAAGATCTAGGCATAGGTTAGGATTTTCTGACTAGGACTCCAGTTGCTCAGGAAATAAGGCCATTAATCATCAAGTGAACATTAAATAAACAACAAATGAAATTAAACAGTTTTTGTACAGCAAAGGAAACTGTTAATCAAGTGATGAGGCAGGCTACAGAATGGGAGCAAAACAATTGCCAGCTACATATGAAACAGAGATCTAACATCTAGAACATACAAACAGTTTAAAACACTAAATAATAAGAAATCAAACAACACAATCAAATAATGACAATGGAACTGAACAGAGAGTTTGCAAAATAAATCTATAAATGCAAGTAAATAATAAATATTTTAAAATTTGTTCAGGATTCTTAGCCATCATATAAATGAAAATTAAAGCTATTTTTGAAATTCCATCCCACTCCAGTCAGAATGGCTATCAAGAAATCAGATGAAGGGCTGGAGAGATAGCTTAGCAGTTAAGCACTCGCCTGTGAAGCCTAAGGACCCTGGTTAGAGGTTCAATTCCCCAGGACCCACGTTAGTCAGAGGCACAAGGGGCTGCACATGTCTGGAGTTCATTTGCAGTGTCTGGAGGCCCTGGCATGCCCATTCTCTCTCTCTATCATCTGCTTCTTTATCTCTCTGTCTGCCACTTTCAAATAAATAAATAAAATAAAAAGAAAAGAAAATCAGATGAAGCCAGGTGCAGTGGTGCACATCTTTACTCCCAACACTAGGGAGGCAAAGGTAGGAAATCACTATGACTTTGAGGCCAGCCTGAGACTACATACTGAATTCCAGGTCAGACTAGGCTGGAGCGAGACCCTACCTCGAAAAACAAAATAAACAAAACACAAATGAAATCATATGGCAAAAAAAAAAAAGAAAAAAAAATGCTAAGAAGGGTGTGGGGACAGAGGGCCCTCATTTACTGCTGGTGGGAGTGAAATTGGATACAGCCATTATGAAATTAGTGTGAAGGTTTTTCAAAAAGATACATTAGGTTAAAAAAAAATGAGGGTTGGAGAGATGGCTTAGTGGTTAAGCGCTTGCCTGTGAAGCCTAAGGACCCTGGTTCGAGGCTCGGTTGCCCAGGTCCCACGTTAGCCAGATGCACAAGGGGGCGCACGTGTCTGGAGTTCGTTTGCAGTGGCTGGAAGCCCTGGCGCGCCCATTCTCTCTCTCTCCCTCTATCTGTCTTTCTCTCTGTGTCTGTCGCTCTCAAATAAATAAATAAAAAACAAAAACAAAAACCAAAAAAAAAAAAAAAAGAAACAGGATTGCCCTATGACCTCACTAAACCACTCTTGGGCATACACTCTTAAGGTCTCTATACGTTTTACTACAGTGATAGTTGCTAGCTCATGTTTATTGTTCTATTAACAATAGATGAGAAATGGAATCATCCTAGATGTCCATCAACAGATTGAAGGTGTGGTACATATAGACAATGGAGTTTTATTCACTTGTAAAGAAAGATGAAATTATGACATTCAAGGGAAAATAGATGGATTTGGATAATTTTATACTAAGTGATGTAAACCAGGTTCTGAAAGAAAGGAACTATGAGTTGTCTCTCATGTTTAGTCCTTAGGTTCAAAGTTCAAGATTTGTATTTAAGTTGGAATAAGAGTTAGTAGGGGGGGCAATAAGCTAGAAATGGTGCATAGAAGTAAGAGAGAGAGAGGAGGGCTTATGGAGAGGGGATAATAGATTTGGGTGCAAAGTGGAAATTGAAGAGGAGAATTGAGGGGAGAAGGAAGTGGAGGGAATGTTCAACAAAACCAAAGAGGTATGAACAACCATATGAAAACCTATTTCTTAGTTACCTAATTTTAAAAAGTATATGAGTTAGTAAAAATAATTTGAGCAGAAGTACTCTCCATTGGGTGGATAATGCTGCTTCCAGAAGCCCTAGGTTGTTGTAGGAAAATCTGTGTGACAGGAATGGGATTCCTCTCAGAGTTTCTGGTCAAGCAAGCTCCTAAGGCTCTTGGTTGCCCACCAAAAATAGAAAGTAGACCCCACTTTGTTGCAGGACACTGAAAAAACCAAGCGAGGACTTCATAAGGAAAATTTCTCCCTGATGCTGTCAGTCATAGTGGATGAGAAAGAACAAGTGGTGAACATCTATTCTAAGTTGAATGTGACTACTTTGGCAACAGAAAAAACCTAGATGTGTCTGTGAACAAAGTCATACAACACTGACCACACTACTTTGAGAGTGTCTTCAGGCGCAACTTGCTTTAAGACTGGAAACCATTATCAACAAGATAGTGAAAGCAGAGCCTTGAAGTGCTGGATAAAACTTATGTGGTCAAGGGAATTGTATTCCACTTTGACATCCTCCGGGTACTGGTTCTTACAGATGAAGAGAACTCCAGATGTATGTGCCACTTTGTGAATCTGGTTTTATGTGGGTACTGGGAATTGAATCCAGGTCCTTGGGCTTTTCAGGCAAACAACTTAACTACTGAGCCATCTCTCTAACCCTCGCTTTTCTCTTTGACTCACTATCTTTTCTCTCCTATATTAATGGTATCTCATAAATTCTATGCTATTCATAAGAATCACTATCATTTTTTCTAAATAATAGTAAATTATCATCTCTTCTTATACCTGTCTTTCAGTTTGGCCCTGTGTAATTCATTCTGTGCAGAGCATTCATCTACACTAACCTAAGCATAAAGTATTTCTACAGCTCTCCGTTACTCCTACCTCCGTGAAGTGCCTTCTACGTTAAGTGTTTCTGTGTGTGTTTCTACTGTTCTCTAAATCCACTTCATATGATTCTTGTTTTAATTGTCTTTCTCCTCCTATTAGATTAGAAAACTATAAAAACAGAGACCTCATTGCCTGGTACACTTAATACATGTTTTTAAATATAGTAAATCAGTTTGTGGTAGTGTGGCTACAAAGCTGATCCATGGAAGGATTTAGAATATAAAACATGAAGAAAAATGCAAGGTCACTGCAGAAGAAGAATGTCGAGGATGCTGAAAACAAATCTATTCTGCAGATTTTGAAATGGTATTACTCCCACAACTTCTTCACATATAATATAAATAACAAATGAATTTAATATATATTTAGTCTCATCAATGCATATTTATTTATTTATTTATTTATTTAAGAAAGAGAAAAAGAGGCAGAGAGAGAGTAAGAGAGAGAATGGGGCCTCTAGCTACTGCAAACAAACTTCAGAAGCATGTACCACCTGTGCGTATGGCTTTATATGGGTACTAGGGAATCAAACCTGTGTCCTTTGGCTTTGCCTGCAAGCACCTTAACTGCTAAGCCATCTCTTCAGCCCTCATCAATGCACTTTATATGTCTATTGATTCTATAGAGCATTGATCTAAATTGAATCAATATGAAGTGACTGTAAATAGAAATCTGTAGTTTATTCCACAAGTATATTCTCTGATTTATGAAGTCAATGATTTAGTCAATAAAATATAAATCTAAAAAGTGTTATATTTTGTTTGACTAGATCAGAAAAGTTCTGACTAGATACATGCGAGCAAATAAATTCCTATATCCTTCTCCAAATAAGTGAATTTAAAAATATAGGACACCATAAGGACAAGGAAAAATGACTTCCAATTTGTACACAGTAGGCAGCAGACAATGTCTTGACTTGGTGATAGATGCTCAGTGACTACAGAAAGGCATGCTAGGGCAGGCAGCAGGGGAAAGAAAGTGGGAATTAACAGGAGGGAAAAGAGCAAGGAACACAACACTCTGATGTTCACTGCAGCATTAGTCACAATAACCAAAACATGAATGAGCTTCTAAATCCACTGATAAATCAAAAAAGTATAGTACAGGGGACTTGCTTTCAAAGCTGGTGGCCTGGGTTCAAATCCACAGGACTCACATTAAAGCCAGAGCCACAAGGTGGCACAAGCATTTGGAGTTCCTTTGTAGTGACAAGAGCCCCTGGCTATCCATTCTGACCACCCCACTCAAAAAAAAAAAATTCATTCACTCTCTCTCTACTCGCAAAAACTTAAAATTAAAAAAAAAAAAATTCCGGTACAGACATGCAATAACATTATTTAGTCTTACAAAAGTAGTTAGTCCTGCCATTTGTAACAATGTAAATGTAGAGAGGACTGTGTAGTTTGAATGTATATCCCCTCTAGGAGTTTGGATAAATGTCCCTCAATAGATTCCAGAGTTTTATTAAAGCTTTTTGTGTTTCCAGCTAGCTGGCCAGAGGACAGGTCACTGGGGACAGATCTGAATTCCAGTCTAAGATATTCAAAGTGCCTGAGTTCTGCTGGGGTTTCTGAAGTCTGCTTGCTGGTATACTGGTGGTGGCTTTTTGCTTTTCTCTTCAGCCATGGACTGGTGAAAATGGGCCAGCTTCTGCCATTTTACGAACCTTCCCCTCAATTTGCAAGATTCAAATAAATTTCCTTCCTCCATTACTGTGCCTGGTTTGGAAGTTCATGTCAGCAAACTGAAGCTGTCTGCAACATCCCCCAATAGACTCAGCTGCTTTATTAAAACTTGGATTTCCATCCACTTGGCTGAAAGAGGTCACTGGGGACAGATCCTGGGGTCCAGCTTAAGGTGTGTTTGAGGGAGGATCAAATTTCCAGCCTAAAGGTATGCAGAATAAGTAGTCCAAGCTTGGCCTGGGCCCCTGTTGCTTGGATTTTGGTGTGTGCTGGCAGCAGTGGTTTCTCTCTTCTTGGATCTGTGAAAGGAGACCATTCTCTCTTGCCACTATGGAACTTACCCTGGATCTATAAGCTTCAAATGAATCCCTTCCTCCAGTAAACTGTGTCTGGTTTGCAAGTCTAACTCAGCAACATAAAAAATGACTACAACAAAGACACTATGACAAACGAAATAAGCCAAATGCAGAAAAAACAAATACTATATAATCATATTCTTATGTGAATCTAAAGCAGTCAAACTCATAAAGATAGAAAGGAGAATCACTGTTGTAGAAGATGGAAAAGGGAGAGATAAATGGGGAGATATGGACCAGAGTACAAAGTTTCAGTTCAGCAAGATGAATGAATTCTGAGATCTTACGTTTAGCATGGAAGTATAGTTAAAAATGCTGTCACATACTTAAAATTACAAACTAGATGTTTCAAGTGTTCTTACTATACATACACAAAGTCAAGCATATGAAATAATCAAAATGTTAATTAATTTAATTGTGATCATTTCATAATGTAACATGTCACAATACCAAGTCAAGGCTCTTAAATATATACAATTTCTTATTGTCAACTATATCACAACAAAACTTAAAAAAAAAAAACAAGTATTTGGTATAAACTCTCCCTTCATAGCACAAAATCAGAAATACTCCTCATCCAACACATGCAAGATAAGAGTGATTTCTTTTGAAATGAAAAGAAAGTGGGCTAGAAAGCCTGTGGCTTTGGGAACACATGACACAGAAAGGATAAGAATAAAATACTATTCTGAAAATAAAGGTGTTGAAGTCTAAGAGTGCACAGTGAGTAAACATGTTACTCTATATCACCTCTCTCAGCACCTAGAATGTTGTCCCCCAAGAGTGTTTTCATGAGAGATTAGAGGGACCTTCCCCTGAGACTTGTGGATCTTCAAAGAGAAAAGAGGAAGAGGAGGAAGAAAGGAAGTAGTGTAGCCACTATCCACATATTTAGAGATTCCTATCAGAAATTTATTGTCAAATATAAATGAACATTTGAGTAAAACTGCTATTATAAAAAAATTAAAACTGGGACAAACGAGATAAGACATAAGAACACTTCAGGAAAAATATAATATTTTCTTAAACATGTCATAAAAAAGAGAACAATATAAAAAGGAAAATGTAATTGAAACACTATAGCTCTTTGATATTAAAATTTAAGTTTTATTGCCTATTAATTAAATTTAAAAACATAGTTGGTGACTTTTTCCAGCAAATGAAACTAAAAGCCAAACTGAAAAAAAAAAAAAATTTAAAAATCAGTCGACTCAGGTGCACTAAGAAATTCTAGAGAACAAATAAACTGAAGTGAGATAAAACGGCCCACTGAGTACCAGACAATGAGCTCCAAGGAACCCGCCCGAAGAGACATCATCATGAAATTTCAGACCATGAAAGAACATGAAAGAACAGAAAGAATAATGAGAAGATGCAAATAGAAAAAATAGGTCAGATTCAAGGAACCAGAGCCATAAAAGCAACTCCTCTCATTGACAATGGTCAAAAGTATAATAGTTTCTGAAGGGGAACCTCAAATGTAACATGTGGAGAAGTCATTATGAGTTCGTCATTAGATTTAAAACTACCTAATCCATAAAAGGGCTCAAATTACTCCCTTTGCCTAAGAAAGCAAAAAGACTGTGTCCCAACACCATGAAAGGCTAAACCAGGAACCATGAAGGAGGCACAGGATCCAGACCTGCCAGGAGTGGAATGAAGTGTCAAGAGGAGGTCCCAGGATGCCAACTGCATGGCGTGAAGCTGGCACAACAGATTACCTGACATGTCTGCTTACATATACCAATCTTATAGATCTGTAAGGGTGTGGGAAGTACTAATGATTTGTACATGGAAAACTAAACAAACCTAAAACATAGGGGCAAGTATTTATGAAAACAACAAACTACTAATAACCATATGAGAAAAATGTACCACATTATTTGGCTTGGCTGACAAAACAGTTTTATTAAATAGTGTCATAACTACTGAGCACGAGGAATTCAGGACATGAATCTGAGTAGGAAAGTGGGATGAGCACTAAATTCTCATGTGTGTGTGTAGATACTCATGTGTGCGTGTGAACACGTGTAAGCGTGTGTGAGGATGCCAGAAACTGATGTTGCATATCTTCCTCTATCACTCTCTCCCTTATTTATGGAGATAGGGTCTCTCTCGTAAAACAAAGAATTCACCAATTTGGCTAGTGTAGCAAGCCAGTTTAACCCTAGAATCCCTGGGATTATAGGCAAGTGACCAAACCTGCCCTGCATTTACATGGGTCCCAGAGATATGAACTCTGGTCCTCAATTTGTACAACAAATTCTTTATTCACTGAGCTTTCATCCCACCCTTTATATTCTTAACTTTCACTTGATAAATTAGTGGCTTATGTCCAAATTTTATATATTAAAAAGACAAAAAAGATGAGTAAATACTTTGAGCACAGAAAAGTAATGTCAGCTGAATAGCTGGAAGAGTTGAAAACGTTATAGAGATGCTGATTGGTGGATCATCCAGGGGAAGAGGCTGAACTCAGATTTGAGATTTAAATGTATACATATGATTTGTTTTAATTCAAGGGAAATTTTAACAGAAAAAAAAGCAAATACACTTCTTAAGCTCAAATATTTCTTAATGACAGCATTTATTGTTTACGACATACATGTTCAGATTCTGGAAAGTATTTTTTTTAATACTGATGACCTATAGAAACTCTTTTTTTCTTATAAATGTTGCATAGCAAAAGTAAAACTTCTCTTACTCTTCCTGACAGAGCAAGTCAAAAGTCAATATGATATGATGGAGAATGGAATTTCAAAGGGGAAAGTGTGGGGGGTGAGGGAAGGAATTATCATGGGATTTTTTTTATAATCATGGAAAATGCTAATAAATTTTTAAAAAATAAATAAATAAATAAATTTTTAAAAGTCAATATGACATTAACTTTTTAAAAGTAAAAATTGTAAGGTGAAATTAGAAGTCATAAAAAATTTCTGTAACTGTGGTGATATCAAATTACTTGTACTTTATTTTTATCTAGTGCTTTATCTAATTATGGGTAACATAACTGATTTCCTTTACTGCAACAGTAACTTAAAAGTCAGAAAAAAATTCATAAACTATATTAAGATTTAGTATTGAATCTAGAAGCCACAAAGCAGGACTGAAAATGTGCACGTTGTTACTGAGTAATGATTTGCTCACCAAGTCAACTTAAAACTGAATGCACCTTTTTTTTTTTAATTTTTTTTGTACATTTTTTATTTATTTATTTGAGAGCGACAGACATAGAGAGAAAGACAGATAGAGGGAGAGAGAGAGAGAATGGGCGCGCCAGGGCTTCCAGCCTCTGCAAACGAACTCCAGACGTGTGCGCCCCCTTGTGCATCTGGCTAACGTAGGATCTGGGGAACCAAGCCTCGAACCGGGGTCCTTAGGCTTCACAGGCAAGCGCTTAACCGCTAAGCCATCTCTCCAGCCCCTGAATGCACCTTTTATATAATGCCACAGAGAATTCTGTATATGTTAGCTAGACTTCTGACTATCTCCCTAAGTAAAGCTCTCTTTTCATATATTGATCAATTTTTACTTGAACCAAACTCTAAGCCTATAAGTAGTCATCAAATCTATGAGATTGTGACCAAGATTTATAGACTGAAGTTTCATGGTCAATGGGCAATGACTTACCAGAAATGTGTTTCCACAGTGCCCACAAACCACCCTCGTTCCTTCTGGTTGGACTGGCAATGCAGGCTGAGCTGGTTGTTCTTCAGAAATCAGCATTACTGGGCCAAGGTTAATTATTCGTCTACTGTGGAAAGTAAAGCAAACAATTTCACTAACTCACAAATGGACCCAGGGCAAAAACAAAAACAAAACAAAAAAAGCTTTATAATATGGCCCCAAAGCATGAGGATGTATTAATAAAAATATATTGGACTTGATTTATGAATTAAGGAAATCAAGCATCAAATTTTGGAAAATCACAGATAGGAGCAGTAGTCTTTCAAAGGCAAGAAAATTATATTTGAAATATATAAACCATATTATTGTACAAATTCTGAGTTCAAATTAGTGACTTTGGGACCAATTTAACTGCTATATCTAAGTTTCTACAAGTTCAAATAAAAAATAGATCTTACTCATTTTCTATAAAGATAACTTGAGTTTGGGAGGAAACTGAATAAATTAAATCTTTTTCACCTAAATAAGCATGCACGAATCATGAAATGAAGCTACTCAACTGATGAGTTGCAACCCAGTTTCTCAGAGTAGTCTAGATTTCCTGGATGACTTTTTAGTCAAAGATGGAAAGAAAGTAAAATGGGAACCACCATTTTCCTTTATTCTCCAATCTATATCATCAGATAGGTCTATGATGATTCATATAATGGTCAAAACAAAAACAAACAAAAATCACAAGAAACTAAACAGTTATGTCTTTTAATATACTTGTATCTTAGCACATACATAATTGAATTTGGCAGAGAAAAGTAATTCCAAAAATTAATTGCATATGTTATGTTCACCAAAGACTAGTGTAGTTCATAATGAGATACACAGTGATAACTTCTTCTGGATTAAAATTACCTACATCAAATGTAAACTAACTCTTTATTTTTAAATAAGTTCAATGAGCCATTAATTAACTATAGTGCAGCAAGTACTAACATAAGATAAAAAAATCCACTGCTCATTCAACAATATTATATCCTATAAATACTTATGACTGTCAAGTTCTAACTATACCATAACTTTACAAACAACATAAATCTAAATGCTATAAAGGCAAACATTATCTAGAACAAATCCTGGTACACAATGTACAAAATGAGCCTTTAATAAATACTTGAATGAACAAATCTTTCTCTCTTACCAGTTGGGTCTCGGACATCCTATTCGCCGAGATGTATCCTTACAAATGAGGAGACAATTACAAGGGCATCTAACATATTTCTTCCCTGATGGGGGGGTTTTGATTGGCTAGATAAGGGAAGAAAATGCAAACACAGCAAATTAACCAAACTGTAGGTTGTTTGTGTTTAAAACAGAAATGAGTTCTTGAAAATTAAAGCACCCGCAGTGCTACTGAAGTAGAGTAAGAAAAAGTGCAAGGCAAGTGGTTTCAAACCACATACATGATGGAAAGCACTCTGAAATTTGGAGGAAGCTGTAGAAATTTGATTGGCAGGGGCATATTTCAAAATAAGTTGGTACAGGTCTGGTAACATGGGAGGAATATTTAGTGCACACCAAGAGTTGTTTCATCTTCACTTCCAAAGACAAGGTCATTACCAGCCTAGTTAGGTGCACACAAGGAGGATTCCTGCCCAATCCAGAGATAATGACTTCACCCACAGTGGGAGAAGGCAGCTTATGAGCCATTTGGCCTTTCCTTAAACTACTCAGGAGAATAAGAAATTGATCTTGTGATATTCTCTATTTAAAACTTGAAATTGCTCTTCACTCTAGCATTTCTTTAAAAAAGAACTCTACAGTAAATTTCAAAGCAAGAATAAACACCATCAAAAAAGCACTCCTTGAGCTCACTAAAAATCACCTTGAAAAGAACAGAGCATCAATTCTGAGGCACTCTGGCCATCTGTGTGGCAAGAAGTTAACTGTGAGGAACATTAAACAACCTTAGATTAGGAGACATTCTGCAAAGTACCTTACATGTGTTCTTCAACATATAAAAGGTAATTAAAAAAAAAAAAAAACTAAAAGAAAGAAAACTTTTGTTTAGAAAGCATGAGAAGGACATGGCAACCAAATGGGATGTACAATTCTGGTTTGATTCCTGAAATGTTTGTTTTTCTAAAGGACACTAATGGAACAAGTGGGGAAACATAAGTTAGGTCAAAAGACGCTGTGACAAAGTATCAACACTAGTTTCCTACATCTGATAACTATAAGACGACTAAGAATGAATGAATATAATTAAATGTGTACTGTGATAAATAAGTCAATGTCCTACTGTAGTAAAATTTACACATGTATTTTATTCCCATCTCACATTTAGCATCACTGCTTCCTTGTGATTTCTTAGAATTTCCATTAGCTTAGCCTAACAATTGCTTGTCTTTAACTTTACATTCAGTAGGTAATTCAGAATTTTGTTCACACATATACATGCACAAATAATTCTCAATTCAATCTATTTTTGAAAGAGCAATTTGATTCTTTGTTCTTTGGATTTGTTGTGTTTCTAAATCTTCACATACCTATCAGATTCCTAGCTGAGTGGCTTCCCAGGAGGACAGAGACTTGGATACCCTAGGTGACATGAGAATGAATCACAGTGAAAAGTAAAAGTATGATAACAGGGACAAAGATAGTGGGCAGAAGGAATTGCACCAGGGCCCCTAGGACATCACAGCTGCTATTTTCAATCTATATTTCCTTTGAAGGAATGCCCAGTTGCCTAACACTTTTTCCACATAAATTTAAGATCAAGTTGTAACTTTAGACATTATCAGTCATATGTGAACCCGTGCTTCAAAGACTTTTCACCTTTTTGTATCCTTTGTAATGTTCCAGATATCAGACAAGACAATATGATTATTGCCTATTAACTCTAGGGTCTTCACAAACATTCACCTGTCTTTACTCCACAGGGCAGTGATCATGTAAAAACTCAGCATAATTTCCAATATGGTCAGAAGTAGTTTTTACAGACATATCCCAATGATTTTGTATAAACTTATTATTTCTAAGTAGAAAGATTGACTATGGTTGCTAAATCTTTAGGAACCTTATGATTCCTACAAGAATCATCTAATTTGCTTTCTTTTCTTTATAACTCATGATTTTCTATTCATTAGAGAGCAATCTCCAGATATGGCAACACATTCTGGCAATACCAGCATTCCCAGGGGCTGAGGCAGGAAGAGCTTAACCTGGGCAATGGAGGAAGATAATGTCAAAAATATTACGAAGATGATGGTGGGAAAATTGGGAGGATGGCTCAATGGTTAAGAGCACTTGCTACCTTAACTGTAATAGCCTTTCCATCCAGAGACAGCCAAATTCAAATTCCCAGAACCCATAAAAAGAAGTCTGGACACGACCATGTATCTCTGTAACCACAGACCATGGGGGACAGAGACTGGAGAATCTCTAGGGCTTGCTGATGGAAAGCAACTCCAGTTGAGGAAGAGATCCTGTCTCAAGTAAATATGCATATGAATAATAAGAGAGAGAAACCTGATAATCTCTTCTGGCCTCCACACGTATGAACGCAGAGAGAGAAAATTAAATTTAAAATGGGAAAGAAAAAAAGGAAGGAAGGAAGGGAGGGAGGAAGAGAAGGAAGGAAGGAAGATAGAAAGAGAAAGGGAAGAAGGGAGGGAGCAAGGAGGAAGGATATGAATATAAAAGAATAAGAGAAAATATTAACACATCAAATGCAAGGAAACTTTTAAAGCAGTGACTTATATTTTGTGGACTTATTTGAGAGAGAAAGGAAGGGAGGGAGAAAGGGTATGGGCATGGCAAGGACTCTGCAACAGCAAACTCCAGACACATGTACCATTATGCACCTGGCTTTACATGGGCACTAGGGAATTGAACCTGGGCATGAAGGCTTTGCAAGCAAGCACCATTAACCACTGAACCATCTCCTCAGAAAAATGCAGTGCATTTTAAAGTTGATAATTTTGTCCTACCACTTTTATTTGTTTGCCAACTGTGCACATAGCACAAAAAATGTTGATGCCAATTAAGTTTATTAGCTAATTGTCAACCTACAAAGAAACTAGCTACTTTTGTAGCTATGATTAATTAACATGATATGCTGTCCCTTGTAGACAAAAAATATTTACAATGACATGTATTGCTTTATGACTTAGGTTTTTATCTTTTTACTTTCTGTACAATGTATAAAGGCCAATATAGAAAATATTAGAAATAATAATTAGAAATATAATGATTACTACTTGACTCATTTATACATTTCTAAAGAAAAGAAACTACAAACTCCAAGATTATATAAATATTTAAGGATAGATTTTGAGAGAGATTTAAATTTTAAAAAGAAGTATAACTATGAAAGTAGTAGCAACCTAGTTCATCTAAGCCAATATATGCCTTGCCAATTATTTATTTGAAACTATAAAAATTTTACTTATATTTCATTACCCTCCACACAGATCAGTCTTTAAAAGTGCTTTCCAAATTGTTTTTTATTTCACTGCATTAATTAAAAAATAAATCAGACAAATGTACTTAATGAAATGCTATGCTACTTATAAACAGTTTGGTATTGATGTCAACAATAAATTCATAACCACAAAAAAATGATATTAACATCTTGTAGACATAAAAAAGTATAGAAAGCCAGGCATGGTGGCACATGTCTTTAATCCCAGCACTCGGGAGGCAGAGGTAGGAGGATCACCGTGAGTTCAAGGTTCCCTGAGACTCCATAGTGAATTCCAGGTCAGTCTGGGCTAGAGTGAGACCCTACCAGGAAAAACAAACAAAAAACTATATAAAAATAAAATTGACATCATATATATATATATATATATATATATATAGAGAGAGAGAGAGAGAGAGAGAGAGAGAGAGAGAGAGAGAGAGAGAGAATAGCTGGGTATGGTGGTGCATGCCTTTAATCCCAGCACTCTGAAAGCAGAGAAGTAGAAAGATTGTCATGAGTTACATGCCAACCTGAGACTACATAGTGAATTCCAGGTCAGCACTGCTACAGTGAGATACTACATTGAAAAACTAACTAACAATAATAATAATAACAATAACAAAAAGGGGCTGGAGAGATGCCTTAGCAGTTAAGGCATTTGTCTGCAGAGCCAAAGGATCCCATTTCAGTTCTCCAGAACCCATGTAAGCCAGATGCATAAGGGGCACATGCATATGGAGTTCATTTGCAGTGGCTGAAGGTCCTGGCATACACATTCTCTCTCTCTCTCTCTCTCTCTCTCTCTCTCTCTCCTTCTTTCTCTCTCCCAAAAATAAATAAGTAAAATATATTTGAAAAAAAGTGTAAATAATTTCCTACATAATACTGTAAAGCAGTAAAGCTCAGTACTTTCATTTTAGTAAAAATCAAGATAGATAGACAGGGAAGGCCATTATAAATACCTTTCATTCTCATTCTCATTCAGAGCATCAAGAATACAAACACATTATATTTAAATTCAACATGAAAACATTGTAATGATGCTAGCTTTAACATGCACAGGCATAATGAGAAAGATCATCAGATCTGTCCACAGCCTACATTTGCCCTAAAGTTGCATTAAGGAAGAACTTCCTTCAGAAATAAGACACCAGATAATAATATGTACTTTTATTGAAAATTTCCACTTACCGTAGCTTCATTGCAAACTGTGCACTTAACCACATGCTGGTGAAGTTTGCCATCCAAATTGATTAGAGATTGGCACACGCTGCAGTTGATTACGGGAATACCACTGGAATCTGGACTGGCGATGGCTGTATATGGAGGTGGGAGCTCCGCTGAAATGATTTCACAGAGTTAGTGTCTCTGAGAATCTACGTGTGGCTTGTCTGAGCATAAACACAATAGAAGTCAAGTAGAAACTTTTAACATTTCCTCCCATTTTTTTTTTAATTTTTATTTATTTATTTGAGAGCGACAGACACAGAAAGAAAGACAGATAGAGGGAGAGAGAGAGAATGGACGCGCCAGGGCTTCCAGCCTCTGCAAACGAACTCCAGACGCGTGCGCCCCCTTGTGCATCTGGCTAACGTGGGACCTGGGGAACCGAGCCTCGAACCGGGGTCCTTAGGCTTCACAGGCAAGCGCTTAACTGCTAAGCCATCTCTCCAGCCCTCCTTCCATTTTTTTAAAAAATACTTTATTTATTTGACAGAGGGAGAGGGAGAGAGAGAGAATGGATGTGCCAGGGCCTCCAGCCACTGGAAATGAACTTCAGATGCATGTGCCCCCTTGTGCATCTGGCTAACACGGGGCCTGGGGAATCGAACCTGGTCCTTTGGCTTTGCAGGCAAACACCTTAACAGCTAAGCCATCCCTCCAGCTTCCATATTTATGTTTTTAAAGCTAGCTGACTTACCCATATTTCAGAGTATAAACATGCATGGGTCTATGTTGTTAATTGGAATAATTATTAACTGATATCGCTGGTATAAGTCTTCCCCAATGTGCCAGTTTCCTTTTACTAGCTGACACTCAAAATATCCACTCTATTCCTTTGTGTACACTTACCACCTATAGTAGGAGGGTGGTGCTGTATGCTTAAACTAAAGCATCTTACATTTGAACAGCTACAATTCAAGTAGGTGGCTGAAACAGTAGGATTTGATTTCAAGGTTAAGGGTAGCCTAGGACACACAAGTCAAACATAAAAGTGAAATTTCCTCACTGAAGCAGCCAGGCTAAGACTACCTGGAGTCTGATGTCAGTGACTTATGATGTCTTAGACAAATATCTGGAGCCTAACTGCTAATGATCCTTGCCCTATCCAAGTGGCTAGTCTTCAGAAAATTTGAACTACAGAATTTGACACTTGAGTTTTACCTACATTTTCTCACTTTTTTATATATACATGTAAAAACTACAAGCTAGACTCTGCATATGAAAGAGAACATGTGGTTTGGGGCTTTCTGAGTTTGGGTCACCTCCTGTAATAAAATTCTTTCCAAGTCTGTCCACTTTCTTGCAAATTTCATAATTTAATTTTTCTCTAATAATGAGTAAAGTTCTATTGTATATATGGACCCAAATTTCAAGATTCCTTTACCTATGATGGGCATCTAGGTTTGTTTCATTTTCTAGCTATTGTGAATAGAGCAACAATAATCATGGATATCTTAGTGTCTTTGTGGCAGGATACAAAATCCTTTGTGTATATTCTCCTCAGGAGCGATACACCTGGGCCACACAGAAAAACATTCTATTTTTAGCTTTTTGAGGAAACTCAACACTGATTTCAAAAGTGGCTCTACCAGTTTACATTCTCAATAACTCTGTAGAAGGGTTCCTGTTTCCTCATATACTCTAGTCACCATTTGTTGTCAGTTTTTGCAGTTAAGTCCCAAGAAAGCTACAATGGTGCCCAAAAATGTGTAATAAGAGATGAAAAAGAAGGGGAGGGGGGAATGGCAAAGGGCACATGTGACATGTAAACAGAAAAGAGGGAAGACATAAAGGGGAATAGAGGATGGTGGAGATGGGGAAATAAACTAAACAAATTGCATTTGAAAATACCCTAATTATACCTAAAATGATGTGCTAACTAAACAATAAAATAAAATAAATTTACTACTTGACAAGATAGTGAGATGCCCAATAATCAATCCATATGTGAGCCCTCAAAAATGACCCAGCAGATAAGACAAATAACATTTTTACTTGTTATTAAAAAAAAAAATCTGGGCTGGAGAGATGGCTTAGCAGTTAAGCACTTTCCTGTGAAGCCTAAGGATCCTGGTTCGAGGCTCGTTTCCCCAGGACCCACGTTAGCCAGATGCACAAGGGGGCACACGCATCTGGAGTTTGTTTGCAGTGGCTGGAAGCCCTGACACGCCCATTCCCTCTCTGTCTATTTCTCTCCCTCTCTTTCTGTCACTTTCAAATAAGTAAATAAAAAATGGACAACAACAACAAAGAAAATCCCCCACTCCCACAAGATCTCACCAGCTATCTCCTCTCAGGAAACTCACCCTGCCACTCTTGAAGTTTATTTCAGTAAACTCTTATCCTTCTCTCCTTCCTCATCCTCATCCTTCTCTCTTTCTATTTCTCCCCTTCATAAACTCTATTTTAACCCTCCCACAATAGCAGTCTTTCAGATACTGTTTCAAACAGTTACAAGGAGACTCTGACTAAAAATATAAACAATAAATAAATAAAATCCAAAGCTTGACTGACTATTAATCTAAAAAGTAAAATGATGAACAAAAGTTAAATATTAGAATCATTTACATATAGCATAAATTACATACTGTCAAGCACTTTACTCTGTGCCAGTTAACTGATTGGCTATAATAAGAATAAAAGAAGGTTTTGTAACTAGTAAAGGAGGGAGAGAAATGAACCTGGGCAAACTAAACATAACAATGGAACAAAGATGGTGATCATATTAATTTCAGACATAAATAAGATAAATTAACTTTTAGTCTCAAATGTTTACTTGTCACTAAAGACTTTTAAAGATGTCAACTATTTATAGGTCAAACAAAATGGGACTGGAGAGATGGCTTAGTGGTTAATGCATTTGCCTGCAAAGCTGAAGGGTCCAAGTTCAATTCCCCAGGACCCAAGTAAGCCTGATGCATAAAGTAGCAGATGTGTATGGAGGCTAGAGGCCCTGATGCCCCTCTTTTATCTCTCTCTATCTGCCTCTTTTCTTTCTCTCTCTCAAATAAATATATAAATACAAAATATAATTATGTGATTAAGTATTTCAACAATATTCACAACCTAAAGAATGGGGAAATGAATTATACCAGGGTAGCAATGCTGATAACTGATGAAAACAATGGTATGGAAGGACATACAGTTCATACTACTTTTGTAACCATAACCTTATACCAAGGCCCTAGCAGGGAAGTGGACATTTTAAAGAGGGACTCTTGTTATCTTATATAACAACAACAAAAAAATTTCTTTCTCTTGAACAAAAAAAGGTAGCAACTTTAAAATCCTAATTTTCCTTGGCCAGGACTTAAGTACAAAACTGACTTTGTAGCAGAAAGTAGAGATAACCTGGATCTCAGGTCCCCCTTTTCCAGGAAAGGACTAATTAGCCAATTTCTCAGTTAAATTTAGCTATGCTCGAGCCTTTTTCTCATAAGATGGTAACAAGCAAGATGAGGAGGAAATTAGACTTGTCCCCTCAATCCTTGACCAAAGTATAAATGAATCCATTTTCTTTAACCAGTTTTTGTTTCTAGATTTATTTAAAAATACAGGTAATAGGCAGCATGTTTATGGACGTAAGTATCCCCAAAAGTAACACTTTTGAAAACTTTGAAAATGTCCATAACTCAAGGACATACATAAGCGAGTACATACTATTTTTTGTTGTTTTTGAGATGTGTAAATATGACTGGATAGATAAGGGCCAATGCCTAGTTTCACAAACAAATATGATGTACTAGTAGTATAGGAAAGTATAGACAAAACAATTAGCAGAGCCTAAAAAACCCACAGAAAATCATAAAGCAGAATTTAAACAGAGAGAAAAAGAGAGAGGAAGATTAATAAAAAGGAAGAAATATGTTTAAAATGTTGGAGAAGGAGTCCTGATATCCCATTGTAGACTGAAATTTCTATAGGGAATTCTTAATCCCTTTCTGAATGTTTGTTGTTTGTTGTTGTGTTATATGCTTTGAAGATAGGTCTCTCTATATACCCTAGGCTGCCCTTGAACTTGTGATTCTCTTGCCTGAGCCTTTCAAATTTTGAGACTACAAAACTAAGCAAACACTTCGGACTCCTATGGATGGTTTGTTGTTTGCAATGCTAGGTATCAAACTATTGTGCAGCAAAGTAAACAGGATAGCACTTTGTCACTGAGCTATATCCTCTTTTGGTAGCTATCTCAATTACAGACCTAGAAAGCCCTTGCATGTCAGAAATTATCTTAGGACACTTAGAAAAGGGTCATCACCTAAAATGACTGAGTTCCACAAAGGAGAACTGAGGCTTATCTCAAGGGTTATGTAACACTGCAAAACAGAACCCCTGTAGCTACTCATGAATGAGCTATTTTTGACATAGAGGCTTTCCTAGCCACTCACTAGATCCTTGATTCTGTGATATTTCTAAAAGTGTCAGAGCATAATACATTAGAACATATTTACAATCTACTTGTTCTTGAGGGTTACTAGGTAGATTCTTTTTCAGACTGCAAAGGATTAGCATCAAGTGTTCTTCCCACCAATGATTCAAACACTGAAGATCTGCAGAAGCCAAGGTTTCAAGAAAGAGACCACTTTTAAAATAACAATTGCTTACATTTCTGGGAAATTTATACTCAAACACTGAATGTGAAAATAAGTTCATTCAGAGTATCTTAAATTCTAAAAATAATTTTAAATTCTTGAAAGAAGGTGAAGTTACTGTAGACTGACCTACAATGTATTAAGAAGACAAAAGTAGGTTCAAGGAACAATGAGTCAAGAGTACATGCTAGGCCTTGCAATTTATGAACTGCTTTATCAGATCTCAATAAAGACATTATAGGGAAAAGAATACTCACCTCACTAGAAATTCAAGATACTGCCTTGTTTTTAATATGTATTAACAAGAATATTATTTATAAAAGCTGATCTCTCTTGTCTTTCCTTTTAGTTATAAAGAGGAATTAGTTCCCCTGAATACCCAACTGTCTCTGCTTTACAAAGAATGAAGGAAAGACCTTTAAAGACAATTTCATTCATCAATCTTACCTAAAGCAATCTACACATTTAATGCAATCCCTATCAAAATTCCAAAGGCTTTCTTCATGGAAATAGAAAAAACAATCCAAAAATTCATTTGGAATCACAAAAAACCTCGAATATCTAAAATAATACTGAGCAACAAAAATAAGGCTGGTGGTATCACCATACCTGATTTTAACCTATACTACAGAGCCATAGTAACAAAAACAGTGTGGTACTGGCACAAAAACAGACATGTAGATCAGTGGAACAGAATAGAGGACCCAGATGTAAGCCCAAGTAGCTATAGCCACCTGATATTCAATAAAAATGCCAAACATACTCAGTGGAGAAGAGACAGCCTCTTCAGCAAATGGTGTTGGGAAAACTGGATATATATCTGCAGAAGGATGAAAATAGATTCTTCTCTCTTGCCGTGCACAAGAATTAAGTCCAAATAGATTAAAGACTTTAACAACAGACCTGAAATTCTGAAACTGCTAGAGGAAAAAGTAGGGGAAACCCTTCAACATACTGGTCTTGGCAAAGACTTACAACCCCAATTGCTCAGGCAATAAAACCACAGATTAATCACTGGGACCTCATGAAATTACCAAGATTTTGCACTGCAAAGGACACAGTGAAAAAAGCAAAGAGGCAACCTACAGGATGGGAAAAAAATCATCGCCAGCTATATATCTGATAGAGGATTAATATCTAGGATATACAAAGAACTCAAAAAGTTAAATAATAAGGAATCAAACAAGCCAATCAAAAAATGGGCTATGGGGCTAAATCGAGAGTTCTCAAAGGAAGAAATACGAATGGCATATAAGCATCTAAAAAAATGTTCTACGTCACTAGTCATCAGGGAAATGCAGATTAAAACTACATTGAGATTCCATCTCACTCCTGTCAGATTGGCCACCATCATGAAAACAAATGATCATAAATGTTGGTGGGGATGTGGAAAAAAGGAACCCTTCTACACTGCTGGTGGGAATGCAATCTAGTCCAGCCATTGTGGAAAACAGTGTGGAGGTTCCTAAAACAGCTAAAGATTGATCTACCATATGACCCAGCTATAGCACTCCTAGGCATATATCCAAAGGACTCATCTCATTTCCTTAGAAGTACATGCTCAACCATGTTTATTGTTGCTCAATTTATAATAGCTGGGGAATGGAACCAGCCTAGATGTCCCTCAACAGATGAGTGGATAAAGATAATTTCATTCAAAATACATGAACAAAAATGGATGGATCTAGAAAGAACCATACTACGTGAAGTGATATGAACTCAGATAGAACAAAATCACATGTTCTTTCTGATATGTAATCTTAGCTTGTATTATCTTTTAAATATTCATATGGAGGGGAGTGGATAAAACCTATGAACATAGAACTACAACCACAAGTGAATATAAAGATGACCTGGAAGACGGGGATGGACAAAAGGATAGCTGTAATATGTAAACAGAAATAAGAAAAATATAATGGAAAGGGAGCTGGAAAGATGGCTCAGTGGTTGAAGGCACTTGCTTTCGAAGCCTGATGAGCTGAGTTTGATTCCCTAGTATCTATGTGTGGTAGTTTGAATGAATCACCCCCAATATATTCAAGATTTTATTAAAGTTTGAGGTTTGTAAATTAGATCAGTAGCTACCTGGCTGAAGGAGGTGTCACTGTGGGTGTATCCAAGGGTCCAGCCCTAAGGTATGGGGGTATATTTGGAATTCCATTCTAAAGATATGCAAAGTTCTTGAGCTTTGCCTGGAGTTCCTAAAATGTGCTTGCTTGTGGTGCTGGTGATATGGCTTGTAGTGTTTTCTCTCTCCACTTGGACCTGTGAAAGTGGGTTACCTTCTTTTGCCATTAGGGAACTTCCCTTGCTTCAATAAATCTCTTCCTCCCATAACCGGAAGTTTATCCCAGCAACCTGAGCCTGACTGCTACAGAATTGGTACCAGGAGTGGAGTGTGGATGAGATGAATCTAACCATGTGATTTTGGTCTTTTGGAAGTTTTTTGTTTTTTGGAGGAATAGGCATGCAGTTGGCACTTGCATCTGAGAACACCTTCTGGAGCAGTAAGCCAAGTTTTATGGACTATTCTTGTGAGAGTCTGAAAATGCTAAGTGTACAGAAAATTGTATTTGAAGGTTTGACTTATGAACTTATGAGATTAGCTCATGAAGTTTCTAAGGCAAAGAAAAGACTGCAGAAAACCTTATTAGAACTTGGCTACTGGTATAAGGGCTGGTTTATTTCTGATGTGCAGGCCCAGAGAGTTTGATCAAGGTTAAATTTGTAATGAACTGATGTGCTTGACTAAAGATATGGGAGATTTAAGATTTTAAGTTGGAAAAATTCAAGCAAGTTTAAAAGTTACTGGCATAGGGACTGGCTTTAGATTATTGAAGTTGCTATTTTCAAATACATTAGCATTTGGAAGGAAGATGGCCCCAGTACTTGACATTACAACAATGAAAAGGATGCCTGAGGAAACACTATGATAGAAATGCCAACTCTTTTTACTCGAGAAGGAATCTGGTTTTCAAGAACACAATTTATATCATCTGTGAATTAAGAATATGGCTAGGTCCTGAACACCTGGTATTAGTTTCAGAAACATGAAAAATGTGTGGAGTGGTAATGAAGTACACACTATTTCAGGAGCTGCTGCTGAGATCAAAATCACATGTTCTTTCTGATATGTAATCTTAACTTGTAATATCTCTTAAGTATTCATATGGAGGGGAGTGGATAAAACCTATGAACATAGAACTACAACCACAAGTGAATATACAGATGACCTGGAAGTGTATAGGCAGCATATCATGACCATCATGAAGAGGCCAGCAAAGCCATTGGAAGATGGACTGTAGTTTGCATGGTGATCCAAAGATGTTTAGATATACCAGGACTATGCAAGGGCTACCATGCAGTGGTGTTGGCTCAGGATGGAAGGTTTCCCTGACTATTCAGCCCAGCTGGAGGGGAAGAATTGGACAATCCAGAGACATTTAGTCACTGGTGATATCACACTTGAACTGCAGAAGTTTGATGTTTGCTTAATGGTTATTAAGTTTGCCTTTTTACAGTCTCACCTTGTCATGCCTTATAGCAGTTGGAAATGTTTACTGTATGCCTTTATATGTTGAACATGCATAACTTGTTTGATTTTGCAAGAGTCTCACTGAAGAGATAATCTTAAATTTCATATGAGACTTAGGACTTTGGAACTATTTTAAAGTTGGTACAGACTATGGGGACCTTTGAATTTGATGATATACAAAGTGATATAGTTATGAATCTATTGGAGGCCAGGGGTGAAATGTGGCAGTTTGAATGGATGGCCCCCAATATATCCAGAATTTTATTAAAGGTTGTAATTTAGATCTGGAGCCCTCTGTCTGGTTACAGGAGGTATCACTGTGGGTGGATCCTACGGTCCAGCCCTAAGGTGTGGGACTGGAATTGGAATTCCATTCTAAAGATATTCACATTTCTTGAGCTTTGCCTAGAGTTCTTAAAGTGTGCTTGCTATGGTGTTAGTGGTGTGGCTTGTGGGTTTTTCTCTCTTTGCTTGCACTTGTGAAAGCAAGCAACCTTCTGCTGTTATTATGGAACCTACCTTGCTCTAATAAATCCCTTCCTTCCAAAACTTGCCTGATCTGGAAGTCCATCCCAGCAAACTGACCCTAACTACTACACTATGTAAAGGCAGATGCACAGAGTGGCACATTAGCAATGGCAGGAGGATTTGGTATGTCTATGCTCTCTCCTCCCCCCACTCTCTCTGAAATTAATAAAGAAATATTATTTAAGAAAGAAAATAAAGATATATGGAGGAAATGGAAACGGAACAAGAGAAGTACCCAGAATCAACCAAAAAAAAAAATTGTACTTGTAAAATATATATATATATATATATAAATTCTGGAAAACACACACATACATGCACACACACTAACAAACATGCATACATACAAAGCAAGTACACTGGTGGTCAGGGTAGGAAATGACAGTTGCAAACTATGATAATGGGCCACTCTAACAAATAGCTTATTGCTAAATGTCAATGGGTGATCTTAGGAATCATATAAGTGCATCAAGGTGTCCAAAGCCTTCAGATATACCTGCTAAGATTTGTACTACTGAATTTTGAATTTGTTCAACAAGAAGACTTTAGATGACAAAAACATTTTCAGATCAACTCTTAGATTAGAAGTTAAAAATGGAACAGACAGCAAGTTCGATGATCCCAAAGGAACTTCTGGTTTGTCCATGATGATTCCCTAGAACTCCTCATTGTGTGTGCTCTGTGACTACTGTTTACTGAATAGTTACAATGAAGAAGTGAATCACTGAAATTTATCAGATACAACTCCTCTTAGAAAAATAGCTCTGAATTTATCACTATGAATCTCCCTATTGAGGAGGATGGGATCCTTGGGAAAGAACATAACTTCTAGGGGAAAAAAATGTTCTTTTTTCATTGAAAACAGTATTTCCAAATCATATCCTGAGAGATGATATAGCCAGACAGATGGGCCTAACCCACCAAATAAATGGAATGAATCCGAGAAATCAATAGAATGACAGATGCTGTAGCCTAATTGCTCCACTAACCAGTGTTTGCAGGCCTTTCATGTCCATTACTTTAGCCCTAAGATAATTTAAAGAAGTTTCTTGTACTTTTGGACATCCTACCCATCACTCAAATTTTACCCCGACGAAATCTTGACTTACAGCTCTACCTTTACTTGTAAGGGACTTGTATTTAGTCCACAGTTTTTCCTATAATACTTCACAACTTAGATTTGTTCATTTTGTTTCTTTTGACTTTTAAAACAGTCAACAGATCACTACTAATGTTAAATTTTTGTACTAGATTTTAAAAAAGTCCACTGGTATCTCAGAATTAGAAATCATTCAAATTCTTCATTTTGTAACAGTCTTATTTATTTAACATAGAAGCATTTTCTCTCCACAATGTGTTAAATAAACAACTTTTTCTCCATGTAAGTGCTATTCACTAGGCTAGTGGTCCTTAATTCTAAAACGACAACAACAAAAAATTTAAAAATTTCCAGAAGTGTACAATGTTAGAAATGTTTAACACATTTACAAAAAAAGGTATGGGACATTCCATTATAGGAGGGGGAAACACAACATGAGCAGAAGCTGGACTTCACCTCAGCCACAGAAGGTGGCAAACACCAGCAGGAGGTAAAGTGCCAATAGAGTGAGCTGAACCCCAGCAAAGGGGAGCTGGGTATAGCATCCGTAAAGTCCTCCCCCCAGCAACACACCTCCTCCAGCAAGACTCCACTTCCTAAACTGCCATCCGCTGGAAACCAAGCATTCAACACACAAGAGTTTATGAGGGATACCTAAGTCAAATCACCACATAAACTTGGGAATTACATAATCTAGTTTCTTCATCTTATTGCAAGGAAAATTAAAGCCTGAAGATACATGCTTTTGACAGGTTATAGAGAACTTCAGCAATCTATTCTGATTCCTGGTGCAGACTGCTACACAATATGCATACACATACACATACACATGTCTTAACGTAAGGAAAAGATGAGGGACTAGTGAGGTGACAATGAGGAAACAGACAGGCCTCTCTGGAAAATCATATCTTGGTTAAATCAAACTAAGAAAAAGATAAGGGCTAGAGAGATGGCTCGGCGGTTAAGGAACTTGCCTACAAAGTGTAAGGTCAGAGGTTGATTCCCCAGTACCCACATAAAATCAGACACACAAAGTGGCACATGCATTTGGAATTTGGTTATGATGGCTAGAGGCCCTAGTGTGCCCATTCTCTCTCTCTCTCCCTCCCTCCCTCCCTCTCTCTCTCTCTCTCTCTCTCTCTCTCTTTATCTCTCTCACCCTCTGGCTCTTTCTCTCTCAAATAAATCAATTAAATAATTTTTTAAAAAAGAAAAAGATGAATCAACTTTAAGAAAATGAATCAGTATTGAAAAAATCATTTCATGATAAGAAAAAAGTTCATAAAAAACGAACCAAGACTCATAAAACGAAAGCACGTGGATCTAGAAGCATACATAATGGTGTTCCTGAAACACTCAAAAGGAAACATTATTATTCTGTAAACCCACAAGTGATCAGATTACATTTTCCCATCATAAGCATCAACATAATTTATCTATTTTATGACAAACAGCCCTTCAGTCTTGCTAATTCAGACTGGTATATGCTTCCTGTTTTGTTTTTCTTTTTTTTTTTAAATTTTTTATTTATTTATTTGAGAGCGACAGACACAGAGAGAAAGACAGATAGAGGGAGAGAGAGAGAATGGGCGCGCCAGGGCTTCCAGCCTCTGCAAACAAACTCCAGACGCGTGCGCCCCCTTGTGCATCTGGCTAATGTGGGACCTGGGGAACCGAGCCTCGAACCGGGGTCCTTAGGGTTCACAGGCAAGCGCTTAACCGCTAAGCCATCTCTCCAGCCCTGTTTTTCTTTATTTGTGCTGTGTTCATCTCAGATACATCATCCAACATTTTAAAGGTTGACACTTTTGCTGGGTGGCTCTGACCCTCACTGTCTCTAGTACTGCTTTACATATCTCATCAGTGGCAATGTCTGTCAGTTTAATTCACCTACCTCGCTTATGCGATCTTTACATCAAGCCCTACAAGCCCTTGATATAAATGTATGAACACTAAAATCTGACATCAGATTAAAATAAGAGATATTTTAGGATTCTATTTTAGAAAAAGCAGTCTGTAAGGAAGGCCTAGGTTGTTTTTTTTTTTCTTTCTTTCTCTCTCTCTTTTCTTTTTTTTTTTTTTTTTTCCCTATCCTTTAATTTACATGGGAAGGATGGATTTTCCTTTAGGATCTTTGGAAGAATTAAGGACAAAATCAGCTTGGCCACTCTGTATGGCATTACAGCTTTTAATGTCAACCCTCTCCAGTTTAGCTTAGTGCAGGGAAAAGGCATGACCACTTTCCTGTCCTGCCCTTTTCTTAAACCAAGTAATGAAACTATTTCAAGAGTCTCTTGGGGGTCTCCCAGAGCCATACATTGGAGGATGCATCTGCCACAAATTGCATTAGAATTTTAGTGGTCAGTTTCCTGACCTCGAATCCCAAGTCACCCTTCTCAGCTCTGTGCTGCAGAGCTGGAGCACTGCACAGCATGCTGACTTTGACAGTTGCAATGAGGTTTTCTGTTAACAAAGATGATGCAAAAAGCCTGTGAGGCTGGAGAAGGAAGGAGCTTATCTCATCTATGTGTTACCTGTGTGCTTCTATGAGCTCCCTATGTACCTGCTGATTTTCTAAACCATTACCCCAAAAGCACTCCTTCACCCTGACAAGAGCAGTTCTTTTCCATGGAAACAAATAATGCAGTTTTTGCCAGAACCAATTTGTATTTCCTCCTGCCAGTTAGCCACTATCCCACACTCAGATGGACAAGGTCTTTCTCCAGAGTTGAGAGAATGAAGTACCAGCAGCTTGGTGCCTCCTCAGAAGTCATGATGTTTCAGCCTTATTTCAAGACCTCCTCCTCTAAGTTGCTAAGCTTCCCAATGCCAGTCTTTCCCCCTTTGGCCCTGAGCCCTAACAGTCATAGTTGCATTTTGTTATTTCCTGGATAGCTTAGAGTAAAAATGTTTACTGTTTAAACCAGGTATGGTGGCGCATGCCTGTAATCCCAGCACTTGGGATGCAGTAGAAGGATTGCTATGAGTTTGAGGCCACCCTGAGACTACATACTGAATTCCAGGTTAGACTGGGCTAGAGCGAGACCTTGCCTTGATTAAAAAAAAAAAAAAAAAAAAATGATTTACCTTATAATTACCTAGTTAACCACTCTAGTTAGCAATTATATCTATGAAATTTTATTGAGTATTTTCATCTTCCGATGAGGTCTTGCCTGACACTCATCTAGGAAGTTACCCCAGGACGCATACGGATAGAAGTAGAGGCGCAGTTGGGCGAGCTGGGACTGGACTGGCATGTTGAGCTTCTTATCAGTGGGAAACAGGATGGCATAAGGTAGCACCCTGATGAATGGGATTAACCATTGTTTAAAGTATGGTGTTTGTGGCTAATTCACTTGATTGCTTTGGCAATAACAATCACTATTTGAACCGTGGCAGATAGATTTACGTGAATCAACTGAGCTCTTGAAGAGTAAAGTTGAGGAGAGAGAAAATAAATAAATTAAATAAATAAATAAATAAAAATCTTTGTTTGAACTCAATTCAAGTCAGAGAAGCAGAGAATGACCACAACCTTAAAACTATAATGTATTTGTAAGAAACAGATAATACTTCTAGATGTTAAACACAAAATTTCACTGTGGCACTTGTAAAAATATAATGACAGGTAAATTCAGAGCTTTACTGAAAGCCAGGGCCTTGAATGAAGAGGAATGGAATTCTGGAATGTAGCCATCTCTTTGTTCCCAAACACCTGAGAATCTTAAACCTCTGCATCTTAGAATGACTCCTTGCAAGCAAACAGCTTTCCCTCTATAGCTGCAAAGACCAGCTTTATCTCTGGAATTAGCTCATGTGAGGTAGTGGCCTCACAAGAAGATTGCCATTTTTCTGAAGGTCTACCATCAAAACTTACTGCCTCTATGGGCTGGAGAGATGGCTTAGCAGTTAAGCACTTGTCTGTGAAGCCTAAGGACCCCAGCTCAAGGCTCGATTCCCCAGGACCCACATTAGATAGATGCACAAGGGGGTGTATGCATCTGTAGTTTGTTTGCAGTGGCTAGAAGCCCTGGCGCACCCACTCTCTCTCTCTCTGTCTGTTGGTATCAAATAAATAAATAAAAATAAACAAAAAAAATTTAAAAAAACTTACTGCCTCTAGATGCAGGATAATCTCAACTGGTCCAGGAGACCAAATCCACAGAAAGCTTAAGAAAGAAGCACCATATGCATTAAGAGCACTGTAAACTGGGTGATACATACTGCACAAATATGGAAATATTTGTAACGTTTGTATAAGGGGGACAAAGCAAACAAAATGGAACTTAATGCTGAACTGGGTCAGATTTTATGGACTCCTTGCTTGTTTTAAAGACAGAGTGGCTCTAAGAATTTTCTTTTTGGTTGTTAAGTCTTGGTATATGCATTTAATGATACTGAGATGCCAAAAGAAATGTATTTCTAGTATAATTCAGAAGGAATTGCAGATTTCAAGCTGAGAATATTGGAGTGGAATTCTCATATGAAAGCTCTATACCCACACCTACATTCCCTGGGACAGCCTATATCAAGCTCCCTTCACAAAGACAACCAAAATTACCCTGTCTATAGGAAATAAGGCATCCTGCCATGGTGTTCTCCCACATACAGCAGTTATTATAAGTGATGACTCTACTGAAATGGGCTGCTGGGTGTCCATGGGATTATAAAATTACAGAATAATGTGCCAGCTATCAGCAATTCAACAGCAAAGGCAAAGTGGGTGCATCTATAATAAATGAAAGCAGTGGGTTTTAAAATACTAAAATACTTTACCCTACAAAGATATTAGTCTAGGATGGAAATGTATGAAGAATCAGCAAAATTTAAAAAAAAAAAAATACTTGGTTGTATATTAAAAACAAAAAAGTGCATCCAGATGTGGTGGAACACGCCTTTAATCCCAGCACTGGGAGGCAGAGGTAGGAGGATCACAGTGAGTTCACGACTGCCCTGAGACTACATAGTGAATTCCAGGTCAGCTAGAGTGAGATCCTACCTTGAAAACACAAACAAACAAACAAAAAATCATTTAGATATGTTAACTAGCAAAGTAATGCATAAGTACAATAGAATCTCAATGTCTCAATCAGTTCCTGACAAAAACAGGTTCAAAGAACCATAACACCTTTACAGAAGAGGTGGCTGAGGATCTTGATAAAGCATCCAGGAGCAACTGACTTGTTACCTAAGAATTCTTCCTTAGAGCCTTCTGCAAAGAAACCTGATGCCACTAACTAGTGTTCACTGGTGAAGAGAAAATTCCCTGATTTTTCACTAATTAAACTGATTTAAACAGTGCTCATATTAAAAAAAAATGGCCATCAAGTGACAGTCAATGTCTTAGGTCAGGTCTAATTAACAGTGGCTCCAGTATACCCGGAGAACATTCTGAAGTTATTTTTCCAGTTTCTGAAAACACAATTTGAGAAAACTTTCTTGGCAACCATGTAGGTGCCAACTGTGCTCTCTGGTTAAGAAGGCCACGAGGAAGTTACTGGAATTTATAAAGAAAGCAACACCATATCCCTGGGAGAATAGCAGGTCATCATGAAAAATAAAAGATGCAGGGGTGGTAATGCATGTTATAGATCTCTTAAACTCATTCATTTTAGGTTTCACTGCTGCTCAAGGGCATCCTAGTTTCTCAGCTAAAAACGTATCATAAGGAGCTGGAGATGGCTTTGCAGATAAGGGGCTGACAGTAAAACGGAATTCTGCAGTACCCGCGTAAAGCCAGATGCACAAGGTAGTCCATGCATCTGGAGTTTGTCGCAGCTAGAGGCCCTGATGTACCCATTCTGTCTATTTGCATACCCACCCCCTCTTTCAAGTAAGTAAATAAATATTTTTTAAGAAGTATGATAAAGCCTCTCCTTGAGTTCTGATGTAAGATAAAGAGAAGAAGGCTTTAGCATAGGCAGGTGAAAGACAGCCATATGCTATTGAGGATGCCTAGGAGTCAGTCAGCACCCAGGTACTCAACATGTGCTGTGTGCCCAGCCCTGTGTGGTCACATATTGAGCATACAGTGGATAATGGAGCATGTTCTTGGATTCAAAGAGCTCAGATTTCACATTCTAAAAATGTAGTAAGCCAGTGAAAGTATGATGATATTTTTGTATAAATTTCCTCATAACTTGAAACACTGGTGACTTAATGAGTGCACACATATTTTTACCTGATAAAGTAGAATGATATAAAATAAAAACACAAAAGTCAACGATTCCATGTACCAATAAGAAACAAGTGGGCTGGAGAGATGGCTTAGCGGTTAAGCGCTTGCCTGTGAAGCCTAAGGACCCCGGTTCGAGGCTCAGTTCCCCAGGTCCCACGTTAGCCAGATGCACAAGGGGGCGCACGCGTCTGGAGTTCATTTGCAGAGGCTGGAAGCCCTGGCGCGCCCATTCTCTCTCTCTCCCTCTATCTGTCTTTCTCTCTGTGTCTGTCACTCTCAAATAAATAAATAAAAATTTAAAAAAAAAAAGAATGTAAAACACTGACTTGCATAGAAATAGCAGTCATAAAAAAAAAGAAACAAGTAATAAGGAAAAAGTCACAATAGATACTTAAGACCCCTAAGGGTATGAGAAAGACCTTTAAAATGAAAACTGTAAGTCACTGAAAAATTAAATTGAAGAAGACATTAGACTAGATAATAGATGATGATAGATGATAGAAAGATTTTCCATTTATATAGATTTGCAGAACTAGTATATGAAGATGGGTGTTTTACCAAAAGAAATCTCCAGATTCAACACAATCCTCATCAAAATTCTAATGGCATTCTTCACAGAACTAAAAAAAAAAAAAAAAATCCTAAAATTTAGATGGAAATACAAAAGAGCTAACAGAAACAGCCAAAGCAAGCCTAAGCAGAAAGATCAGTGCTAGAGGTACCACAATATCTGATCTCAAGTTATACAATAGAACCATAATCATAAAAACAGTATGCTAGTGGCAAAAAGGACACATAAACCTATGGATAGAATAAAGGACCAAGAAATAAACCCACACAGCTAAAGCCAACTAATCTTTGACAAAGATTTCAAAAATATACATTAGAAAAATGATAAATGATGCTGGGAAAACTGGATAGTCACATGTAGAGGAATGGGGCTAGGTCCATGTGTTTCAGGCTACACAAACATCAATTGAAAATAAATCAAAACCTTAATGTAAGTGTTGAAACACTAACTGCTAGAGAACACCACAGGAAAAACACTTCAAGATAAGGGCATAGGCAAAAACTTAATGAAAAGTACTCTCATGGTGATGGGAGTGAAGGCTGAACTTTTAAAAATATATGTTTATTTATTTATTCATTCAAGATAGAGAAAGAAAGAGAATGGGTGCGCCAGAGCCTCTAGCTACTGCACACAAACTCCAGATGCATGGGCCACCTTGTTCATCTGGCTTACATGGGCACTAGGGAACCAAACCTGGGTCCTTAGTCTTCACAGGCAAGTACCTTAATCACTAAGCTATCTCTCCAGCCCAAAGTTAAACTTTTAGTACACTGTGCACCTGTCTGTCTCACTGGCACAGTAACAATCTAGCGCAGTAGATACATTTTATTAATCTTATATATGCTGTCTTCATATATTATCAGTTTTTCTGTCTGTTTAAGAAGATTGACATGTAGGCCACATTTTTTTTTTTTTTTGCCTCCCCTGCACACAGGACCAGCAACCCTAATTCTAACTTCTCCCTATCCTCTTTTCAGATAGGAAAAGTGCATAGTCAAGTATAAACTCCTTTGGTGATCAGCTTTTAGAAACAATCCCCAAATATACTTTCTTTGAACTCACTTATTAGTTGCCTACCTTTGGCCTACAACCTTGATAGTAGAAAGATCTGCCTTTCCTGAGATGTATTCACTTCAAATTAAGTAGCTACTGCTTCTTGAACCTCACCTACTACCTTGCAAATTACTTTTCCTAACAAAAAGACAAGCTCCCCTCTGGGTTGTGTGATTCTTGCAGCCTGGAGTTTCCAACCTGCAAGACAGCTCAAAGACAATGCTGTTTATCTGAGATCTCTTATCTGTGATTCCATAACTAGCAGCACCAGGAAATAATCCCAGGAATTGACATCTGGGACTGCATGAAATTAAAAGAAGAGTCAGAGATAGAAAGAGAGAATGGCTGTTCCAGGGCCGTCAGCTGCTGTAAACTAGCTCCAGACATGTGTGCTCCCTTGTGCACATGTGCGTCATTGCAAGCTTGTGGATTGTGGGTCTAGCTTATGTGGGACCTGAAGATTCACAACATGACTGCTTAGGCTTAGCAGGCAAGCACCTTAACCATTAAGCCATCTATCCAGCCCTAAAAAGCTTTAAGACAGCTAAGGGAACAATGACCAGAGTGAAGAAACTGCCTATAGAACAGGAGAAAAATATTTCCCTACAATTCATCCCATAGGTGATTAATATCTACAATCTACATAGAACTCCAAATATTGAAAATCCTCTTTGCAGAAGTCACTCAATCAATCAATAAAATAATACTTTGAATATACAGTTTTCAAAGGAAGAAATAAAAATGGGGGTTGGAGAGATGTCTTAGCAATTAAGGCGCTTGCCTGCAAGGCCAAGAGACCCAGGTTTCATTCTCCAGGACCGACATAAAGCCAGATGCACAAGGTAGTACATGTGTCTGAAGTTTATTTACAGTGGCTAGAGTTCCTGGTGCACCCATTCTCTTTCTATCTTCCTCTGTATATCTAATAAATAAATAAGTAAATAATTTTTAAGAAAGAAATACAAATGGTCAACAATATGTGAAAAATATTCAACATCTTTAAGCCATCAGGGTAAATTAAAATCACTTCACAATTTTTTATCTTATCCTAATGAACGGGTTATCATCAAGAAAACAAGCAACAAATGCTGGAGAGGATGTGGAGGGAAAAGTACCCTTATTCACTGCTGGTGGAAACATTAACTGATAGGTTGATTTCCAAGCAAATCAATATGGAGGTTTCTCCACAAACTAAAATTAGACCTGCCATATGATCCAATTATACCCCTCCTGAAAGTATACCTAAAGGATTAAATCAACACGCCATAGAGATACTTACACATCCATGCTTACTGCTGCACTATTCTCAACTGCTAAGTAATACATGAGCATCAACACAAGAATGTGTAAAGAAAATGTGCATGTAAATAACAGATTTTTTTCTGGCCATTAGGAATAATGAAATTATGATATTTGCAGGATAATGGAATGGGGTCAATATTAAAGTAATTGGGTTAAATAAAATAAACCAGGCTCACAAAGACAAATATCATATTTTCTCTCATATTTGGAAATTAGATTTAAATATAAATGATAATTAATAGATGACTGATAGATAAAACAGATAGACATAGCATGAAAGTAAAAAAGGGGACTAGGAGAGGGGACGAACAGGATTAAAGAATATATAAGAATATATATCACATGAAAGTAAAAGGCAAAAATGGTACTATTTGCAGGGAAGAGGAGGGCCATTATGAGCAGAGCTGGTCAGTGGGCAAACAAAGAAGAAAGTAAAATAATGTACGTGTATAAAATGCCACAAAACAACCACTACTTTACATATCACTTAAAAATAATTATTTTAAGTTTTGTATTTTAATTAATTAATTTATTTACTTGCAAAGAGACTGATTGGCTGGTGCAGAGCCTCTTGTCACTACAAATGAATTCCAGATACGTGTGCTACTCTGTATCTGGCTCTATGTGGTTACTGGGGAAATGAATCCAAGCCAGCAAACTTTGCAAGCAAGCACCTTTCACTGCTGAGCCATCTTTCAAGTACCCCCAAAAATAACTTTTATAAAATGTGGAGGCTGGGGAGAAGGATCAGTGGTTAAAGACACAACTTCAAAGCTTGCCTAATTAAGTTCAACTTCCCAGCCACCCATATAAAGCCAGATAGGCATTCATTTGCAGCATCAAGAGACCCTGATGTATGTGGGTGTGCACCCAAGAGTAAATCATTGACTACCTATCCCCACTTGAGAGGTCTCAGGCATTTAGACTATGTCAAAGAATGGCCATGTAACTGGAGAATAGACAAAAAATAGCCAATGACCATTCAGTGACTACTTCCTGGATGGTAACAGCTTCTACTCTGACTTTTCTATTTGTCTTATGGCAAGCCCTATCTTATTCTGACTGTGGTACTGGTATATATTTAAATAATGATGGTCTATAGATTATAGACTTTATATCCCTTTATTAATTACTGCATTTGTTTCTATTTTAAGGAAGTGCAAAATGTTTTGGTTTTGATTCATGTGAAATCATATGACTTATTTACTTGGCTTCATTCTTAGTGTGAGGCTTACAATACTGCTTTCAAGAACATTTACATTTCATTAAAAAAGTAGAAAGATGTTCATTTGTAGTATAGAACAAACAATTGCTTCCATGACCAAAAAAAAAAAACAAAAAAGAAACAGTAAGAAAGACCCTTATAGCCTAAGCAGTGTAAAGAATTCCCTGTTCTGCTGCTCATCTCACCCAGCTTGTTTCACTGACAATCACAAACCAAGTGCATTTTCTAAGAGAAAGCAAGATAGTCCTTTGCAAATAAGTACATATGTAGATATATATTAACTAACTCAAGTACTCATAAATAGTATAAAAGATGCGCTAGCCGGGCGTGGTGGCACACACCTTTAATCCCAGCACTCAGGAGGCAGAGGTAGGTGGATCACCGTGAGTTCGAGGCCACCCTGGACAACATAGTGAATTCCAGGTTAACCTGAGCTAAAGTGAGACCCTACCTCAAGAAAACCACAACAACAAAAAGATGCACTTCTATATGCTTGAACCCAGAACTTCTTTAATGACATTTCAGATGAGAAGATGAAATGGAGGACATGAATTCAGTAAATGGGGAGGGAAAACAGATTAATTGCATTTGCAACCTTTTATTTGCTTAAGTACATAAAACAGTATGATACAATGTTAAGGCTTGACAGTGTTAGGTGATAAAAAAGTATAAAACAGGTCTCGAAAGATTGCTTAGTGGTTATAGCATTTGTCCTCAAAGCCAAAGGACACAGGTTTGATGGCCCAGGACCCACCTAAGCCCAATGCACAAGGTGGTATATGCAAATGGAGTTCGTTTACAGAAGCTGGAAGCCCTGGTATGCCCAGTCTCTTGCCCTTTCTTTCTCTCTCTCATCCCCTGCCTCTTTCTCTCTCTCTCTCAAATATTTTTTTTTAAATGAGAGATTTATGACTTCTTTTCCCAATTCAAGCCTTAATCAAGTGTCAGTGTTCTATGTTTAATACCACCTGAGGCAGATGTGGTACACACTGGTAATCTCGGTCCTCAAGAGGTACAGGGAGGAGAATCACAATTTCCAAGCCAGCCTGGGTTACTTAAGAAGAAACTATCTCCAAACACTGACAAAAATAAGTAAGTAAAATGATGAATCCAACCATATCCCAGTGCTTCCTTCATGCCTCCCCTGGTTCTGACCACCATCATCCACAGTCCCATTCCATAATGACAAACTACTAAATACAATCATATTCGACTACTTTCTTCTTATCTTCCCTCCAGTATCCATTTTCTATTTACAAATTAGAATAATCTTTAAAAAGCAAATATTTTAGGTTTCTCCTTTGTTCCAAAAGCACCATAGCTTCTCATTACCTTCTAACATAACCCCATCTCCACACAGTGACCTATCAAGCTCCGTAATCTCTCTTAGTCAACAACTCTGACCTCTTCTACCACACTTTTCCTAATTCCTATCCTCTAGACTATGATACTCCCTGCCTTTCAAACAGCAAGTGATATATGTGCTATTCCAATTATCTGGAAAGTGCTTCCTTTCCCTAGAATTCCATTAGTGGATTCTGATTTGTGTCTCACGTCTCTGCGTAACTGTTATCCCTATGATCTCTTTCCTATTGAACATTCTGAGCATTCGTTCCTACCAGAACACATATGCTCTATCTTTGCATGCTGTTTTACATCTGAGATTACAATGCTTACTACACGTACTTCACTGGAAGGAAGGCTCCACTGCATATAGAATAGTGTAATAGTCACTCAAATATCTAAAAGGATGGCTGAACAAATGAATGGCATGTTATTTAAAAGATGCTGGATAGAGTCAGAGGAAATGTGAGAATTATAAAACAGGATAAAGGAATCCTGGAGCCTGGTGCCTATTGGTGATTTTAGTAGGAAATAAGAGTGGCATCACATGGGGAAGCTGGATGCTGATATATTTCATCAATGTTTGGGCTCTGTTTTCTTAGTACATGCCTGAGTGAAGAAAATTTAAGGACATTTTGTAAATATTCTCTTAAGTAGAGCTGATGGATTAGCTTAGCAAAAAAGTCAAGCTCCCACAAATCATGGGCTACAAGAGGGTGTACACATACTACATTCTCTCTTTTAAAAAACGGGGCAGGGGTTATACCATTTATCTGGTGCTAACTTTACCCTCCGTCAGAGAATTTGCTTCTCTTTTTCAGATAGACACAGATCCTAAGAAGAGAACCGCTCCATCATACCTTAAAAGGGCTCCAGCTGAAACTAACAATTATTGGGGAAACAAACAAGAGAGCTGTTTTTGAGGTGAAACCTGGTACCAGCACAAGGGTGAAGGAGGAAGGAGATCGACAGAGAACAAACAACTCCTACCAAACCAGAGATCCAGAGACACAGAGGCTCCCAAGACCTCATCACTGAAGCAGACCTAAAATGAACCCAGCATGGCTCAGGAAAACTTGTGGAAAAGGGGACGGAAAGAATGTCAGAGCCACATGTTGGCTCATGATACACAGAGACATTGATTCCTACCCATAAGATGGCTTACCAGTTAAGCACTTGCCTGTGAAGCCTAAGGACCCCAGTTCAAAGCTCGATTCCCCAGGACCCATGTTAGCCAGATGCACCAAGGGGCACATGCATCTGGAGTTCATTTGCAGTGGCTGGAAGCCCTGGGGTGCCCATTCTCTCCCTCTCTCTCTCTCTCTCTCTCTCTCTCTGCCTCTTTCTCTGTCTGTCACTCTTAAATAAATAAATAAAAATGAACAAAAAAAATTTTTTAAAGAATCCCAGCAGGAGTGCACCCTACCAGGCCCTGAAGAAGCTGCAGGAAACTGCATCTTTCTTGCTCATCATGAGAGTCTAGCTTTCAGTGGGTCTTTGAATCCTTGGCAAGTGAAGGGAGAATTTAAACTATCCTCACCCTGGGTTGTGCATGTGGAATGGGGATGTTCCATTTCTTGTTATCAACCCTAAACCAATCTTTAGTTCCTCAAGGCTTCAGAAATTTAAGGCTGCCAAAATATACTACAGAAGCCAGGCATGGTGGTGCATGCCTTTAATCCCAGCACTCGGGAGGCAGAAGTAGGAGGATCGCTGTGAGTTTGAGGCCATCCTGAAACTACATAGTGAATTTCAGGTCAGCCTGGGCTAGAGTGAGACCCTACCTTGGAAAACCAAATATATATATATGTATTATATACGTGTGTGTGTGTGTGTGTATGTGTGTGTGTATACACACACACACATACATACACACTACAGGAAATTTAATTCAGCAAAAATATCATCTAACATTCACCTATGGCACAATCCCTGAGCTCAGACTTTACCACATATGGGACATATGAAGGTCACTGACAAGCTGGAAGATAGTTCTGTGGTTAAAGGTGCTTGCTTGCACAGCCTGATGGCCCAGGAATCAATTCTCAAGCTACTCATGTAAACTGGATGCAAAGAGGCAGAAGTAGCTGGGTGTGGTGGTGCATCCATTTAATCATCCCAGCAGAGGATTGGGAGGTAGAGGTAGGAAGACTGCTGTGGGTTTGAGGCCACCTTGAGACTACATAGTGAATTCCAAGTAAGCTGGGCTACTGTGAGGACCTACCTTAAAAAAACAAAACAAAACAAACAAAAAAGAGGCAGAAGTATCTGATGTTTGTATTTCACAGCAAAAGACCCTGATGTGCCTTCCCCACCGCACCCACACACACAAAAGGGACCTGAATGTCTGAAAACAGTTCTTTGGAGAGGAGAGAGTCCTTGAGAACATCAACCACATCTACCTCTTCCGTCTCTTTTCATAGCACATTCCTTGAGCCTGTTTCCACATTAGTCTCATTGGATTCTACCTCCTAGAACTTATCATATTCCATCCTGCTAGATAGAGGCTTTGAAACATACCACCTTCTTTATCTAGAATGTTCATCCACTACCCTGTTTGTCTCTTTATTTCCATCCACAGATCTCTCCAGTCTCCCTTAAACAGGTTAACTCATAATACATGCTGTCAAGTAGACATGCTTCCAACATGCTCCTCATCACCATTACATTTGTATTTAGGTGGGTGATTATGCAATTTACCCTCACGATGCTGAAAATTTCCCCTCCAGCTAGAGCTTGGCTAGTACTCCAATATTTGTTTGCTGAACAGATGCAAAAAAATTTAAAAAATCTAACTGGGCAAGGGAAATGGCTCAGAGGTTAAAGGAGCTTGCTTTCAAAGCTTGCCAGCCTGTGTGTCATTCCTCAGTACCCACAGAAAGCCAGATGCACAAAATGGCACATGCAACTGGAGTTTGTTTGCACTGGTAAGAGGCTCTGGAACACCCATTCTCTCTCCATTTCTGTCTCTGTCTCTCTCTGCTCACAAATAATTATTAATTAAACAAACTAAAATAAATCTAGGGCTAAGGAGATTAAAGGTGCTTGCTTATGAAACCTGCCTGCCTAAGTTGGCCCAGATTCGATTTTCTAATACCCACATAAAGCCAGATGTAAAAAGTGCACTTACATCTGGAGGTTGTTTTTTTTTTTTTTTTAGCGGCAAGAGGACCTGGCACACCCATTCTTTCATAATTCATTTATATTCTTTCTTTCTTTGTCTCTCCTTCTCCCCTTGTAAATAAACAAATACAAATTTTAAAAATCTAACTACTTCTCTCTATGTAGCAAAGTATCTTCTTTTACATATTATAGTGAAGTATATGATTACATTCCTATCCTAGTACTGTGTATAGACAATTAGAAAACCGCAAACAGAAAACATTGTTTTCATATAGAACATTTTACAAATGGGAATGTCTTATTATTTTGCCATATCTTATCTGTAGTATTTGCAGATTTATATGGGAGTCAATTAATTTGCCTAAACCATGAAAGTGTATGATATATATTTTTTCTACTCTCCTTTCAAATGAGCTATTTTATTTTAATTTCTATGTCTAACTTCTATACATAAGCAAATTGTACATTATTTGCATATTGGTGGCACACCAAATAGAGCAGTATAATCATGAGGAAAGTTTTCCTACTCTATGGAGTTATCTAGTACTGACAGTGATGACCACAAACACTCCACTCAGAAATCCAGAGTGGACAGTTAAATGGACTACACATGATTCTTCTTGGTCAAAAACCTGACACATAATCCTACATGCTCTCCACTACTTTACCAATAACCTGCCTAAAATAAACATACCACAACTTAAATCCCAAAATGGATTAGTTCTTGTTGGGCATGGGATCTAATACTCGTGTTCCTTAGAGGGAGACACAAAGAGCAATAGGTTGGAGACAATATTCAGTATTTAAGCATTTTTCTTTTCTATTAAATTTCAAAGTATTGTGGTCAGGGTACATTGTGTATATGCAAGGATATTACCAATGTAATGTTAAAAATAAATAAATAAAAATAAAATAAGAGTGAAATTATAAATGGCATCATAAACTAAAGCTCATTATGACAACATATAACCCATTTTTGGAGTTTGAATTCCAACTATGCCGCTTACTGTTTTCAACTACTAACAACATCTGGTCTAATGACAGAAATCTTCTGAGATCCTGAACTAATTAAACTAAGAGCTTACTTATTTTTTTCTCCCCACTACAGCATGAGCTTCAAGCAGGTATGGTCTGGGTGAATCTCATGCACCTATAGTAGTGTGTGGCTCACCATAGTGCCCAATAAATTACTGACAAAAAGAACAGCAAAGGTATAAGGTTTAGATTTGGTCATTACTTAGAACATTTATGATAATGCTTACTTGTTACTAAACAAGAAATTCTGTTAAATACAAATTATATGACTTTATTTCTCTTATGCTTCTTGCTTATAAAAGTAGTTTGTAAATATCGAACCTATCTCATTCATCAGTTAAATAATTATCCCACCATAATGTTGAATGAGTTTTTTCCCTAATCACTGTATTTCTCTGGTTGTTATCAGTATTTTGTAGTGAGGGGCTGTGGAGATGGATCAGCCATTAATGACATTTTCTTTCTGGTGTCTCTATCTCTCTCAAGTAAATAAAATGACTTTTTAAAGCATTCTGTAATGAAATCCCTTTTCTTTAGGGGCTGACCTGGAACTTCCTTTGTAGGTTCAGATATAATCTGATAAAGTTAAAAAAAAAAAATCTATGGAAACAATGTAGTCTGTTTATGAGTGTCAACCATTTTTTCAATAGTTTAGCCATTGGTTGACTATAAGTAGAAAAAATGTACATCCAAGACACAGGGCATAAAATAGATTAGTTATTTAAATCCAAAGTCAACCACTTAATAAATCATCTGATATCTTTAAAAATGACTTATGACATTGAAATATCCATCACATAATTAGTGAATAAAGCTTGGATAACAGTACATATTGATATCAAATTTGCCCACGGGAGGAACTCCCCCTACTTGGTTACTGTTGATATGTTTAATTAATATTGACCAGCAAACATAACTTGTGGGTTCTCTGTGGATGAGTTTCAGTTCTATTTTGCACCTTACCTCCCAAGCTATTTATCAGTCTGAATTATTCACAGCTAAACATATTTTTCTTCTATTCTGACTCCCTGGGCTAGGATACAGATAGATGATTTCTAGGTTATAAAATATTCACAGGAAATTCTAAACACTAGACGATTTCAACCTGCTCTATGGTTATTTCAGACTTGAACTTGGAAAAAAGTTGTGTTCCCAGACACATGATTTGTTTATATTTTCAAAAACATTAACTTTGGCCTCCTTTAATGTTCAAACTTCATTCATCTTGAGCCAAAAGAGACAGAGATGCATGTAAGGGAAATCTGCAAGTGCCATATTTGATGATTTCTGCAAGCCTTGTCTCGCCTTCCCGTTAAGTGCTGGCTCCACCTTATTTCTACTCTAGTAATCATCCAAAAGGCTCAGAACAAAGACAGCTCTTTGAATAAGTTGTGTCCTTTGGTAAAGAGCCACCCCCCCCCACCGCCTTCTTTCTCCACACCCTTCAGTCAAATTTATTTTGATTCTATATTGACAAAAACTAAGTAAAAATATGTATAGCATTAACTTGTACCACTCTTTAGAAGTTAATTTTAACCTTACGCAGATATGCATACGATATCCCACCTTCCCTTTTATCAGAAGGTTCTCTTTTCACTCACTGCTGAAGTTAACCCTTCCTTACAAGTAATACACGCGGGAGGGGATTTTAGACATACTGGGAATATTGATTAACAAGATTCCTTTTGGTAAGGCACTTCCGTGATTGATCGGGGCGCTGGGGGAGGGGAGAGGCGTGAATGGAAGATGTGTATTTTTCAAGCTGAAGTCCTCTCAAGGACAGATGACAAGGTGAGCAGAAGTAGGGGTTTGTCAGCAACCAGTAAGCATTTGTGAATGACTCAAGATTTGCGCCACTTCCCAGCTGCACTCAGGGGCTGCTTTGAAACAGCAACACACAGATCGGGGAAATCCATGTCACATCCTGTAGTCCTGGCAAGAAGTACAACACACTCTCCACCACCAAGAGCCGCAGCGGCCAAGCCCCGCAGCGGAGCTACCCGGCCCGCAGGCAGTGCTCGGAAAGGCACGGTCAGCACCCTCCTCCCCCAGCCCGCGGGAGAAGCTCGCCTCCATCTCTATGCTAGAGCTCCCGGGTTTTTATCCTGCCTGGCGGAAGCAGGGAGGTCTAGCTGGCCTTACCTCTGGGGCTGCTTTCCTGCAAGTACGGCGGGGCGGTGGGAGTGACATTGCCGGAGTGGGATGCGGACAGCAGGGGCGAGCGTTCGTCCACACCATCAGCAGCCATGACTGCAGCCAGGTGGAGCAGGGCTGCGGCTTCCGAGGAGGCGGCGGCGGTGTGCGCGGCCGCTGCTGATGATGCTGCTGCTGCTGCTGCTGCTGCTGCTCCGGCCGCCGCGGCCGCTGCCTCCCGGAGGCCCAGGATGTGTCACAAGGCAGGAGGCGGGGGAGGGGAGGGTGCGGGACCGAGAGGCGGGGGAAGGGAAGCAGGCTGGGAGGCATGTTGGGGGAGGGGAGAGGGAAAGAGAGCCCAGGAGAGGGGGCGCTAGGAAGAAGTGGTGGAACCCAGCCAGTCTGAGGGGGGAAAAAAAAAAGGAACAAATTAGGAATGCCTAGGAAATGGGGGGGGGGGGGGGAGGAAGCAGCCCGGAGGAGGGGTAAAGGGGACTAGGAGGTGACAAGTGCTTTTCACTAAGGAAAAAGTAGATAAAGAGTAGCTTTGAAAGGGGGAGTAAGGAAAAGGGGCTATGACTTGATCAGACTACAGCTAACACTGATAACTAGTTCAGCCCCTCTAGGAAGGAAGAAGGTCTGACTTGGCCGTCAAACTTTGCAACAATTACACAAAGAAGGGTTATTTCTAGACTTACCAATTGCTTCCTGAAGATTTCTTCTTTGTTATGGACTGCTGTTCACTATTTGTTCTCTAAGAGGAAGTAGAGTTTTGCATGTGCATTGGAATTCTTTTCCTTGTGGTTATGAATGTTGTTATTGGAGTCTACCACTCTAGTAGGAGTTAAATGTATGTGTACATGTAGACTTTCACAAGTTTCATTTTGCAAAATAGTTTGTCATTTTAGTATGGTTTTGTGCTGTATTTCCCCGATATACATATGTACATGCATACGTACTAAGGTTTATATACAACATAAAACAATTTTTAAAACTCTTTATTTTAATAATATTTTTAAATAATTTTTACTTGTAAAAGCTAACTTGGGCTGGAGAGATGGCTTAGCGGTTAAGCGCTTGCCTGTGAAGCCTAAGGACCTCGGTTCGAGGCTGGGTTCCCCAGGTCCCACGTTAGCCAGATGCACAAGGGGGCGCACGCGTCTGGAGTTCGTTTGCAGAGGCTGGAAGCCCTGGCGCGCCCATTCTCTCTCTCTCTCTCTCTCTCTCTCTCTCTCTCTCTCTCTGTGTCTTTCTCTCTGTGTCTGTCTCTCTCAAATAAATAAATAAATAAATTTTAAAAAAAAAGATAACTTGTATTTTACTTAAAAAGCTCAGCACATTTCTTCCCTTATTTTCTGTTTATGTTTTTCTTTTTTGTTTGCTGTTTGTTCCTTTTTGGTGTTTGCCATATTATTCTAAAGTGGTTTACATGAGAATAAACAAGTCAAAGTTTTGAACATGATCAATTAAAAATGCAATAGGAAAATAGGCATGACCTAAAATAATAATTTTCCTGCAAGGACACTTTTAAATCAAGTGGGAAGTATTTATTACTCAATTACTGTGTCCACCCAGATACCTAGGACATGGTCTCTGTCTCCAAGATGCTTAAGAGGCACCCTGGTCAAAAACAAGGCATCCAGAAGGCCTGTGATTCCACTTACAGGTTTCAGTGGGTATGAACAGCAGCCTTCAGATATCAGAAAACAATGCTCCTTTTATATTAAGAAGCATCTTCATTTTGCTCTCTTAATACATATTCTTTCTTTCAGAAAATTCATTTAGGCACCAGTTAGAAATCCTAAGGGGAGACAAAAATGGTACTTTATCTCACTCAGCATGATTTAAGGGTCAGCAGCATCAGGACATAATACAATATAAAGAGCCCCACATACTATAACCCAAGGATATGGATAGGCCTCCAGGAACCTGAACCATGCAGAGTAGAAATGTAGTATTCCCTTCAAAAATGCCTACAGTTTAGTTACATACTGGAGTATATACTGTGTTAAATAAGTTGAGTTAAAGGAAATTAAAAAAAAAATATAAATGGGGCTAAAGAGATTGCTCAGTGGTTAAGACACTTACCTGCAAAGCCTAATGACTGAAATTCAGCTCCCCAGTATCTATGTAAGCCAGATGCACAAAGCACCATATGTATGTGGAGTTTGCTTGTACTGTGTGTGTGGAGGGGAAGTATTTGAGACCTTTTAGATCCATCAAAGTCCTTTTGTATATATTGAAGGAAATTTCCATTTCACAGCTTTGGTTCTCTCAGAGGTCTTCAGGTTTTCTTTCCATACTGTTTATATGAAATTTTCAACTAAATGTAAAGATTCTCTCCTTGGGGGATAAAGGAAGCTAAGCAGCCTCAGGAAGCCAACAAGCCTGGCAAAGACTGCAAGACCTCACCTTAAAGATATAAAAAGGGGGCTGGGCGTGGTGGCGCAAGCCTTTAATCCCAGCACCTGGGAGGCAGAGGTAGGAGGATCCCTGTGAGTTTGAGGCCATCCTGAGACTACATAGTGAATTCCAGGTCAGCCTGGACCAGAGCAAGATCCTACCTTGAAAAACCACAAGAAAAAAAAAGAAAGAAAGGAAGGAAGGAAGGAAGGAAGGAAGGAAGGAAGGAAGGAAGGAAGGAAGGAAGGAAAGAAAGGAAAAGAAAGGAAAGGAAAGGAAAGGAAAGGAAAGGAAAGGAAAGGAAAGGAAAGGAAAGGAAAGGAAAGGAAAGGAAAGGAAAGGAAAGGGAAGGGAAGGGAAGGGAAGGGAAGGGAAGGGAAGGGAAGGGAAGGGAAGGGAAGGAAAGGAAAGGAAAGGAAAAGATATAAAAACGGGAGAAGAACTGCTTAGGAAGAGACTTTCTGAGCAGTAAAACTGTTGTGCAGTATGCCCAGAGGTGTAGCTTCCATAAGCCATCACCTATGCTGGGTGGGCTTTTTGGTGAAACAGTTGTCTTTGAGTCATCCATGTTCCTGTAAGCATCCCCTCACCGTGCTCTATAAATAATTCCAATAAACTCATTCGTTCACCAAAACTTGTTTTGTTGTAATCATACTTTAGTCTGTCTTCTGTGCCCTATATGGGAAGAATAGATATGTGTTTGCATCACCCCGAGGAAAAAGTTCCCTCAAGGGCTCTCTAAAAACGTACACAATCTAATCTCCAGAGCATGTGAATATTTCACCTTACAAAAGGGACTTTGCACTTGTGATTCCATAATACAATCCCATGAGTAAAAAGAATGTCACAGATGTTCCATGTGAGCTTTTAAAATAGGAAAGCCTTCTCCAGCTGTGCTCAGATAGTCACAGAAGAAGAGATATGAAGTATGAGAGGACTCATCCTACCAAGATGATGGAAGATGGAAGAACAAATTGGAATATAGGGTTTGCCCTCACCAGCTACCCATATGGAAAATCTAAGGATCTTTGGTGGACGGTAGCAAGGATAGAGGCTCTATAATCACAGCAGTACCCAAATGAGCAAGAGGAGAGTTCTCCCCTCAGCCCTCTTAACATTGGATTTTATGGTGAGAGACATACTCGATTTCTGACTTTCAGACATGGGGTAAACTTGTTATTTAAATTACTAAATTCTTGGTAATTTTTAAGAGCATTAATAGGAAATGCAAAATAAAAACCTGCATACTTTCCCTTGCAATAACTTAGTAAGTGTACCTAAAAGAAGAAAATTTGTCACTTTTTATATTCCCCATGGAAATTATCTTAGTGAAACCAACCTTTTGGTCCATTTTCTGCACTCCAAGTTACCACAGGCAACAATTAACTGATATTCTGTTCTCTAGTCCTGACAGCAACTCCCCAACCCTGGCTGCTTACTATCTCCTATCCATTCCTTCAAGCCCGCTGCTCAGCCACAAAGACAGCATCATAGATTATTTGGACTTTGTTAAGAAAATACCATTTTCTGGGACATTTATCTATTAGTTTACAATTTACTTTCAATACCAACTTCTGTTAAGTTAATCTTTACTTTGTACTTCCAGTACCACATTTCTTCATGAATTGCTCTATAAGAATGTGCTGTTCTAGAACGTAACAACATATTACTATCTTAAGGACCAACCAGGTGGTTTTCTGCCCATTCTCACAGATACAGTTAGTTGGTGGTTCAGGGGGACTTGGCTCAGTTGAGACAACTGGCTGGCTAATCCTCTCTTTCCAGGTAAATTTTCATTCTAGGTTTTTCTTTCTTTCTTTTTTTTTTTTTTTAATTGCAAGGCATTCCCAGAATAGAGGTCCCTAGAGAACAAAATAACAGATGCTACAAAACCTCTGCTGTACCCAGTTCTGTTCCTGGCATGGTCATATTTTCACAAAATTATAACTGTCTGTTCAAGCAGTAAATGAAATCATAAGGTTACATTTGCCAGACTCTCAAGGTCAGAATAAATCATACAATCAGTCCATATTCAAGTGACTGAAGGATAAATTCAGTCTCTTGATGAAAGGTTTGACAGATGCACATATAGGGATACCAGTGTTGTGAGGTGTGATTAAGGGCCTAATAGTGATCTATAGCAGCTACAAATAACATTTCATGTAAGAAAGGGAAAGATTAAGGAGAGTTGTGATAGGAGATAGCAACTGGCTAGGCAGCATAGGGGTGATGGAACCCAAAGTGAATGTTTCAATTAAGGGGATATTGCTACACAACATTCCACCCCTTCCTAGGCTGGAACATTCTTTCTATCCCTTATTATAGAATGTTCCCTGAGACTTGGCAGGCTTTATGAGTATGTTCTCCCACCTATGGCTAATTATTAGGGCTTTATGCACAGCAAGATTTTTCAAGAGTTTAAAGTATTAGTCTCTGAAGGACACCCATTGTAAAAGAAAAAAAAAAAGTATCCTTCCATAATATATTGAGGCAGACACCTAAAGTAATTGATGAGCATAAACCCAAATGTTTAGAAGACAATTTGTTAGGCACATTCCATGTATTTAACAAACCATTTACCATCAGCAATGACAATGTACCCACTGAGGGCTATGACCTCTCTATCCCTGGCATACAGAGCTAAATGTATTAGTGGGACTTAAATCCAATTAGAAAGCAGCTAGTTGCACCACAACAGTTGTCCCACTACTCTGCCACTTGGCATATCTTGCTAGCCATATTAATATTGTACCACGACGATGCAGGGACCATAGCTAAGCAAGACCATCTTCCTCCAGAACCCTGCATGGTGACTTCCCGCAATATGAAGGCCAGCCAGCTGGGAGAGAATTTCCAGTTCCATCCCTGCTTGATTTCTCTCTGACCTGGTGGTTGCAATTGGTTGCATCTTGTTCTGGCAATCAACTACAACCACCACCAGCAGCAATAGACTTTATGATTTGTGAAGCCTCAGGGGCCTACCTGGCCAGCAGCTCATACAAGTTAGCCTACTGGTGGGGCAGTGGGATTTGCATCCCACAACCATATAGCTCATGTTAGTGTCCATCCCCACTCATGCAGAGTGCCTTCCTTTAGATTCCCTAACTGCTGTCTTTAGTGTCTTCAGATGCTATTACAAATCTGTAATACACTCAAGAGTTAGCATTTCACATTCCCCGATTTACTGGGACATGATGAGCATGTCTATCAGCTGCTGTCCGACCCTCCTTATCCAAATTTAAAAAATTTAAAGTATATAGTGCTAAGGAAACCCTAACCTTCGGAGACTGGCCGTGGCCAATTCCCCCTTTTTGTTTTTGCAAACATTCTTTTAAAGTCCTATTAGTTCTTTCAATGATACCTTGACCCTGTGGATTATAGGGAAGTCCATGCTTAATCTGTACTGCCATGTGTTGGCAGAAATTATTAAAGGAATGTGCAGTATAAAAAAAAAAGAGAGAGTTAGCATTTCATAAAGAGATCTTGTATAGAGGCTGGGCAGTATGGAGGGATGCCCACTTGTAAGAAATCAGAAAATGGAGCAGAATCCCACAAGTATAGTTTAGGAATCCCAAACTGCTAACTGAGGAATGTTGTAAACTGACACCACAGAGAGACAGCAAGCTTCCTGTGACCCTGGTCACCCTTTCACCTGAACTGTCCTTATTTGCAGAACCATGATGTACATGGCAGAGACTGCACAACTGGAAATTCAACTAGAACTTGTATGCACAGCAGCTTATGCAAACCTGCCAGAACTGTGCACTGGCGAATTAGAGCTACTTCACACGGTGAGAAGAAAACTGCACACAATAAAGTTCACCCTATCTGTAAAAGGACTCCTCCCGAATGGAGATTCTCAAAGCAAAACACAGCTGAGATTGAGCTAAGAATTGGTAGAGGGGAGATGGAGCCCTGTGGATTGGGAAGACTCTTGGGAGAATTCACAGTCACTATTAAGCACATCCTACCTAGAGAATACTGTCAATGTGACACAGGAATTTTGGTCTGTTTTGAGAGTGATGGAGCCTTTCTCGTCACTCAACAGTCGCATAGAACTTCCACTGAGTCAGAGGCCTCTGGATGAGTGAAATCCACAGACCAGAGGATAAGGTTCAGAAAGATTTATCAGATTATAGACCGAATTTAAGAAAAGGAAGGAATACAAAGTTCTTGCCCAGCAAGGCAAGATGGGGTTTGAGAAGCCTCCCTCAAGGCTCAGATTGGGGATTTATGTGCACCCCTTGGATGGACATCTGGTTTAGCCAATCCAGTCCTAACTGCAGTTGGGGGTCAGGGTCTTCTCAGGAGAGGGTATGGAGGGTGTATCTCAATGGTAGAGCTTTTGACAGCAGAAGAGGACAGATGTGCCACCCTCCCCCCCAGGAGGCAGAGACAAGCAAAAGCCAGATTTCCCCCCTACAGTCACTGAGGATTTATTTATTTATTTATTTATTTATTTATTTATTTATTTAATTAGGTTTTTTGTGGTAGGGTCTCACTCTAGCCCAGGCTGACCTGGAATTCATTATGGAGTCTCAGGGTGGCCTTGAACTTACGGCAATCCTCCTATGTCTGCCTCCTGAGTGCTGGGATTAAAGGTGTGCACCACCATGCCCAGCTTGAGGATTTTTTTTTTTTTTAATTTGGTGTTCCCATCACCCCTAATCAAATGGACAGTGAGCATTGGCCAAGTACTTGTTTCAAATGGCAGAAAGATAATTCAAATAGGGATATAATCTAGTATATCCATGTCTCCTCCTATGTCTTCCCATTCAAGAAGCTAGAATCTACAAGGAAGTTAGTAAGGCTAACAGGCACACTGTACTCATATACCCAATACAGGGAATGGGGAAGAGATTACAAAGAAGCTGACAGTCTTCATGCAATATCTTTCAAGCCACATTGCTCACAGATGACCAAGTGGATCTGAGTCTCATTCAGGAAATTGTGGCAACATTTCCTGGAGGACCCAGCTAATTCAGACTGCCAGAACCCACCTTCTTCTCCAGGTATTTCTCCTTTTCTTTGGGTGCATATACAAAGAAATCCAGCTATAGTGCTGGCCACATGAACCACTAAACCAGAAGAGAAACCCCTGATTCATCAGGCTTCTGAACAGAACACTGAGCCTCTCCTGAATCTCCCACCTGTGAACACATCCCCTCCTGCAACCATTCTGGGACCAGAGGTGCCAATGCCGTCCATTTCTCCAGCCCTTCTGTGGGGAGAGAACCAGGGTCTTTCTCTGCCAGCAGCACCCCCTTCCAGCTGAGAAATGGGGAAGATCCCCAAACCCAGGCCACCTAACAACTGGGGGGGGGCTGGTGCCCCTCTAGCCACTGTGTCAAATCCCAGGCCAGTCCCTCCCCAAGGCAGATGGAACTTATAAGACTGGCCCTATACAATATACCTATTGGCCCTTCACCAATACCAACCTCCTGAACTGGCATCACCATATTCCACCATACTCAGCAGCCCCAAGCCATGATATATCTTTTAGCCACTATCTTGCATAGTCCCCAGCCAACTTGGGATGATTGCCAACAGCTGCTATCCACACTATTCATCTCTGATCAGAGAAGACACATTTATCAAGCTGTCTGGGCCTGGTTGATTACTCAGCAATCCCCCCCCCCCCAACAATGCTCCACAAACCCTGAACAACTTGCAGACACTGCCTTCCCAAATGAATGCCCGAACTGGGACCCCAACACCCGAGAAGGAATAGAATCCCTCATGCAAATGAAGCAGGCTATCTTAGAAGAAGCAGGAACGGGTGCATGGGGAGCCACCAATCTGACCAAAGAGAGTGGTATGACTCAGAGTCCAAACAAGTTGCCCAGTCAATTCTATGAGACACTCTGGGATGCATACAGATCCTTCACTGCATTTGGCCCCGAGGAATGGCAGCACCCTTCTATTATAAACACAGCCTTTGTCCAGCAGTCAGCTTTAGATGTGTCCAGAAAATTACAGAAGCTAGAAGGCTTTGCTGGAATGTATATTGATCAACTCATTGATATCACAGCCAGGGTGAGAGCTACCTGGGAGAAAAATGCACACAAAGAAAAGGAGAAATACCTGGAGAAAAAGGCAAAAATTATCGCAGTAGCCCTCAGAGATGCGAGGGTCGCTGGAAGACTGAGGCTGCCATATGCCAGTAGGAGAAACCACTGCAGGTTCAAAAGAGACCACCAATGTGTGGGAGGGGTGCTATTGGAAGAGTGAGTGACCTGAGAGGGTAGAAAAACCAATGAACTCAAGGTTATGAAGAGACTAGGCCTACCACAATTGCAGTTTCCAAGCAGGCCCATCCATACAAAGTCAAAGACCCAGGGTGGAAGACTGAATCTGACTGAGGGTAACTGGGCTCAATCACAACTGGCTCCCAAGAGCCCAAGATCAAAATAAACGTGGGAGTGCCAAGCTGTGGATTTTATTTTAGAGATTGGTGCAGCTACAGTGACATCTCCCACTGGAAGGCTCACTAAGGATTCTATAGCAATTATTGGGGCTATAGGAACCACCAAAAAGTACCAATTTTGGGATTGCTTGGTACGAGGCCACGGAGTTTGCCACAGGTTCCCGTATGTGCCTGAAGCTTTGGTCCCCCTTTTAGGAAGAAACCTGATATCTAAGCTAGGCACCACAGTAACGATGGACTTGGGCTCTACCACCAACTCTGGTGCCCTGCCAGTGCTTACTTTGGAAGTCCACCCCCAGGAAAAGTGGGATGCCCTGGTGGGAAACATTAAAAGTTCAGGACAACTTAACTGCTATTTGGAGTGCTATCCCAAGGTGTAGAACATGCATAAGAAGATTGGCCTTGCTAAAAGCCAACACTTGTGATGGTGACCCTCAAGCCTAGGGATACCCCCATAAGACAAAGGCAATATCCAATCCCCCTGGAAGCATGGCTTAGGATATACCCCCACATCAAAAGGCTCAAAGGAGGAGGAATTCTGTGAGAAATTCAATCTCCATGGAACACTCCCCTGATCCCAGTAAAGAAAGAGACCAATGACTATTGGCCCGTGCAGGACCTCCACTGAGTCAGTTATGCTACTGAGGCTCTACAGCTGGTGGTCCCCAATCTATACACCCTGCCGAGCTTGATGCCTCCCACAGTGGCAGTTTTCACTTGTCTGAACTTAAAGGATGCTGTCTTCTGCTTGCAGTCAGCAGAAGCAAGTCAACCCTTGTTTGCCTTCGAGTGGGGAGATCCAGAAATGGGCACAAAAAGCCAGCTAACTTGGACAAAGATACCCCAGCATTACAAAAACTCCCTCACCATCTTTGGGGAAGCATTGACAAAAGACCAAGAGAACTGCCAACCAGCAGGGTGCACTATAGTGCAATATGTAGATGACCTGCTGCTGGCTGCCCTCTCCAGACAGACCTGTGAAAAGGGTACCAATGAACTACTGAAATTTCAACAAGAGACAAGATATAAAATATCCAAGAAGAAGACCCAAATCTACCAGGAGGACGTCATCCACTTAGGGTATCATCTTAGCTAGGGAAAGAGGAAATTGGGGAAAGGACAGAAACAGGTGGTTACCCAGTACTAAAAGGCAACTCCAGGAATTTCTGGAAGCAGCCAGGTTCCGCACGGTTTGGATTCGAGAATTTCGAGAATTCCCTGCCATAGTAGGGCCCCTCCACTGTGCCCTCCATGGATCTGCAATGGATCCCTTACAGTGGAAACAGGAAGAAGAAACCGCTTTTAGTCAACTTAAAGAAAGACTGAGTAAAGTGCTCATATTAGCCCTCCCAGACATCACCCATCCTTTCATCCTGTATGTACATGAAAAGAAGGGAATCAGCCTAGGGGTGCTGACCCAACAAATGGGATCATGGAATAGGCCGATGGCATAATTGTCCAAATAGCTGAACCCTGTGGCAGCAGGATGGCCACCCTGCTCAAAGCATTGATGATTATGGTACTGATGGTACAGGAAGCAGATAAACTGACATTAGGACAGGGCATTACAGCCAGAGTTCCCCACCACATTACTTCCCTACTCAATGGGACAGCTAACCACTGGAGGAATGGGGAGCTAGTGGCCTGATATCAGGCTATGCTGGGAGAAAATCGCCAGGTATAGATCAAGGTAGTGTGAACTCTGAATCTGGCAACATATCTACCAGAAGAGAATGGGGGGCCTTGCCATTTCTTTTCTTCCAGGCCTGATTTGAAAGATGAACCACTCCCTAACTCGCATTTAGAACTCTTTGCAGATGAGAGCCAAAATTTACAACAGGAAGAATACTGCACTAGGTATGTGGTAGTTACTGCTAATGAGATTTTGGAGGAAGGGGAAACTTCCCAATTATTGGTTGGCACACACTTACCAGAGCCCTCTTTCTTGCAGAAGTAAGTAAGCTACAATCTATACTGACCCCACACTCAATATCCACAGATCCATTTACAAGACAAGAGGACTATTAACTCTAGGGGGAAGAATTTTAAAACAGTGACCAGATCCTCCATCTTCTGGAGGCAATGTGGGTCCACAAGGCTATAGCAGTATTTCACTGCCAAGCTCACACTTGGAACCAAGATAAAGTAAGCCAAGGAAACGGGCTTGCATATTATGGAATAGGCCAGGCAGGCAAGCAGGGAGCCCTCCTTGAGAAAGTGAGTCATGGACCCTCCTTTGGGACTAAAGAAAGTGCATTTTGCCCTGTAGTCCTCCCAGGGCAGTCCAAATAATGCCCCAGGAGGAGGAAGCATTGATGGGATGAGCAACTGAAAATTCAAAGGGCTGGCTAATTGCCCAAGATGACAGAATAATAGTGCAGCACCTGGTTTAGTCAAACAGGCCCATGAGGTGACCCACCTGGGAAAAACAGCCGTACAGACCCTGCTACAGAGGCCCTTGTTGGTCCCAAGGCTAGCAATGCTAGTTAAACAAGCTTGCAGAGCATGTCTTCAAGGTGCATAGCGTAATGCCAAGCAAGGGCCCTGAGCCCCATTGCTGCCTCAGAAGCAGGGATTGTGTGTGTTCGAACATTTGGAAGTGGATTTCACAGACATTCATTTTAGTAAGGGCTACTGATACTTACTGGTCATAGCCTGCACTTTCTTGGGCTACAGAGAAAACCCTGAAAATGTCCTGTGCTCTAACCAGAGAAATCATTCCGTGCTTCGGTGACCCAATGAGTATAAGATCAGATAACGGTCCTGCTTTTGTCAGCAGAATTGTCCTGCAAATGTCAAAGGCAGTAGGGCTAACTTGGGATCTGCACCCATGGTAGCATCCCCAGTCCTCAGGCAGAGTTGAAAGGATGGACAGAACCCTGACAACTGCCATGGCTAAACACTGCCAGGAGACACACCCCGACTTGGCCAGAAATCTCATGCTGACCTTGTCCAGATGACGTGGAGATGACTCTCAGGAATCCAATCCAGCTGTGGATGACCCTGCTGATCCTGAACCTGAACTGGCTGAACAACCTCCACTCAGCCCCTCTACTGGTGCCTTGGACTCACAAGCTAGTCTGAGAGATGTCCCTGTACCATGGACTGGCACTGATCAACAAGACTAAATGTCCCCTTCAAGGCCTTGGGGCGCTTACAAAGGAAAGCTGAGGTCTGTGGGTTGGGGCATATTGGTGACATCGCAGGTTGGTCCTGTGTGGACTTTGCCATTCCAGGGGCTTGGAATGGAGCCCTTATAAACAGGGAAGGAGTTTCAGTGTCTGGTAGAAATGTCTGTCCAGAGCTAGGGAAAAGATACAGAGTAAATTGAAAACTGACTATAGAGAGGCCCCCAAAATGGGGCTCTGGAAACATTGGAATTGGTTGGTGTCTCAAAATCCATCGGCAGAGAGCTAACTCACTGGTCACAGTCAGGTTAATTACCAACCCTGCCAATATGTTGCTACCTGTGAGCAGAGTCAACACACTGGATCTCTGCCCCCCCCAACCAAACCCCAACCCAGAAGAGGAACACTAACCCTTCCTGGGTTAAACCAAGATGCCTGCTGACACAAATGCTTCAACTGGCAAACACCAGCCATGAGTTAATGAGGCAAGAAGACCCAGAGCTTGGGAAAGATTGCTGGATCTGCTTAAGAATTAGACAGATGGTCTGGAGAGATGGCTTAGCAGTTAAGCACTTGCCTGTGAAGCCTATGGAACCCTGTTCAAGGCTCAATTCCCCAGGACCCACGTTAGCCAGATGCACAAGGGGGCGCACACGTCTGGAGTTCATTTGCAGTGGCTAGAAGCCCTGGCACACCTACTCTCCTCTCTCTCTGCCTCTTTCTCTATCTGTCACTCTCAAATAAAAAAAAAAAATTAAGAATTAGACAGATGAACTACACTGGGGTAGGAATTACAACTTAACTTTGTTCAACATGACCTGAGACAATCCAGCCATCAAAGATGGCACCTTGTGGCAGGACCCTTGGTATAAACTCTGAAGGAAGCAAAGTGTGTATGAGAAAAGGACAACTGCACCACGTTGGCTCTTAAGACTAGAGTACCAGATGGTACCTCTTTTGCCTATCAGGATGGTACTTATACTTGCTACCCAGGGGGTGACTGCACCTGAGTCTCCTTTATTCCTATCTTAGAATACACCCAGGAAATGAGGTCTCCCAATACCTGTCTAGTCACTCCAGACAAAGAGGTCCCCAGTCCTGCTCTCCATCCTCCTGGCCATAACCTCAACAGAGTTAATGGCCATTGGGGCTACCTCCATAGGAGGATTAATGGTGTGGAGCAATACACATCCTTACGGACTGTGACTTTGTTAGAGGATCTGCTTGTCATACTTACTCTTTCATAAATACTCTGTGCTGTTCATCATTGAATATGTATATTGTTTACTTAAGTTTTAGAATTTGCATGTGTTTTGTCCCACCTAGCCTATAAGAATACTCACATAGCAGGAAAACCCAACACCTAGGGTCACATTTGTGACTCAGAGTCTTAAGAGACACACCTAGCACCTTAAGCTACTACCCTGAAGATGTGTAACACCAGATTGATTGATAAATATAATAATGCAGATAATTAGAAGATGCAAGCATTAAATTAATTCAAGATGCAAAAATATCTACATTATAATACAAGAAACACAAAAAAATCAGACTATGTAAATCCACCAAAAAGTAAAAACCCATCAGAAATGACCTCCAGTGAGACTGATTTAGATGAAATGCCTGAGTAAGATTTCAAAAGAATGATTATAAACATGCTCAAAGAAGTCAAAGATGAAATCAAAGAAGACACAGAAAACCAATTTGATGAAATAAGGAGCTCAATACAAGATATGAATAAGGAAATAGAAATAATAAAGAAAAATCAGTCAGAACACAGTCAGTGAAGTAAAAATCTCTATAGAAAATCTCACCAAGCCGGGCGTGGTGGCACATGCCTTTAATCCAAGCACTCAGGAGGCAGAGGTAGGAGGATTGCCATGAGTTCAAGGCCACCCTGAGATGACAGAGTTAATTCCAGGTCAGCCTGGACCAGAGTGAGACCCTACCTCGAAAAACCAACAACAACAACAAAAAAAGAAAATCTCACCAGTAGAATGGATGAAGAAGAGAAAAGAATATCAAAACTATAAGACCGGGTGGCAGATCTAATACAGTCCAACAAAGAGAAATACAAACTAATAGGAAGATATAAATGGGAATTTCAAGATATTTGGGACACTGAAAAGATCAAACATATCAGAAGCTGGGTGTGGTGCTGTACGCCTTTAATCCCCACACTCGGGAGACAGAGGTAGGAGGATCAACATGAGTTTGAGGCCACCCTGAGACTACATGGTGAATTCCAGGTCAGCCTGTACTAGAGTGAGACCCTATCTTGAAAACAAACAAACAAAAAAGTATTCCGGTATAGTAGAAGGTGAAGAATTTCATCCCAAAGGCATAGTAGGCATTTTCAACAAATTCATAGAAGAAAACTTCCCCAAATTTGGAAAGAGATGCCAATGCAGATACAGGAAGCCTTTATAACACCAAATAGACAAAACCTTGAAAGAATCTTACCTTGCTATAGTATGATCAAATTACCAAATGCACAAACCAAAGAAAATATATTGAAAGCAGTTAGAAAAATCAAGTCACATACAAAGGCAAGCTCATCAGGATCACAGAAGACTACTCAACACAAACTTTTAAAGCCAGAAGGGCTTGGAATGATGTATTCCAAGTTCTGAAAGATAACAACTGTCCATCAAGGTCACTTTATGCTGCAAGCTATATCATCAAATAGGTGGAGAAATAAGGACATTCCACAACCAAAGCAGGGCAAAGGAATATTTGAAGACAAAACCAGCTAGACAGAAAATACTTGAAAGGATCTTCCATGCCAAAGTGAAACAAAAGCATACATGTAAGTAACCTGGCAAAAACAAACAATACTCAAATACTAGTTAATACAAGAGGGCAAAGGTAAAACCAGAAGAACTACAAAACAAGATAAAAATGGCAAAAATAAACACCTTTCAATAATATTTCTTAATATCAATGGCCTCAATGTCCCAACCAAAAGACATAGGTTTGCAGACTGAGTTAAAAAGCAGGGTCCTTCAATTCGTTGCCTCCAAGAAACTCATCTTTCTACAAAGGATGGACATTATCTTAGGGTGAAAGGTTGGAAAACGGTGTTTCACGCAAATGGACATAGAAAACAAGCAGGGGTCGCTATCCTAATATCTGACAAGGTAGACTTCAGACCAAGATTAGTTAGAAAAGATAAGGAAGGTCACTTTATATTGATTAATGGAACACTCCAACAGGACATTACAATCCTAAACATATATGTACCTAACATGGGGGTTCCAAATTTCATCAAACAAATGCTATTAGAATTAAGGTCAAAAAAAAAAAAAAAAACAGAAAAAAGAACTAAGGGCACAGATAACACCAAACGCATTTGTAGTGGGTGACTTCAACATCCCACTCTCATCAATTGACAGGTCATTCTGGCAAAAAATAAATAGAGATGTATCTTGATTAAATGAGGTCATAGAACAAATGAACCTAACAGATATATACAGAATATTTCATCCAAATGCTGCAGAATACACATTCTTTTCAGCAGCAAATGGGACATTCTGTAAACCATATATTAGGACACAAAGCAAATCTTAACAAATACAGGAAAATTGAAATAATTCCCTGCACTGTATATTATCACAATGGAATCAAACTACAAATCAATAGCAAGAAAAGCTATAGCTTTAAGTACCTATATTAAGAAATAAGAAAGCTTGCAAGTAAACCATGTAATGCTTCACTTAAAGGCCTTGGAAAAAGAAGAACAAAGCAAACCGAAAATCAGTAGATGGGAAGAAATATAAAGATTAGGGCAGAAATTAATGAAATACAAACCAAAAAAGAAATCCAAAGAATCAGTGAAACAAAAAGTTGTTTTGAAAGGGTAAGCAAGATTGATAAACCCTTAGCACATCTGACCTAAGGAAAGAGAAGAGACACAGATAGATAAAATTAGACATGAATAAGGCACCATCACAACAGATGCCAGAGAAATTCCGGCCTCCCCCAGTGGGTAGTGCTGAGGAAGGACCAGGCCTACTGGTTCCTCCCAAGGGGTTGAGGAAGAGGGTGAACGTCGGACGACTCAGAACCGGAGAAAAACCACACTGAGTCGGGAGTCTTGTCGAAGCAGGAACTCACTTTATTGTTACAGGCAGTTGCCTATATAACATTGAGAACGAAGGTGGGGATTCTAGGATGGGGGGAGAGGTAAGGGCCAATAGTAAACTGTGACTATTGAAATGATAATTCCAACTCCTGGGTGGAAATAGCAGGCAAGAAGCCATTAGGCGTCTTGCTGAGTCCTAGCTGGCCAGAGACAGGTCGCTAAACTTTAGCTAGGCTCAGCAAGTTCCACTAGGCCTCGCGTCCAGGCCTCTCAAGGCCCAACAGAGAAATTCAAAGAAATCACAGGGACATATTTTAAGAACATATACCCCACTAAGTTTGAAAATCTGAAAGGAATAGATGATTTCCTTGATTTATATGACCTATCTAAATTAAATCCAGATGAGATTAACCACTTAAATAGACCTTTAACAAGTATGAGGATCCAAGCAGTTAAAAAAACCTCCCAACTAAAAACTGTCCAGGCCTATATGGAGTCATTGGTGAATTTTGCCATACCTTTATATAAAGAACTAACACTAATGCTTCTCAAACTTTCCCATAAAATAGAAAAGGAAGGAATCCTACCAAAGTCCTTCTATGAAGCCAGCATCACTTTGATACCAAAACCAGCCAATGATGGAACAACAAAAAAGAAAATTACAGACCATTCTCCCTCATGAACATAGATGCAAAAATTCTGAACCAAATATTGGTAAACAGAATACAAGAATATGTCAGAAAGATCATTTATCCTGACCAAGTTGGCTTTATCCAAGAGATACAGGGATGGTTTAATATATACAAATCCTTAAGTGTAATACATCATATAAATGGACCTAAGGACAAAAATCACATGATCATCTCATTAGATGCAGAAAAAGCATGTGACAAAATCCAACATCCCTTCATGATAACAGTCTTACAGAGACTGGGAATAGGAGGAACACATCTCGACATAATAAAGGCTATTTATGACAAACCTACAGCAACATAATACTAAATGAAGAAAAACTTGAAGCTTTTCCACTAAAATCAGGAAAAAGGCAAGGGTGTCCACTGTGCTCACTTTTATTTAATATAGTACTAGAAGTTTAGCTTGCTGTAAGGCAAGAAACACACATAAAAGGGATGAAAATTGGAAAGACAGAGATCAAATTATCATTATTTGCAGATGATATGATTCTATACATAAAGGATCCTAAAGACTCTACCAGCAAACTGTTAGAGCTGATAAACACCTATAGCCATGCAGCAGGATACAAAATAAACACACAGAAATCAGTAGCCTTCCTATATGCTAACAACAAGTACACAGAGGATAAAAATCATAGAATCAGTTCCCATTCACAATTGCACCAAAAAAATAGTAATAATAAAGTCCCCTGGAATAAACCTAACCAAGGAAGTGAGAATCTCTACAATGAAAACTTTAAAACACTCAATCAAGAACTTTCAGAAGACACTAGGAAATGGAAAGAGATCCTTGTTCTTGGATTAGAAAAATATGAAAATGGCAATCTTGCCAAAAGAAATCTACACATTTAATGTAATCCCCATCAAAATTCCAATGACATTCTTCACAGAAATAGAAAAAACAATCCAAAAATTCATTTGGAAGCACAAAAATCCTTAAATGTCTAAAACAATTTTAAGCAACAAAAATAAAGCTGGTAGCATCACCATACCTGATTTTACTGTATATTACAGAGCCATAGTAACAAAAATAACATGGTACTGGCACAAAAACAGACATGTAGATCCATGTGACAAAATGGAGGACCCAGATGTAAGTCTAGGTAGCTACAGCTACTTGATCTTCGACAAAAATGCCAAAAATACTCACTGGATAAAAGACAACCTCTTCAGAAAATGGTGCTGGGAAAACTGGATATGTATTTGTGGAAGGATGACAATAGATCTTTATTTCTCACCATGCACAAGAATTAAGTACAAATGGATTGAAGACCATAAGAGCAGAACTGAAAATTTAAAACTGCTTGAGGAAAAAGTAGAGTAAATCCTTCAACACATTGGTCTTAGAAAAGACTTCCTGAATATAATCCCAATTGCTCAGGAAATAAAACCACAGATCAACCACTGGGATCTCATGGAATTACAAAGATTTTGTACAGCAAAGGACACTGTGAATAGAGCAAAGAGGCAACCTACACAATGGGATTAAATATTCGCCAGCTATACATCTGACAGAGGAGTAATATCCAAAATATAGAAAGAACTCAAAAAGCTAAATAATAAGAAATCAAACAACCCAATCAAAAATGGTTTATGGAACTAAATAGAGAACTCTCAAAAGAAGAAATACAGAGGGCATATAAACATTTCAAAAAATGTTCTATATTCCTAACCATCAGGGAAATGCAGACTAAAACTATGTTGAGATTCCATCTCACTCCTGTCAGGTTGACTACAATCATGAAAACAAATGACCATAAATGCTGGTGAGGATGCAGAAAAATAGAAAAATTTCTACACTGTTTGTGGGAATGCAATCTTGTCCAGCCATTGTAGAAAGCAGTGTGAAGGTTCCTGAGACAGCTAAAAATAGATTTACCCAGCTATAGCACTCCTAAGCATATATCCTAAGGACTCATATCACTACCTTCGAGATATCTGCTCAACCATGTTTATTTCCTCTCTATTCACAATAGCTAGGAAATGGAACTAGCCTAGATGTCCTTCAACTGATGAGTGGATAATGAAGATGTGGCACATTTACACAATGGAGTTCTACTCAGTGGTAAAGAGAAATGAAGTTATGAAATTTGCAGGAAAATGGATGGACCTGGAAAGGATTATACTAAGCGAGGTAACCCAGGCCCAGAAAGCCAAATGCCACATGTTCTCTCTCATATGTGGATACTTGCTACAAATGATTGGACTCCTATGTGAATGGGTATAAAACTCAGTAGCAGAGGCCAGTAAGCAAGAAATAAAATATAAAGGGAATAGAAAGTGAGGGAAGGGTGACTTAATAGGATGGTATTGTGTGTGTGTGTGTGTGTATACACATATGTAGAAGAATAGATTAATGGGGGTGAAAAGATTGAGTAAAGGAAAGGTGGAGGGAGAGCTAACCAAAATCTAAGAGAGTATAAATAAGTCATATGGAAACCTACTTTTTTGGACAATGAAATACTCAAAAGGCATTGATTGTTACTAGAAAATTTTCAGTGACAGGGATGGAATTCCTTCCAGGGAGTTGTTGGCCAGGAAGGTCACTGAAACCCCAGAAAACATTAGAGGCCATTCCTGAAGCTTTTGGGTTCCCACCAGGAAGTGATGGAAAGACCCTATTGCTGAAGACTCCACATACTTGGGCTATAAGGTCACTGAGAAATCCTGCTGGAGCTGAGCTGAAAACCTCCTCCTTGTATACAAGCTGAAAGAAAGCTGGAAAAAGATATGCTGCATGCAGTTCAATGGCAGAGAGAGAAATTACCAGTGGAGATAATCAATAGTCGATACTGCAAGCCTTAAATTTGGCCAGTGAGGCCAAATGAGCCAATGGGTACAATAGTGGCAGATCTGTTATAGGGGAAACCAGCTGCTCTCTAATTGGACTGGAGGCCTGCTCCATGGGAGGGACTACATCCCTAACAGTGAAAATATATAACAGACATAATCATGAGCTGTACAGGTATAACATCTGCTGGTGTCTGTCTAAATGTATATATTATGCTCACCACACTGCCTAGTATGCCCTTCTCTTAATGTTCATACCCATATGTTAATGTTACTTTCATTTTTGGATAGAGAAGCTTCTCTTTTCAGATGGCAGTGACATTCGGATGACTCAGAGAGCACCATGGAGCTGAGAAAAAGTGACTGAGGATTGATCAGCACTGAAATATCTGTATCACATCTTCCAAGGCTCAGGGTCTATTGCAGAAGAGGTGGTGGAAAGAATGTAAGAGCCAAAGGTAGGGTAGGACTCCTTTAAATGTGCTCCTCCAAGTACAAAATGGCCTGGATATCCATGACCTCACAGTGACTGACACTACCTACACAAGACTATCATAAGAGAAGGAAAAGATGATGACATCAAAATAAAAGAGAGACTGATTGAGAGGGGGAGGGGATATGATGAAGAGTGGAGTTTTAAAGGGGAAGTGGGGAGGGGGAGGGAATTACCATGGGTTATTGTCTACAATTATGGAAGTTGTTAAAGAAAAAATTAATTAAAAAATAAATTGGATAAAAAATATCATTTTCATAAAAACATTTGGAAACCTATGACATGACATTAAAGTACTTTACCCATAGCATATTTTTGTTGTTGTTGTTTGGGTTTTGAAGGTATGGTTTCACTCTAGCTCAGGCTGACCTGGAATTCACTATGTAGTCTCAGGGTGGCCTCAAACTCATAGCGACCTTCCTACCTCTGCTTTTGGAGTGCTGGGATTAAAGGTGTGTGCCACCATGCCTAGCTTCACACATAGCATTTTAATCACACTGAAATTGGGAGTTAGTGGTGCCTATTTTGGGTAACATGGTTAAATTAAGAATGGGAAAAATAGTGCTGGAGAGATGGCTTAGCGGTTAAGTGCTTGCCTGTGAAGCCTAAGGACTCTGGTTCGAGGCTTGATTCTCCAGGACCCACGTTAGCCAGATGTACAAGGGGGCGCACGCATCTGGAGTTCATTTGTAGTGGCTGGAGGCCCTGGCATGCCCATTCTTTCTCTGTCTTATCTGCCTCTCTCTTTCTCTCTCTGTGTCCATCGCTTTCAAATAAATTAATAAAAATAAACAACAACAACAAAAAAAGGATGGGGAAAGTAATGGAAAGCCCTGTGGGAATGAAAAGCAAAAGCACATCAAGTGATTTCAACTTTATTAAATTCATTTTATAAACACATGCTACAAATTATGACATTTCATTTCTTAGTACAAGTTATGAATTAAACACAAGACTAATATATATTCTCATTTTAAACAATTAGTTTTATTCATAATCACTTCCATCTCTCCATCACAGAGGCTGTGGTTCTTATTGTGGCTCTGAGATTTTGGCGATTTGTTAATATTTTAATGGAGAAGTAGGAAGGAATGTAAAATGCATTTATATTTCCAAATTAAAAAGCAATTATTCCACCTATTTATTGAATATACTTCCTACTCCTTAATATAAAAGCAAAGTTCCCGCATTGCCTTTTATTGGTAGCAATCATCATACCTATGTGCCCACATCATTTCAAGAAATATGTGAAGCATCAGAGATCCAATGGGATGCAAGACTAAATTATTTACTTCGTAAAACTGAAATTAGTGAGAGTTGACTTTGAGTTTTGCATAATAACCTCTTAAGTTGTATTTTTCACTTTTCTGTTTTTTCTCGGTGAATATTCTGTATAATATGTCCCACAAATATGCTACCTATGCAAAGGGCTATAATAAGACTAATAGAGAACAGGGGTATGGTAACCCTAATAGCATCATTTGGGGAGTTGTTGCCTGAGTTCAATGTTAATGAACCAATAGCCCATATTAAATAAAGTACTACAAAACAAATTATATACTGATAACTTTGCAAAAAACACACTATCAAAAGTTGTCAGGAACTGAATTCTATATTTTTTCCAGGGGCAATGATTTGTCAGTTACTAATTCCATTTTTTTGAGTGGTTCTGCAGAAGAATACCACAGTAAGAAATTAACTTTATACAGATATTTGACCAATAACATAACCATGGATATTCCATTATAGATTTTTAAATAATGTTCAAACTATAAATTCAAAAATCTGGCACAGTAGCAGCTGGAGAGATTGCTAAGTGGTTAAAGGCACTTGCTTATAAAACATTGACAGCCAGGGTTCAAATCCCAGTAACCACGTAAATCTAGAGGCACAAAGAGACACATGCATCTGGAGTTTGCTTACAGTTGTTGGAGGTCCTGGGGTGATTTCTCTCTCTCTCTTTCTCTCTCTCTCTCTCTCACATAATAAATCAATAAAATAAAATATCTGGCACAAACATAAAAGTGTCATGCTTTTTATCACTCTTTGTACCAGGCTGAGCACTGTGTTTGTTTGTTTGTTTGTTTTAATTTAAAAATATTTTATGTATTTGAGAGAGAAAAAGAGGCGGGGGGGGGGGTGCGAGGGGACAAGAATGGGCATACAAGGGCCTCTAGCCACTGCAGAAGAACTCTAAATGTATGCACTACCTTGTGCATCTGGTTTACGTGGGTCCTAGGGAATAGGAACTGGGTCCCCTAGGCTTCATAGGCAAGTGCCTTAACCTCTAAGCCATCACTCCAGCACCATTGCATTGTTTTTTATGCATAACTAAGTTGGAGGGGCAAATCTAAATCTTTTACTATTTGTTCATGCCTACTCATAAAATGTGTTTCTTCAAGCTTAGTCTTTCTTGTTTTGTTTTTTTTTTTTAATTTTCCACAAGCTTTTATAGGGTGATTTCTTATGGCCTCAAATCCCACATTCAATTCAAACTCACTTGTAAATTCATGATCTATGTATCATTTTGGTTCTGTACTTGAATCTGCATGTGTCTTCCTAACGTCACAAAATATGCTTAACATATTACAACAAATTCACTTTCCTTTGACGTTATTTTTAGTGTACCAGCTTTCTTTCTTGTCATACAAATTAATGCATGCCACCTTTTCATGACCTTTGAGTATGAGTAATAGTATGGATGAAAGACAAAAATTAGTTTTGAGGGCTGGAGAGATGGCTTAGCGGTTAAGCGCTTGCCTGTGAAGCTTAAGGACCCCGGTTCGAGGCTCGGTTCCCCAGGTCCCACGTTAGCCAGATGCACAAGGGGGCGCATGCATCTGGAGTTCGTTTGCAGAGGCTGGAAGCCCTGGCGCGCCCATTCTCTCTCTCTCCCTCTATCTGTCTTTCTGTGTCTGTCGCTCTCAAATAAATAAAGAAAAAATTAAAAAAAAATTAGTTTTGAAAGCAGATTGAACTTATCATGTGCTCTTAGGCTAAGTACTGTTTTGAGCCTCATTTTCAGGTTAACAGACGCAATGTAGATTTTTATTGTTGTTCTACTTTCAAGTGTGGTGGCCAACAGGAAGCATCAGTAAGTAACATAAGAAATCTGATTTCACTAAAACAAAATGAATCAATATGTGAATCCCAACCTAACCTTCAGGCAATTGAATCAAAGTTGAGAAACCACTGTTTAGCCCACACTAAAAAAAAAAAAAAAAGGTAGTATTAGCATTAAGAGAGATCAATGCATAGTTTCAAAAGCTGTGTGTGCAACTAACTAGAGATGTATTTCAATTATTGACAATATTTCCATGTATGTACCCACAGACAATTAAATGTTTAGATCAGACCTTTGCTCGATTGTATAGTTGGATCTTTGGTTGATTCAAAGGGCGCTGTGGCAATAGTCTAGATTAGAATATTAGAAAATAGATTAGAATATTAGAAAATATCTTACACCATAACACGACCTAAACAAAATTTGTTTCTGAATTTTAAAAACAATGCTAATTAAAACTTATTGAGTTTTAACATGCAACATGTAATGAGCTGTATTAAGGGAACAGATTTTTAGATGCTTAGCAATATTTTATCTAATGCCATAGTCATTGATCTGGTATATTTCATATCTGAGAAGTTCCTGTGCAATGAGTAATGCTGCCAATCTTCTGAGGCCCAGACTTTTCAGTAAAGACTGTAAGTCAAGAAGCATTATATGTAGATAGAAAAAAGTGACAAACAGGCAGGAAAGGGCAGATATGTCATCAAACTCCAGTTTCTTTTGCTTTGAGAATAGGTTGTTGTCCAATGTTCAGAATCTATTTTGCTACATTAAGACTCAATTTAGAGAAATTTATTACAAAGATAACTGCAATACTTAAAAAGTGTCCACTTGTAGTAAATCCACTACCTAGGCAGACTATTTTCTTATTTGTAAGGCAGCACAATTTAAATTTTTCAGTCACTAAGTTTTTCCTATGTTCACATCCCACTCTTCACTATTTTATTCTGTTCCTTGAATTTTCCAAATTCATCCCATAACTACATAAAGCATGGGTTCATTATTATATTATTAGCATACTACAATTTCCTCTTTGATATAAAGCTATATAAGAAAAGTTAAAAGCCGGCGAGGTGGCACATGCCTTTAATCCCAGCACTCGGGAGGCAGGGGTAGGAGGATCACAAGAGTTCGAGTCCACCCTGAGAATACATAGTGAATTCCAGGTCAGCCTGAGCTAGAATGAGACCCTACCTTAGAAAACAAACAAACAAAAAAAAAAAAAAAAAGAAAGAAAGAAAGAGAGGAAAGTTAAAATCCCAAGTATGTGACTTTTGTCAGTGTTTAAAGCTAATACTTTCTAGATTTTTTTTTTGCAATGTGGTAACATGCTTTCTAGAACATTTTAAAGTTTTCACTGTATCATCATCTAAAATCATTTCAGAATGCTCTAGGATATTCTGAAAAGAATGCAAATAAATTTAACAAAATAATATATATCATATAAACCCTCTTTAGCTATTAGCTTTACATTCACACAATTCATTAAAGACTAAACATTGAAGTCAGAGTCCAAACATTTTTGCTTCATCTATATTATCTTTAGACAGTGAATAGTTTGTTTTCTTGAGATAGGGTCTCAGTAGTTACCTTGGGCCAACATTGAGCTCAGTAGGTAGGCCAGATTGGCCTGTAACTCAAATTCCTCCAACTTCAGCCTCACATGAGTGCTGGAATTATGGTTGTGATTATGTTTGAGTACTCAATGAATTGTCAGTGATTGAAATACACTAATTTAAAAGTGCATTTAAACTGTACTAGCAAGCATATCAAGATATGGAACATCAGTGCCATGGTAAACATCACTAATCCCACCAGTGGAAGACTGAAGTAGGAGGACTGCCATGAGTTCAAGGCCAGTTTGGCCAACACAATGAGTTATAGGTCAGCCTGGGCTAGAGTGATATTGTTCTTCAAAAACAGGCAACAGAAAAGATATGGAATGCTGAGCACATGAATGCCATATTACCTACCATATAAAGTCTCTTAAAGTAAAAATCTTGCTATATCCTTGAATTCTGCCCAATTCAGGTTTTGTTATACTCTTGGTATTAATACTTTAGACAAACCTGTTATTCTTCCTCTAATGGAACATACAGGAAATCACTGCAATTTTCAAATTTTGTTAGATTAACATTTAGAATATCTTCACTGTACTTGCCCTGTCCAGTGATAAAACCCTTTCATTTTACCTATCTATGACATACAATATGCATCTTTATTTACACTACTACATGGCAATATTTGGCAAGCTTTTACTGTCTAAAACTATATAGAATAAAAATTTTGGATTCATATTATATAGTTTTGCATTTAGTTTTACTATTCTATATATAACTTAATGCTCATTAACTAGTACTCATTATTTTCATATGCAATTTCCTCCATAAAGTAAGATTTTTCTGAGTTTGCTCTTCATTTACATATTTCAACCTCTGAACATCTGAGAACATTTTCCATATCTTTGTTGCAGCAGCTGTGGAGGGAAGCCTCCACTCCAGGGAGTTCTTACCCAGGACACAGTAAAAGAATTACTGGCCCAGGGGAGCAAATAACACTGGTGGTGAGAGAGGAGGGGAGAACTGCAGGATGAGGGGGAAAAGGAGAAAGCAGAGCGGAGAGGAAAGGGAAATATGTCTCAGGCTGTATCATGTGGGAATATAACAGATAGCAAGCAAGCAAGCAAACAGAAGTTGGACAAAGCATCCTCTCACAGGAGTGGATAGTAGTCCCATAAACGGGAACTTGTCTTTCAAAAATTCTGACAGAATACATTTTAGGACTGTTCCTGATTATTTATTAACAGTTTAACCAAGAAAGCTGGTCAATTGTCCTTGAGGTGACTGCTGTTAACTCAAAACTTATCTATGGTTGGTTGATTGCCCTCTAGGTGGTTGTAACTCAAGCTTAAAGTTTATGGCCCTCTGTCCAGGTATCCCTAGCTTGCCCATCAGCTGTCAGGTGTGTTTACATTCCTTTACATTCCTGGAGCCCTGTCTTGTCACCTGTAGTTAACCCTATAGTTTCTAGGAGCAGGAGAATTCTTCAATCTCCCTGGCTGAGTTTCTGATGCCACTTGCCCACCCCTTCTTTCCCCTGATTGTTTGAATTAACCCTTCTCTCCCTCACCTCCACACAGAAATTGTAACTTGTCAAGACAGAGACTTTTTGGCTCAAACTTATTTTCTCACTTATATTGTTCCATCATTTTCTAGCCATAAGTATTGTAATCAAAAACTCTGAGGTCAAAAGTTGATTTCTGTCTGAATACTTGTACATTTCTCTTTATTATTGAAATGTAAAAATCAGAATATATGTAGGTGTTATTTTTTTCACTAAAATTTAAAATCATCCTTCTTAGCCTTTTCCACGTGCAGACAGTCAGTCATTCTTAACTCTGGAAAACTGAACTGACTTCAGATTCTTTATTTTTATTTATTTATTTATTCATTCATTTATTTATTTATTTATTCATTTGAGAGCGACAGACACAGAGAGAAAGACAGAGGGAGAGAGAGAATGGGCGCGCCAGGGACTCCAGCCTCTGCAAACGAACTCCAGACGCGTGCGCCCCCTTGTGCATCTGGCTAACGTGGGACCTGGGGAACCGAGCCTCGAACCGGGGTTCTTAGGCTTCACAGGCAAGCACTTAACCGCTAAGCCATCTCTCCAGCCCCAGATTCTTTATTTTTATGGTAGCTTTATTTGCTTTGTTCTCTGTATCAACTATTCCTCTTAAACATAGATTTCATCTCCCAGTCAGTCCTCTCGGTCTTTTCTCTGCACTGTGAGAATTTTGTTCTTTTGAGAATTCCTCTTCTTAGGCATTTACTTAAGTAATTTTTGTTTTGTTGGTGTGTGTGTGGGGGGGGGGGAGTAATATGGCTTATGCCTGTTAATTCTCAACTCCCTGAAGCCTTAGAAATTAACTTGTCATTGAGTTACACTTTTTGAGCCTCTGAATTCAATCATGATTAATCCTTTCTTCATCCTATACTTCCACCTGCAATCCGTTTCAAGGAGGTATCTTCTTGTTTCCACAGCTCGGTTGCTTTCTCAACTGCAGTGTTACAACCTTGAAAACTGAAAGCAGAACTGATTGATTATCCTTATGGCTGATGCGATCCAAAGATCTCCATTGACGCTAATCGAGTTTTGTTTTTTTTTTTCCTTGTGTATGCATGTGTGCACAAGTGTATGGGCACTCCAGGGCCTCGGTCATTGCAAATGATGCTGGCGCCTCTATTTGCATTCAGTTTCCATGAGGGGCTTGGGAATCAAACCTGCGCTGGCGGGCAAATGCCTTTAAACACTGAGCCCTTTTCCCAGCCCCAATAATCGAATTTTTACGGAAAACTTTTTTTCCCTTAACTCTGAACAAAACACAAAACTTGAAAAGCATACTAGCCACTTTTCGTTATGTCATCTCTGCGCGTCTCACCTCTGGACCAATAGGTTGGCGCGCAGCCTCCGGCTAAAGACGCTCTAGCCCTTCAAGCCGCGCTCAGCGGCTGCCTTACACGCCGAATTTTCTCCTTCCAGCCCCACCCCTGCCCGTCCCGCCGGCGTCAGGGCACTGCGCATGTGCGCTCCCCTTTCCGCTTACTCCCAGCGCCATTGGCCAGGCTGCGGCCGGGTACCGCCTCCGCGGCGGGGCGGGGCTTCACGGTGGCCAATGGCGGCTGTGGGTGAGGGTTGAAGGGTCGAAGGTTGCTCGCCGCGGCCCCGGCGTGTTTCCTCCAGCGTGTGTTCCCAGCGACCTGGTGGCTATGGAGGCCGTCTTGACGGAGGAGCTGGACCGTGAGGAGCAGCTGGCCAGACGGCATCGCAAGGAGAAGAAAGAGCTGCAAGGTGAACGGGGAGAAGGGGTCAAGAACGGGGCGGGAAGCGTAGCGGGTCTCTTCCCGGGCATCTGCCGAGGCCGCTGCCGGTATCCGTCCGTGCTCCGGCGCCCCGCTCGGAGGGCGTCTTCCGAGGCCTGCCGCACCCCCAACCCTGGTGTCTCCAGGCCGTGGTCCTGGACCCCTAGTGGTCCCCTCTAGCCCTCTTCTAGAAGCCTCGCCTTTCCATTCCTGCCCCCATTCCTGACTTTCCCCCCCTCCAAGGTAAGATCTCACTCTAGTCTAGGCTGACCTGGAATTCACTCTGTAGTCTCAGGGTGGCCTCGAACTCATGGTGATCCTCCTACCTCTTCCTCCCGAGAGCTGAGATTAAAGGCGTGCGCCACCACGCCCGGCTTTACCTTTTTTTTTTTTTTTTTTTTTTTTTTGCGGTCGGGTGTGGGGGGTTGTCCCTGACTCTTTTAAGTGGCCATTCTCTGAATGATTCACTAAGTTGGAAGGCTCAGAAGGGATACTTGAAAGATTGAAAACACTCATTCCTGCGACCCGTTGTCCTATGAAACTAAACAAGTTCAATGTTATTTCAACGAGACTTCATCTGACTTCTTAAATCCTTTTTGTTTGGAAATGGTCTCATATAGCACAGCCTGATTTTGAACTTGCCATGCTGCTGAGGATGACCTTGAACATCTGCTTCTCAGGTGTCTGCCTCCTGAGTGCTGGGACGACAGTACTACTACCTACTTTATGTACTTCTGGGCCTGGAACGCAAGGCTTTGGGCATGCACCACCCACAGAGCTGTATCTCTAGTCCTATAAATACTTTTTCTATGCATTTCCCATTTCCTTGTTGGTTCCGGTTTCTCCCTTGCTTTTATTCCTGGGGTTCTCACCTGGTGTTTTTGGTGGCTTTTTAGCCAAAATTCAAGGAATGAAGAATGCTGTTCCCAAGAATGACAAAAAGAGGAGGAAGCAACTCACCGAAGATGTTGCTAAGTTGGAAAAAGAAATGGAGCAGAAACATAGAGAAGAAATGGAGGAATTGAAGCAGGCTTCCAAGGAGAACAAGGTATGTGGAATAATGTTTGTCCTTGCTTATTGACTTTGCAAACAACTGTCTACAACTGTTAAGCTGCTTTTTTTTTTTTTGTAAACTCATGAAATTGGAAAATTAAGTCACATAAGCTGTTCATCACATGTCAATATTTTCATCTGTTTGTAAGGTAAGTGTGTGTGTATGTAAGCCAGATGAGGACATTGGGTACTTTTCCCCACTCTTCCTTTTGTTTCCTTGAGACAGAGTCACACTGAACATGGAACTGCCAGCTGGCTGACCAGCAAAACCCTGTCTGCTCCTCACAGGACTGGGCTTAGGTGGGTGCTGGGCATTGAATACATGCCCTCTCAGGCCCCCATGCTTGCATAGCAAGCACTCTTAGTACTGATCCGTTTCCCCAGCCCATCATTCATATTTTATAACTGTATGTTTTCTTTTTTGTTGTTGTTGTTCATTTATATTTATTTATTTAAGAGTGACAGAGAAAGAGGCAGAGAGAGAGAGAGAGAGAGAGAGAGAATGGGCGCACCAGCGCTTCCAGCCACTGCCAACGAACTCCAGATGCGTGTGCTCCCTTGTGCATCTGGCTAACGTGGGTCCTGGGGAATCGATCCTCGAACTGGGCTTCTTAGACTTCACAGGCAAGCACTTAACCGCTAAGCCATCTCTTCAGCCCTAACTGTATGTTTTCTAAGGAAGATCAGCAAAGTACAAGTATTTTTACCTACTCACTTGCCTAAAAGATGAACAAATGTACTTGAGAAAAATTTATTTCAGTGATTTGGAAAACAGAATTCTTGTCCCAGAACCAACAGTGAATATGATTATTACCTCTGCATTATGCCATCCTCCTGAGCACAGATTTCTTCACATATGGTGACACAAATGTGTAGTCATAAGTTCTTGTAAGAATCAAATGGATCAGCAAATGTCAAGTAATTTTGAAATTACAAATGGACTGTGTGGATGAGTTATAAATGTTTTACCAGTGCTTCCTAGGTAAATGGACATCATTTTGATGTTTGTTGTATCATTGTAGCAAATAGGTGTGCCACTTACTTTGATATGTGATGTGTGTGTGTATACATGTTCTCATTTAGTACTCAGTAATACTTTAAGTTAATACCTATGAAGTAAATAATCACATGGTTTCAATGGTAAATACAGTTAGAGAAAGAAAGATCTTTGTCCTGTTGTTGGAGAGATGGCTCTGTGGGTAAAGTGTTGTCCATAAAGGTGAGTTTGGTTCCCCAGCAACTACATAATGCCAGGAATGGTGGCATGTACCTATAATTCAAGCACGGAAGAGGTGGAGACAGTGAATCCCTGGGTTTGCTCTCTGGGTAGTGAATTGATGAGCTCTGGTTTCAGTGAGAGACCCTGTTTCAGAAAATAAAGTGGTAGGTGGTTGAGCAAGACAACTGATATTTAAATGTTATATACTCCAAGGGCTGTGGCTGGATTCAGTTCCCCACTACCTATGTAATGCCAAATGCACAATGTGGCACATGTCTCCATTCATTTTCAGCAACAAGAAGCCTTGTTGTGAAGATTCTCTCTCTCTCTCAAATAAATTAAAAAAATTATATTCTAAGAGTCATAGTTCTAGTGTACTTTTAAGCCTATCTGATTGTGATTTTGTTTTGTTTTGTTTTTTGTTTTTCAAGGTAGGGTCTCACTGTGGTCCAGGCTGACCTAGAATTAACTATGTAGTCTCAGGGTGGCCTCAAACTCATGGGATCCTCCTACCACTGCCTCCTGATTAAAGGCATACTCCACCATGCCCAGCCTGATTGTGATATTTTTAATCACTTGAGATGTAGCCTTTGGAGAATGCTGTTTCAGAGGTTTTGAGTAGTTTCATATATATGTGCCATACTAAAAATGAGTTTCTCTTAAAGTTATAGTAATAAAATACTATACTGTAATAAAAAGGTACTCACTGTAATACAAGTATGGTTATTTTGTTTTTTATTCAACAAATACCAATTATTGTTTGTAATACTTAAATGACATAGGAGTTGAACTTATTAGTTTGAAGTAGGAAGGACAAGAAAATTTTGGTTGTTCCTAGGATCAAGAGTCAGTGCTCATCAAATTCTGGCTAATTATGATAGTGAAGTGACTCATCTGCTACACTTACTGTTAAGGTGGGAGTAATGAGCTGAGGGAGCACAAGGCTTATATTTTATACAAACTGTCAACATTCACAGATGAAAAGAGGGCAGTGCTGAGTGATTTGGCACTTTTAGAAAATAAGACAATTAGATCAATAGATTACATATTCCAAGAAGGAAAGAAGGTATGCAGGAATGAGCAGTGTTTTTGAAGAGATGTAAAGGGGAGGAGGGGAACAGACTATACTGTCTGCAACACTGTGTCTAGTCAGTTGGATACATTTGTCATTTCAGTAATTTAATAGCTTGAAACTTAAACCATAATTTAAAAGTACTTTGTATTGACATTTTAAAAATGTTTTTTTCTTGTTCTCTTCAGATAGATTCTGTTGCTGCTAACATTTCAGACTTGGTGCTTGAGACTCAACCACCTCGGATTTCAAAAGCACAAAAGAGACGGGTATGAAAGTCATGTCACCAAGTATATGAGTTAGTGCCATATGCCCAGTATTGCCTTGGGTAGGATACATATTAAAAAATGGTGGCTGTATTAGTCAGGGTTCTCTAGAGGAACAGAACCAATAATATGAATTGCATTAAAAGGGAATTTAATGTCTTAGCTTACAACAAGCCAACAATATCAGTTTGCATGCTCAAGAGTCAGGGAACCTGGTCACTGCTCAGTCCATGAGCCTGGATTCCTCAGCAGTTCCAATCCCGCACTGAAAGCCTGGAGGCTTCCTGGAGAGCTGCTGGTCTTCAGTGCATTTTGGAAGGCAGCAAGCAGCACTGGCGGTCAGCGGGGAGGAAGGGATTCTTGTTTCCCAGAGGTTCTTTAGGTCAAGTCCCAGTCTGAGCAGGGCTCACTCTGGGGGAAGGACTTTCTCTTTCAGTTAATTCTTCCTGGAAGCAACCTCAGAGGCTTCCTCAAGAGGAATGCCTGTGGATTCCTAAACAGATCAAGTTGACCACAAAACGTAACTATCACAGTGGCTTTCCTTGTCAAGGGATCTGAACTGGCATCAGCTAAGCACTGGGTGTGTGTTAGATATCATGCCAAGCTATTTACATAAAATATCATAGAGTCTTGACAAGAATTTGTGCAGTATGGCTTGTTCCCCATTTTCTAGAGAAGAAAATAGGTCCAGGTAGTTAAAAAGAAAAGGTTCTGTGAGGTTGGGGGAAAAAAGAAGAGTAATGGGAAGTGATTATGATCAAAGTGATTATACATACACATGTATAAAAATGGTAAATAAGTAAAATTAAAAATGAAACGAAAAAATAGATTTTAAGACAATCACAAAACTTTTCAGTTCTCATAGGAGGGTAGGCCTGAGGAGGGCAAAGAACTTTTTTTCTTTTTATACAAATTATCCTAGACTTAGAGTTTTCACTTGAGACTCAGGTGAGTCTTAACACACAACCCTCCTTAAAAACTGGTATTCACTAATGAAACAAGGATTGGAACCTAGAATTAATAAGATGTTGGTGTACCACATTCTCAGGGAATTATTTTATTTTTAAATAAACTAAAAATTGAGAATAAGAAAAGTTCATTATGTCCAGTGTTAAGTGATGGTTTAGAATTTGAAGGAAATACAGTTTGTAAAACACTCTTAAGAGAAATAGGATGAATAAAAACAAACATGGGAATGAAATGTTTCATTATTAGAAGAGGATAAGGAAAACAAGTGATAGGAAGTAGCATGTTAATGATCTTAACATAATGAGAGTGGCATTAGGCAAAGCCTTTTCACCCTGGCAAAAGAAGTTTAAATCCCATCTTTATTGTGAAGTGCTATTTTATGAAGTCCTATCATGTAGGATCTGAATGTATATTTCAGAGCCGGCCTCATTTAGAAGTATGTGATTTAATAGAGTATGGAGTAGAGTTTAGGGTCAGACAAAACAGGTGGTTTTTCTTTGTTGTATTGTTGGGGATTGAACTTAGGATATGCATGCCCTGCAGTTATTAGAAGTGAACTATTCCCCAACTCCATATGAGGTTTTAATTTGGCTTACTATCATGAGATTACAGAAGGTTCTTTATTTTGGGGGGCTTCAGTTTCATTTGTATAAAATAATAAAATTGGAGAAAATGATACCAGTTTCGTACTGTGGTGGGTATTAAGTAGTATACTGTTCCAGACATCTGAACACAGGCCTGGAGAACTAGAGAGTCGGCAGTGGAAGTATTCATTGTGCTAAGTGCTGTTTTAAGTCTTCACAAATGAAACCCAAGAGCAGTATTGTGTGTGCGTGTGTTTGGTGACAGTTGTTAAGTTACAGTGATACAAAAATTATCATTTGTATGGAATTTTATTCTTTAGTAATACTATGAGTGTGGTTTTCAAATAATCACGAAATAAGGACCCCATGCCTTCTTGAAGATTATCTAGTTGAGTTCCATGTTCAAGGTGAACATAGTTTTTGCAATGGCCTCACAATTTTGTACTATCTCCTGTAGATCAAAATGGTTTCTTTGTCAGTAATGCCATTTGTTTTGAAATTGCTTGTAATTAATACAGTTTATGAAAGCATACTTAATCATTAAAAATATGAGGTTACAACTTTTCTGGACCCTTACACAGCAAAAAAAAAACAAAAAAAGATGTGTCTTTCATGAAAATTTTGTTATTTTTCTTCTCACTAAACTTAATACCTTGTTTACCTATACTCAGAAAATTATAATAATGATCTGAAAGTAGTATACCCAGCTTTTTTCTTTGTTATACTATGAGATTATAGAGCAGACAACATTAAATGTTTATGAACTTAAGAAAATGAAATTCAGAATCAAGAAGGACAATTGGGAATCAGGTTATTTTGAACCTCATTCTTTGCCAGAGCCCCATGGGGGGGGGGGATCCTGGTTAATGAGTGGTGGTTATCGACAAAGAGACAGCTCTGGAAGAAAAACATAACAGAATTATATGATTTATTGTAAGATTGTTGTGAAACCTTGGAGCTCATATCTCATTTGATTCTGAATTTGATTTATACTTTGGTTGTATTTGATTGTACTTTATTTACTTCAGGAACTTGGAAGCTTTTTGATGTAGTGGAAAGAGTCTAAAGTAGAATTTAGAACTGGGCTCCAAAAACACTAAATTTGACAGGTAGACTTGTTTTTTTACAGATGAGAGAAATGAGACCCAAGTTACATAACCACAATGGCATAAGGAAGGCTTAATAACAAACCAAGCTAGTCCCCGGCTTTCATGATTCTGGTTTGTGTAGTATTGCTGTATCAACATGTCTCTAGCTTTACAGCTTTATTAGCAGTGGTTTTATGCATTCCTCACATGTGTGCATTCATTTGTGCATATTTTATATTAGATCTCATTGGTGCCATTCTATCCTAGTACTATATTAGTAGAAAAGAAAGTGCCTTATGTTGGAAATGCATCACAGAGAAAAAAAAAATGTCAAATGGATTTCCCAGAAAAACATTAAAGAGGAATTTGAAATTAATATTTTAGAGATTTTCAGGATCAAGATAGAATAAAGTTCCGCTTTGCCAATAAAAGAGTATATGACATTAACCCCAGCTCCCATCTGCTCCAACTTTTATTCTGATTCAGGTGCCTGGATAAAAGGAGCTCTGTGTTGTCCCTGGTCCAGCTGTATGGCCTTTGGAACTCTTTCTGCGAGCTGTTTCCTCAGAAGAGGAAAATGAGGGGTTTTGGATTAGATGATGTCTCAGGTGCTTATTCTCCCCTCTACAATTGTTTTTAGTCTTTTATGTAGAGAGCAACAGTGCCATCTTGTGTTTTAAGATTTTATACCTAGGATCCACAGCTGTAGGTATGTGGTGAAGTAAATTTGTTCATTTACTTCTTTCATGGTTAAAGCTGGAAGGAAAGTCCTAAGTTAGGGGGTTATTGGTTTTGATTCAGGTATTAAAAAAAAAAGTTTCAAATTCATGTAACAGGGCACATAACAGGTAATAATACAGTATGTGGTAGTCAGTTTACTGAAGTTTGCCCTCTTTGTTCACTTTTGCCAGAACAGGACTTATGGTGTGACAATCTCTTTTACTTATTTTGGTTTAATGACTCCTCTTTAATTTGCTATTATTATCAAGATTTGTTGAATTTACTTTGACTTATTTTTTCTCTTTTTTAAAAAAAATGTTTTTTATTTGACAGAGAAGGAGGGAGGGAGAGGGAGAATGGGGCACACCAGGGCCTCCAGCCACTGCAAATGAACTCTAGACATGTACACCCCCTTGTGTATCTGGCTAACGTGGGTCCTGGGGAATTGAACCTGGGTCCTCTGGCTTTGCAGGCAAACACCTTAACCACTAAGCCATCCCTCCAGCCTTTTTCTCTTTTTTAAAAGAAACTTTTTATAAATATTTCATTTACAAATACACTTGTGGTAGAGATTAGAAAGAATGAAAAAAAAAGCCCAAAGACATACTACCCCCAGTAAAATGTATTTTATAATTCTGCCATCCAGAAAAAAAGTACATCAAACATATTTATTGTATCTATCCTTCTGATTTTTTTTTTTTATTTTTTTTATTTTTTGAGGTAGGGTCTCACTCTAGCCCAGGCTGACCTGGAATTCACCATGTAGTCTCAGGGTGGCCTTGAAATCATGGTGATCTTCCTACCTCTGCCTCCTGGGTGCTGGGATTAAAGGCATGCACCACCACGCCTGGCTTTATCCTGATTTTTATGCGGAATTGGCAGAGAGTTAATAGATAATTAACAACATACCTATCTTTTTAGCCTCAACCCTGTCTTTTGACACTTCTCTGGTATACTAGTTCTATGAGCTGTTTTTAGCTGTGAAACATAGTGCTCTGTGCTTATGATCCTATTTCAGCTGTCAGGAATGTTTTCTCTGCCCTCAAACATCACACTTCACTCATGTCACAGTCTTATGACCTCACTGTAACCCTACCCTTGGATATGCTTCACTGAGATGATCTCTTAAAACACTTGGATAATGAGAACAAATTGTAGAATGCAAAGGATAATGTCATTTTTGCTTAAAAGTATGTGATGCACATTTTCTCTGATTATGAAGTATCCATTAAAATGCTTAGAATATCAGTCTGGAAGGATCTATACCAAAGCCCTAGAGAGAACTAGGATGGCAATAGAACGTAGGGGGACTTTATTATGTCTGTAATATTTTACTTGTTTGCAAAGAATGCTTTTCTGTATTCATTAAATACCAGTATAGGTTTGTATTTACTGTTATTTTCAAAATAATCATTTGGGGGGTATGGGTATGCCTGAGCCTCCTGCCACTGCAAACAAACTCCAGAAGCAATTATGTGGGTACTAGGGACTTGAACCCAGGCTGCCAAGCTTTGCAGCAAGCTCCTTTAACCACTGAGCCATCGCTTCAGCAGCCCTCCCTCCCCTACTCTAGCTAAGGCTGACCTGGAATTCACTATGTAGTCTCAAGGTGGCCTCGAACTCACGGTGATCCTCCTACTTCTGCCTCCTAAGTGCTAGTGCTGATATTAAAGGCATGCACCACCACACCTAGCTAGCCCCATTTTTTGTAAGCTAGATACAAAGAATGTTTGCACTCTTCTAATGGCTTTATCATATTAGTGCCATTGTTGTGGAGTGATCAAAAAGCTTGGATTAGTGTGGGTTTAAATATGATGATAATATACTTTAAAGCTGTCTTAAGATAGTACTTTGAAACCAACCAAATGTTTTTAGAAACATTTTGGAATGCTGTTTTTAAATAGATTTTTTTTTTTTTTTTTTTTTTTTTGAGGTAGGCTGTCACTCTGGCCCAGGCTGACATGGAATTCACTGTGTAGTCTCAGGGTGGCCTCCAACTCACAGTGATCCTCCTACCTCTGCCTCCTAAGTGGTGGGATTAAAAGGCGTGAGCCACCACGCCCGGCTTTAGATAGACATTTTGAGGCCAGATGTGGCAATGTCTATAATATAGTCTCGGTGTCCGGGAAGCATTGTGAGTTACAGGCTAGCCTCAGCTGTCATAGCATGTCTGTCTCAAAACTAAGTAAATAAATAAGCAAACAAATTGCATAAAAGCGCTTCCTTCCCCATATTTATTAATATTTTTTGAGACAGTGTAGGCTAGACTAGTCTAGAATATGAATAATCCAGATTGTCCTCAAATTTCTGGTCCTCCTGTCACAGCCCCCCAAGTGCTGGAATTATAAGCATGTGCCCCATACTCAGCTGCAAGAAGGCTTTCTTCATTGCCAGGACAGAGCTCCGTGTTATAAACTTAAGAGATGAGATGAGTAAGATAGTTTGACCTTAAAAGTTGAACTGTAGAAAATTCTACAAATGATTAAATAATCAGTATAGTAGTGCTTGTAAGAGGGAAGACAATAGCAAAACCCCTCTGAGACTCTTCGATCTCCATCCCCTTATTAAATGAAGATTAACCTTAATTATTATATGTTAACTTTCCTATATTCTCATCACAGGAAAAAAAAGCTGCATTGGAAAAGGAGCGAGAAGAAAGGATAGCTGAAGCTGAAATTGAGAACTTATCTGGAGCCAGACATATAGAAAGTGAAAAGCTTGCTCAAATACTATCAGCTAGAGAGTTGCAAATTAAGCAGATTCCATCTGATGGCCACTGTATGTACAGAGCCATTGAGGACCAACTGAAGGAGCAGGACTGTGCCCTGACCGTGGTGGCCTTACGAAGGCAGACTGCTGAATACATGCAAAGCCATGCAGAGGACTTCCTGCCATTTCTAACGAACCCTAACACAGGGGAGATGTACACACCAGGTAATTTGGTTTTCTTTCCCACATGTTTTCAGTGGTTCTGGTTGTTTTAAGTAAAATCTTTTCCTCATACAGCAACTAACAGAAACCTTTGCAGCCCTTTTTAAGAAACGAAGTCCATAAAACTTAGGCAGGATTATTCTCTAATTTTAATAGACCCTGGTACAGTTTACTTTGGCCACATCTCCTAAATACTTTAACATGTTATAGTTAAAATATAAATTGCTTTATATAAGATGAAACTAGGAATGGGATTATTACTGTTGAAAAGAATGTGTTAGGTTCACATGTAACAAAGTAAAAGGAATGAGAGTTTTAATCAGTCTGAGTGAGTATGTATAGGGCTTCATGAGCAGAGAGTGATTATGAAAACTCATTTGTTCTTTATTTCATATTAATATTTCAAAATATTTATAGTAAAGTTAAAAATGCATGATTTACAGATGAGGGTGAGGGGAAATGGAAATCTGAAAAGCTAGTCTTTGAGGAAGGTGGCAGGTGCAGTAATATCAAATGGGAGCAAGTGATGTGGTCAAGAGTGCTTAGAAAGGGCATGGCTCATGATGACTTTCTTTAATGGAGTCCGTTTTCCATGGAAGATAGTAGAGTTTGAATGAACCCTGGCAATGGAGTAGGTCGTCTGTAGTGAGTCTAGTGTCAGGGTTTTTCCAAAACTCTGCTAGTGATAGGGCATTCATTATGCTGATCCAGAGAAAAAGGGTAAACTATGTTTTTATCCATTCAGTTAGTATTTATTGAAGGCCTCAGTGTACAGGACACCGTCCTAGGCAGTATTGAAACACTGAGAATTTAATATTGAATGAGAGAAACATTAGGCATATTTTCTTCTGGTTTCCTGTAACTTCTATCTGGACAAAAAGGTTGTGTTAGCCCATCTTAATATGCCATATGTAAAGGTAGGTCTAAACTAACAACTAGAGAGAGTATTTGGTAGTATGGAAAAGGAACTTAGCACTCATTTTGTAGCCCACGTTTGCCTTGGACTCATAGCCATCTTCCTTCAGCCTACTGAGTGCTGGCATTATAGGTGTGAGCTAGCCCGCATGCCCAACTTGTTGGTAGTTTTGAGAGTTTTGAGAGAAGTAAGTAGGTTGTTAGGCAAGTCCCTGAGCCTTGAGCTCAAGAACAGAAGCAAAAACACATTTCTTTGCTCTTGGATGGAAAGGTAGTTGATAGCTGGGGTGAATTAAGTGTGGATCTGAGAAGTAGATTTAGCTTCCAAAGGAAGGTGATAGAGAAGAGAAATGTTCACGACTTGGAGCATTTTCATCAGGAATTGTGGGAGTTCTAATGGGATCTTGTAAGAATTACAGTTAATCTGATCTGTTCTCAACAGAAGAGTTTGGAAAGTACTGTGAAGATATTGTAAACACAGCTGCATGGGGAGGTCAGCTTGAGGTAAGTTTGTAATTGTTCACAGTGATCCTGGGATCCTGGGCTCTTAAGTTGTTTCTGAATCCTGCCTGTGGTTGTCAGGGAGTTTCCCCCATTCCACCTCCTCCTTTTTTTTTTTTTTTTTTGTTTGTTTTTCAAGGTAGGGTCTCACTCTAGCTCAAGCTGACCTGGAATTCACTGTGTAGTAGTCTCAGGGTGGCTTGGAACTCAGGAGGATCCTCCTACCTCTTGCTCCCAAGTGCTGGGATTAAAGGCATGCACCACCACATCCAACTTCCACCTTCTCTTTTTGTTCGTGTGTGTGTGTGTGTGTGTGTGTGTGTGTGTGTGTGTGTGTAGATGTGCATGCATGCAGAAGCCAGAGGAGAATGTCAGGTGGCCCAGTCTTTATCACTTACCTGAATACTTTTCTTGAGACGGGGTTTCTCCCTCAATCTGGAGCTACTGTCTTTCAGAGAACCCCAGTGATTTTTCCATGACTTCCGCCCGCCCGCCAGCTATGGATTGGGGATATAAACCAATGTGGACATGGCCAGGTTTTTTCCCCCCTACTACTTATTTTAAGCAAGAAAGTGACACACAGAGAGAATAGACACTTTTTTTATTGCCACTGCAAACATGCTCCAGATACATGTACCACTTTGTGTATCTGGCTTTATGTGGGTATGGGGAATTGAACCAGGGTCATTGGCTTTGCAGGCAAGCACCTTAACTACTGGGCAACCTCTCAGCCCTAAATGTCAACCTTTAAAAAAAAATTATTTATTTGAGAAAGAAAGGAAGATAGAGAATGGGTGTGCCAGGACCTTCAGCTGCCGTGAATGAACTCCAGATGCATGTCCCACCTGTGTATCTGGCTTATGTGGGTCTTGCGGAATCAAACCGGGGTCCTTTGGCTTTGTAGGCAGCCACCTTAACCTCTCTCCTAGCCATCTCTCCAGGCCAATGTCAGTTTTTTTTTTTTAACATAAATTCCTTTGTGTTTTCTCCCACACTAAAGAGTTGAACTTGGTCTCTGGCCTTAGAGGCCCTCAACCTTAAGTGGCAAGCACTTTTAATTGCCAAGTTATCTCATTAGCCTCATTTTTTTTTCTTTATATAGTTGCTGCTTCTTTCCTGACAAAGAAATAGGTTAAAACATTCTTAGGGCTTTACTTAAATAATGTACCTGGGGTAAGTGAAACCTGACTTTATTTTTAAGGTAGTACTTAATGAAAGTGGATTTTACACTAGTGGCTTAACAGATGAAAATCAGTATTGGAAATGTAATAAACCCTTCTACATACTCAGAAACTGAACATGAATGAGCTAGCGTTTTTGGCACATGCCTATAATCCCAGCACTGGGAGACTGAGGCATGAGGATTAAACAGGCTAGGCTATATAAGAAGAAAATTTAAGAGCTTTTTAAATTGGAAAATTTTACTTTATGTGAATTCAGGTCAGTTTTTACTATAATACATCTATTACATTAAATTGTGATTTAAATGCCTAGTTGATAATAACTTATTTGAAACCAGTAATGGATACATTAAAATTGAATATGATAAAATGGAATATTCAGATACATGTAGGGTGTTTATGAGGTATTTCTTTTTAGCTGTAGTTTTGAAAACCTTACTGTTAAGTAACAATTGGATAAGCACCTAATTGGACCTAATATTAATGAGCAGTTTGAGAGTGACAGAGGAAGAGGCAGAGAGAGAGAATGGGTGCACCAGGGCTTCCAGCCACTGCAAAGGAACTCCAGACGCGTGCGCCCCCTTGTGCATCTGGCTAACATGGGTCCTGGGGAATCGAGCCACGAACCGGGGTCCTTAGGCTTCACAGGCAAGCGCTTAACCGCTAAGCCATCTCTCCAGCCCTAGTTTTTCTTTATATGTTCTGTGACCATGGATCATCCAGCTTACTGACTTCGAGTTTCTTTATTATTGAATGCTAATAAGAAGACCCTTGCCTGTATGTACTCAGTCAAGGATTTTTGAGCATTTAAATAAAGCAGAGTTTGTAAGCTAATATTCCATATGGATAATTCTAGCAGTAATACTGTTGGTATTGTGTGAAGGTGATTGCTCATCTTGAATAATTTATGGCTCCTCAGACTTCTGTTAAGAACTGTTTGAATATGATAACATGAAGTATTCCCTCTTAATCTTAACAATGCAATAATTGTACCTCTCCACCAGAGGGAACTATGTCCATTAGTTTTGTTTTGAATGCCTGGCTCTCAAAACTCAGGAACTGTTCATTATAGCTTTGTGACTACATTAAATTGTGACTACATTAGAAATAAAGATGCTTAAGCTTTCTGTAGGTTCACAAGGTAATAGTAGTTCTGGAGACCTAAATAATTTGGTTTAGATTGAGATAGATTAAAAAAAAATTTAAGCAGCCTTGGAGGATATTTACTCAAAATTTGTGAATTCATTTGAAGTGACAGTTGATTTCTAGTGGGATACATTTACATTATTAATCAAATGCAAAAGGAAAATCTGCACATGATTCTTCTTTGTTTATTTTTTCAAGATAGGGTCTAGTTCTAGCCCAGGCTGACCTAGGAATCTCTATGTAGTCTCAGGCTGGCCTTGAACTCACAGTGATCCTCTTTCCTCCTTCCTCTGCTTCCTGAGTGCTGGCATTAAATGTGTGTGCCACCACGCCTGGCTCTTCACTTGACTTTTGAAGAATCTGATTTCGAGAGATTTTATTTTATACTCCATTCTGTGCTAGTTTTTTTTTTTAACATACATTAATTATGACAAAAATATTTCAAAGAAACATTTTATAAAGGGTATGGAATTTCAGTTTTCTCTGTTACATAGAATCTTTTCTATATTCCTAAAGTAAATTTTTATATTCTTGCAGAACCTCTTAGAAGTACTATGTTTTTGATAGAATATTCTTGTGATGGGAAAAATGTACTGATTAAGATACCATGATGGGAGGCTGGTAATAAGGTTTTTTAATGAGTCAGCTTTTTCAGTTCAACAGAGATATTTAATTTAATGCTCTAATGTTTGACTTTGACAAGTACCTTAACTTTCATCTACAACTCTGAGTGTTTAAAATAACACTAATGGTCAGGCACGGTGGTGCATGCCTTTGATCCCAGCACTTGGGAGACAGAGATGGAAGGATCACTGAGTTTGAGGCCAGCCTGAGATTACATAGAGAATTCCAGGTCAGCCTGAGATTACATAGTGATTTCCAGGTCAGCCTGGGCTAGAGTGAGGCCTTACCTTGGCAACAACAACAACAACAAAAAAAACCTGAAAATAACACTAGTGACCAGTGGTAGCTCTTGCTTGTAAGCCCAGTACTTGGGAAGTCAAAACAGAAAGATTACTTCAAGTTCAAGGCCAACATTTTGAGTTCCAGTCCAGCCAGGAGTACCTAGTTAGTTTTTGTCTCCACACAACAAAAACAAACATCCCACCCCTCCTTCACATCCCATTGATACGTATTCGATAAAGTTTTGAGGACTGAATAGTTTAATACATGTAAAGTGCATAAGTACTCTATCTACCCATTTCCCATTTTATTAACTTGACATTGATTTTTTTTTTTTTTACAAAGCTTTTAAATATTTAGGACTTGGTACACTTCTGCATAGATGTAATATGTATTATATTATTTAGTTTTTAAAGCAAATGTTTATTAAGCATTTACTCTTTGTCAGAGTTTTTAAAAATAGTCTTTTTATATGTATGCTGTGCGTGTATGGGTAAGTATATATGTATATCTATGTCGTGTGTGTGAGTGTACTATAGTGTGTATAGAGGTCAGGACAACCCCAGTGTCTGTCTTTACCTTCCATCCTGTTTGAGGCAGGTCTCTGTTCACTGCTGCAAACTCCAGGCTGACTAGCCCACAAGCTTCCAGGATTCTCCTGTCTCTGCTTCTCATTGCTCCCTAGGAGTGCTGAAAGTACAGATGCTCAGTACTGTGGCTGCCCTTACCTGGCTCTGAGCATGCAAACTCAGGTTATCACCCTCTGCAGCAAATACTTTTATCCACTGAGCCTCTCAGGTACCCCTCCTCTCAAAGTCTTGATAATTATAATCAGGTACATCTTTGCTTTAGCTGGTTGCTGTGTTTGTATGTATATACTTTGTTTATGACCTGCAAATTTATGTTTTGTTTTCTTGACTGATCCATGTTTTTTTTTCCCCCCATAGCTAAGAGCTCTGTCTCATATTTTAAGAACACCAATAGAGATAATACAGGCAGACTCTCCTCCTATTGTAGTTGGCGAAGAATATCCAAAAAATCCTTTAGTACTTGTGTAAGTACCTAGACTTTTTTACTGTTTCATTTTACATGAGTAAGACAAAAAGGTCTATGAAAAGATCTTAGGTTATGTTTATGAATAAGAAAGCTATCATCTGAATAAATTCTGCTTTGCTTATGTTGAAGACCATTATAGAACTAGTAAGTATCATAATATGTGATTTTGGTAATTATTTAAACCTCTACTAATTTAATGTTTTGTTGGAGTTAAGAATAAAGTCCTTTAAAAAGGCTACAAAGTTTTAGAACTATATCATCACCCTGGATTGGCATTAATAGTGCTAAAAATTTTGTCCAATATAAAAGGTTAAATTTTTATACTATTTTTTCCTTTCAATTTTTTTTTTCCTTTCAAACTGTGGAAGTGTTTTTGTATGATTGAAAATTGGCTTCTGAGATGCAGCATGAAGGTTAAGTGTTTATTAGCTATTCCTACTAAAATAGTCATTCCTGGCCTTAGGTAAAAACTGAGGCTCATTAAATCCTCAGCATCTCAGCATTCCTGTTTCCCTCCAGTGATTGAGCCACTTGCTGACTACTGACACTTGTCATACGGTGTTGAACTCTTAATATGCTCATGTAATAATCAAATGGTACCCTGTGGGCTAACTTATGGAGAGTACTTGGTTATATATGTAGGTATTTGTATACAGTAAGTCACTTTCATCAGAAGTACTTTTTTTCTTCTTTTTCGTTTCAGATATATGAGACATGCGTATGGCTTAGGAGAACATTATAATTCTGTTACACAGTTGGTGCACACAGCTACTGAAAATTGCAGCTAGTGCACAGAGTGTTACACAGTTATGTTTTGCACTGTATACCAGGCTGTATATACCTACCAAATGCTATATTGTTCTGACTGCTACTGAAAAACACAACTACCTTAAATCAGTTTATGAATAATGGGGCTTTTTAGAAATATATCAGAGATAAACTTTAACCAGTGCCCTCATAGAACTTTTAGAACTTGTAACTATTGTGAAAAACATCATTCACTGACCAAGATGTTACCTTATTCACTGATACTTTTATTTATTTAGCATCCTAACCAATCTGTTTAAGTTTTAAGATACTTCCAAGGTAATCATTTCAGTGTAATTTTTCTTAAGACGTGAAATGATCCAGTCATTGCAGTAATGTGGTTGAGTGACAGCAAACTTAATGAGTGTTTTCAAAATTAATTGGTGGGGTGAAGGGGGTGGAAGCTTCTTATGTGACACATCAAGGTGCAGCCATGAAGCTGGCTTCAACAAACAAGAATTTTTGAAAATTTACTCAGATGGGAATTAGCTAAGTTTTCAGAAGCAAAGCAGAGTCAAAGGTGCACAGGTGCTAGTAGCTGTTAGTTTTACATTTCTAATGAATTAGGGACTTGCCTTTTGTTTGTAACTTTAAAAGGAGGCATGGATTTCTATCTTTCCAATTCCTTCATTTTCCTTCAACTGCAGACTGGAGTTAGCCCTGGTATAGCTTGACTCTCTCCACAACTATGAGTTCTTATGTTTTCTAGAGTTGCCTATACCACAGCTTATCTTCCTGTAGCCGTTCCCACTGAAGCACGCTATGTGGTCTCTCACTATTCACCTCATATGAGGTGATGATTTAGTATTGCAAGGGGCCAAAGCCACATGTACTTTTAGTTCTTTTCTGGTTTGTCTTAACAGGCTCTCCCATTTTGCTCATGTTCCAGGATTAGAAGAAAGCCCCTGTTAAATATTATTTTGTGAGTAATAGCAATGTCACTTTTTCTTCAACTTAGGCATTTGAGGGGTTTTTTTTGTTTTGTTTTGTTTTGTTTTGTTTTGTTTTGTTTTGTTTTGTTTTCCCGAGGTCGGGTCTCACTCTAGCTCAGGCTGACCTGGAATTCACTATGTAGTCTCAGGGGGACCTTGAACTCACGGTGATCCTTCTACCTCTGCCTCCCAAGGACTGGGATTAAAGGCGTGCACCATCACACCCAGCATATTTGATTATTCTTATGTAATGTATATGGGTAAAATTAAAAGCCACTATTCGGAAGCCAAGAGCTGCATAGTAAAACCAGTATAAAGTAATTTTCTGTGGAATAATTTCCTAATTCAGATTTCAGATCACCCCTGTTTTTTTTTCTAAGAGAAAAAAAAACATATATATGTATATAATAATTTGTTATATAAAGAAATACTATGAAAATGAGACCTTTTTGGTTTGATCTGTTTTTCCCAAGTTGGAAATGTGATTAGTAAGACTGATCATCGAGTTTATAACATTTGGATATTTGATCCATATATAATTTTTATGAGTAAATAATGGATTAATAATAAAAGTGGAGACAGTCTCCTGAGCCTAGCAGGTGACAGTGTTGCAGGTGGCTTGGAATGGGTCAACTAGAACAAGCCAGCACTTCCATGCATCATTCCACTTCAACTGATGAAAAGCCATTCTGTATGCTATAAACAATACATTCTTGAGGTTACCTGTTTTTCGTAACCTTTGACCTGGATGTTTTGGGGGTTCTGAAATTTACAAAAGTATGAAACTTTAAAATAAATGTTCAAGGTTATTTTGAAGTATTGTTACTTCAAAGTTAAGATTTAAGGAATAACAAAATATTATGAAACTTAATTATTGTAAATTCAATTTTTAACAAAAATATTCTTACATAACAGTGTCTTAACAAGAAGAATTAAAATATCCTTAGTTATATATTTCTTTTTCTTTTTAATTTTAAAATGGCCAGCATAGTTATAAGGAAAATATCTGGTCAGTTTCTCTTTCATAAAACTGCAGTGTCATTGTGGATGTAACTGAGGAAAAAAAATTTTAAAATGGCAAATGTTCATTTTAAAACAACTGGTGAATTAAGCTTGCTGTCTGATGATGGTCTAATGGAAATTAATAAGCTTTATTTAGTCCAAATTTGAAAAAGTACATGTCAAAGAGTTCTGGAATGTCTTCAGCCAAGAATTTTATTCACTTAAATATGTTTACAACTTGTATAAAGTAAAAAAAAAAAAAAACAAAAACAAATGTTATCTCTAACTATAATGACATATTTCTTGTATTATCAAATGTTTGCCAAAAGAAGAATAAATGATAAATGGATTAATTGAGCATTTGTGTGTCAAGTTGCCATTCTTTTAACAATTTGAGAATTTAGAAATACAGAAAACACATTTTTCTTTCAAATTCTATCAGCTTTTATTTTGTCTTCACAGAGAATTGATAATACAGTCACAAATAATTACATTTAAGGCCGTGTGGATGAATGTGTCAACATAAGATGTCCCAAGTAAAGGGATGTGGTTCTTCAGGAGGAAGCTTAGCACTATTTTGAATAATCAAGGTTTATTTTTGGATAAATGAATTCCAAGAATATATTAGTATATAAACATTTGTGGCAAGAATATAAGTTGATTAGAAGAGAGTTTGTATAAGTTGTAGGCCCACTATTATCAGTTCAGTGTTTGTCAGTACACGTTGTCATGAACTAGCTAAAGGAGCAAGTCAGTTGACTTGCTAAGAAAATAATTGCTGATTTCAAATTGTTTTTGGCCTTTATTGAGCACATATGAGTGGGTTTTCTCACATTTAAAAAAAATCACTTTACTTGTGTTTGTGAGGGGTAGGACATGCCAGCACCTCTTGCCACTGCAAGTAGAACCCGAACACTTGATCCACTTTGTGTGTCTGCCTTACGTGTGGTTAGGGAATTGAACCTGGGGTGAGAGGCTTTTTAAGCAAGCATCCTTAACCACTGAACCATCTCTCCATTCCCCACTTCTTATGTTTTCATATGCATTTATTCTTTTGTTTTGACTTATTTACAGTAATTGTCCATCTTAAGCTAATGGTCTTTGTAATGCTTGTTATATGTTAGCCTTAAGCCCCTTTGAGCTGCTCTTCCAAGGTGAGTGTTTTGCTTTTTGGTCCCAACTTAAATTTTACTTGTGCACTTATCTATCCCTAGACTCCCTATGTGGGTTGGGTAGGTAATGCATGATTTTGTTTGTACTACCTATATATTAATAGTTAGTTACTTGTGTTTATTTCTGCTCTTTTACTCAGTGCCTCGAACAGGTTGTCCAATGTCGAAATATTTAACACATTAGGTATTTAATAAACGTTTGTCAGCTGTCTAAGGATGTCATTCAAGAGGAGTGGCTGTGACGGAGGAGTTGACATTGAGCTAATTGACAGCTGGGAATGGAGATTTGATCCAGAATTGTGCTTGTTCACCAAGGCCTACTTTGTATTTGCCTTGCCTTAGATGTATTACTTTATGTATAAATTACTGTGTGGTGGTGTTTTTAAAATTTTTGGGAGATTGTGTATTGTTTATTTGGTTGCAGATTTATGTGTACATATATCTAGAGGCTAGAGGTTGACAAGATGTCCATCTTAACGTTTTACTTTAAAAAAAAAAAAAAGCACTTTTCTTGACAACTTTTTTTTTTTTTTTTTGCTGCAAAAGCATGAGGCTTTATTCGGGAAACCAGAGCTCTGGAGTCGACACATATCTCATGCAGGAGACAAAGGAGTCTTGACAACTTTTATACATACACACAATATAACCTGGTCATATTCCCCCCAATACCCTCCTATGCCATTCCTTCCTTTCCCCCTCCACTGAACCGCTTCTTTTCAAGGCCCCTCTTCTATTTTGGTGTCATCATTTTACCTCCTTATATTATACAAGTCTTGTATCAGTAGCATCAGCCACTGTGAGGTCATGAATGCAATGGCAACTTTGTGTCTGGAAAAAATCACGCTGAAGAACCTCTTCTCTACCCTTGGCTCTTATTCTTTATTTTTTAAAAAAATATTTTATTTATTTAAGAGATAGGAAGACATAGAGAAAGAGAGAATGGGTGTGCCAGGGCCTTTAGCTACTGCGAACGAACTCCAGATGCCTGTACCCCTTTGTGCATCTGGCTTATGTGGGTCCTGGGGAATCGAACTGGGGTCCTTAGGCTTTGTAGACGAGCACCTTAACTGCTAAGACATTTCACCAGCCCTTGGCTCTTAGTCTTTTTGTCACCATTACCACAATGCTACTTGAGCCTTGGAGAGTGTGATGGAGATGTCTCCAAGCTTAACACTGCTGTCACTTATTCTCAGCACTTTGATGAGTATTGAGTTTCCTCAGTATTCAGTGCTATCTAGAAAGAGGAGCTTTTCTAATCAAAAGTGAGAATAGCATTAATAAACATAAATATTTATAAGGCAGTTTGATGGGCACAATATATCCATTTAGCCAAACTACAGTAATAGCTTCCCCGCAGGGCTTATGACTGCTCCGGTTACTGGCTTTTGACTATGTTTTTAGAACCAGACATTGAGTTTCCTCCTGTGGAACTGGCCTCAAATCCAGTGATAGCAGTTGGGTACCTCATAATAGACTTGCCACCATTGTGTCAGTTGGTACTTTTGGCCTGGCTAGCCAGCTGTGTAGTTTGCAGGGTCCACTGCTGGTTATGACCTTTCCCCCCCAGCAGCTTGCATAGCACTTTCCAGCACTATGACATCTAGTTAATGAGAGATTTTAAGCTCAAATCCAGCTTGATTGCTTAGTGTCCTGAAGCCAATCTACCTTATTTTTGAGACAAACATGCTGGACCTAGAATTTAGCAGTCTGCCTAGACTAGCTATTGAGCAACCCAAGGGATCCTCCTATGTCCTCTTGCCCGGTGCTGGAATTACTGGAATGCTTCACCACACCTGGCTTTTATATTGGGTGCTGGGGATCCAAACTCAGGTCCTCAAACCTGTATGGCAAACATTTTACTCACTGAGCCATATTCTTAGCCCAGTAATATCTGATCTTATTAAAGTATTTAAAATACAAAGATTATCTAGGTCTAAAATAAGTGTGTAGATAAAAAACATTTAATGCTTTGTTAATGGACAATGAAAGTTTATAGTTATGTTATTTCAGTATAATTCTCATAAAGTATTGCTTTTCTCCAAGGCTGCTGAACTGATTACTGAATTAGGGTGACTTAGAATCAGTCTGTAGCTGTTTCTTTGGTCACCCTTGCTTATAATTTCAACCAATACATTGTCAGCTTGGGGATTAATCGGAGCTCTAGTGTTGAGTTTATATGGAAAATAATGATATGTTAAAAAGTTAATTGTTTGAATCTGACGTTCTTCATCCCTACTCCTTAAAATTGGAAAGGCTTTTTACACCTAAGTCACTGTTTCTCAACAGTGGATGATTCCTTGTGGGAGTCCTGTGGGCTATAAGAAGTTTAGGAGCATACATATCCCCTAGTCACTAAATGTAATTAGTGCCCTCTCTTGAGTTGTAAGAGTGTCTTACTGCAGACAAAGCAATCCCCAGCTAACAACTAGTACTTGGGTCAAAAGTGTTACTGTTAATATGTTTCAGTTGAAGGAAAATGAGAGCAAACAAAAGTTTACTTTAAGGAGTTTGAACAGCTCAGTGGGACTTTATTTTTCTTTCCATATCTTCACTCACTGAAATGTACTTATTTGACTGTTGAGATCACTAGTGATCGCATTCAAATTAGACTAGGTTGTATTTTTCTTACAACTTGAAATTCTTGGAGTCTTTTACCAATAAAGGAGTACTTCTTGTCGGTACTACAGCTTGCAAGTTGACTTGGGACTCCATGTTTTTGTAGGACCACATTATTGCAGTTGTCACTGTTAGCTGACTTGAGGATCTATTGCAGCAGATAAATTTTGCAGCTTAAGAAAGTCATCTCGCTTCTCTTCATTCGTTGGAGTTAATCATGGCCTCAGACAAACAGGAGAGGACCCCAAAAGCATTTTATCTGTGATGTATACTGAAAGGAGAGGATTTTTAGTTGACTGGAATATTGGGTGAGCATTATGAAACTTTGCCACATGTACTGGAAACTCATTTGGGATCAGACTTTCACTTTAATCTTGATCTTAGCACTTATTTCCTAATCCTTCAGACTTCTAGTTTGCTTACTATAAAAAAGAAATGTTAACCCCAGTAAGAACTGTATTAGCTACTTTTCTCATTGCTGTGACAAAATCCCTGACCAAAAGCAACTTAAGTAATGAAGGGTTTGTGTGGTTCACAGTTCAAGAGGATACAATCCAGCATGGCAGTGGAGGCTTGGTGGCGGCACCTTGGGACACCTGATTCAAGTCACCACATTCACCAATTTGGCAAAACAGGAAGTCCTAGGAATTTCCTGTCTGCCTCCCCAGGACTGGGATTACAGGCATGTGCCACCACACCTGGTATGAATCAGGGTCCTTATCTGTACCCAGCAAGCACTTTCCTCACTGATCCATCCTTAGCCCTTGATTGGTACACTTAAATGAGTTCTTAAACTCATATTTTGGGTCAATAAACATAAATTTGACAAATACCTTTCCTACATTTATAAAGAATATTCAAGTGCTTTTAAGAATTTTTTATATAGGTTTTAATTATTTTTTTTAAGGTAGGGTCTCACTCTAGCCCAAGCTGACCTAGACTTCTATGTAGTCTCAGATTGGCCTTGAATTCACAGTGATTCTCCTACTTTTGCCTCCAAGTGCTGGGATTAAAGGCATATGCCACCAAATCTGACTGTGTTTTAGAAATATTTTTGTATATGCTATAATAAGTTAACAGAGCTTATTATTGATGAATAGTAATACTAATTGTACATAGATCAATTTGACCTTATGGCTTTGATTTTGTGTTTTTGTATAATTTCCAGCACAGTCTGGAGGTAGCTACTACCATAACACTGAAGCTATTTCTAAGAACAGTACCTGTGATCTACCTTTGGTCCTTACCTTAGTGGAAATTTCTCCTGCATTTACTCTCATAGACTATCCCTTCCTTGAAATGCTTTCTTCCCATAACCCTGTCTTTGCTGATTCTTCCTCTGTGGCCTCTTTTCTGGGCTTAGCCTTTTCTTAATGATAATTTCCAGTATATTGTCCCCCACCCTCTTTCTCACACCACTTCAGACCCACCAAACTTGGTGCTGAATATGGTTCACAGTTACATTTCTGCCTGACCCATGTATTGATTTAATAACAAAAAGAATTGGTTGGTACCATTTAAGAACAAGTAGATTTCCCTTTTCAAACAACAACAACAACAAAAGTGCAGAGTTGCCAGTCCCAAGCCTGAATTTCCTGGCAGTACCCAAAGAGCTGTACAAGGACATGTGTAACTCCTGTTCATGGTCTGCTGTTTTTTGTTTTTTTTTTTCTTTCTACAGTCAAAAAAGCCCAGTTTCTAAGCCATAATCTTGGCATTGTCTTATACCATTTCCCTTTCTGTTCCCTGCTTTGTGTATTCCTCTCCCGTTTAGACCTTGGTTGGAGATACTCTAGCAATGTATTGGTTTTGGCTTTAGTTATTATTTTACTTTCTATTTTATTTATTTTTTAAGGGTTTGGATAGGCTTATGATTTCTATGTATTGAATATTTAGTAAAAAGTAAACATGTTGCATATTTGTGTATTTTTAAAAAATAGAATCTCACCGGGCATGGTGGCGCATACCTTTAATTCCAGTACTCGGGAGGCAGAAGTAGGCGGATCGTCATGAGTTCAAGGCTACCCTGAGACTACATAATGAATTCCAGGTCAGCCTGAGCTAGAGTGAGACCCTGCCTCAGAAAACAAAAACAAAACAAAAAACAAACAAAAAAAAAAAATAGAATCTCAGCCGGGCGTGGTGGCACACGCCTTTAATCCCAGCACTCAGGAGGCAGAGGTAGGAGGATCGCGGTGAGTTCGAGGCAACCCTGAGATTCCATAGTGAATTCCCAGTCAGCCTGGACCAGAGTGAGGGAGACCCTACCTCAAAAAACCAAAAAAAAAAGAATCTCCAGCCATTCTAAGGGAAAGGAAATTAAAACTTGCCTGTAATCTGTTCCCAGTAGCAAAAAAACAAAACTTAGCGAGTTGATAATGCTACAGTTCTCACAAACTACTTACCTTTTAAAATTTTGTGAACTGGTAGTAGATTTCTCATCCATAACCAATGTAAGGATGCTTTATAGGAAAGCTGTGACACACTCATGTGACCCCTCTGATAAATTACTGGAACACTCAGCTACCTAAGGAATAAATTGAAGTAGTGATGGGTAAAGAGGAGGATAGTGATACAGGTGGCAGTGGAGAAACAGCCATTGACAAAGTGTGAATATATTCCATGTGTCATCCCCAGGGGAGTACTTACACATCCAAGATTTGTTAGGAAAACATGGAGATGTTGTTTTTATTGTGAATATGAGATTGCACAAAAGAAGATACAACTACCTTTCATCAACAACTCACAATGTGCCAGTGAACCTGTGATTTTATACATGGGTTGTCTACTCAAGAATGCAGGAGTTCGTGTTTTCATCCTTCCTTTATAGGTAATGGATTAAGACTTGAAGAGACATCAATAATTCAATCATCTGACCTGATTAGGACTTACTAAGGTTAGCAGTAGAAGATGGGCCTAAGACCATCCTAAAGTTTTAAAAATATTTATTTGTAAGGATAAAGAAAGAATGGAGCAAAGAGGAGAAGAGGGAAAAAGGAAGGGGGTGGGTAACCAGGGCCTCTTGCTGCTGAAAATGAACTCCAGATGCATGAGCCACTTTGTTCATAGGGTTTTATGTGGATACTGGAGAATTGAACCCCAGGCCAAACATGCTTTTCAAGCAAGTATAAACTGCTGAGCTTTCTTCCCAGCTCCAAACATCTTAAATGAAGCTCCTAGCATATTTAAAAAGCTAATGGGAGATGGCTCACTGAATCAAGTACTTGCTGTGCAAGCATGAGAACCAGCACCCAAATTACATCTGGGTGCAGTGGTGCACTTCTGTAATCCCAGCGTCAGAAAGGTGGAAACAGAGGATCGCAGGGGCTAGCTGAATCAGTTCTGGCTTCAGTGAGAGACTGTCTCAAAAAATAAAAGTGTAGGATGATTAAGACATCCAACATTGATGACTGGCTTCTACACATGCACACACATGCACACACACACACACACACACACACACACACACACACATGCACATTCATATAGGGATTCACAAACATACCACACATACATAATGCAAAAAACAAAAACAAAACATGCACGTGAACCAAGAGAAACCAGTGGCCTTTCCTACAGGCCGGAAAGTATCTACGGCTGTTCTGAGCACATGAAGCATCTGCTCATGTTTGAAAACTTTATGCAAAGTCTCAGACCATACTTTAATCACCAAACAGGCTTGCCAAAGCAAGCCCAGTAAGTGCATTAGTTTCTGCCATAACCTATATTTACGAACTCCTGTTTTTTTGTGCAGTTTCCAGCTTTCAGAAATCCTTTAATTTGTCACAGGGGCCTTTGTTACAGTCAGACTTAGCCAGGTTCTTTTGTATTACAGAGTTTTCGTAAGTGGAACAAGCCTTCTCTGTATTATTAAAGTGAATGATTGTTTTAGCTTTAAAAGTCCATGAAGTTCTAGGATATATAATTTAACATTCCCACGATGCTTTCTACTTCCAAAGTCATTTATAATCATTAGTTAGCTATTTCCCATGCATCTCAGTGGAATAGACTGGTATTCTCTCTTGTTGTTTTACTGATGAAAGGAGAGATACAGCTGGTCCGACTGACTTGGTAAAGTTCACATAATAAGTTATTAACTCTGGTCTGGATTAGTATCCAACTTTAGGTTCCTGGTCCTATATTGGGTTCACAGGCTAGTATTTTAAAAAGCTGATGATTGTTCAATTTTCATGCCAAATGGTTTGATTTCTGGTTGCTGGGAAAGCTTTGCATGCCGACATTCCATGAGGCTATACAGCAGCCGGTTCAAACCCTTCATTTGTAGCTGCCCACACATAGAGATGTACTTAACATGCAGGTCCAGATGCAAGTCTGAAATTACAAATTCCATGCCTTTATGTACATCCCTCTTCATAGGTTTCAATGTCGTAGTAAATCTGTACTGCTACTACAGCCCTACCCTGTCAAATACCACTTATTTCATCTCAACTGTAGTTTGTGTTGTCTGATGTATCCTGAGGATAATCAATTCTAGTCAGTCTTGCTGACACATACACCTAACATATCCAAAAGCCTAATAGCCAAGGACATGGATGTTCCTGTCTGCTTGCCCTGTGTACATGAATCCTTGTCTAGTAAGCAGGTAACTAAGAGAAGTGTTTCTCCAGTGTTGTGAACCACCCTAGCAAATCCATCAACTCCATGGTGGCATTGTGGGAACTCCCTGTGGATAGCTGGTTGGTCAGAAATATAGGTTACAACTTGTAATTTGGAATTGGCATCTGAAATGAGCTCAGCCTGTGGGATTGAGCTTCACTTGTGACTTCTCAAACCTACTATTTACTTACGCTAATTTCACCCATAAGTATTTTTGCATGTATGTCTTAGAAACTTTTTTAACATTACCACAATATCACAACCCACAAATTAATAAAAACATTCTTAATCTAAAAAAAGTCTCCTAATCACTGTTTTTGCCTCTTTCATTCTTGCTGCCACAGTGACTGTCAGAAATGCAAATCTAACCAGCCTTTCCATACTATATAAAAATTTTGAAGTTTTCTGTATTACAATGTTTTGACACTCAAAAGTGATTGTGCATGGGGAGTTACTGCCCCTCTTGGGATAAAGCAAATCACAGAGATAACAGAGTACAGCTAGGAGCAGACCTGTGATTTGTTTCACCAGTCCTGACCCATGTCTTCCACCTGGTCCCATCAATCAGTAGGAAATAGTCCCCTACTTTAAGCATTCCAGGGATGAATAACAATGAGGGACTTCTTCTGATAGTCCAAAACCAAAGAAAATTATTCAAACTAATGAGTTTATCTGTTTATCTTGCCTTGTTTGATTTTTTTTTTTTTTTTGTATAAAAATCCCAGTAAAGTCAGGCATGGGGTCATACACCTTTGATCCCAGCACTTGGGAGGCAGAGGTAGAAGGTTTGTCCTGAGTTCAAGGCCACCCTGAGACTGCATAGTGAATTCCAGGTCTGCCTGGACTAGAGTGAGAACCCTTCCATTAAAAAAAAAAAAAAAAAAAAATCTCAGTAAAAGCTCTGGTCTAGAATTACTTTTCCCACCTCATCTACCTCCTGTCCCCTGTTGGATTTTTCCAATGGGACTATGCATGGCATGCTATACCTCCTATTTATATGCATTTAAGTATAAACTTAATATCACTTTTGTCCCTCCCCCTTGCAAAAAAGAAACAGTATATGTAAAGAAAGGTGAAGCTGGAAGTATGACTTTAGGAGGCTTTGTTAGGCTTCAGGAAGATTAAAGATGCCAACAAATGCCTAAGACTCTTAAAGATGGTTCCATAGCAGTTTCACATGGGGTCCTAAGTAGAGATGGGCAATCCCAAAGCGATCTGTACATGTGGATCTTGCAGGATGAAGTGAATTATAAACTGTTTCAAAAGAGACCCATGGATTGATTCTGGCTGTGGAGATTGCTTACCTGTCTGTCATAGACCTTCAGGTGAAGATGTGCTATACTGGAGCTGGACTCATGGAATTGCCCCTCAGTAGCAGTGCTGTGTCTACCTTTGGACCTGATAAAGGAAACAGGATCTTTGAGCCTAGTGCTCTAAATAGATGGGACATTTGGAGTAGGAGAGTTCATAGTATACTGTGTCTAGTTCAATGTGGAAGGAATGTAAATAGCCCAAAGCCACAGGATAGATTGATAGGCTTTAAAATACGTCCACAGTTATTTTTGTCACTTGCCATCAAGAGGTTGAATCTAATTTATCTCCCTTGAAATATGGTTAGACTACAGTGACTTGTAACTTTTTAAAAAATGTTTTTATTAATTTATTTGCAAGGGGAGAGAGAAAGAGAGAGAGAGAATGAATGGGCATGCCAAAGCCTAGTGATGCTGCAAAGTTTTCAGACACATGTGCCACTTTGTGCATCTGGATCTACGTGGGTATTGGGGAATCAAACCTACTCCATCAGGTTTTGCAAGCAAGTGCCTTTACAGCTGAGCCATCTCCCAAGTCCTCTTTTTTTGATTTGCAATTTTATAATCAAAACTTTGTGGTAGAAGTGATGTTGTAGGATTTCTGAAGCTAGATTATAGAAGTAATACAGCTCCCAATCCACCTTCTGTTTTGAGATGCTCGCTTTAGTGCCAAGCCACCACGTTGGGAAGAAGCCCAGTAACATGTCCAACCTGACAACTGAAGGTCCTAGTGAGCAGCCAGTACCTACCACAAGATGAGTTTGCTTTTTGAGATGGCTTCTGCTGCTCCACCTCCTGAGCTGCCACAGCTGCCTCCAAAGAGAGCAACCATAAGCTTCACCCAAATTAAGATTTGTGAATAAAAATCAGTGTGTTAAGCCTTTTTGCACTGGAGTGTATCCCAGCAATTGATAATTGGAACATGATGTGTTCATAGTAATTGATTGCACTCCAGAGGTAAGGCAGAAGGAGGAATCATGGTTTATATGGTTAGGGAAATTAATAGAAATCAGGCTCAGGTTGCAGAGTCCTCTGTTCCCACTTTGAGTGGTCAACAAATTGCCAGTGCAGGGTAATGTCAGCTAGGCTCTGGGGTGCACTGTAGTCACTTCAGTGGCAAGGAGTGTATAGATTCTTAACAAGTAAAATGGTCATTTTTGTTTCGACAGTAACATTTTGATTTTTGTTATGAAAGTGACTTTGGAAGAGAGAAGGCAAAGTGTAGTGCTTTTGTAGCTGAAAATGACTTCATTAGCTCTAGAATTTGAAGTCAGCTGTAATCAGCAGGTCTTATGTTACATAATACCCATTCATCATTCCTTCAGGGACTCAGTATTCCTTTGCAAGAACTTTGGTGCCTGCCTTACTCTGGCTGAAAAGGCCTTCCCTCAATAGCATCTGTCAGTGAGACTTTGCTCCTATTTAAACATCAATAACAAAGAGAAAGTCCTAAAAGCAGCTATGGAGAAACAACACATTATATATAAAGGCAACCCCATCAGAAATACTTCAGAATTCTCAATGGAAAACCCTGAAAGCTAAAAGGGCCTGGAATGGAACACTGCAAAGTATAAGAACCTATGGCTTCCAACCCAAGCTACACTGCTGAGCAAAAGTATCCTTCTTTTTTAAAAAAATATGTTATTATTTATTTATTTATTAGAGACAGACAGAGGGAGAGAGTGAGAGATAGAGAAAGTGAGAATGGGGACACCAGGGCCTCTAGTCACTGCAAATGAACTCCAGATGCATGAGCTACTGTGTGCATCCGGCTTACGTGGGACCTGGAGAATCGAACCTGGGTCCTTAGGCTTCACAGGCATGTGCCTTAACCACTAAGCTATCTCTCCAGCTCAAAACTATCCCTCTTAATAGATGGTAAAAGAAAAACTTTCCATGATAAAAGTCAGCTTTACAATTATATGAACACAAAGACAAACCTACAGAGAGTAGGTAAGGGAATTCTCCACAGAGAAGAGTCAAATAACTAACCTCAAGTACCTACAAGAAGCAGATCACAATAACCAAACTCAGAGAAGGTGCAAAAACCTACAAAGCACAATAAAACACCAAACCACATTAACCACCACAATATGGACGGGATTAAATCAAACCTCACAGTTATTACCCTAAACATTAATGCCCTTAATTCACCCATCAAGAGACATAAACTAACATGGTGGATCAGAAAATTAGATCCCTCAATCTGCTTCACCACACCACTAAGGAAAGACACCTCTTGAGGATGAAAAGTGTGGATAATGATATTCCAAGCAAATGAAAATAAGACACATGCAGGTGTAACTATACTAATATTGAATAAAATAGACTTCAAACCAACAGTAATCAAAAGAGACAAAGAAGGCCACTTCTTACTTACCAAGAGCATGATCCAACAAGAGGATATCACAATCATTAATCTTTATGCACCAAGCACAGGTGCACCTCCATTCATAAAACAAAACCTACTTGACAACAAAACAGAAATAAACACCAACACACCATCATAGTCAGGGACTTCAATATTCAGAAACAGATAAATTATCCAAACAGAAAATTAACAGGGAAGTAAGAGAGTTCAACACCACCATAGATCAATTAGGCCTAACAGAAATTTACAGAACATTCTACCCCAAATCTACAGAACACACATTCTTCTCAGCATCCTATGGAACCCTATCTAAAATAGATCACACACTGGGCCATAAAGCCTGCCTCCAAATATTTAGGAAAATCAACAAAATTTCCTGCATAATATTGGATCATAATGCTGTAATGCTAGAAATTAACAATGAGATGTTCCAGGAATCCCACCAGGTCACGGAAACTTAACAAAACAATTTTAAACAATAAATTAAATAAAAAATGGAATTTCAAAGTTTCTAGAAATGAATGATAAAGAGAACACATCATACCAAAACTTAGGGGACAAAATGAAGGGGGAAATTCATAGCACTAAATGCCTTCATAACAAAGACAGAGAGATCCCAAAGAGCACTTTCTTTGAAAAAATAATGAAGATTGATAAACCCCTGGCCAATTTGATCAAGCAAAAAGAAGAGACACTTCAAATTAACAAAATTAGAAATGAAAAAGGAGAGATCACAACAGATGTGAGTGAAATTGGGAGAATCATCAGGACTTATTTCAAAAACCTCTACTCCACAAAACTCATAATATGGAGGATATGGATGGATTCCTGGACACATACCACCTACCAAAGCTTAACTCAGAGCAGAATAATCTCCTAATCTCACACCCATTGAGATTGAAAAAATTAATCAAAAATTTCCCAAAAAGAAGAGTCCAGGACCAGATGGCTTCTCTGCTGAATTCTATCAAACCTTCATGGAAGAACTGAAACCATTTATTGAAGATGCTGCCTTTTTTCCAGTCTACACTGTTAGGGCCTTTGTCAAATGTTGCTGGACAAACTAGATAACCATATGCAGGAAACTGAAACTCAATCCACACATCTTGCTATGCACAAAAATCAAGTCCAAATGGATCAATGACCTTAATATAAATCCAGAAACTATGCTACTACTGTAATTAAAAAAAATAGGAAGAACTTTCCACTATAGAGGAGTCAGAAAAGACTTCCTACAAAAATCCCCAGTAGCTCAGGAACTTAAAAAATCACTCAACCACTGGGGTCTCATGAAGCTGTAAAGTTTTTTTTCCCCCCCCCACAAATGAATATATGATAAGCTGAGCCAATAGACTGCCCACAGAATGGGAGAAATTTTTTTCTGGCCATACAGCTGACTGACAGAGGCCTAATTTCTAGAATCTAAAAAGAACTCAAAAACCTAACTATAAAGAATCAAACAATTCACAAAGTGGGGCAGAAAACTGAACAGGGAGTTCTCAGAAGAAGAAATACAAATGGCAAACACACACTTAAGAACTTGTTCAACATCCCTAACCATTAGGGAAATGCAAATTAAAACAACTAAGAGATTCCACTTTATCCCATAAGGATAGCAAATATCAAAAACTCTAATGAAAACAAATGTTGGCGAGGATGTGGAGAAGTAAGAACCATCATTCACTGTTGGTGGTAATGTAATATGGTACAACCACTATGAAAAGCAATATGGAGACTCCTAAAAAGGTTGACTATAGAGTTACCAGACCCAGTTATTCCGTTACTGGGCATTTACCTTAAAAATCTCCATGTATCACTTCCAAGAGATTTGCTCAACCATGTTTATAGCTGCTTGATTCATAATAGCTAAGAACTGGAATCAACCCAGATGTCCATCACTAGACAAATGGATAACCAATATGTGGTATATCTACACAAAAGAATTCTACACAGCAACAAGAAAAATGACACAATAAAATCTGTAGAAAAATGGTCAAATTGGAACAGATGATTCTCAGTGAACTCACCCAATCACAGAAAGACAATCATGGTCTCACTCATCTGTGGCTCCTAACCTGGATCTTCCCAAGATGCTGACATACTAATAGGCATCTCAAAGACTGGACAATAGGGAGGGTGGGGCTGGAGGGGAGGGTAAGGATGTGTATGTGTGGGGGGAAACAAAACTCAACCCAAATGGAACTGGTACCATAAAATCTATATCCTGAAAGGTGAACTAAAAGGTTGAACCATCATCAGGTCCTTAGAGAAAACAACTGAATCAAAGGGCCCTGGAAAGGGTATGATGAAGACTAACCTTCATTTTCTCCTGTTTATGTTTTCTCTCTTACTCCTTTATATTACCTATCTTTTTCTTCCTACTATTCACTTGGTGCTGGCCTATAACTCCCAGTACCAGGATGTGGTTAACATCCACACTGAGCTGTTGATCAGTGAGATCTACTATGTTTCCCAACAGAAGGCAGACTTCTGTCAGAGCACTTGATTAGCCACTAAAGGTTAATGGTCAGACCCTACTGCCCAAGACACCATATGTTGTTGGTATAGAACATGGAGAGACCTGGAAGGAATCTGGAAGAGAGCCAGTCCACAGCTTGTCTAGTGCCAGAAGGAGCTACATGGGCTACTAGTGGAAAATGCTTAACATCAGTTCAAGCAGTTCATGGTCTAAGCTACTCAGCAGCAAACAAGCTGACATGATGCTCACACAAATGAAATAGTGGCACACAGCCACTTTGGGTAACCAATTGCTCTTGGGTTGACTAATGGATCCACTCAGTCAAATTGTACCCATAGCTGGAACTGGGAAATCAAGTCAGAATCATATCCAAAATATGTGATTGCTCTCCCATATAAAGCTCCCACCAATCGTGGGCTACAAGAGGGCCTACACCTAAATTCTCTCTAAACTAATAATGATATCACATTTATCTGGTGCTGACTTCATTCACTATTGGAGAATCTGCTTCTCTTTTTCAGATGGATGTAGAACCTGAGGAGTGAATCAGCCCATTATGCCTTACCAGAGCCCTAGATGAAACCAAGAGTAATTGGAGAAATAAGCAACAGTGCTGTTTCTTGGTGCTCCTGGTATTAGCACCGGCAAGGAGATAGACGCAGAGAACACTCAACTCCTATCTAACCAGATATCCAGAGACACAGAAGCTCCCAAGATCTCATCACTGAAGCATACCTAAAACAATCCCAACATGGCTCAGGGAAATTTGTGGAATTGGGGGTGGAAAGATTCTTAGAGCCACAAGTTGGGACATTATGTACAGAGACATTGCCTCTTCCCTATAACTGATGGCTACCCCCACAATTCATGACCCACAATCCCCATGGGGATAAATGGAATCCCCAACCAGGAGGGTCCCTGCGGAGAGGGGAGGGCAGGGATGAGGGTAAGGATGGTACCAACATGTGCTGTTTACATACCGAGTATGTACGTAACTGATAAAGAAAAAAATTGGTATAAAATGAAAAAAGTGATGTCTGAATTCCAAAAGAAGGATTGGCTTGCTTTCACAAATGTTCATTGCATAATGAAATTTATAATATTTAATTATTTGGAGCCAGCCATCTTAAACATTGGGCATTTGTAACCCAACTGCCTCCAGATCTCCTAATATTTGTGTGCAAATGATGTTCTGATAATCAAATATCACTGCTCCAGCTTCCTCTTCTTTTCGTCTTTCTGAACTCCTCAAAATAATAGCAAGATTAAAATAATGAACTTCTGTGTGTCTATTACTCACCATCAATAGTTATCAACATTTTGTCCATCTTAATTAGTTTCTCCCCCATGCTCACCCCAGATTAACAAATGTATATGTATATATGTATATGTATTGTTGCAGGGTTTTGCTATAGTCTAGTCTGACGTGGAACTCACTCTGTAGCCTCAAACTGGTCTTGAACTCACAATTTTCCTCTTACCTCTATCTCCTGAGTGTTGGGATTACACCATGCTCAGCTTCATATTATTTTAAAGACAAAGATCTTGTCTTACTTCACCTGAAAGTTTCAGTATGCATTTATAAATGTTAGGCAAGTATAAATGAAGTGCTCTTACCATACAACAGAATTACTAATTCTTATCTTCTAGTATTCAGCACATATGTTTATTTCCCTAATTGACTCATACATCCTTTAGAAGTAGTGATTCAGTCCATGTACAGATAATTCCATTAGCTGTTATTTAAGGCTTATTATTATTATTATTATTATTATTATTATTATTATTATTATTTGAGGTAGAGTCTTCTTTTAGCCCAGGCTGACCTGGAATTATTCACTATGTAGTCTCAAGGTGTCCTCAAACTCACTGCATTCCTCCTATCTCAGCCTCTTTAGTGTTTGGAATAAAGGTGTGCACTACCACATCTGGCTTCATTTAAGATTTAGGTTCACAACATTTTTAAAAAAAAATGAATTTCATTTTTTTTTGTTTACTTTTTTTTTTCTTTGTGTTTTTTGAGGCTGTGTCTTATTCTGGCCCAGACTAGCTAGGAACTCACTCTGTAGGCCTAGGCTGGCCTCAGACATCTCAGGGATTTTCTAGCCTCAGCTTCCTGAGTGTTGGAACTAAAGCCATGCATCATGAAGCCTGGTTTGCCATTGATTTTTTTTTTTAATGAAATCTTATGCGATTTTCCCTATAAAATTTTCCCTGTTCTAGGTTTTTATTTAATTTATTTTTTTACTAATTTTCTATTCAGCAAATACAGGCAGTTTGGTACCATTATTAGGCTCATCTGTGATGTATCCCCTCCCCAATGGCCCCTCCTTGTTGATGTATATGGGTTGTGCATTGTGGAGTTAGCCCACAGTTATTGGCACGATAAATGTCTTTGCCTTTCATGACCCAACATGTGGCTCTGACATACTTTCCACCCCCTCTTCCACAAAATCCCCCTGAGCCATGTTGGGTTCATTCTTGGTCTGCTTCAGTGATGAGGTGTTGGGAGCCTCTGAGGCTCTGGCTCTCTGATTAGGTTGGAGTTGATTTTTCTCTGTGTTGATCTCCTAACCCCCCTCCCCCATGCTGGCATCCGGTTCATCAGAAAAACAGCACCTTTGCTTGTTTTCCCAATTTTCCTTAGTTTCAGTCTGGGCCTTTTTGAGGTATGATGGGGTGGCTCTCTCCTTAGGATCCGCATCTATTTGAAAAAGAGAAGCAGAATTTCTAAAGGAGAGTAAGTTAGCAACAGGACAAATGAGATAACCCTTACTTTTTTTATAGACAGTTTAATAGGTGTAGGCCCTCTTGTACCCCATGATTGATGGTAGCTTGATATTATAGAGTGGGCTTATGTTTGAATATGGTTCTGACTTGCTTCTCACCTCCAGCTATGGGTCCTGCATCACTGAGGGGATCAGTTAGCCAAATCAAGAGCAGATGGATCCCCACCATGGCTGTATGCCACTATTGCACTTGTATGGGCATCACAACAGGTTATTTGTTGCTAAGTAGGTTAGACCATGATTTTCTTGGACAGATATTGGTCATTTCCCCCAGTCACCCATGTAGCGCCTTCTGGCACTAGACACGCTGACTGTCTGGGGACTGACTCTCTCCTGGCTTCCAGCCATGCCATTCCATTATACGTGTCAGCTTCATATGGAGTCTTCAGCAATAGGGTGTTACCACTGATCTTTGGTGGGTCATCAAGTACTCTGACAGAAATCTGTCATTCTTTTAGGAAACCTTGTAGGTTTCTCTGATCAAAAGCTCATTGTGGATGATAGCCCCATGCTGGTACTGGTAGTTACAGGTCAGTGCGCACTAAGAAAATGAGGAAAAAGATAACTAATATACAAGAGTTAGGGAGGGGGGGGGGAGAGGGAGGGAGGGAAGATGTAGAAGATTTAGGTTAGACTTGATCCTACCCTCTCCAGTGTCTTGTGGTTTAGGTGTTTCCTGTAAGGGCCTGGTGAAGGTTCAGCCATTTGGTTTGCCTTTTAGGAAGTAGAATTTTATGATACCATTGCCATTTGGGTCTAGATTAGTGTTTCCCACCCCTTCAATACCCTCTCTTCCCTCCCCCTCCATCCTAGTGTCTAGTCCATGAGATGCTTGCTGGGTATGTAAGGTATCTTGGGTAGATTAAGGTTAGGTGCTGTAGATGAGTGAGACTATGTGGTGATTTTTTTTCTGTGATTGGGTAAGTTCACTGAGAATGATCTGTTCTAGGCTCATTGACTGATGCTTCCCTGCAAGTTTCAACTCTGGCTGATCCTCACATTTTCCTGTATGGTTGTTTAGATCCCAAAGCAATGACTCAGTGATTAGACTCAGGTTGTTTTTATTTTTTGTTATATTTTTATTTACTTGTGAGGAGACAGAGAGAGAAAGAGAAGAGAGAGGGAATATGAATGGGCACAGGCCAGGTCTTACTTACCACTACTAATGAACTTCAGATACATGAACCACTTTGTACGTCTTGATTTATGTGGTTTTTGCAAAATCAAACATGGGCATCAGGCTCTACAAACAAGTGCCTTTAACTGCTGAGCCATATCCCCAGTGCAGAGTCAGCTTTTAGACATGAACATGTCATAGGTGATAATGTGTACTTCTTGTTGTATCCCTTCCCAGCCCATTCCATACTATGATTGTTTCAGTTTTAAGTGAGGGTGAAATTCAATTAGTAGTTTTGCATAAGTTATTAACATAATTCCTATCAACCTTTCATGTACTTTTAGCATTCAATTAAAATCTTTGCGTAGGTCCTTTGTTTCATTAGAACTTGTAGAAATCATGAATTTTCCTAAGGCTATTTTTCTCTTTATTAGCTTCAATTTCTTTTCTTTTATGCTTTATTGACAACCTCCATACATATACACAATACCCTTATTGTAATATCCCTACAACCCTTGTTTGTCCCCCCTTCTTTGTCTCCCTTCCATTGAACACGTTTCCAATGAGTCACTGTTCTATTTTGATTTTTTTTTATATTCTCATATTGTACAAGTCTTGTGTCGGTAGCAACAGCCACTATGAGGTCATAAATGTAGAGGCCACTCTGCTTTTGAAAGCATTCTAGAGCATTCCTTCCTACCCTTTGGCTCTTACATTCTTTATACCACCTCTTCCTCTATGATTCTGAGCCATTGTAAGGAGGCTATGAGAGAGATATTACAGTGTTAAGTGACTGTTCAGCACTGAACAGTCCACTGTTACTTCTCAGCAATTTGATGAATTTTGAGTCTCCTCAGTAACCACCATCTGAAAAGAGAAACTTTAGTTTCTTTATGACTAAGAACTTTATCAACTATTTGGCTATACTGAAATGCATTTTGTCCTCAAAGAACATAATAAATGCTTGCCTTTCCCCCTCCCCCTTATCAGCTTTCAGACTATGTAGATGTCCCAGGAACTTCAAGTATGATTACTTTTTTTTAAAGGTCACAATGAACTTTTACTTTCTAATATTTGAATATGTTTCTGTCTACTCTAGATTTTTCCCCTGATACTAAAAATTTCTTATTAAATGTGGAAGATCCAAAAATTTGGCTCTGTGCCCTGATGTGATCTCACTGGTATTTGATAACATCCATGTGTCTGGCATATGATATCCAAGGTCTTTCTTGTACACTTCCTGCTTCAACCTGCACCATTTTCCATCTCTCCATTGTACATAGAAAACCTTCTAATGCCTCCCACTTTCACCATAGTGAATCTCAGAATGTTTTGTTTCCATGACACACCAAATCAGCAAATAGAGATTCCAAAGATGATAATAAAGAACTCTACTCTCTCATAGTAACCTCTTCAAAGATCATGGCTGAGAGATTGCTGGTAAGAGCATTGAAGGGTGGTGAAAGCACTAAGATCATTACTTTGAGTGGGAAGAAGATATCGAAGATGCCCTCAACATTAGGGAAACTGACTGGCCTGAAGACTTTAAACCTTCAAAACAACCAAATCTCTAACATGTGTCCAGAGATAATCTTCTTGACCCAGGTGAGGAGACTCATGATTGAGGAGAGAAAAATAGAGATAAAGGCAGTAAGAGGACAATAAAACTTTGATCTATGGAGACTTAGCTCTCTGGAGACCATGTGGAGTAGTGTTGGAGAGGTATGGGTAGGATTTCCTGCTCAGGGCATTACACGAGGAGGAAAAGATGTTGCAATTTATTCCTGTGCTCTTTGGCCCACATCTGGAATCGGGATTAAGTCCCTGCCAGATGCATCTTCCTGGAGGCTGTCATCTGGAAAGGGGTTGGAAGCCTGGGTTTGTGGGTATACTTTGGGGCTTACATCTGGAAGTGGGCTTGAGGATCCAGGCAAGCCACCCCCTACCCCACAGGACTGTCCTGAAGCTTTTGCATATGGAATAAAGACAGAGTGTGCAGGAAGGGAGTTCCTTCCTGGCATCCTAGAGCTGGCTGCAGCCTTGAAATGGAGCGCTTCTGGGGACAAGGAAGAGGGCAGCCATTTCTTTTCTAAAATAGCTTTTAAAAGAAGGTTAATATTTTTAATAAAAAATACCCTTCTTAAAGAGCAAATTACATAAATGAATCCCAGATGCTTTTCTGCCTGAGCATGTGAAACTCCAGCTGCTAAGGATCTTGAGGTTGAGAGAGGGTAAGGGATCTTCATGACAGTTTTCTTCCTGTTTGATTCCATACTGTAATCAGCATGAAAAGCGTGTATGGGCACCCAATTCATTGCAGCTTATGATGACTGAAAATACAAGATACAGAAATTACAATGTAAACCTATTTTCTTTTTTTTAAATTTAATTATTTGAGAGTGAAAGGGAGGAATAGAGAGAAAGAGGGAGGGAGGGAGGGGGGGGAGGGAGGGAGGGAGACAGAGAGAGAGAGAGAGAGAGAGAGAGAGAGAGAGAGAGAGAGAAAGAGAAAGAGAAAGAGAAAGAGAAAGAGAAAGAGAAAGAGAAAGAGAAAGAGAAAGAGAAAGAGAAAGAGAAAGAGAAAGAGAAAGAGAAAGAGAAAGAGAAAGAATGGGTGTGTGAGGGCCTCCAGTCACTGCAAATGAACCCCAGATGCATGAGCCCCCTTATGCATCTGTCCTAAGTGGGTCCTCAGGAATTGAACTGAGGTTCTTTGGCTTTGCAGGCAAGTGCCTTAACTGCTAAGCTGTCTCTCCAGCCCCATATTATTTTTTCAAGGTAGGATCTTGCTCTAGCCCAGGCTGACCTGTAATTCAGCATGTAATCTCAGGGTGGCCTCAAACTCAAGGGGATCCTCCTACCTCTGCCTCCCAATTACTGGGATTAAGGGCGTGGGCCACCACGCCTGGCTAAACCTACTTTCTTATCTTCTTCCTACTTTCCTTTTTCTTGTACGAAGTTATTTAAGCTTTCTATCTCCAAGTACATATTTACAAGAAATAGTAGCAGTAGTCACATGTTCCTCACTTAGTAGTAGCTTCAAAAAATACAGTGATAGCTAAAAGACAACAGGGTTTATATTTTTATAATGGTGAGTTGAGTTTATGTGCAAATGAATTTAAGATCTGATAAAATTGATTTTTTTCTTCTGCTTGAATTTATTTCTATTAAAATAACACTGCATGTTGTGTTAAGAAAAAGTAGTTTTATGAAAGCTTATACCATGGGCTATAGAGGTGCTCAGAGGTTAAAGACATTTACTTACAATGCCTGATGGCTCTGGTTCGATTCCTCAGTACCCACATAAAGCCAGATGCACAGTGGCTCATGCATCTGGAGTTTGTTTGCAGTGTCAGAAGGTCCTGGAATGCCCATTCCTTCTCTTATTCTTTCTTTGTCTCTTTGCTTGCAAGTAAAAAAAAAATTAAAGATTCATGCTAAAAATCTGTTTTAGTTTTTTGGTATCAGTTTTGGTCCCAGTCCTGCGTTTCATGAGCCTTGACTTATACAATTTAGCTATCATTCTTTTTCATTGCAAACAAAGTTACAAGGGTGTCTTGAGTTTCTTCATAATTACCTTTTAAACTTACTTTGATTGCAGAGGTTTGTTGAGTTTCATTGTAGCTACCTTTGAAACTTACTATGATTATACCTTCAGGACTTCTTTTGACAGCCATAGCTCTTCTTTGCTCCCATGTTGTAGGAAGATCATGTCAATTGCCAGACATGGTGGCACATATCTTTAATCCTAGTACTTGGGAGGCAGAGGTAGAAGGATGGCTGTTAGTTCAAGGCCAGTCTGGAACTACATATTGAATTCCAGGTCAGCCTGGGCTAGAGTGAGACCCTACCTCAAAAAAAAAAAAAAAAAAAAAAAAAAAAAAGATAGTATCAGCATGTCTCCCACTTCGACCTTCCTTTTTCCTTGTCTCTTTCATGTTACTTTTATGATTTGTAAAATTCACATTCTATACAGCTAAAACCACAATTGAATTCTTGTTTTTCTTTAGATGTCATCAGTTCATCTATTGTGACTATTTTCTCATCCAAATACTAGTTCCATTCCCTTTGAGGCTCCTTCTTGTCCTTTGCATCATCATGATTTCATTTTATTTGAACCTCAATTATGCTATACATTTTATCAAATGTGCTTGTTCCCTGAGACTTTTCTCCAGGATACTCCATCCTCCTGACCTGATCTAAGCTGATTGTGATCTAGGTTTGTTGGGCACTGTAAATCTAGGACATCTGTCCCCTACTACCCTCCTGTATTGGAGTCAGTGTTTTCCATGTCTACATTTCAGTTTATTTTTTGTTCCTCCTTTCTCACTCCTTTACTCTCTTTCTGTATTCAAACCCATGATCAGCCTACCCTGATTGCTGCAATTACAGGCATGTGCCTCCTTGACTCTTGTGAGTAATGTCCCCATGTATCATGCTAGTATGAGTGTGTGGTAGTTATATGTTTAAATCCTTTACATATCTGAAAATGTTTGCATTCTCCTCTCACATTTGATTAATACAAAGACTGCAGTCCATTGAACCTATATTTTACAATTCAAAGGCACTAGTGGGCCCTAAGATGCCTAACCACATATCTCATTTGAAATAAAAAAAAAAAAATCACATGTCTTTTTCAATAGGTGTTAAATTAGAGTATGAGTGAGTTATTAGAATTAAATAAATCAAATTTAGAAAGAAGTAGAAGAGACAGATAGCTGAAAGTGTACAAAGAACAACAAAGAACAAAAAAGGTTATCTGGAAGTTGAAGCACATAGAATTTATTGAGCAGGAAAGTAACTCACGAATTATTTGGCATCTGTTTTGATGTAATCTGGTAGGATTTGGTAAGAATTTAATATCACAGCTCATTCTTTGGAACCATAAGTTATGCTATCTTATAGGCAGACAGTAATAAGAAGTTATAAGAAGAGTGATTTTAATGAAATGTGAAAGAAGTAATTTTGACACTAGGAATTGATGAATGGTTGAATTAAGGAGGAAGTAAAGAAAAATGTTTATGAGAATAGTGAGTATATTACCAGAAATAAGGAAGGAAAAACAGATCTAGTCTGTTTGGGGTATTGCTCAGTTTTAGACCTTCAACCTACAGGGATCCAATGGAGATGCATTCTGAGCCAAAACCAACAAGATGCAGTTGTTACAGGAATAAATGTAAATTCCTTAATTTAAGTTAAAGGAATCCATTGCACAAGCCCAGGATGTGGGTTATATGCTTGACAGTTAATTAACTTTTTGTTGTTGGTGGCAACCACAGAAAAAAATAATTTTGCACCAACAATTTGCAGTTTTGGCAAAAGGGTGCATGCTTTGTTGGGTTATATTAATAAGAGCAATCATTTGCTCAACAGAAGCACTGTAATTCCCCAATATCTGTGCTATGAACTCTCATTACCTATGTCACCATAGGCTCCATGTCCTCTGAGAAGCAGAGGGTTCACAAGGATCAGGGAACAGCTAGTGTGGTCAGGGGTCCAAAATCTGTCCCAAGGGAAATGGTTAAAGGAAAAAAAAAATGGAGTAAATAGGAAGACTATAACAATCTTCAAAAATTGAGAGGAGTGGGAAGGAAACTATTGTTTATGGTTATTGTGGGAAGAATTAGGTAGAAGTTATAGTAAGCATAATAATTAAAAAAAATGTTTAAATCTGGAGAGATGGCTTAGCAGTTAAAGCATTTGCCCAAAAAGCCTAAGGACCTGGGTTCGATTCCCCAGTACCCATGTAAGCCAAATGCACAAAGTGGCACATGTGTCTGGAGTTCTTTGCAGTAGCTAGAGGCCCTGGGGTGCCCATTCTCTCTCTCTCAAATAAATAATAATATTAAAAATAGATGCATAGATAGATCTTGATAAAAAATGAGCTATAATTACTGGTGTATTCATGAGGAAGGTATATAATGCCCACCTGCATTTTCCTTTGTGGAGTGTGTGTGTGTGTGTGTGTGTGTGTGTGTGTGGTGTGTGTGCATGAATGTGGTGTATTCATGTGTTCACTGTGCACGTATGTGTGGAGGCTAGAAGATGACACTGGGTGTCCTTTATTGATCCTTTACCTTATTTCCTTGAGACAAAGTGTCTCACTGAAACTGAAGTACTCCAATTTTCAGTTAGACTAGCTGATCAGACAGCACCAGTGATCCTCTTGTCTCCTTCCCTTTGAGCACTAGGGTTATGGCTATTCGTGACCATGCTAGGCTTTTTACATTTGTGCTGAGGATTGAATTCAGGTTCTCATATTTTGCACAAGCATTCTTTTTTTTAATTTTTTTTTAAATTTATTTATTTGAGAGCGACAGACACAGAGAGAAAGACAGATAGAGGGAGAGAGAGAGAATGGGTGCGCCAGGGCTTCTAGCCTCTGCAAACGAACTCCAGATGCGTGCGCCCCCTTGTGCATCTGGCTAACGTGGGACCTGGGGAACCGAGCCTCGAACCGGGGTCCTTAGGCTTCACAGGCAAGTGCTTAACCGCTAAGCCATCTCTCCATCCTTGCACAAGCATTCTTAACATTTGGGCTATCTCCCTCACCTACATTTCATATATTTTGCTAAGTCACTTATAAAATTCTTTCTGATTTCTAAAAGGGTTCTAATTCCCACATCTTGGGTTTATGAGAAACCCATAGCAATAGTGTGATATGGTATATGGTGACAGAAAGTGTTGCTCTGAGCATAATAGCAGAACTTCATGCTATTGATATGATTGAAGTAATTCAATTGTCTTCTATGTAACTGAAACCTTTTCTGCACAAACTATCCATCATCATGGTGTTACTAATACAATATGGAAAATGCTTTCTGGGGCTCTGCTACTTCTCAAAACCTTTGTTAGTAAAGCACCCTTTGAAAAAGGAAGGAGAAATCAAAAGGAGAGATGACGACATGAATAAATAGGTCCACTGGAATTGAGTTGGGGAAGGGAAGACTGGTCAGAGTAATGGAGGGCATCATGGTCAACTCACAGTATATTTGTGTAGTAAAATTTCAATAAAATGTATTGAGGGGGCTGAGGAAATGGCTCAGCAGCTAAAGATGCTTGCTTGAAAAGCCTGCTCCCCTTAATTTGATTCTCCAGTACCCATGGAAAGACAGATGCACAAAACAATGAGCACGTGTGTCTGGAGCTGGTTTGCAGTGGCAGAGGCTCTGGTGAAACATCTCTCTCTCCCCTGTTCCTCTCCCTCAGAAGTAAAAATATATTTAAATTTTTTTTTGTTTATTTATTTATTTGATGGGGAGAGAGAGAGAGAGAGAGAGAGAGAGAGAGAGAGAGAGAGAGAGAGAGAGAGAGAGAGAAAGAGGGAGGGAGGGAGGGGGAGAGGGAGAGAATTGGCACACCAGGGCCTCTAGCCACTGCAAACGAACTCCAGACATGTGTGCTCCCTTGTGCATTTGGCTAATATGGGTCCTGGGGAATTTAATCTGGGTCCTTTGGTTTTGCAGGCAAATGCCTTAACCACTAAACAATCCCTCCAGCCACAAATGAAAATATTTTTAAAAATACCTGGTAAAAAACAAACATCATTGGGTCAGCCTTGTCAAAAAACAAACAAACAAACAAAATTTTCACCTCAAACATCTCTGCAGAAACCCTTCCTAGTATGCACCTAAGTTATGTAGCATTCAATTATTTTCTTTATTCCCTCTCATATCTAGCATGTAACCCTAACAGGAATTATTTACTTCTTTGCTTGTTGTTGACATTAATTTTCTCAAGGTTGTGGTCAAATACTTGGCAAGAAGCCACTTAAGAGAAGGGTGAATTTTGGCTTACCATGTGAGGAGATACAGTCCATGATGGTGGTAAAAGCATCACAGCAGGAGTGGGAGGTGGCTTGTCACACTGAATCCAGTAAGGAGGCCAAGAGTGATGAATGGTTGTGTTCAGTTTCCATTTCCCTTTTTATTTATTCATTTTTAAACATTTTATTTATTTGAGAGAGAGAGAGAAACAAAGAGAGAATGGATGTGCTTGGGCCTCCAGAGATTGCAAACAAACTCCAGACACATGTGCCACCTTCTACATCTAGCTTATGTGAGAACTGGGGCATCAAACCTGGGTCCTTAGGTTTCACAGGCCAGAGTCTTAATGGATAAGCCATCTCTCCAGCTCCTGTTTTCCTTTTTTTAATTCAGTCTAGGACCCCAGCATAATGGACCCTGTGTCACCCACTGAAGAGTGGGTCTTTTAATTCCTTATAGGCAGGCCTGAAGACTTGTTTGTCTCTTAGCTAATTCTAGATCCAATCAAGTTGACAATATAGATTAACTGGCACCTTGTCTGTTTCACTTAGCAACATAGAAACAATTATGAGAAGGAAATCATAAGTGTTTTATTCATGGTAGTGTTTCTGGCATGGAAAAGAGTAGCCAATATGCAATAGGTACATAAAGACAAGTGAATCAATGAAACATCTAGGGTAGGAAACTTCTTAAAGATACCCCTTGTCTTTGTGTCTTGATCCTTACTGTATAATTTGAGTAATTTATGCTGAACCTTAACATATTTCTGGTGACAATGACTAGTACCACCTGGTCTTTAAGAGAATATAAAGAATTGAAGGACAATTAGCAAACTTCTTTTTGGCTGACCATCTTGGGTGGCTCACACCTATAATCTACACTTGTGGGGTCAACGCAGGAGGAGTGCCTCAAGTTCAAGACCAGCCTGATGTTCATAGTTACAGGCCAGCCTAGGATTACAAAGTGGAGCCCTGTTTCCAAAAATAAAACAATCAATAACAAACTTCACTTTATTTTCTTAAACTTTTCTAGGAAGAAAAACCTGACTTCTATTTTCTTTGTCTTGGTATCAGCTTTGAAAATCCTATACAGTTTTAACTTTTCAGCTAAACTCTTTTTATTTTTCTACATGTCACATTCTTAGTTGTATAGTCCAGAAGCTTTTAGCTTTTTCATTTTATACCATCTTCATAGTCATCACATTGATCAAAACCTAACTGTTACTAGAATCCTTATCACACTTCACTAGATTGCTCTTTAACCTTTCTTGTTTTAATTTTTGTTTGTTTGTTTTTCGAGGTATAGTCTCGACCTAACTCAGGCTGAACTGAAATTCACTATGTAGTCTCAGGGTGGCCTTGAACTCATGACGATCTTCCTACCTCTACCTCCTGAGTGCTGGGATTAAAGGCATGCACCACCGTGCTCAGCTGCTACTTTTCTTTTTGTTACAAAGCATGTATACTTCTCTCAGCAGATGACTTTATTTCATATTTCATTCACTGTCAGTCAGGATCTCCATTGTTCCATCACTAACCTTTCCACTTTCCTGTCTTCCCCTTCCTTCTCTTTCTCTATCTTCCTCCGTACCTACCACTGGGGTGATGATTCCCACTAGTGTCTAAGGCAGCACTTGTGCTTTGAGTCCTACCCTCTCTTACACACTAAGCATTTTGATTCTATGAGTATTTCATTGCAGGATTTTTTTCTCCCATATATAAAAATGATTTTTTTTATTTTATCCTTCTTCATTTTCTAGTTTTTCATCATTAACAAAGTTTTATTAGTCATTTTATCCACAGCTCACTTCATTTAGACTTCCTTCCCTAGCTGTTCATCCCATCTGTCAAGGTCATTAATGGTTTTCAGGTTGCTAAATCCAGTGGTTATTTCTGGGTCTTTGTTTTACTTAACCTTCCCCTGGGATTTGACTCACATCTTCCTTCTTAGCATATTTTCTTTTTAATTCTCTGACACTGTAAAGTTTGGAAAGTCTTAGACATAGACTTCTGGCAGTGCTTTCAGGCAAGCCAGTGGGGTAGGACCGGGGTTGTGCAAGGCAGGGAGGAGCCCAGGTAGAAATGTTGGTTCAGTTGTGGCAGTATGTTATAGCAGCAACATGAAACCAACTTACCAGCAGTCTCTGGATTTGAGTGAGAAGATCTTCTCACTCAAATGCTACATAATTTGTTAAACTTTTCCTCCACAATATAATAAGGCCTCTAAGATGGTAGTCACACTTTTTGAAAAAAAAGCAAATATTTTTTATGAGTTTTCTCATGGTTAGGGTTATAAGAAAATTTATTGTAAGAATCTCTGTATGCTTCTATATATCTATTTTATGACAAAGATTGGCATCAAATATTAGGTAGTTTATAGAAGTTATAAATTGCTTAACTTTGCTTATTTTTCTTGTTCTACAATTTTGTTTTGTTAAAACTGTCACTATTCCTCCTCATTTATTCTTACTACTAAAATTCTAAAATCTGAAGTTGGTGTTTATATCTAAATATTAAATTATGTTTGAGAGTGAAGAAAATACTTTTGTATGTTAGAAAGTATAAGTAGATTTTACATCAAAGAAAATTACCATGTTATAGAAAACAGTATGTCATTGACTATTGAACTAGAAGACTAAGAAGAAACTTACAAGATTCTAAAATTTACTCTTCCTATGTCTGACCAATCTGACACTGGTAGGGTAGGTACATATAGGATAGCTCTTCTCTGTTCTATATGCAGCATTTCAATCATTGCCTAGGCTGTTTGAATTATGAATGGATCATTAGCCTTTGGAATGGTTGAAATTATGGAGCTGAGGATATGGCTTGGTGGTCAAAGGCTCTTGCCTTTATTACCTTTTGGTCTGGGTTCAGTTCTCTGGTATCCACATAAAGCCAGATGCACAAAAGCTGCACAAATCTAGAATTCACCCGGCATGCCCATTCACTCTTTTTCTTTTTCTCTCTCCCCTTATAAGTAAATAAAAATATTAAAAAGAAAATGAAATTATGATTTAATTTATGTGAGCAGGAAGCTAAGGTGACTGTTATAAAGACAATTTGTAAATAATTCAAGGTTATTTTGGTGACAAGAAGTATTGAAAATCATGACAGAAATTATGACATGTAGAATAAAAAATAATACATAGAGTGAATCAAATCAAAAGCTAGTTCTTTGAGAAGATAAACCAACTGACAAGCATCCAGCTTATCTAACCAAAAGAAAGAGAAAGATCTGGATTTTGGGGCACACACCTTTAATCCTAGTACTCTTGGGGCAGAGGTAGGAAGATCACTGTGAGTTCTAGGTCAGCCTGAGACTGAAGAGTGAGTTCTAGGTCATCCTGGTCTGGAATGAGACCCTATCTCAATAAACTCCCCATGCCAAAAAGAGAGAAAGAAAGAGGTAAACAAAGATACAGAACAAAGTTCCAAATTGATAAACTTAGAGATGAAAAGGGGCTGGCACAAAAATTTCCAATGAACTTCATTGGATTATTAGGAAGCACTTTCAAAATTCATATCCTAAAACATTAACCTGGAAAATTTAGAACTTCATAAATTTCTAGGCACACAAGATCCACCCAAATTACATCAAGAATATGTGACCAAACATAGCAATAATATGCACTGATATTGAAGCAGGAAATTAGAGGATATCTAAAGCCACCCCCTCCATGACTAAGGGAACTTCAGAGAAGAGGGAGTGGAAGAAATGTAAGAGCAGGAGGATGGGAGGAGGGCTGTGAAATGCTGTCTTCTATATTAAACATGGCTATTACATTCATAAATCCATAACAGCTATGCTCTCCTGCCAATATTTCACTATCAAGGACTCACAAAAACCTATATATTCAAGAATAGCTAATGGCAGCTAATGGTTGCTGGAAGGAGACTATCACATTATCAGAGTAGCCACCAATAAGTTTCCCATTTCGTAGTAAGTAACCTTTCATCCATGATCTTGTAAGCAACCCTAGTTTAACTTAATGGATAAAAAATATAATGGTATGAGGGGCTGCAGAGATGGCTCAGTGGTTAAGGTGCTATCCTGCAAAACCTAACTCACCTGGGTTCGATTCCCCAGTACCCATGTAAAGCCAGATGCACAGTGGCTGGAGGGCCTTCTGTTCTCTCTCTCTCTCTCTCTCTCTCTCTCTCTCTCTCTCTCTCTCTGTATGCCTTTCTCTCTATGCTTACAAATGAATAAATCAATATTTAACAAAATAGTGGCATGAAAGCAAGATAGAGGCTAATGGGGAAGGGGAAAGATATTACTGGGAGGGGAGGGGAATAAGAGGGTAATTGGGAGAATAATATCGAAATACATTATATACATGTATGAAAGTGTAAAATAAAATAAAATAAAACATTATATAAAACAAAAAGTCTCCCAGTAAGAAAGGCCCAGGTCCAGATGAATTCTATCAAACCTTTAGGAAAGAGCTAACAGTAATAGCCCTAAAGCTGTTCCACAAATTACAGAGCTACTGGCACAGCCATATTTATTTCTGCACTGTTGATGGTAGCTAAACATGAAACTATGCTGGATATTCATCAACCGGGATGAAGAAAAGGTGGCACATGCAAACAATGAAATGGAACTTAGTCGTAAACATAAAATCATAATTTGCAGGAAAGTGGATGGAATTAGTGATCATTATATTAAGTGCAATAAACCATCTTCAGATATATGAATACCCTGTGATTTCTCTCATATTCAGAATATAGTTTAAATTTATGAGAGAGAGAGAGAAAGAGAGAGAGAGAGAGAGAGAGAGAGAGAGATCAAAAAAGGAGGGAGAAAGATATAAGGAAAGAAAGAGGGAGGAAAAGAGGATAATAGAATTCATATGGCATGGAAGCAGAAGGGGAGACTATTTGGAGGGAGAAAAGATACCACAAATGGGAAGGTATAGAGGGATAGGGAAAATGAGGGAGGGGATGAATAAGATCAAATTACAATGGAATATATGTATGAAAATGCCATAATGAAGCACAATACTTTGTATACTAACTTAAGAGAATTAATTGAAATAGAAAAACCATCTTGAAATTTTCTTAAGTTATATAGATCTTAGCAGAGGTGCTTTAAATATTTCTTTTCCCATTTGGTGGTAGATAATGTATGAGTACCTTCTGTCTCTATATGTTTGCAGTTGTCATTACTAAATCTTGGAAATAACCTTTTAAAAGAAGTTCCAGAAGAAATGAAATACCTTACTTCCCTGAAGTGGCTTCATCTATTTGGAAATCAGATTTGTAGCTTTGCATCTGGAACATGTGGTAAGTTGGCTAAAAATCACTGTAGAAACACATTTAATCCCTTATGTTTAATAATATGAGATGGCCATGAAAAAGAATTTCACTACCCTGAAATTAAGACATTTTTGAGACAATACTTCTTTCCAACTTTTATATCAAATCTTTATATGTTGTATTAGTTACTTTTCCCATTGCTGTCATTAAAGACCTGACAAGAAATACCTTACAGAATGAAGAGTTTATTTTGGCTTATAGTTTAAAGGGCTACAGTATATCATAGCAGGGAGTACATGCTGGCATATGTGGGAGAGGAAGCTAGTACTATTGCATCTATAGTCAGGAAGCAGAGAGAAATTAATATACACACCTACCTCACTTTTTCATTTTTGTTCAGGCTAGAACCCCAACCAAAGGTATGGTGCCTGATGCCATCTGCATTCAAAGAGGATCTTTCCTTTTCAGTTAAACCATTCTGGAAACAACTTCACAGACATACCCAGAGGTTCATCCTTATGGTGATTGTAAATCCAGAAAGGCTGACAAGCAAGACTAGCCATTACAACTCTGCCCCTTGTCAACCTGATGGAGTCATCTGGCTCCAGAGGGCTTTGGTAGCCCTGCCTCTAACTCTGCCTCCTACAGCCCATCTAGCTTCTCTCTGGATGGCTTACTCTGTGCCTGTAGCTTTCCTCAGCAAATGTCCTATGGTCCTGGCATCTCCAACCTCCAGTGCGACTTACACTTTCTCCTCCACAGCATCATGCAGAGGCTTCTCAGAGCCTACATGAAGGACTCCAATTGTCAGTGGCCTTCTGGAACCCTGACACATATGTCCATGACCCTGTTCGTTCTTGGCATCATCCATTCTTGGAAAATCATGTGCATGATTCTGCCAAGTTCTCTTGCCAGCTCAAGATGTCATCTGGCCTCTTTAACTGCAGTTTCAGTGGCCTCTGTTTGCTAGGCTATTATTGTCAAAGAAGTAATCCCCTTCACCAGCATTCTTAGTTCAATCTTCTTTTAAGTGAATTTGCACTGTCACAAATTGCAAGGTTAGGTCTTGTCCTTAGGATGCCTTCATTCTTGTCCCAGTGAAGAGAGTAAGGTTTCTCTGCAAAGCTTCTTATCTCTTTATCACTTATGTATATTTTGCCTGTACTTTCTTTGTGTACAACTTTACATTTGCTCCTGTGCTCTTCCTCACCAAACATCCCATATGTAGAGCTAAGAGAATAAACAAGAATTACTGTTGATGAGTTCTACCTTCTCATTTTAAAATCAATGTAAGTTTATGAGCCATAAAGAAAACCTTTTGAAAATCAAAAATAAAGTTTTCTATGACTTCCCTTTTCACCTTTATTCTGTCACAGGTATTAAGTCCAAGCTCTGGTCAATGTGCTCAATTTAAGTCAATTGGGGAGAATTTTAAAGTTCTAATAAGTAACATTAATTTTTTTGTGTTTGCCTTAATCTCATAGTTTCTCCATTCAATGGTCTCCTTTTAGTTAACACAGTTCACATACATGACAAAGAGGTCCAGATGATTTCTGTAACTTTCATAACCCATAAAGATATTTCATTCCTCCTTGTGTTCCTTGATAAATCAGCTTTCTGTTGCTGGGATGGATTGCCCATGTTAAAAACTTAAAAGGATGAAAGATTTACTTTGGCTCACAATTTTAGAGAATTCAGCCTGTAGCCACATGACCTTGTTGACTTGGTTATATGGCACAGGATAGGGATAAAGGGTAGATCAAAGCTGCTATTTTATGATGGGTAGGAAGTAAGAAGAGGAAGGTATCAAAGTCCCAATGAGCCTATATAGGGGCCACGTCCTCAATAAGCTAACTTTCTGCCTCTAGCTCCTGCCTCCCTCATCAAGGTTCTTGTACCCCTAAATAGTGCCATCATCTAAACCATAACAACCCCCCAGTGATAAAGTAGAAATACTTTAAAGAATTTATACATTTCAGTGAAATTTTGGCATAGGAGTGGCATTTCTAATCATGCTGTCTTCAAACAGTATTTAAGAACATTTTTTCAGTAGCCTTAAATTAATAGTATTTAGAATATAACAAAAATCAGCTCTCATACGATCTTGTTCAAATAATGTCATTTATATAACTTTTAAAAATTTTGTGGTGCTAGGGATCAAACTCAGAGTCTTGAACATGCTAGGCAGATACTCTTTTGTTGAGCTACATCTGCTCACTTTTGCTTTATCTGCCTCTCTGTCTCTTCCTCCTTACTTCTCTCACATGTTTGCTCTTCTTTCCCAGTTCTCGATCTATCTAAATCTCTGTTTCTAAGAAGCTAGAGAGAAGGAAATGTAAAATCTATATCTGCATGAATCTGAAAAACATTTATTTATTTATTTCTTGATTTTGGGTTCTTGAACTTGGAAAATTTGTTGCATTTTGTGGATCTCATATGATTGACTGAAATGATGTTGTGTCAGGTTCTGATTATCCAGGGATAGAAGTGATTTGGTATCAGGGTGATGCATGTGGGCCAGGATCTGGAGACCCTTGCTGTGTTCTCTAACCCTATCCCCACTGAGCAGAGCATATTCATCAAGGCTAGATATGCTTTTCCAGATGGAGACAGTCATGAGCTCTCTTTCTTGAGGTTTTATAATAGAGTCTAAGAAATCACATGACCCAAGACAAATTGGTAGCCCATGGGCTCTATCTGATTCACGTACATCTGACTCATATATAAACTAGTTTTATTGGACGTTTTAGTGTTTTTAATTAGGTGACTTTTTTTTTTTTTAAACTGGAACATCCACAAAAAATAAAACTAGCTTTTGGGGCCTTTATTTTCTTTACTTTTTTTTTGAGGTAGGGTCTCACTCTATCCTAGGCTTAACTGGAACTCACTCTGTAGCCCACTCTAGCCTTGAACTCCTCATGTGGTGGTTTCAATCACATGTCCCCTAGTAATTCAGGTGTTCACAATGCTTGGTTCTCAGATCACAGCAATTTGGGATGTAGAGCCTTGCTGGAAGAGATGTGATATTGGGGTTGGCTTAGGGGTGTTAAAGCCAGTTCCCCCTTGCCAGAGTTCAGCTCACTGTCCCGCTGCTGTTTTCCACCTGATGTGGCAGAGGTTATGCTCAGCCTTTCTTCATGTCATGCTCTCCTCTGTCAACGTGAAGCTTTTCCTTGAGACTGTAAGCCAAAATTAAAACTTTTCTTTCATCAGTTGCTTTTAGTTAGGGGCTTTGTTATAGCAAGAGAAGGTAAGTGCTCCTCGACTTCAGTCTCCGAAGTGCTGAGATTAATGGCATGTGCCACCACACCTGGCTATTTGCTTTAAGTAAATATTAGGCAAATGTGTAGTCATATTCCTATATGACAACAATTTTCAGGAGCTGGTTGATGGTGGTGGCCCTGGATGATAAAGCACTGGGACATCGTCTTAATCCTGTAGTAATTTGACGTTGAGGACTGTTTCAAGTCTGTCACAGGAGTTGTGGGATGGCTATAAGTATGTAAAGAAATAGATTAAATCTGTTCAAAAGAAAGAAGGTTTATGATGAGGCAGGATGTAAATGTGAGGCTGGGAGAAGCTTTAAGGAGAAAAGTTTACATTCATGATTCTGAGTGTCTTTTCATTTCTGGGTCTAGACTGTGGTAAGCCTGGTTGTATTCTTTGTCCTTAGAAGTCATGAGTTGGCTCTGTAACTGTGAAATAAATTCCCCTATTTTGTCTTAGCTAGTTCATGAAGATATTTGTAATCAACATTCAACAGAGCCTTGGCTAAGGCAAGAATGCATAAGGAAGGCAAAGGTGTATAGAAAAGTGACAAAACTTCTTTCCTAACAGGTAGCTAAAGTGACTAAAATTATTTTCTAACAGATGGATTACAAAACTTGATTCTGCTTAATCTGAATAACAATCAGCTTACAAGGCTTCCTGAAGAAATTGGCAGGTAATTTTATTTGTACTAAGATTGTCTAAATATTGCATAACCTCCTCTTTCCTGACCATATCCAATTCAAGTGAAAGTACTGTGGCTGACATTAGGTCCTTAGGAGATTTACACATAGCATGGGAGGATTGGATAAAGTATAGCTAGCCTAATTCTAAGCTGATTATTCCTCAAACACTTCAGAGAAATGAGAATGGTAGTCCAAGTGTAAAAGTATGAGTTTGAAACATAAAATTCTCAAGCTGATGTTATGTCAGTTTGGGTGTTCTTGGGCATGCACAGCCACAGAATGGGGAATCTTAAATTTTATCTCACAAATGTAAATCATTTTGTCCTCTGGGGTAAAGTAAAACCTGGATATCATTTTCATTAAATGAACAATACACATTTTATTATCATTAGTAATGACCAAAATGCTGTTTCCTGTTTTTCTGAACATCTGTATATTCAGGCTGCCATTACAATGACTTTCTGGAGCCAGCTGAAGGCAAACACACTATCTTGGACTTTTCTTCTGCTAGATGGAAGGAACCCTGCACAGGTTTTCTTTGGAGACTGTCTTTATGGCCCCATGAGCAAAAACAGATATATGACCAAATAAGAGCATCCGGATATTTAAAGGGCACACAACTGTCAAATTCCTCATCTCAGGACTGCTGCAGCCCATGGCCTATTCCAATTTACTTGTCCAGATATCTAGCCATCACTATCCAAATGGATTTGGTGCTATCACTTCCAAATAGGAATGGTATGGGGATGTTATAGGGATGTTAATATTTTAAGTCAGGTTAACTAGAATATAATTAAAACAATTTAATTTCTTTAGAAGATAAATACAATAATGAAAATGTCAATCATTGTCTGCTTGCTTTTTCACTATTTTGACTTGTGTCTCAATCAATTAGGTCATGTATGAAATACAGGAGATGATCTGGTGAATCAGTTTCAGGTCCTCATATCTTTGAGCAACTAGCCAGTTACCTTGGGCACAAAAGTTTGCTTTCATCTTTCTCCCTTCTCAAGGGGAAGATTTTGAATAGATGGACTTCAAAGTCCTTGCAGCTACAGTATTTTGTGACTTCATGGTTTGCTGAGGTTATGTCTGCTTTGAGTAGGATGTATAATATTTAAGAAATCCTAAAATTAAAGAAAGGAAAGCTTTCACTAGAAAAGGTAGGATGGTGAAGTACATGGATCCATGTATTTGTACAGCTCACTCTGAGTTGTCTGTTTTCTGTGGGGATTCTCAGACATACCCTGATTCATGATCTCCTCTGGTAGAATTCACTTCCTCACCCTGGGGAAGTGTCTTTACCTTCCCACTTCTTACTGTGTCCATCTGTACAAGGTTGACAATATTACCTCATTTATAGGATTGTTTTGTGGTTCAAACAAGTATTCTTTTTATTTATTTTTATTGGTTATGGACATACTTAGTATGTAAATGACACATATGGGTACCATCCTTTCCCTCATCCCTGCCCCTTTTCTGAAGGGGCTCTCCTTATTGGGGATGCAGGTTATCCCATGGAGATTGTGGTTCATGCATTATGGGGGCAGCAGTCAGTCATGGGGACAGGCAATGCCTCTGTGCATAATGCCCCAATTTGTGGCTCTAACTTTTCCACATCTTCTTCAACAAAATTCCCTGAGCCATGTTGCATGTTTTTCAGTCTACTTCAGTGATGGGCTCTTAGGAGCTTATGGATTTCTGGCTTGGTAGGTGTTTAGTGTCCTCAGTGTCTATCTCCTTCACCCTTGAGCTGACTATCAGGTGCACTGAGAAAGCAGCACTCTTGCTCATCTCTCCAATTCTTCTGTAATTTCAGCTGGTACCTGGCTGTAGTGAACTGGGTAATTTATGTCCTCAGGTCCCACTCACATCTGAAAAAGAGAAGCAGATTATCCAACAGATCCAACAGATAGTGAAGTCAGCACAGGTTAAATGGGATAAACACCATTAATTTACAGAGAACTTAATGTATGTGGACCCTCTTATAGCCCATGATTAGTGGGAGCTTGATATTGGAAAGCAAAATCAATGTCTGGATAAGATTCTGACTTGTTTCCCAGTTCCAGATATGATTTCCTTTCCACTGAGTGGATCTTTTAGCCAATCAAAGAGCAGTTGGTAACCACCATGGCTGTGTGCCACTACTGCACTTGTGTGAGCTTCATGTCAGGTTTGCTTCTGAGTAGCTTAGACCTCAACTTACTCAGACAGATGTTGGCCATCTTCCCCTGATAGCTCATGTAGCACCTTCCAGCAGTAGACAGGATGTCTGTGGATTGGATCTCTTCCTGGTTCTAGCCAGTTCTCTCCATGTTCCATGCTGAAAGCATATGGTATCTTCAGCAATAGAGTCTTACCATTAACCTCTGGTGTGTAATCAAGTGCTCTGACAGAACGGCCTTGTAGGTATCTCTAATCAACATCTTATTGTGGGTCTTAACTGCAACCTGGTTATGGGAGTTACAGGCTAAGGGAAAAGAAAAAGAAAGAAAGAGAAACAAGAGAAATAATTTAAGGTTAGGTTTCATCCTACTCTCTCCAGGGCCCTTATTTTCAGCTTCTTTGCCCCAAGGTCCTGTTGAGTGTTCAACCTTTTAGTCTATCTTCCATGATATAGGTTTCTATGGTACCAGTTCAATTTGGATTCAGTTTTGTGTCCCCTCCCCCATTCTTTCCCTCCCATCAAGCCCTACCCTCCCTATTTTATAGGCTTTGTGATGCCTATCAGGTATGTCAGCAACTCAGGCTGATCCAGGATAGGAATGACAGATGAGTGAGACCATGTGATGATTGTCTTTTTGTGATTGGGTGAGTTTGCTTAGTATGATCTGTTTCAAGATTGACCATTTTTCTGTAAATTTCCTCATGTTATTTTTTCTTTACTGTTGAGTAGAATTTCATCATGTAGATATAACACATCTTGATTATCCATTCATTCAAAGATGGACACCTTGGTTGATTCCAGTTCTTAGCTATTATGAATTGAGCAGCTATCAACATGTTTGAGTAAATATCTCTGTACTGAGGCATGGGGTTTTTAGAGCAAATGCCTAGTAAGAGAATAACTGGGTCTGTTGGTAACTCTATATTCATCCTTTTCAGGAATCTCCATATTGATTTCCACAATGGTTATACCAGCTTACATTCCCACCAACAGTGAATGATGGTTCCTGTTTCTGCACATACTCACCAATATTTGTTTTCATTTTTTTTTTTTAATGCTTTCTATCCTTACTGGGGTAAGGTGGATTCTCATATTTGTTTTAATTTTCATTTTCCTGATGGTTAAGGATGTTGAACATTTTCTTAAGTGTTGATTTGCTATTTGTATTTCTTCCTCTGAGAACTTCCTATTCAGTTCCCTGCCCCATTTTGTGAGTGGGTTGTTTGCTTTTTTTATTGTTTAGATTTTTGAGTTCTTTGTAGATTCTAGATATTAGGCCTCTGTCAGTTGTATAGCTGGCAAAATTTTTCTACCATTTTTGTGGGTAATCTCTTAGCTCTGCATATGGTATGTTTGTACAAAAACTTTTCAACTTCATGAGATACCATTGTTTGAGTGATTGTCTAAGTTCCTGAGCTACTGGAGTTTTGTTTAGAAAGTCTTCCCCCATTCCTATATTATGGAGAGATCCTTCTATTTTTTTTTTCCAGCTCCTTCTTTGACCAAGCCTAGTATTTTAAACATAAAATGGCCTCATAGACTATGATTAAGCATTCTACTTTTCCCCCACCTGGTGGAGCCTTGCTGTTGGAGGTGTGTTGCTAAAGGTGAACTTGAGGTTGATTAGTCTAATCTACTGTGTGTTCAGAGATCTACTGTGGAAAAAATGACAAAGTGAGACAGCTTTCTCTGACATGATGAAACTTCCCCTTGAAACCTTGAACATGAAATAAATCCTTTCCTAACATTATCTTCTTCTGCTTGAGTGTTTGATCCCAGTAACAAGAAGTTAACTGCTACATATGGCCAATGAATATTTGTATAAAAAGAAAATAGCATTCTCTCTTTTTAAAATTTAGATAAGATGTAGCTATCTAATTAGAAGAGATCTTTACAAAATGAAGTTTTAGCAAAGAAATTTTATGCTCAAAAAATGCAGAGTAGTTGTAAATACGTGAAGAAGTTTCAGAGGAGCTATAAAAATGGATTCTGGGGAGTAGAGAGATAGCTCAGAAGTTAATGTGCTTGCCTGCAAAGCCTAGGGACATGGGTTCTATTCTCTGGTATCCAAGTAAAACCAGATGTACAAGGGGGCACATAGGTCTGGAGTTTGTTTTCAGTGGCCAAAGATCTTGTTATGCCCATTTTCTCTCTCTCAAGTGGTGCTTATATAATATTTTTTGTTGTTGTTCTGGTGAGTTTGGTTCATAAGCCTTGTTTATGTTTTTCAGGTTAAAAAGTCTTATGTATCTAAGTTTAAGTTACAACAAGCTAACCATCATTCCTATAGAACTTTGCTCCCTTACGGATCTTTCTGAACTTAACCTAAACTACAATCAACTTGTGTGCCTACCTGAAGAGATTAGATTCTTGAAGAAACTTCGTCAGCTCTTTCTGGTCAGCAACAATATTGAAGTTTTGCCAGAGGTAAGCTAAACAAGGTTCATCATTTTTGTTGTTGGTGAAGAACTCATTCAACACAATGGGAAGTGATTATAGATTAAACTTGCACACCATTATTTGCATTCTCTGAGGTTATATGGAGTCAGTCCCCAAATCATCTATCACAGAAAATAGTTCTAGTCAGGATCATTTCAGGAGTTGCTATATGTAGTAAATAAAAATACAAGGTACTCACTTAAATTTGAATTTCAGATGAAGCAATGAATGTTTTGATTTTTTTTTTGTATAAGTATGTCCCAAATATGTTGCATATACTTGTGATAAAATTATTTACTGGCTATCTCAAATTTAAATTTACGTATTGCATGTTATCTATAACCCTCTAGGCAGAACAAAATACAAATTCATTTTGGCTTTGGAATTGGTGCTGCATGTTTTCTGTTTTCTCTCTTTTCCAGTCTGCCCTGCAACTATGGGCCTTAGTAGGCTCCTCTGCTCACCAGAGTCCACAGGGATAGGTCCAGTGAGAGGCACTGGAAAGAAGAAAAGGGGCCTGAGGAAAAGGAATACTGGACAGTGCATACATGCTGTTGCAGTTAGGTTCACATTGCTGGTAGAAATCACCCAACCAAGAGCAGCTTATAGGGGAAAAAAAAGAGGTTTATTTTGGTCAGTTCTTTATGTATAGTCAACCTCCATCAGTTTTGACCTAAAATATAATGCTTATGGAGGATGGAGATATGGCTAAGTGGTTAAGGTACTTGCCTTCAGAGCCTAAGGGCTTGGGTTCAGTTCCCCACTACCCATGTAAGCCAGATTCACAAAGTGGAGCATACATCTGGAGTTCCTTTGTAGTGGCTAGAGGCCCTGATGTACCCATTCTCACTCTGTATCTGTCTTTCTCAGTTTGTATCTCTCTGCTTGCAAATAAATAAATATTAAAAATAATGCTTATGATTTTATCCATTAGGTTAAAAATCTTTTTTTTTTTTTTTCTGACACAGGGAATTTGTGATCTTAAACAACTAAGAATCCTTGACATAGCAGGAAATGTTATCCAGATATTTCCACAAGGAGTAAGTAGCATCAACCCCTTGAAAGACAATTTTGTTTATGCTATTGGGAATAGAAAAATAAGGGCAGCCAATAAAAGCTGTAGTAATTGGAACCTTGATTTATACAAATGACTCAAAGATTTGCTTTGTTATAAAACTTTAAAACCTGTTCATTATTATTCTTTTCCTTGTGTTCTGTGCATGTTGAACTTGTTTGAACTAAACAAACTCTGTTTGCTATCATAAATATTTTAATGTATTAGTTATGATTAAATTTTTTCATTATTACACAATGCTTTTGGTCAACTCAGACCATTTCAAAATATTGCTTTCTAGTGCATAAAAATTTATTCCATATAATTAATCCAAAGGTGATATTTTTGTTAGTTGCTTTAAGTCATAAACTATGAAAATACATTTTTTTCATTTGTGAATTTTCACATTGTTTTATTTCAAATACCTGAGAAATAGATCGTTTTGGCAACTTGTAACTTTTGGAAAGCAATATCAGTTTTCATATTTTGTTTTTATATCTATGTGAACATGCTTGTGCACTCAGCCTAATAAATTATTACAAATCCATTTGGTACTCAGTAAATAGCTGTTGATCTATTTAATTAGTATTTTTCTTATTGACAGACTAAAAACTGACATTTCAGAAAAATTTAACCCATAATAGCATTTTATATTTAAGGTGACTTAAATGTGTAAAATGAGCTAAGTCTTTGCTTTAGAAAATTATATGTATTATCTTAATGGGTAAAATGTATATAACACAAACTTAACTTTTTTTTTGGGGGGGGTTATCGAGGAAGCATCTCACTCTTGCCCAGGCTGACCTGGAATTAACTATGTAGTCCCAGGGTAGCCTTGATCCACCTACCTCTGCCTCCTGAGTGTTGGGATTAAAGGCATGTGCTGCCATGCTTGGCCAAACTTAACCTTTTAAACTATTTTAAGTATACTGTATTGACATTATCTTTTTGACACTATCCATCATGCTATCTACTTCTAGGACTGTTATTTTTTATTTTTCACTAGATAAATCTATATTATCAGATAAATTTCAATTCACTTGTTAGCATCTACTGTAGTATTTTAAAATATTTTCTTCCCTTTTGGCAACCACCATTCTAATTTCTGATTCTATGAATTTGACAACTTAGTAGAATTACTAAACATTCATATAAGTGTTTAATTGATATGAATGTTTACTAATTATCATATAAATGGGATTATTAAACATTTGTCCTTTTATGATTGGCTTTTTTTTATTAGTTATAAACACAGTGTGTAAACAGGCATGTTGGTACCATTGTTAGCCTCCTCCCTGTCCTCCCCCCTCTGAAGGAACCCTCCTCATTGGGGAATGTGGGTCATGCATAGTGGGGGTAGCACTCAGTTATGGGGAAGAGGAAATGATTCTGTGCATAATGTCCCAACTTGTGGCTCTAACAATCTTTCTGACTCCTCTTCTGCTTTTGCAATCAAGTTTTCATTGTTGGTAGAAATCACCCAACTAAGAGCAACTTGTGGGAAAAAAGGTTTATTTTGGTTTACAGGTTCCAGGGGGGAGGGATTCCATGTTGACATGAGCAGAAGGTGGATATCACTCCCTGGCCAACATCAAGTAGACAACAGGAACAGGAGGGTATGCCAAACACTGGCACAAGGAAACTGGCTATAACAACCATAAACCTGCCCCCAACAATAACACTACCTCCAGGAGGCATGAAATCTCAAACCTCTATCAGCTGGGAACCTAGCATTCAGAACACCTAGGTTTATGGGGGACACCTGAATCAAACCAACACATTCTCAAATTTCCTTGAGCCATGTTGGGTTTCTTTTGGGTCTACTTCAGTGATGACGTCCTGGGAGCTTCTGTGTCTCTGGATAATTGATTTGGAGTTGAGTGTTCTCTGTGTTTATCTCCGTCACCCTTGTGCTGGTACCAGGTTTACCCAGAAAGCAGAACTCTTGCTTATTTCCCTAGGGCACTCATGAGGTATGATGGGCTGATTCTCTCAAGTTCTGTGTCCATCTGAAAAAGAGAAGCAAATTCTCCAATGTAAAGTGAAGTCAACACCAGATAAATGGAATAACCATTGTTATTTCAGAGAGAATTTAATAGGCGTAGGCCCTCTTATTGCCCATGATTGGTGGGAGCTGGATGTTAGAGAGTGGGCTCATTTCTTGGACATGGTTCTGTCATGTTTGCCAGCTCCAGCTATGGGTTATGTTCCACTGAGTGGATCCTTTAGCAAAATCAAAAGCAGTTTAGGTCCAGAGAGATGGCTTAGCAGTTGGAGTGCTTGCCTGTGAAGCCAAAGGACTTTAGTTTGATTCCCCAGGACCCACATAAGCCAGATGCACAAGGTGGTACATGCATCTGGAGTTCATTTTCAGTAACTGGAATCCCTGTTGCACCCATTCTCTCTCTCTTTCTCCCTCTCTCTCTCTTTCAAATAAATAAATAAAAATAAAAATAAAGCCGTTGGTTACCCACCATGGCTGTGTGCCACTATTGCACTTGGGTGAGCATCACATCAGGTTGTTCGCCTCTGAGTAGCTTACACCATGAGTTTCTTAGACAAGTGTTGGCCATTTTCTCTCAGTCACTCACATAACACCTTCTGACACTAGATAAGGTAACTGTCTGGGGGACTGACTCTTCCAGATTCCAGCCAAGGTTACTCCATGTTCCATACAAATAGCATATGGTGTCTTCTGTAATAGGGTCTTACTATAAACCTTTGGTGGGTCATCAAGTACTCTGACCGAAATCTGTCTTCTTTTGGGAAACCTTGTAGGTCTCTCTGATCAATAGCTGTTTTTAGGCTAGTGCCAGTTGTTTTTATTGCTATGGCTTTTTATTAATATAGCTTTAGATCAGGTATGGTGATGCCTCCGGAGGTGTCTCTTCTGCTGCCATTCCATATGAATTTTTGATATAATTTTTTCTATCTCTGTGAAGAAAAATGTTGGGATGTTTATTGGTATTTCATTAAATCTGTATATTGCTTTTGGTAAGATTGCCATTTTCACAATGTTAATTCTGCCTATCCAGGAGCATGGGAGGTCTTTCCATTTTCTCAAGTCATCCTCAATTTTGTTTTTGAGTGTTTTCATTGTATAGTTCTTTGACATGCTTAATGTTATTCCAAGGTTTTCTTTTTTTTTTTATTAATTTTTTATTTATTTATTTGAGAGCGACAGACACAGAGAGAAAGACAGATAGAGGGAGAGAGAGAGAATGGGAGCGCCAGGGCTTCCAGCCTCTGCAAAAGAACTCCAGACGCGTGCGCCCCCTTGTGCATCTGGCTAACGTGGGACCTGGGGAACCGAGCCTCGAACCGGGGTCCTTAGGCTTCACAGGCAAGCGCTTAACCACTAAGCCATCTCTCCAGCCCCAAGGTTTTATTTTTTAATTTTAATTTTTATTTATTTATTTGAGAGCAAGAGACAGAGAGAGAGAGAGAGAGAGAGAGAGAGAGAGAGAGAGAGAGAGGGAGACGTAGGTAAGAGAGGGAGAGAATGGGCACACCAGGGCCTCCAGCCACTACAAACAAACTCCAGACATGTGTGCCCCCTTGTGCACCTGGCCAACGTGGGTCCTGGGGAGTTGAGCCTCGAACTGGTGTTCTTAGGCTTCACAGGCAAGAGCTTAATGGCTAAGCCATCTCTCCAGCCCTTCCAAGGTATTTTATGTTATTTTTTTTGGTTGCTATTGAAAATAGGACAATGTCGCTTATTTCTTTCTCTGTAACTTTGTCTTTTGCATATAGAAAGGCTACTGATTTTTTTGCATTGATTTTGTATTTTTCTGAAGGCATTAATCACCTTTAAAGAGTTTTGAGATGGAGGTTCTTGGGTCACTTATTTATAAAATCATGTCATCTGTGAATAGGGCTACCTTAACTTCTTTCTTTCCAATTTGTATCCTTTTTTTGATTTATTTTTATTTATTTTTTTGAGAGCAACAGATAGAGAAAGCGGTAGATAGAGAGAGAATGGGCAGGGCCTTCAGCCACTGCAAATGAACTCCAGATGCGGGCACCCCCTTGTGCATCTGACTAATGTGGGTCCTGTGGAATTGAGCCCCAAACCAGAGTCCATAGCCTTCACAGGCAAGTGCTTAACCACTAAGCCATCTCTCCAGCCCTTGTATTCCTTTTTATTTCTTTTCTTCTGTTTTATTGCTTGAGCTAGGGCTTCCAGTACTATGTTGAAGGGCATAGGTGAGAGTGGACACCCCTGTCTTATTCCTGATATAAATGGAATTCCTTCAGTCTCTCCCCATTTAGTATTATTTATGCTTTAGGAACTTTATATATGGACTTTATTATGTTGCGATATAAACCATCCATGCCTATTTTCTTCAATGTTTTGATCATTAAGTGATGTTGTATTTTGTCAAGGGCCTTTTCTGCATCTATCGAAATGATCATGAGGGTTTTTGTGTTTAAGCTTATTTATGAGGTATATTATATTGACAGATTTCACTATGTTGAACCTCCCCTGCATTCCTGGGATGAAGCTTACTTGATCAAGGTGAAGGTGGATAATGCTTTTGATGTGTTTCTGAATTTTGTTTGTGCAGATTTTGTTCAGGATCTTTGCATCTAAGTTCATCAGGGAAATAGGGCTATAGTTTTCTTTTCTGTGGCATCTCTGCCTAGTTTTGGTATTAAGGTGATACCAGGCTGAGTCATTGTCAATTATATACACATACACCACATTTGCCTATCCATTCATCTGTGGATAGATACTTAGGTTGTTTTCATGTTTTGGTTATTGTGAACCAAATAAACTATGAATATTGTTATACAAATATTTGTTCTAGTTTTCACTATCAACTTCTCTGAGTCCAGACAAAGAGAATCATTACTTGAATTTTGTAGTACTTCTATATTTAATTTTAAAAGGATTCACTACCCTGTTTTCAAAATTGAAAGTTCTCAATGTTTTAGAATTGGTTGCCATCACTTTTGATTTGGTAAATATTCTGTGATTTTTTTATTCATATGATGGGTCTTAATTAAATTCCATACTCCTTGTTGTACAGTCTTCCTGTCCACTTCTCCTATAGTACCACTGCAGCAAGGACCAGCTAGTGGAATGATTCTTTTCAAGTCCATCTAGGCATTATAATGTAAGCTTCCAAAGGTAATTTATGCTTCTAGCAGAAGCATGTTGAATTTCAACTCAATAAATATTTAAATGAGTAAACCTGAATAAAGTTCCTGATGACACTCAGCATTCACCCTATTATTGCTGTTAACTGACTGTTTCCTCTAAAAAGTGTTTTGTATTTACAGTCTTTTAAAAACATCAAATTACTTTGGCTCCCATAACTTGGAGTGCCTTTGACATGATGTGTCTCTACATGATTTGCTTTAGCATCCATTCAGAATTTTCTATAGACATTATAGAATAAGATAGCATGTGGCTTAACTGAGCTTTAGCTCAAAGTTTTTGGCTTCAAATATTTCAAAATGTTTTTTCCTTTAACCACATTATTTGCTTCCAATTAATTTGGGCCAACTGGTGAAAGATGTTTTCTACATTTGAGCACTTCTTTCTGCCTTTTTTCCCATTGGATTTCTCCATTTTTAAGAAAAGCCTAAGAAAACATTTTTACATTATACTATGTTTGTTTCATTGTATTAAATTGCACAAAGTGATTTTATTTTTATAAAAAGAAGTAACTGGAAATTTCAAAAAGTTCTTGTCAGAGTAGAAAGATAAAGAGGACCAGCAAAACTTAAGAAAATTTGCTTATTATTGAACAATTTGAGTGAATTCTCAGCTCCAAAGATGAGAGTATTTGGAACCTACCTGAAACATCACATTCCTCCTTTTAATAGATTGGCAAAGTGTTCTTTGTGCAGATGAATAGGTGTTACATTTCATTTTGAGATAGCTGCTTTCTTTCTCTATGTAGCCTATATATCTTTTTGTAAGAACATATCTCTTTTCTTTTCTTTCTTTTTCTCTCTCCTTTACAGAGGGTCTTTATATGTAACTCAGGAAGCTACAAATTCATGGTAACATTTCTGCCTCAACCTCTCTAATACTGAGATTAAAGAAATGTTCCACCAGGTCTGGACCAGTATTTTTCTGTATGTATAAATAACTCAGGAATAAGGGTGTAGCTCAACTGTACTTGCCTAACATGAAAAAGCCCTGGATTTGATCTCCCACACCATACAAACCATGTGTGGTAGTGGACACCTACAATTCCAGCACTTAGGAGGCAAAGGCAGGAGAATCTGAAGCTCAAGGCCATTCTATGCCACATAGCAAACTTGAAGCAAGCAAGGGATGAATGAGACCCTGACTAGAGAAAGAGAGAGAGAGAGAGAGAGAGAGAGAGAGAGAGAGAGGGAGGGAGGGAAAAGAATTCATTCATACTGTCTGTACAAATAAGAACTGAAAGAGTTGTCTTTTACTTTGACTTTCAGAAATACCTTATTTTTAAAATTATCTCATTTTTATATATTCACTTTAAAAATAAAATTGGAAGGGCACAAAAGTATGCTTTTAAACTTAAAATTATATATATATATATATATATATATATATATATATATATATATATATATATATGATATGCTTATTCAAGTAATATATTTCAAGTATTTGATTTTTTTCAATCAGAATACACTTCTACCCTTTTTAAAATCACGTGTTCACTTTTTCTTTTTTAATTGATGGTGAAAGGGGAGCAGAGATTGCGGGGGGGGGGGGGTGGTCATGCCAGGACTTTCAGCCACTGTATACAAACTCCAGACACATGTGCTACCTTGAGCATCTGGCTTACATGGGTCATGGGGAATTGCACTATAGTCCTTTGGCTTTACAAGAAAGCATCTTATCCACTAAGCAATCTATCTCTCCAGCTCACATGTTCACTTTTTCTTATACCTTCATTTATTGCTATAATTGGGTTAGATTTTGAATGAGTAAACCTCTGAGGACAATTGTCTGAAATGAAGTAACATTTTTAAATGGGAGAGTATTTCCAAAGTATGGGTTTTGTAAATGATGGAAATGGAAATCTATGGAAATGTTGCTATTATTTAGCTATACAGAAACTAGTAATGGCTTGTGTAATAACATCCTATGGCTTCCAAAACAAAGTGTCATAAACTGGTACCTAGAGTGACATGCCACTATTTTTCTTTTTTTCTTTTTTCTTTTTAAGGAAGCAAGTCCTTGGGTTGCAGTTCTAGTTCTGTATGATTTCATCTTAGCAAACTTTGTCAGCAAAGATTCTGTTTCAAAATAAATTTACATCTTTAGTTTCTGTGTGGACATAAAGTTTGGGGTGGGTATTATTCAACCCAGCCCACTTTGGTTGAATATTAAGGTTTTTACTTTTTAGCATCTGTCTTTGTAATAGCTATAACTCTCCTAGTAAAGGGAATTCAATTCAACAGAGATTTGTTGGGTAATTCCTTAGTGGTGAGCTTTCTTCCAAGTGCTGGGCTTGAAGGCTGGATGTATTTTGATCCTCATAAAATTTTGTGGAGACAAATGAAAAACAGTGGCTGCTGCCTATGTGAATTTTGGAATTCATGTTGGAGGAAATATTTAGAAATTGAAGTGGACTCTGTGAGATACTATGAGAAAGAAAGGAATACAGACACTTAAAATAAGAAATATTGGCCGGGTGTTGAGGCACACCCCTTTAATCCCAGCACTCCTGAGGTAGAAGGTAGAGGTGGGAGGATCCCTGTGAGTTTGATGCCACTTTGAGACTACAGAGTGAGTTCCAGGTCAGCCTGGCTTAAAGCAAGACCCTATCTCAAAACAAACAAACAAACAAACAAACAAAACAAAACAGCCAGAAATAATTCCCCCCAAACCCACAAAACCCCCAAACATTAAAGAATTGTGTTAATTAACTTGGGAGTGGGGCAGGTAGGTAGTGAGTCATCATGGAGTTCAAACTCTAAAGGGAAAAAGTGAACAATTGTCCTCATGACTTTTGATAACTGGGAAAGAAAAACATTGCTGCTATTTGCTGCGGAGATCATAGGGTAGGGAATCAGTGACATTTCTGGGAGGCAAGGGTTACCAGGATTATTTTCCAGATTCTAAAAGAAAAAGTAGAAGATTCTATTTCTCAAGTAGCCATGATTCAGGCCTTTTAACGGGGAGGAAAGTGAGCCAGACACTGAGCTCTTTAGTTCCTTTGAAAGTTGTAAAAAGTCTTTTAAATACGATCATCTTTCTATGCCTGACTGCCCCACCCCAAGGAACCCAGTTTCTTTCTAAACTACAGACATTTCAAGATAAAATTAATCTCAAAGTTAATCTAAAAGTGAGAATACATTATACAGATCATCACCAGAGTACATCTCTGTCTTTGATGAGAAGTTCCTAGCAAAATGTCATCTATAAAACACTGCAGGGCCGCAAGAAAATATCACGTTTCAGCAACACTCTTGGTCAAGTCCATTAACAATCTGTCCATTCACCTGAACTATTGTGATTAAATTTTAGATTGAGAAATAAGAAGAAAAGTTAGTTTTCTGGATCAATTCCTTTAAAAAGTTGTCTAGTAATTTAAAAGTTTGCAGAGACATTTGGTATGCTATAAAATTTGTTGGATATTACATAATCCTTTGAAGATGGCAGACTCAGTATTATCACTCCTATTTGGAGCTGAATCTTTTGAGGTTGTTTAGGAGGAATTGGCCTGAACATTTTGCCATAAAGTTTGTGTGCACAGTAGAATCTGTTGGATGGTTTATTAAAACCCAGAAGGCTGGGCCTCTCTCCCAGAGTTTCTGACTCAGCAGTTTGGGAAGCCCAAGAATTAAGTTCTCAGGTGGTGCTGATACTGCAAGTCTGGGACCACACTTGGAGAATCACTGGCCTGAATTACAGACTTGTAGTGGGCAAGACCTTGCATTCAAGACTTTTGGCTAAAATCTCAAGACTTCCTTTATTAGTATACTGCCTCTGAAGAATTTATTCTTTGTTTCAAAAGTAACAAACAGGAGCTGTCCCTCCGATTTCACACAAATAAATAAGACATTTATTTTTCTTTTCTGGCACTGGGAAATTGGGCTACCTTGAGTAAAGTGATACTTAAGGAGCATTCCTTGAACAATAGAATTCTTGTATATTCTGAACATGCTTCACCTGGAAACAAGAGCTTGGTATGTGAGCACAAGGAATGCTGTGCCATTGGCACTTGAGACTTTTATGTGTAGTAGCTTAGTGTAGTTAACCTTGTCTGAGTCATACTGTGGAGGTAATGTGTTACATATATGCCACTGTTAAAATTTTTAAGCATTTATTCACATTCTGATTTAAAAATGGTCTAGTTTTCTGGCATGTGACCTTAATGCTAAATTTTATTTTTCAGACATTTAGAAGAAGCCAAATCATCACCATGTAATTTATTTATTTTTAAAATTATGTGTGTGTCTGTGTTTGTATGTGCATGTACTTGTATGTGTGCACATATGTGTGGGTGTACATGTGTGGCATTGGAAGCCAGAGGACAACTTCAGATGTCATTCCTCAGTGGCCTCCGCTATTTTGGAGCCAGGGTCTCTGATTAGCCTGAAACTTGCAAAGTGATCTGTGATGGCTGGCCATCAATCCTCAGGGATCTGCCTGTCTCTGCCTCTCTAGTGATGGAATTACAAGTGTGGACCACCACAAAGGCATTTATTAATTTATTTATGTGGATTCTGGAAATCAAACTCAAAGGCAAGCACTTTACCAACTGAACTATCTTCCCATCCCTGGGGGACAGTTTAGAGAGTACTTTTAATATAATCAAAAGAAGGCTGAGATGTTACTGTACTTAGAGTATAGAACAGATAATCTGCATCAAATTACTTTGTACTCTTCAGACCATTGTTTATGACTTTTATGAGTATGAAATTCCCCATTTACATTGCCTGGTTACAATTTGGAAATGAAGCTCAGAATTGGCAGAAACATTTACATGGATGTAGGTCGATGTTACAGGTTATGAGGAAAATGCTTTGCTAAGAGTAGATACTGAAGAAATGTGCTTCAAACCATCTAAGTCATAGCCAACACTACATTTTCTATAATTGCTGGTTTCTTTCAATTTTAAATTCATTACACTGACATTCATTCATCTCTGTAGCTCCCATAAACGGATTCTGTGTCAAAGTTAATTTTAAGTATTTGTATATCCCTAATGCTTATGGGCACATAGTAGTCTCATAAAAACATGAAAGTAGGAAAAGCCTCAAGTTGCAGAGTTGTCATGATAAAAATTATGCTTGAACTACATATGGTGGGGGGAGAGGATCGTTATAGCACCTATTCCATTTCTTCAATGCCATTGTTTCCTTGAAGAATTATTTAGTGTTATGACAAATCAAATTTGAGAATAGTGAAAGCTTTCCCCCCTTTACAGTATGCAAGATAGGAAGAAATAAATGTATCAGCTTTCCCAGAAACACCAATCATTTAAAGAGTGAAGAAAAGATGTGATTCCATTATTCCCAAGAAGTACTTTTTCTGAGCTTAGCAATTTACTAGTTTGTGACTTTGGGCATAAGTCAATTACATTATGTGTCATCCTTTTTGCCTCTACTTTTATGCCATAATATTGTTGGGATAGTATTTGACACAAAGTTCATTGGCAAAAAAATAAATAAAATGAATGATTATTTTATTGCATTAGTGCATGATATGCATTTTCTTTGTTGTTGTGCTGAAGAATGAACACAGATCTTCATGTGTGTGAGGCAAGTATGGTGCTCTACCCAGGAGTCCCTTCTTTTCATTGTAAGAATTGGTGTGAGGCATATCCCAAATTCAGGGATGTGTTTTCAAAATCATACCACCAGTGGCAGGGCGATATAGCTCAGTGATAGACTGCTTGCCTGGTATATGCAAGGCCCTGGGTTCAATGTCCTGTATCATAAACAACAAAACAACAAACCCATGTGATGGCCAAAGAGACTAAGAACAGCATGATCTCAGCTACACACCTGCTTCAGATTCCCCATGGCTGTTTGCCCAAATAATTGTCCCTCATGATTTTTCCTCTGCAGATCTATTTATATTCTTCTTAAATATGTTGGATGTATAAAAAAAAAATAAAAGCAGTCAGCCATCTCCATGAAGAGGTCTTCCAGTTTCAGAATTTTCACCTTTGATTCTGTTTATCATACCTCTCCTTTCTGTCTTAATTTGTTTCTGTTTGTCTGACCTTTCTCTGCAAGTAGGACTCCTTGTCATTGAACTCCATTTTCTTAGACCTTTTACTCAGCTTGTTTCCCTTTAGTTATCTTGATGTCCCTGTTCTGGTTACTTTGTTTAAATGATGTTTCTATGCATGTCCAGTGCTGACTGATTTGTGTCTACCCTGGCCTGAGGAAACATTGTTCTGGTATTATTGGCTTCAGATTCTGGCCTGACTTTAGCATGGTGTAGAAGGGCATGCTATAATCTCTGCCTGATCCTTGTCTAACTCATGAACCCTAAATATTTCAAGAATGCTTTCAATGTCTCTTGTTGTTTTTCATTTTTGTGCTTATACAAAGTCAAGTAATGACATCCATTTTATCTTTAAATGACGCTTACCATTTCCAAACGATCTCTTTTGCCTTCTGTAATTTCCATATTTGAACAGCTTTACACAAATATGTACATGAACACACATGCATTCCTACTGAGACCATTTACTTTTGGATTAAGAGAAATATTTCTGTGAAAAAGAATGCTTGGAGAATGACTGTTACCCACTTTAGCATGTCCATGGTCAAGCATGTCTTTTAAGGAGCCTAAAAACACAATGTAATTATTGTGGGAGATTCCTTGGGAAAGTGAAATTATGATGTTTGCCTCATATCAAAACTTCTATTTGAAGCTTAAAATCTTCTTTGCAAGATGGTTAACAAAAAGCCTCAAAATTTCAAACACTGTGTCCAAGGAAATATCCATAAAGCATGGTCAAGAACGTCTCCAAGCCTCTGTCTCCACAACGTAGTGGTTTGGGTTGTAACATTCATTTTGCTCTAAGAGACATGATAATCTCCAGTCAGTCACCTACCTCATCAATGCCCTTTCTATTCTGCCATTCTGAAATAATAGCATTAGAGACCCATTTGTTTCATGTTTTCGTATGGATAGATTATTTTTTATCTCTTGAATATTAAGGAACAGTATATCCTATCCTTGAAACTCATTAAATGTTTCTCTAAAATTTGACCTTTGGAAAAAAAAAAAAACACCTATTTTTCTTTGGTTGCAAATGCTGCCTTCAGTGGCTCAATTTATTGGGAGACATACATTTAAAACAACATGCAGTGACCTTTAAAAAAGTGGGACTCAAGCCAGTGCTTTCCTAATGGAAACCCCTTGTGGGCTCTGGTTTTATGTAAGTGATGTAAACTCAGCTAATATAGAATTAGTGAGTTCCAAAACTTGGCTAAATGCTTTCCTTGTCACTACTTTTACGAGAATGAGATCATGTTTTCTGCTGTTTCTTGTTTGGGGGTAGGTGAAGAGGAGAGTGTGGAATTATATGCTATTGCTTATTTTACTACTCTAATTCTAAAATTTCACAAGAGAGACTTTAGAGATGAAAAACATAGAGAAAATTTATAAAATATTACTCCTGAGGCAACGATCATCTTGTGAAAATTTAGGTTTAAAATTGAGTGCTCATTTAAGGTTGGTGGTATAACTGTTTTTCTCTGTTTAACTAAATTTAGTAATCTGGGTTCTAACTTTCCAACATCTATTTGTGATTTTGTTGTAACCAAAGATTGGTGCTGGATGCCTATAAAATTTAAATGGTGTGAAAGAACCCTATTCCACATGATATGGCTGGTGGCAGGCAGTGTTAGGTTACCATTATCTAAACATGTATAAATTTTTGCTTTCTCACTAGGTAGTAGTGAACTAATTAAGGAGATTAAAGGGACATGTCTTCCTTATGACCAAAATGAAGACTTCAAATTTAACTAGAATCTTTCTCAATCAAATGAAGATAGGATATTTACTTAGACAAGCCGAAAGTCATGGTTTCTACCTTTTTGGGCTGGAGAGATGGCTTAGTGATTAAGGCACTTGCCTATGAAGTTTAAGGACCCATGTTTGGTCTCTTTGATTCAAATCCCAAGTAAGCCAGATGCATAAACGTGAGGCAAGAACAAGGTCACACATGTGCACTAGGTGGTACAAGCATCTGGAGTTCAATTGTGGTACCTGAGGTCCTGGCATGCCAATTCTCTTTCTCTTCAGCTCTCTCTCTCTGTCTCAAAAATAAAGTGGATTTCAAATGTTTTCAGATTGGGGTTAGTAAGAATTTTTGGAGAATAAATGTAGTCATAATTGTGAAATATTTTAAAGAGAGGCTCTGGGGACTGGAGGTGTGTAGCTCAGTGATAAGATACTTGCTTCACATGTATATGCCCTTGTGTTTGATCCTCAGAATAGCAAAACAAAGCAAAACAAAATAAAAATAAAAGGAGAAATGATTCTGACTAAAATCAGATGTGTGTGTGGATGTATATACATATGCATATGATGACCAGAGGAAGTCCTTAGGCGGTGTTCCTCAGAAGTGCCACTATCTATCTCTCCTTCTCTCTCTCTCCTCTCTCTATCTCTCTGTGTGAGAGAGAAGGGGAGAGAGAGAGAAAGAGAAGGAGAGAGAGAGAGAGAGAGAGAGGGTCTCTGATTAGCTCAGGGCTCACCAAGTAGGCTAGACTGTCTGACAATTCAGACCCAGGTTTCTCCCAGTCTCTGCCTCCCCAGGCTTTCTCAACTACTACTCCCCACATGTTTGTTTTGTTTCTGGAAACAGGGTCTTGCACTGAACCTAGAGATCACTGATTCGTCTAGACTAGACTTCTAGCAAGCACAGAGATCCCCTTGTTTCTTTCTCCCCAGTGTTGGGATTATAGACATGTACTTCATAATGGCTTTTACATGGGTGCTGGGGATCCAAACTCAGATCCTCATGTTTGCTCAGAAAGCCATCTGCTCAGCTTTAAGTACTTTGGAATATTCCTCTAGCCCTAATCATTATATTTCCGATTGCCTCCAAAACATAAATGCCTTTCTTCAGCCTACGCATGCTTTTACAAGGGCATGGGACAGACTGCTACCATGAAAGCGCAGTCCCACATTCATTGCACTAAAACATTTAGTTATTGTTTCTTCCCCACTTTCTCCCCTAGGTTACCCATTAAATATCTAGGAGCCTTCTGGGGTGATATGACCTAAAACTGAGAGACAATGAATGTATGAAGGGGGTTAGAAAGTGGTAAACTGAAAAAGCACAATCTATGTATATCTTAATTGTCATTGGAAATCTAATTAATATTAACAAGTTTAAAAAACTATGTGACAGGAAGAATTATAATTTGTATTTCTGTATCAAATATCTAATCTATAAAGCAATAACAGGAATAAAGACACATAACATCTTAAATTCTACAGTAGAAGGCTACTTCATACAAATATCTTACAGTACACAGAGCTGCCATTCAGGTATTGGAATTTTCCTTATTTTTAAAAGTTTTATTTGTTAATTAACAGAAGGAGAGGAAGGGGAGAGAGAGAGAGAGAGAGAGAGAGAGAGAGAGAGAGAGAAATGGGTACTCCAGTACAAATACATGTGCAACTTTGTGTATCTGGCTTTAGGTGGGTACTGGGGAATCAAACATTGGCTGATAGTCATGACAAGCAAGCACATTTAATCAGTGGGCCATCTCCCCAGCCTTAAGTACTAGAATTTTAGGGTACATGTTTCACTGGGGAACAAGTAGTAAAGTTGGCTCAGAACTACCTATTCTCATATAAAGAGCACAAGGGGGATGGAGAGATGGCTTAGCAGTTAAGGTGTTTGCCTGCAAAGCCAAAGGGTCCTGGTTTGATTCTCCAGTACCCATGTAAGCCATATGTACAAGGAATGCATGCATCTGGAGTTCGTTTGCAGTGGATGGAGGACCTGGTGCATACATTCTCTCTCTCTCTCTCTCCCTCCCTCTGCCTCTTTCTCTCTCTCAAATAAATAAATAAATAATAAAGAGCACAAGGGTATTTTACGCGTCTGTGGAGCAAGCTCAGGCCACTTACACAAGTGCTTCTTTTGAACACACACTCTGTGCTAGCTGATGTGCATAAGCATGGGGCTGGGAATAAATTTTGTTCTTTCCCCCTACCTATACTTTTATGATGCTATCTGACTTGTTTGAATAATAGGCATTATTTTTTCTTTTCCTTTCTTAAATTGATTGTTATTTATTTATTAGAGAGACAATAAGAGAGAGAGAGAGAGACTAGCCCGGTGTGGTGGTGCACACCTTGAATCCCAGCACTCGGGAGGCAGAGGTAGGAGGATCACCATGAATTTGAGGCCACCCTGAGACTCCATAGTGAATTCCAGGTCAGCCTGGGCTAGAGTGAGACCCTACCTCAAAAAATCAAAGAGAGAGAGAGGGAGGGAGAGAGAGAGAGAGAGAGAGAGAGAGAGAGAGAGAGAGAGAGAGAGAGTTAGAGAGAGAATGGGTGTTTCAGGGCCTCTAGCCACTGCAAATGAACTCCAGACACATGTGCCACCATGTGCATCTGATTTATGTAGGACTTGGAGCATTGAACCTGCGTTCTTAGGCTTCACAAGGCAAGTGCCTTACCCGCTAAGCCGTTTCTTCAGCCCCTTCATAACTTTTTCTTCTTTGGATATTCAAGACGGGCTTATTATGTAGTCTGAGCTGGTCTTCGAAGTGGGATTGATCCTCCTACCTCAGCCTCCTATGTGCTGGGATCACAGGTGTATGCCACCATGTCCAGCTATGGTCACAATTTTTGGTTTCTGTTTTGCCCCTACCTCAACCTGGCTGTGATGCATACTCAATGAAGATATAGAGAATAGAGAAGGTAAGAGGAAGGCTCCAAGTTGAAAACACATTAACTACCACAGAAATGGTCACCTAGGGACTGCTTCTAGGAAGTAGAGAAACCTGGGGAACTCACACGAGTGCTTCCAGCGTTATAATGCAGACAAGGAAGGTAGAGGGTGTGGATATTCAATCAATCGCTGGCAAATACATTTAGGGTTCGAGCTTAAGTTGTGATGGTAATCTTGTTAATAACATCTGCTGGTTCCATGGTATAAATACATTCATTGATGTATTTCAAGCCACCACTCTAATGTCCCAAAGAACCAAGCCTGATATTGATGTTTGGTATACTTTCCTAAGCTGGTACTGTTGAGCATGCCTGAGACAACAACTTCAACAGCACTGATGGAGATTGGAAGGATATGGCACATAATTTGATGTTGTCTTTGTTTGGAGCCAGAAATTCTAAGATATTAATTTGGCCAGTACTAGCTACAGTAAGACTCACATACTAACTCGTGTATCTGTGTATGTTTAATTAAAAATTGATCAATACTGAAGATCTTTACAACCTAAAGAGGTAGTGGGTACAAAACAATTTGAATTTTATACTCCCATAGGTGATCCAGAGATTTTATTAGTCCCTACTCCCCACTCTAATCCTTGTCAGATTTTGAAAAATCTAATAACTCCTTATATTCCCCTGGAAATTTTAGTATCAGAGGTATTTGGTAACTATGTTTATATTTTTAGGTAGGATTGAATTTTGAAGTATTATAAGCCATTGTTAATACCTTAATAAAAATTTTACCTGAATCAAACTAATTTCACATCTATACTAATATTTTCACTCCTCCATGAAAATGTATGTTATTAGCACAGACCTTGAAAAATATTTCCTATGCTTTAAACATATGGAAGACTTAAAAATATTTTATTTATTTATTTATTTATTTTTTGTCTTTTTAAAAAATTTATTTAGTTGAGAGAGAGAGAGAGAGAGAGAGAGAGAGAGAGAGAGAGAGAGAGAGAGAATGGTCATGCCAGGGCCTCCAGCCACTGCAAATGAACTCCAGACGCGTGTGCCCCCTTGTGCATCTGGCTAACATGGGTCCTGGGGAATCAAGCCTTGAACCAGGGTCCTTAGGCTTCACAGGCAAGCGCTTAACCACTAAGCCATCTCTCCAGCCTATATTGATTTATTTATGAGAGAGAGAGAGAGAAAGGGAAAAAGGCAGAGAAAAAGAAAGAAAATGGGCACACTAGGGCCTCTAGACACTGCACAAGAACTCCAGATGCATGCGCCCCCTTGTGCATCTGGCTTACAAGGGTCCTGGGGAATCTATCTGGGGTCCTTAGGCTTTGTAGGCAAATGTTTTAACCACTAAGCCATTTCCCTAGCCTGTTTTTTTTTTTTTTTTTTGGAGGTAAGGTCTCACTCTAGCTCAGGCTGACCTGGAATTCACTATGTAGCCTCAGGGTGGCCTCAAACTCGTGGTGATCTTCCTACCTCTGCCTCCTGAGTGCTGAGGTTAAAGGCGTGCACCACCATGCCTGGCCCCAGCCCTTTTTTTTTTAAAAAGAAAATATATTTTGTTTACTTATTTGAAAGAGAGAGAATGGGCATGCCAGGGCCTCTAGTCACTGCAAATAAACGCCAGATGCATGTGCCAAAATGTGCATCTGGTTTACTTGGGAACTGGGGAATAGAACCTGGGTCCTTAGTCTTTGCAAGCAAGTGCCTTAACCGCTAAGCCATCTCTCCAGCCCAATATGGGAACTTATTAAGCTTCTGGGAAAACCTTAGCATCAACACAGATGTTTAAACTCTGAAAATATTTTTAGGCTTGGAAAGTTATCTATTATGAGAAGTTGTGTCTTCACTGCTTCAACTCATCTTTGGAAGAATCTAGATCACAATGTTCTCTCTCAAATCTGTCTTATGAAAGTTTACATATTGGTAATCATAGCTAAGGTGGCATAAATATAATTATTCCTGGAAAATCTTACAGTTTCTCTTCTACTGTGGATTATCTGGGAAATACAGATAAGAGAAAAAGACAAATGAAAATTACCTGTAATCTAACCATTATGGGCATCCAGGGCAGGATCCATACTACCACTATATTGCCTTATTTATTTACTATTATTTCAATTAACAATATGCTAGTATGACAGCATGTATAACATACACATGTGTTTTGTAATTCATATTATTCATACATATTGTATTAGTCATACATATATGCTTCAAAATGTGTGTTTGAAAATGTTTATGAACATAAGGATCCCTCTGATTCATTGACTTACATCACTACTTCTTTAAAATTTTTTTTGTTTATTTTATTTATTTGAGAGTGACAGACAGAGAGAAAAAAGAGACAGATAGAGAGAATGAAACAGAGAATGGGTGCGCCAGAGCCTCCAGCCACTGCAAACAAACTCCAGACGTGTGTGCCCCCTTGTGCATCTGGCTAACGTGGGTCCTGGGGAATATGGCCTCGAACTGGGTCCTTAGGCTTCACAGGCAAGCACTTAACCACTAAGCCATTTCTCTAGTCCCTACATCACTACTTCTAATCATATGTATTATATATTTTAGATAATACTATATGTTTCATAAAATAATAATGTGAATACAATATACTTTTATTTTATTTATCATTATTCATATTGTACAAATGATATAAATATAATTATATAACTAAATACATATGCTACATATATATAACATATATAACTAATACATTAGTGTATATAATGTTAAATATCTTCTTTTTGTAGTTATTGATTTTCAGACCTCTTAACATAACAAAAATATTTCCATAAATTCCAGTGTAGTTAATTTTTATATATACCATTACCCATTCCCTTAGGAAAGATTTCTAGATGTGTAGTTGCTGAGTCAAAAATTATGCATACTTACTGATTATATTATTTTCCTGTTAATTTTATTTCTGCTGGAATGAATTCTTTTGTTTCTCTAATGACGTTGGTATTCAGTGACAATCCAGTAACTTCATTTCAAAAAGTCAGTGTAATGTTTAATTTGGAGCTTTTGAAAATCCCTGAAAAACTGGCAGGGTTTATTTTGTTTGTTTGTTTGTTTTGTTTTGCAGTTCATCATGCAGGAGAGGACTAAGATGAGTGAGAGGATCTAAGTGAGTGAGAAAAAACTTGAAATATGCCAGCATGCATAATATATTCTGGTTATTCCCTTGGGTTGTCAACCACTAGGTCCACTCAGTTACAGTTCGTTCTTTCTCTCTCTCTCTCTCTCTCTCTCTCTCTCTCTCTGTGTGTGTGTGTGTGTGTGTGTGTGTCTTCCTGTTCAAACATGGCGCAGATTCCACTAGCCTATGGATACATGGGATTCAAAGCTTAAAGGGAGTAGGTTTTCCAGAAGGGCTATAGGTTAAGTGTGGGTCCTTAATTTCTAATGCTGCCTGCTCCTTAGGAAGTATGTCAATCTCACCGTCCACTCTTTCCCTACCACTTTCTTCTCTGAAGGCCTCATTGCCTCTGTGCATAGATTTCTCTTGGTTATTTTTTAAAAATAATATTTTTTTTAAAATGTAAATTTTAAAAAAATATTTTTTAAAAATATTTATTTTCAAGCTGAGAGCAAGAGAGAAAGAATGAGAGAATGGGCACATTAGGGCCTCCAGCCATGTAAGTGAACTCCAGGTGCATGCACCACATTATGCATCTGGCTTTACATGGGTACTGGGGAATCAGACCCAGGTCTTTAGGCTTGGCAGGCAAGTGTCTCAACTGCTGAACCATCTCTCCAGTGAAGCTCTCTGTCATTGTTTTTTTCTGGACAGGAACTCTTCCCTGACATTCCATATTTATTTTGCATTGAGGCTTCTTCCTTTACTTGATTATGTACACTTGATATGTACTTGCTCCCATGGTCTATATTCTTGTGACAATTTCTCTGTGCCTTTAAGTGGACAAGTACTATGTTTATCCTCCTCTTGTCATTTCTAGGATTCAGCACAGAAGAGGAAAACTGCAAAATGTGCTTAATATTTCTGTTTTGAAATGGAAAAAAAACTCCTATCTTTTTAAAATTAATTATTTTTTATTTTATTTTATTTTTTTTTTAAATTTTTAATTTATTTGTTTGAGAGCGACAGACACAGAGAGAAAGACAGATAGAGGGAGAGAGAGAGAATGGGCGCGCCAGGGCTTCCAGCCTCTGCAAACGAACTCCAGATGCGTGTGCCCCCTTGTGCATCTGGCTAACGTGGGACCTGGGGAACCGAGCCTCGAACCGGGGTCCTTAGGCTTCATAGGCAAGCGCTTAACCGCTAAGCCATCTCTCCAGGCCTAATTATTTTTTTATTAGTTTTCTATTCTGCAAATACAGGCAGTTTGGTACCATTATTAGGCTCATCTGTGACCTACCCCTCCTTGTTGAGGTACATGGCTTGTGTATTGTGGAGTTAGCCTACAGTTATGGGTAGGATAAATGTCTCTGCATATCATGACCCAGCATGTGGCTCTGACATTCTTTCCGTCCCCTCTTCCACAAAATTTCCCTGAGCCATGTTGGGTTCATTTTTGGTCTGCTTCAGTGATGAGGTGTTGGAGACCTCTGGGGCTCTGGCTCTCTGATTTGGTAAGAGTTGACTTTTCTCTGTGTTGGTCTCCTTCCCCCTTGTGCTGGTATCCAGTTCATCAGGAAAACAGCACCCTTGCTTGTTTTGCCAATTTTCCTTAGTTTCAGCTGGGGCCCTTTTGAGGTATGATGGGGTGACTCTCTCCTTAGGATCTGCATCTATCTGAAAAAGAGAAGCAGAATTTCTAAAGGAGAGTAAGTTAGCAACAGGACAAATGAGATAACCCTTACTTTTTTTATAGAGAGTTTAATAGGTGTAGACCCTCTTGTAGCCCATGATTGATGGTAGCTTGATATTGGAAAGTGGGCTTATGTTTGGATATGGTTCTGACTTGTTTCCCAGATCTAGCTATGGGTCCATACCACTGAGGGGATCAGTTAGCCAAATCAAGAGCAGTTGGTTCCCCACCATGGCTGTGTGCCACTATTGCTTTTGTGTGGGCATCATGACAGGTTATTTGCTGCTACATAAGTTGCACCATGAGTTGCTTCAACAGATATTGGTCGAAAAACTCCTATCATATTATTAATACACTTGGAGTATTTGAAATTACCTTCACCCTTGTTCAGTAGTAATGAATTGGAACAGAGTAATTTTCTTAGTCTTTTCATCCTGTGATAAAATGCTGAGATAAAATGCATTACTGTGGTTGATTTATAAAGCATATATTGTTTATAAAGTCAACATTTCCTGGATCAAGACATCAGTATATCTGATTATCTGATTACTATCATCTAAAGGTAGTGCTGACTAGTTGTGTCCTTTTGTGGTAAGAAGGTGATACATGTCCCTGAGAAGAGCTCTTGTAAAGAACATTTATCCTGTTTATGAGTACAAAGCCATCATGGTCAACCACCTCTCAAAGGCTTCAGTCTCAATGCTATCAAATTGGGGATTAACTTTCCATATGTAAGTTTTTTATTTCTCAATTTTAATTAACATTTTCCATGATTATAAAAAAACTATCCCATGGTAATACCCTCTCTCCCCCCAATTTCCCCTTTGAAATTCCAATCTCTATCATATCCCCTCCCCATCTCAATCAGTCTCTATTTTATTTTGATGTCATGATCTTTTCCTCCTCTTATACTGGTCTGGTGTAGGTAGTGTCAGGCACTATGAGGTCATGGATATTGAGGCCATTTTGTGTCTGGAGGGAGCACGTTGTAAGGAGTCCTACCCTTCCTTTGGCTCTTACATTCTTTCTGCCACCTCTTCTGCATTATACCCGGAGCCTTGGAAGGTGTGATCAAGATGTTACTCGGAACTCTAGTCACTTCTTTCTAGCACCATGATACCTTCTGAGTTGTCCCAAGGTCACTGCCATCTGAAAACAGAAGATTCTCTACCCAAAGTGAGAATAGCATTAATATAAGTGTATGAATATTAAGAGAAGTGCTTACTGGGCAGTTTGATAAGCATAGTATATACATTTATCTAGACATCAGCAGATGTTACACCCCTAGGGCTCATGACTACCCCTGTTTTAAGTTTTCATTATCAGGGATGTATTCCCTCCCATGGAGTGGGCCTCCAGTCCAATTGGAGGCCAGTTAGTTTCCACCATGATAGATGTGCCACTATTGCACCCATTGGCTCATTTGGCTTGGCTGGCCAATTATAAGACTTGGAGTGTCCACTGTTGAGTATCTTCACTGGTGGGATCTCTTTTTCCCATTGAACTACATGTAGAATGGCTTCTTTCAGCTTTCTGTCAGCTGGTCTACATGGAGAAGGTTGTCAGCTCATTTCCAGCAGGATTTCCCAGTGGCCTTGGAGCTCAAGTATGTGGAGTCTTCAGCAACAGGGTCTTACCATTGATTCCTGGTGGGAAACCAAGGGCCTTGGCAATGGCCTATAATGTTTTGGAGGCATCAGGGGCCTCCTTGGCCAACAACTCACTGGAAGGTATCCCATCCCTGGCACTGAAAATTTTCTAGCAATGATCTATGGCTTCTGAGTGTTCCATTGTCCAAAACTGGAGGGTTCCATATGATTTACTTATATCCTCTTAGATTTTGATTAGCCCTCCCTCTACCTTTCCTTTACTCAATCTCTTCCCCTGACCTCACTTTGGGCCTTTTCATCCTGCTAATCTATTCTTCTACTTGCATATATACAATACCAACTATTAAGTATCCTCCTCCCTTCCTTTCTCTTCCCTTTCTATCTCTTTTTTAGCTTACTGGCCTCTGCTACTGAGACTTTTCCTTCTCAAACAGAAGCCCAATCATCTGTAGCTAGTATCCACATATGAGAGAGAACATATGGTTCTTGGCTTTCTGGGCCTGTGTTACCTCACTTAGTATAATCCTTTCCAGATCCATGCATTTTCCTGCAAATTTCATAACTTCATTTTTCTTTACTGCTGAGTAGAACTCCATTGTATAAATGTGCCATATCTTCATTATCCACTAATCAGTTGAGGGACATCTAGGCTGGTTCCATTTCCCAGATATTATGAATTGTGTGGCAATAAACATGTTTGAGCATGTACGTCTAAGGAAATGAGATGAGTCCTTAAGATATATGCCTAGGAGTGCTATAACTGGGTCATATGGTTGATCAATTTTCAGCTGTCTTAGGAACCTCCACATTGATTTCCACAATGGCTGGACCAGATTGCATTCCCACCAACAGTGTAAAAGGGTTCTTCTTTTTCCACATCCCCGCCAGCATTTATGATCATTTGTTTTCATGATGGTAGCCGATCTGACAGGAGTGAGATGGAATCTCAATGTAGTTTTAATCTGCATTTCCCTGATGACTAGGGATGTAGAACATTTTCTTAGATGCTTATATGCCATCCATATTTCTTCTTTTGAGAACTCTCTATTTAGCTCCATAGCCCATTTTTAAAATTGGCTTGTTTGATTTCTTATTATTTAACTTTTTGAGTTCTTTGATATCCTAGATGTTATTCCTCTATCAGTTATATAGCTGGCAAAGTTTTTTTCCCATTTTGTAGGTTGCCTCTTTGCATTTGCTGTACAAAATCTCTGTAATTTCATGAGGTCTCAGTGGTTAATCTGTGGTTTTATTGCATGGGAAATTGGGGTTATATTCAGAAAGTTTTTGTCAAGATCAATGTGTTGAAGGGTTTCCTCTACTTTTTCCTCTAGCAGTTTCAGAGTTTCAGGTCTGATGTTAAGGTCTTTAATCCATTTGGATCTAATTGATGTGCATGGACAAAGAGAAGAATTTACTTTCGTCCTTCTACAGATACATATCCAGTTTTCCCAACACCACGTGCTGAAGAGGCTGTCTTTTCTCCAATGAGTATTTTTGGCATTTTTATCAAATATCAGGTGGTTATAACTACCTGGACTTGCATCTGGGTCCTCTATTCTGTTCCACTGATCTACATGTCTGTTTTTGTGCCAGTACCATGCTGTTTTTGTTACTATGGCTCTGTAGTATAGGTTAAAATCAGGTATGGTGATACCACCAGCCTTATTTTTGTTGCTCAGTATTATTTTAGATATTCGAGGTTTTCTGTGATTCCAAATGAATTTTTGGGTTGTTTTTTCTATTTCTGTGAAGAATACCATTGGAATTTTGATGGGGATTGCATTAAATGTGTAGATTGATTTTGGTAAGATTGCCATTTTCACAATATTGATCCTTCCAATCCAAGAACAAAGGCTGTTTTTCCATTTCTTAGTGTCTTATGCAATTTCTTGAGTGTTTTATATTTTTCGTTGTAGAGATCCTTTACTTCCTTGGTTAGGTTTATTCCAAGGTACTTTATTTTCTTTGATGTATTTGTGAATGGGAGTTATTCTCTGATTTCATCCTCTGTGTCTTTGTTGCTAGAATATAGGAAGGCTACTGATTTCTGTGTATTTATTTTGTATCCTGCAACATGGCTGTAGGTGTTTATCAGCTCTAACAGTTTTCTGGTAGAGTCTTTAGGGTCCTTTATAAATAGAATCATGCCATATGCAAATAATCATAACTTGATCTCTTCCTTTCCAATTTGTATCCCTTTTATGTGCATCTCTTGCCTTATTGCTCTGGCTAAGACTTCCAATACTATATTAAATAAAAGTGGGGACAGTGGACACCTTTGTATTGTTCCTGATTTTAGTGGAAAAGCTTCTAGTTTTTCACCATTTAATAATATGTTGGCTGTAGGCTTGTCATAAATAGCCTTTATTATATAGAGATATGTTCCTTCTATTCTAAGTCTCTGTATGACTTTTATCATGAAGGGATGTTGGATTTTGTCAAACACTTTCTCTGTGTCTAATGAGATGATCATGTGATTTTTGTCCTTCAGTCCATTTATATAATGTATTATATTTATTGATTTGCTTATGTTGAACCCTCCCTGCATCTCTGGGATAAAGCCTACATGGTCTGGATGAATGATATTTCTGATATATTCTTGTATTCTGTTTGCCACTATTTTGTTGAGAATTTTTGCATCTATGTTCATGAGGGAGATTGGTCTGTAATTTTCTTTTTTTGTTCTATCTTTGCCTGGTTTTGGTATTAGAGTGATGCTGGCTTCATAGAATGAGTTTGGTAGTGTTCCTTTTCCTATTTTATGGAAAAGCTTAAGAAGCAATGGTGTTAGGTCTTCCCTGAAGGTCTGGTAAAATTCAGCAGTGAATCCATTTGTCTGGACTTTTTTCAGTTGGGAGATTATTGATAACTGTTCAGATCTCCATGCTTGTTATAGGTCCATTTATGTGATTAATTTCATCTTGATTTAATTTAGGTAGGTCATATAAATCAAGAAAATCATCCATTTCTTTCAGATTTTCATACTTTATGGAATATATGCTTTTATAGTATGTCCCTATGATTTTTTGAATTTCTCTGGGATCTGTTGTGATGTTACCTTTTTCATCTCTAATTTTATTAATTTGTGTCTCTTCTATCTCTATCTCTTTCTCTCTCTCTCTCTTTCTCTCTTTTTTTTTTTGGTCAGATTTGCTAAGGACTTATCAATCGTGTTTATCCTTTCAAAGAACCAACTCTTTGTTTCATTGATTCTTTGGATTTTTTTTTTGTTTGTTTGTTTCTATGTCATTAATTTCTGCCCTAATCTTTATTCTTTCTAGCTGCCTACTCATTTTTGGTTTGCCTTGTTCTTCTTTTTCTAAGGCTTTAAGGTGAAGCATTATGTCATTTACTTAATATAAGCACTTAAAGCTATAAATTTACCTCTTAAGACTGCCTTCATTGTGTCCCAGAGATTTTGGTATGTTGTGTTCTCATTATTGTTTGACTCTATAATAACTTTTTGATTTCTTTCTTGATTTCTTCATTGCCCCATTCATCATTTAGTAGTGTTGTTTGATTTCCATGATTTTGTGTATACTGTATAGCTTTTCTTGCTATTGATTTGTAGTTTGATTCCATTGTGTCAGATAGAAAGCAAATAATTATTTCAATTTTCCTGTATTTGTTAAGATTTGCTTTGTGTCCTAATATATGGTTTATTTTAGAGAATGTTCCATGTGCTGCTGTAAATAATGTATATTCTGCAGCATTTGGATGAAATGTCCTGTATATATTTGTTAGGTCCATTCCTCCTATGATCTCATTTAGTCTAGATGCCTCTCTGGTTATTTTTTCCCGGGATGACCTTTCAATTGATGAGAGTAGGGTGTTGAAGTCAACCACTTCCACTTCCTACACTGTGTTTGATATTATCTGTGACCTTAGTTCTAATAGTGTTTGTTTGATGAATTTGGGGGTCCCTATGTTAGGTGCATATGTATTTAGGATTGTAATGTCCTCCTGTTGGAGGGTGCCTTTAATCAATATAAAGTGGCCTTCCTTATCTTTCTCAACTAATGTTGGACTGAAGTATACCTTGTCAGATATTAGGATAGCAACCCCATCTTGTTTTCTTGGCCCATTTTCTTGAAACACCGTTTTCTAACCTTTCACCCTAAGATAGTGTTCATCCTTTGTAAAAAGGTGGGTTTCTTAGAGGCAACAAATTGAAGAATACTGCTTTTTAACCCAGTCTGGAAACCTATGTCTTTTGGTTGGGCCATTGAGGCCATTGATATTAAGAGATACTATTGAAAGGTATGTATTCATTTTTGCCATTTTTATGTAGTTCTTCAGTTTTACCTTTTCTCTCTTGTGTTAAATAGTATTTTTGTATTGTTTGTTTTTTCCCAGTTCCTTATATGTGTGCTTTTCTTTTTCTTCAGCATGGAGGATTCTTTTAAGTATTTTTTGTAGAGCTGGTTTTATATTCAAGTACTCCTTTAGCTTGCTTTTGTAATAGAATGTCCTTATTTCTCTGTTTATTTGAATGGATAGCTTTGAAGGATAAAGTAACCTTGGTTGACAGTTGTTATCTTTCAGAACTTGGACTACATCACTCCACATCCTTCTGGCTTTTAAAGTTTGTATTGAGTAATATGCTGTAATCCTGATAGGCTTGCCTTTGTATGTAAATTTATTTTTTTTCTGACTCCTTTCAATATTTTTTCTTTGGTTTGTGTGTTTGGTAGTATGATTATAATATGGCCAGGAGAGGTTCTTTCCAGGTTTTGTCTGGCTGGTGTTCTAAAGGATTCCTGTATCTGCAATGGCTCCTCTTTCCCAATTTGCGGGAATTTTTCTTCTATGATTTTGTTGAAGATGCGTACTATGCCTTTGGAGTGAAATTCTTTTCCTTCTACTATGCTCTGAATTATTATGTTTTCATAGTGTTCAAATCTTTTCATAGTTTCCCGAATATCTTGAAATTCCCACTCATACTTTTCTATTAGTTTGTCTTTCTCTTTGTTGGAGTGTTTTAGATCTACCATCTGGTCTTCTAACTTAGATATTCTGTCCTCTCCTTCATCCATTTTAGTGGTGAAATTTTCTACAGAGTTTTTAAAATTTCATTAACTGTGTTCATCATTGCTAGTAATTCTGACTGGTTTTTCTTTATTATTTCTATTTCCTTATTTATTTATGTCTAGTATTGACTCTTGATTTCATTAATGTATCTTCTTCAATTCCTTTGATTTCTTCTTTCACTCCTTTGATTTCTTCTTTGACTTCTTTGAACATAATTATAATCATTCTTTTGAAATCTGTCTCAGGCATTTCCTGTAACTCGTTCTCACTGGAGGTCAGTTTGCATGCATTAACACTTTTTGGTGGATTTATATTGTCTTGATTTTTTGGGTGTTTTTTGTGTTATAATGTATATATTTTTGTATCCTGGATTATTTAATGATTGGATTTTCTAGTTCGCTGGGTATTATTAGATGTATCAATCAATCTGATGTTACATATCTTCAGGGTAGGAGCTTAAAACACTAGGTGTGGCTCTTAAAACTCTCAGAATAACTCCAAAAGTGTCCCTAGGGGTTCAGTGTGCCTGCTATGACAGTATTAAAGTAGGCTAAGTGGAACCAAATGCAGATAGTTTCTAAAATTTAACAAAGTAATGTACACTTTCAATGAAAAACAGTACAGAGTATTTATCCAAGAGTAGGTACTATGACAACCAGATCCTCTGTCTGTTCCTTAGGCTGTGTGGTGCCTCACCCATTCCCTTAATCCTGACAACAAGGAAGTTTAGATTTTTGGTCTATTTTGGACAATGGAACACTCAGGAGCCATAGATCATTGCCAGAAAATTTTCAATGCCAGGGATGGGATACCGTCCAGTGAGTTGTTGGCCAGGGAGGCCCCTGATGCCCCCAAACATTATAGGCCATTGCCAAGGACCTTGGTTTCCCATCAGGAATCAATGGTAAGACCCTATTGCTGAAGACTCCACATACTTGAGCTCCAAGGCCACTGGGAAATCCTGCTGGAAATGAGCTGATAACTTCCTCCATGTAGACCAGCTGACAGAAAGCTGGAAGAAGCCATTCTACATGCATTTCAATGGGAGAAAGAGATACCACCAGTGAAAATACTCAAATACTCAACAGTGGACACTGCAAGTCTTATAATTGGACAGCCAGGCCAAATGAACCAATGGGTGCAATAGTGGCACATCTGTCATGGTGGAAACCAACTACCCTCCAATTGGATTGGAGGCCCACTCCATGGGAGGGAATACATCCCTGATAATGAAAACTTAAAACAGGGGTAGTCATGAGCCCTAGGGGTGTAACATCTGCTGATGTCTAGATAAATGTATATACTATGTTTATCAAACTGCCCAGTAAGCACTTCTCTTAATATTCATACACTTATATTAATGCTATTCTCACTTTGGGTAGAGAATCTTCTCTTTTCAGATGGCACTGACCTTGGGATGACTCAGAAGGTATCATGGTGCTAGAAAGGAGTGACTAGAGTTCCGAGTAACATCTTGATCACACCTTCCAAGGCTCCGGGTATAATGCAGAAGAGGTGGCGGAAAGAATGTAAGAGCCAAAGGAATGGTAGAACTCCTTACAACGTGCTCCCTCCAGACACAAAATTGCCTCAATATCCATGACCTCATAGTGCCTGACACTACCTACACAAGATCATCATAATAGGAGGGAAAGATCACGACATCAAAATAAAAGAGAGACTTATTGAGATGGATAGGGAATATGATGGAGAATGGAATTTCAAGGGGGAAAATTGGGGTAGGGAGGGTATAACCATGGGATATTTTTTATAATCATGGAAAACGTTTTTAAAAAAATTGAGAAAAAATAAGATAAGATTTTAAAAAAAAAGATTTCTTGTCTATTGAGGGTTCCAATTCAGCTTGTGACCAGGTGAGACCCTTCCGTAATGTTTAAAAGAAGAGGAAACAAACCCACTATAAATCAAGAAGCAATAAATATCAAGCCCAAAATACAGCTTATTTAAGAATGGCAAATATGACCATCTATCACATTTTACATATAATTTATTCTGATGTGGAAGGTGCAATTAGCACTTCTGGTTCAGGCCTATATACCAGGTTTATTAGGCAGGTACTGACCTGCTGTAATTCCAGTTACCTTTGGGATGAGTTTGATCTCAGTTATGCTACTCCTGCTGGGGTCCCACTGTTGGTTCAAGTAGGCGTGGCTGGGTCCCTGGACCACTGCTCTGTTGGCTGGAGCTGGTCGCTGGCAGTGGAGGAGGGGAGGCTGCTGATGCTGCTCTAGTTCTCTCGCTGTTCCACATGTTCTTCTACCTTGTGATCTGTTCCTCTGTTGTTCTTTGCTGTTCTCCCTTCACATTTCTTGAGTTTGTGGAGAGCTCTGGTATGAGTAGAAAATCCCCTCTCCTGGCTTTTCCCTTGGGCCAAGCTGAGCCTGGTGACTGGCTGGCTGGCATGTTGCTGCTGCGGTCCGGTGGACCTGCTGGAGCTGCTTTCGCTGGCCTGTGTGGGCTCTGGATGCTCTAGATCTCTCCTACTTCTCCTCTGCCATTTCATTTTCCTATATACCTCACTTTTTAGTAAAAGTGCATATTTTGCTTGTTTTTTGGCTTTTTCTCCCCTAGGCTGCTTTGGCATGGTACCTACAGTGCCATCTTAACCAGAAGTCCACATGTAAGTTTTGATGGAGGAATATAAGATCATTCAGATCAGAACAGTAATAAAAACAGAAGAAAAATAATAGCTAATAATAACAAAATTTTTCTTATTAAGAATAAAAAGAAATACTTTTTTTGCTTTAGACAATGGGCTTCATAGATTACCTTATTTTTTCTAGAATAATTGAAGTTTTTGATGTACTTTAAGTATTCCTCATTTGACTTTTGCAGCTCAATACAATAGCTATTATTTTTATAGAGAGGAGTAGGCTCAGATACTTTATACAACACATACAGAGAGTGTATGTGGAGAAATTGGATCTGAACCCAGTCTTTGCTTTTAAGCCCAGGACTTTTTTAAGTCTATACCACATATATAGTTATGTAAAAAGCTAAAAGACAATTTAAAATAAAATCATTTTTGTTTTTTATGTGTTTTGTTGTATTAAAATTTCAATAACAAAAAAAGATCAATAACAAGAGGAATACCACCAGAGATCTTTTGAAACATTGACATCTAGTGTGAATGAAGAACAAAACTATACTGAATGAAAATGAAAGTGCTATGCCCTTGAGAGACTTTATTTAAATCATTGGGGCTTGTGTGGTGGAAACAAATTTAGAAGCTACAGACTGACTCTTTTTTCCCATGTACTTTCTATTGTGAATCTGGCTACTCAAGTTTTAATTTCCTGTCAGGATAAGAAAAATGGAAAAGCAAAGATTCCACTATGAGTTTTCAACTTGAAACAGCTTCCAAAAGCCTCTCTTCTGTATTGTTAGCAGACTGAAAAAAATATTTAAGGTGGGATTCTCCAGTTTTAATTGCATGCTATCCCAGTCAGTGGTCGAGAAACCTTATTCATCTTCCTCTTCCTCGTCTTCCTCTTTCTTTTGGCATCCCCTGAAGAAAGTGCTCCTAGAACCTGATTATGGCTTCTTCCCACGTTTCTGTGCATCTGCGTATAGGAGGCTTAGCAATTTGGATGAGATTATCTCTAAGAATATGGCTCCTTTCTCTAGTGGGGAGTTATGAGCTGTATAATCAATTTGCAAAATTTTAAAAGATGGCTTTCTCAAGAGCAATGCATGAAAGGAAGTCTAATTTACGTAAGGGCATGTAGAAGTAGAGCTTTATACATTTTAGGAGAAATCACAAGAAAGCACCTACACAAGTGATGGAGAAACTTGCCTGCTTGCTGTGGGTGAGGAAAGAGTGCCTTATCACTTATTGCACATGTTTTCACTTGGTTCTTTGCTTCTAACAAAATGTAATTTAATTAAACTTTCAGAAGGTGGAATAAGGCAACTCTCACAGGGACTTGACATGTGTGGTAAAGCAGACAAAGCTCAAGTATCCTGAGCCACTGTGTGGTTCTCAGTTCAGGTAGGTTCTGGCATTCTCGGCTGCATGAAAGTTCAAGTCATGTTATTTGTTACACTCCTGAGAAGCACAGCTACGTGCTAAACGACTCCACTGTGTCTGCTTTGTTTCTTTGCCCACGCAGCTTCAACATGCATATAGCCCACTGTGGACTTTCGCACCCCTGACATAAGAACCGTTGTATGCCAGCTTCTAGAACTAAATGGAAAATTGTTTCCATATTTCATGGTTCAAATTCCTTTAAAATTTATATAGTTAGACCAGTCCTTTGTACTCAAGATGATTGGCTTTTTTTTGACTCAAAAGTTAAGGCGTTGCTCACTGAGCTCAGTTTCCAGGTAGAAGAACCACATGGTATAAACCCTGTAGGTGACAGGGTCACTAGGTGAGCATCTGCATTTAGAAGTAGTAAATAAAGTTATGGCTTTATAAGAGAGGACTGGCCTTGATTTCCCTACGTAGCTAAGAATGGTCTTGAACTCCTAATTCTCCTATTTCTACCTCCCAAGTACCAGGTTTAGAAGTGTGTCACCATACTTGTCCTCCTTGGCTAATTTTTAAGTATCTGTGAAAGCCAAGTCCAAGTTCTGAGTGATACATGGTATCACTAGAGGACTTTGAAGAAAGTCTTATAGGATCAGAAATGCTCAAAGGACCAATATAGGTGTTTATTGGAGATGAATAGTATTCACATTCTGATGTTTCTCTTTCTTGCCTAGTGCAACATCTCTTTATGAATCTTTTCTGAGTCTTTGTATGATTGATTAATATCTGTGGGTATTTGTATTATAGCATATAAATAAATTTTTACCTATCAATTGTCATCACATTTACAAAATATTTATTTATGTATAAGCAGGAGGAGGGGGTACACCAGGGCATTTAGGCACAGCAAATGAACTCCAGATGCATCTGACTTTTCCCTGGGCATTGGGGACTAGAACCTGGGTCATTAGCCTTTGCAGCAAGTTCCCCCAACCACTGAGCAATCTTTCCAGCCCAGTGATCACAATGGACTGACTCCTTGATAAATTTGGTACTAATTACCTGGCCTGAGGGTTTCTTAACTCTACCTGGATAAGAATTTGTGTACAAGCTCTTCAAACGCTGACTCTGGCAGCTTGTTTCTCAGTGTTTGACAGCAGTGGGTAGCAACAGTGTGGCAAGTGGCCCTCTGTTACAGTTCCCTTACCACATTCCTTGCAGTTATCATGCATTGAAATGCTTGGATCTTAGCAGTCCTAATGCTACAGGCTTCAGCCTGAGATCTGAGACTCTTGGCTGTGAAGACTGGACAGCTTCCTGGACTTCTTCTGGCTACCAGGACCTACAGGTTCTTTTCTCTAGCTCCTAATACTTTTTATCAGTTTTCTGCTGTCTCCCCTCATCACTCATGTTCCTGCCCTGGCTCCTCTCAGACCCAACTGTCCAGCTGCTTCTTCAGATGTCTTCTTTAAGTTAATGGTCACTGCCAAGAAATTGAGGACACTGGCGTGTGTGGATACTGTGTCCAGGATTCAAGGTGTGGCTGGGGGGTCCCAGCTCTTGCTTGGAAGCCAGGTTACTGGTAGACAGCAAAGGAACTGGACACTGGGCTTGGATGGATCACCCAAACATCATTTTCTCCTTGCTCTGGGCAGAGATCCTGGGAGGTGGACAGGCTTGCCAGCTGTCATGCAGCAGCTGCTGAGGCCTAACCCTTAGCGTGTCAGTACAAGCAAACGGTGCTGTTTGGGACCCAGTACTGAGAATTATAAGCTGGATGTGAGCTTCCCAGCCAATAGAACCTCTGTATCTGGGAAAATGCTACCTTGCCTATGGCTTTTTTGGGTGTCAAGCTGCCACCAGGGCAGCAAGTTTTTAGCTACTGAGCCACCTTCTCACCCCTGGCCCATTCCTGATACAATTCCTTGATGTCCCTACTCTTTTATCACTTCCTGTTACTAGCTCTGCCCATGCTTGTTTTGTTTCCCTACTTTAACATAGAGTCCTGTTTTTAGTATATGCTTGGATTTGGATTTATCATTGTGTTTGTTAATTTGCTATAGTAAACTTGTGTTACCTATTGCTGTGTAGCTACTTGTAACAAGTTATAGCACTTTAAAGCATCATCTATTTATATCACTCAAGTTCCGAGTGCTAGGAAACTGGCATATGTTTCTCATGAGCTGCAGTCAAGTCATCACCTGGATTGAAGGCACCTTAAGACTTGGCTGAGTTGGAAGGCTGTTTGCAAGATGGTTCACTTGCATTGCTTTTGGTAGAAAACCTAGGTTTTCTCTCATGTTGACTGTCTAAATGTACTTATGTCACAGCAGTTAGCTTTCTCTCAAAGTGACCCAGGTCCAAGAGAGGACAAAGAGGAATTGCAGTAATTTAATTTCTGAAGCTATGCACATTTTTGTATATTATTTACTACTTATATATGAGTTATGATGAGTTGGAGAGATGATGGCTGAGTGGATGCAGGCACACGTTTGAAAGCCTGATAGTCTGGGTTGGATACTTCAATACCCATGAAAAGCTAGGTGCAGAAAGTGCTGCATGCATTGGGAATTTGTTTACAGGACAAGAGGTCCAGCCATACTTATTCTTTCTCTCTCTTTGAAAACAATAAAATATTTTTGAAAAAGAAGTGAGAAATGAAGTTCAGGGCATAGTAAAGAGGAAGATGATTAAAATCTCTCTCTTAAAAAGGGAATATGAAATAGCTGATGATCCTGCATTAAAATTTACACAATGTACCAACTTCAAAAAATGTGTTCTATCATGTTTCTTGAGCATTGGGTACTAATGGCTCAATGTTATAAAATATATGGAATGCCAGAGGCAGAATAAACAAATGTGGAGAATTGAGAAAAAGCATGAGAATTTAGAAAAACAGGAGCCTGTCACAGAGGACACATAATGCTCACAGCCTGTGCTAATGGTTTTAGCAATCATAAGAAAGAAAGCAGAGAGATTGATAGGGAAAGAGAAAAGACAAATAGTATTGTTATGTCTTTGTAAAAGACAGGAAATCAAGGGAAGGAACAAAACAAAAATACCTCAGAGGAAAGGGCTGTGAAAGAAATCAGTTGGCTGCCCAGTTATCAATGAAGAAAACTTATTGGGACTCTGCAAAGAGGATTTATTTTTGAAGTCTTGAATGTGTGATATCTGAGCAAGACTACTTTAAGACATATTTGCTGTGATCCAGGTATCAGTGCTGAACATACAGAACTGAGATTAAAGGCTAGAATAATTTATGATCAAAGTAAGTATCTGAGGAAAAATAAGGAGTACTATAATAATTTTGGATGAATTATTTAGAAACAAAATAGTTAACAGAGACAAAGTAATTAAATCAGAAGTCATTAACAATAAAATCATGAACAGAAATAGTTATGAAATGTAGATTACAAATATACAACATTAAAGCAAGACAGAGTTCAAATGATATTCCCCTTACTCCTCTGTGAATTACTTAATTTTCTTTTCTAGAATCAAAATATAGAAATATTTTATTACAATCTTATGCTAAGTATAGATACCAGGGATATAATCACTTATGAGACTTACATAAGATATATAAACTAAGTGATAAGATGGATATGTTGTCTTGGTATAGATCAGAACAAGTATAAAGAAAAAGATAATATATATTATATATTATCATTGGTTAAAGGCACTTACTTGCAAAGCCTGCTAGTCCCGCATTGTTCCCCAGTACCTAACTAAAACCAGATTCATGAAGTGGTAAGTGCATCTGGATTTTCTTTGCAGTGGTAAGAGACCTCAGCATTCTCTAAATCTCTCTCTGTTTCTCTTTCTCTCTGTCTCACTATCAAATAAGTAAAAAAGGTTTTATTTCTTTTAAAGGGTCCATAGTCATTCAAATAAACTGGCAAGACTTTGTTAATAAAGGATGAAGAGAAACATGTTAGTGTTTAGACAATGTGAAACATAAGTATAAAGAGGGGTATCGTAGGACTATCAGTAGGAGAAAGAAGCAGTTGAATGGGCCAGGTATGTGTTAAATTGTGCCACAAGAAAGCACTATTTAAGGGAAAGTGAGGGGTGTGAAGCATGCTGTAAAAAGTGGAGTATAGTCTTTAGAGAAAAATAGTGGATATGAAAAATGGGAAGTTTGCCTTACTCAAGATTAACCTATAGAATAAAAAAGAATAATGATGGCCTTTCCCACAAGGTAAAAAACCACTACCGTTTAAGATTATAGGGATTACTAGCCCATTGTGGCTTACTTTCCACCACTTGAGTAAAGGCAGGATCTTCTGTATGTCATTGGGTTGTGAAAGTAGTTTTCTATAGAAAAATGTGGAAGGTTTAAGAAAACATAAAAACATATAAGAAGTTATTCACTGTGGGCTGGGCATGTAACTCAGAGGGAAAACAATTGCTTAGCATGGGAAAGGCCTGAGTTCAATCTCCAGCACCAAAAAATCCAAAACTTATCAAAATTATAAAAATTTTACACAGATCTCTATGCTTTTTTTAATGAGAGGGAGAGGGAGAGGGAAAAGGTTAGGGGGAGGGAGAGAGAGAGAGAGAGAGAATTGGTGAACCAGGGCCTCTAGCCACTGCATTTAAACTTCAGACACGTGTGCCACCTTGTGCACATGTACAACCTTGTATGCTTGCATTACCTTGCTTACATGGGATCTGGAGAGTCAAACATGGGTCCCTAGCCCTCACAGGCAAGCACCTTGACTGCTAAGCCATCTTCCCAGCCCTATGCTTTGTTTTAATATTTATGAAGTTCCTTCAAAAACACCTTGTTAAAGCAATTTTATACATTGCTTACTTTAATTAATATGGCATTACGAAAATTTTGTTATTAAATATACTTTTAAATTAAATATACTCATTAGATTTAAATTAAATATACTCATTAGATTTAGCAAGTTAAATTCTGAAGGTATTTGAAGGAGAATATATGATATTTAATCTAAATATTTACTAAAATAGGGGCTGGAGAGGTGGCTTAGTGGTTAAGCATTTTCCTGTGAAGCCCAAGGACCCCAGTTTGAGGCTCGATTCCCCAGGACTCATGTAAGCCAGATGCACAAGGGGGCACATGCGTCTGTAGTTCATTTGCAGTGGCTGGAGGCCCTGGTGCGCCCATTCTCTCTCTCTTTGCCTCTTTCTCTCTCTGTCTGTCACTCTCAAATAAATAAATAAAAGTAACAAAAAATTATATTTACTAAAATATATTATAATACAAAATGTGAAATAAATAATACATATCTAAATTATTCATGCTTAAAAATACTTGTTGACTCCCTGCAATATAATTAATATTATTTATTCAGTCACAGCCATTGTTCTAGAAACTTTACATAGATGATATACTACTTAATCACACACAACCATAGAAGTGACTTTTATTATTACCACTTAATTTAAGGAGTTCTGTTAATATGGCTTAAGGTCTCATAGCCATCAAGTGTGGCGATGGAATTCAAACAACTGTCTCCAAAGACCATTTTCCTAAATCCTTCCTGCACTGGAAAAGGAGATATAATGGGAAGGAAAACAGCCAGTCTCCAATCTCTCTAAGCTGTAGTGTAACAAGAAAACCTGTATGAATCAGGCAATGAATATCATGAATAGATACTGACAAACTGAAGTCAGTGCACTAAAAGACAGGGACAGATAATAGACATTGACTCAAAACACAGGGGAAGGCTTACTGGATGAGATGACACACCCTGAGATCTGAAGAATGAGTAATAATAGGATTGTGAGAAGGGGAAAATAATGTTCCAGATACAGTGAATAGCATGGGGAAAGGTGCAGACAGGGTAAGAAAAGGGATGCTCAGAGTCTGAAATGAATTCAGTGTACTGGAACTGAGATTGGATGGGTTGGGCTGAGGCAGAACACGTAAGGTATGCTGAGGGTTTTGATCCTCATTTCAAAGAAATTGGAACTCTTGCAGGGTTTTAGACAGAAGGTAACATAATCAGATTTGTACTTCATAAAGTCTTCCTTTCTGAAATGTGACAGATATTCTTGTGAAGTCTCAGGGTGGACTTGAACTCATGATGATCCTCCGACCTCTGCCTCCCAAGTGTTAGGATTAAAGGCATGCCCCACCATGCCTAGCTGTGGCAGATTTTTTTTTCTTTTGAGGTAGGATTTCACTTTAGCTCAGACTGACCTGGAATTCACTGTGTAGTCTCAGGATGGCCTCAAACTCATGGTTATTCTCCTACCTCTGCCTCCCGAGTGCTGGGATTAAAAGGCATGCACCACTGCCTGGCTCTGAGGCAAATATTCTTGATTGAGCACATGAGGTGGAATTGTGGGAGATGTTTGGTAAAGTTATGTAAGAAATGATGACGGTTTGGTCTCATGAGGGGCAGAGGGTGTAGAAAGACCTGAGGCAATTTAATAGGCAAATTTGGAAATGGTGATAAACCCATGACATAAGCTTTCTAGGGACTGATATGGTAAGCATCAGAAAAGACTAACACAAAGGAAGACAGATCATGAGTTCTGTTTTGGATCGGAGAGTTTGATGTGTATTCTCATACCCATGTGAATATTCTGAATACACACTTGGCTCTAGGATGTGGAACTGTAGTTGTCGCCATAAAGATAATCATAGGTATGGGTAAAACTGCCCTGGGAAAGAAGTGAGAAAAGAATGTGTTAGGCTCTGGGTAGCAATGATTGGGTAAACGATTATGAGTCATCAAATAAAATGTTTAGGATAGCCTGCTATCTATAATAAGCTTGCCAGTGACACTGAGGACACACTGGAATCTGCAGGTGAAATTTATGGGATGTTCTTTTTGTTGGGAGGTGGCTCTCTGCAAATATCACCTGTTTGGTGGCCTGCTCAGTAAGGAGATGCTGATGGTAGTGATGACCTTTGTTTCTGTTTTCAAGACATAGAGTGAAAAGGCAGAGTGCCAGAGGATTCAGGGTCATAATTCAATTTAACATACCATTGTTAATTTATTAAAAGGTTTTCACTTTTAAAAAATTCTTAGATGGCCTGGAGAGATGACTTAAAGGTATTTGCCTGTGAAGCCTCAGGACCCAGGTTCAATTCCCCAGTACCTATATAAGCCAGATACACAAGGTGGTACATACATCTGGAGTTCATTTGGACTGGCTGGAGGTCCTGGTGTGCCCATTCTCTTTCTCTCTCTCTCTTCTTGTTACTCAAATAAATAAATAAATTAATTAATTAAATTTAAAAAATTCCTTGAGATATACTTTGTGCATAAATATTTGCTTCCATTTCAACTATTTCTTTTGGATGGCTTCCTAGAAAAATTATTCAGTCACAAGAAGACTAACTTTCAAGCTTTTAATTGACATAGCTATGTTTCTTTTTTCCACAGGGATCTCTCTAGGCAGAGGGTGTCTAATTTCTAATTTCATTTTGGCAACAAAAAGAATGTATCCCTTAAGTTATATGTGACTCTTTTTCAGTTGCTGTGTGTCTTGAGCAGTTTTCCTTGGTAAGAACCAAATCTCATGCACATCTGAAAGATCTTCCCTTTGATTTTACAAAATGAAATCTTATCTGGTTTTTAAATTTGGTGGTCAGAAACACTTCCTCTTGCAAACTGCTGAAGATCTTATTCCATTATATTCTGATTTTAAAAATATGGGCAACATGATGATGAACCTGGTGTCATTCAGTTATTATCAGCCAGTATGAGGTCAGGAGCATTTTTCTGGACAGAACAAAGAAATGTGTGTGTGTGTGTGTGTGTGTGTGTGTGTGTGTGTGTGTGTGTGTATTGATAGTCTGGAAGCCAAAGATCTTACTGCCAGGCTTAGAACATAGCCTTCCTCTGCATTCCCTCAAAGTGAAATATGTGACAGATACAAAGAATTATGACCTTGCCTCACTTTCTCCCCATTTTACTTTTATTCATACAGAGTTGTTGGCATTCTTTCATTCAAATTATGCCATTATCTTATTCATGCTACAGTTCTGATTTGATATCAATTTTATCATTTGTTGTGTCTAATTTCCAAATGGCCACAAATCTTACTCATATGCTTTTAAAGAAGAATGGATTGCTCCCACATTTAAGTCATACTCTCCGCCCTACTCAGCCTGTTTAGAAACCCCAGTTCTCACAAAGGGTAACCCCATGGGCTTCTGTGATAGTTTGAAGAGTGCAAAGTAATTTGACGTACATTACATATCAATTCTATTTTTGAGTCCATGTGAAATTTCAGCTTCCTTTTCTCTTGTTTATAATAAAAATACTATTTTTGAACTCTTCCCTGGTGCCGATGAGATATCGAAGTTAGAGAAGTGCTTGACTTGCAAGAATGATGACCTTAGTTCAATCCCCAGAACCCACATGAAAATAAAGTCGGGAGAGGGGCTGGTTTTGGGTGGATGGCTGAGTGAAAAGCCCTGTGTGTAACTCTGAGTATGAAAGTTCTGATCCCCAGTTCTTACATAAAAGTTGGAAGCAGTGGTGGTCTTTGGTAATCAGTGTGCCTGAAGTGTTTTGGGACACCCACAAATGAAGCAGTGAAAAATGACCCTGCCTCAAGATAAGGTAGAAGGTGATGACTGACCCTAACTAAGGTTGTCCTCTGACCTCTACATGTATATTGTGGCCTGTGTGAACCTGAACTCAGACACATGAACATGTACATGCGTATACATATGCTAAACACATTTTAAAAAGAAATTATTTTTGGGCTGGAGAGATGGCTGAGTGGTTAAGCACTTGCCCGTGAAGCCTAAGGACTCTGGTTCGAGGCTCGATTCTCCAGGACCCATGTTAGTCAGATGCACAAGGGGGCGCATGCATCTGGAGTTCATTTGCAGTGGCTGGAGGCCCTGGTGCACCCATTCTCGCTCTCTCTCTCTGCCTGTAGAAGTCAGAGAAAACTGATAGCATCCTTTTCCATTTTGTCTCAAATATCTATCTATCTTTCTACCTATGTATCATCTATCTTTCTAATATATATGTACAGCACACCAGGACTTTAAAAAATTTATTCTGTGGACAAACAGAGCTACAAGAAGTTTTAAACAAGGATATATTATAACTATATTTCAATTTTAAAAGACTGCCTAAGGAACAGAAGTCTGTACTGAGGCCCTGTTGCTATTCAAATCATCTATATGAGAGAAGGCCTTCACCACAGCTGAGGTGCACAATGGTGGGGATAAGGGAGTAAAGGAGATCATGCAGAGATGGTGAGATGGTGTGCAAAGAAAGGATAGATTTCAAAAGTACTAACTCCAGTTTATAGGATGTAGACACATTAGATGTGGATGACAAAGAAAAGGAAACACAAAATGTAGAAGTTTTAGAATGTTGCAATTTCAGGTGTTGTGAATCTTACATTTATAGATTTTCCCTGAATAACCAAAGTTTCTAAGACTATTGTTGCTGAAAGTAATTGATACCTATATCTCAGCCTCAAAGTTCCTTGAATCCTTGGTGTAATGAATTTCTCAGGCTTCCCTTCCTTAGAATATACTGACAGTACTACCCAGGTCTGACGTCATGTTCACCTGATCTGAATTGGGGAACTTAAATCTAGTAAGGCAATCTCTTAAATTTTTACTGTGTGCAAGCTCTCATTAAGTCACTGAGGTTTCATGTTCTTTTCCTGTTTATACTCCTAGCTGTCATTTTCTTACCAGTCTAGAACACAAAAGACTTGTCTTAGATTTTATTCCTTAGTATATTCGATATTCTTTTTTTATTTGAGAACCTTAATATATGAACATTTGGCAAATTAGTCTTATGTCCTTTGGGCTATGCTCCTATGCCACCTCTTCTCCTACCCCCATTTTACTGAAGGCCTTTCTCAGTGGAGTTATAGATATTCACCTTGGAGTCATAAATGGACCAGTCTCTTTGAGTATGTATGGGGGTGGAGGGTGGGCAGGAAGGCAATGCCTCAGAGTACATCATTCCATCCTGTGGCTCTTTTATTCTTTACCTCTTCTACCATGTTACCTGAACCTTGAGGGGTGTGAAGTCTCTTTTAGTGTTGAGCTCTCAGTAGCCTCTGCTTTTTTGCTTTGATGAGCTTTGAGTCTCCCCTACAGGAGGTTCTCAGGCTAACAGTGAGAGCAGCACTCATATGTAATCCATCCCTTCCTCTGTAAAGTTTTATGGCCCCTGACAGGTGTGATAGAGGTGACTTGTCTAGTGTTAGGCAGTTGGCTTTCTTTTCTTGTCATTCTAAAAAATCTTAGTCCTTACACATGTTCACTGTCATTGTGAAAGTAGATTCTCTAACCAAGTGAGGGGGGGTGTAGATCAAAGGTGCTGAAAACCTCAAGCAATATTCTGTTGTCAGGGGTAAATGTAGTTGATTTTCCTACTAGAGTAACCATGAAAAGTAAGGGTAATAGGACATCTTATAATGTATAAAGAGACTATAAGGGAGTTTATTTTGAAGAAAAGTGTATATGAAGAGATTGACTTTAGGTTTATGCTACTGAATTTCGTTTCTATCGAGATAACCTATTTCTGATCTATTATATATAGTAGGATAGCAAGCTGGAGCACTTTTATGTTTAATTAACCACATGTTATGGAAGCATAGTGATAGAACCTGAAGAGAATTCTTGTCATTTGAACTATGGTCAGTTTGTAAAGAGGTTTGCATATATTAATGATATATACATATGCCAAGACATTCACATTTGAATCAATTATTTTTTTAATAAAATGATTATAAGTTTAGGTAAAGATTATGGATTTATACTAGGACAGGAAGAAAAAGACAACAGTTACATAGGAAATTAAATACAATGGCTCTGTTGTTAAAGAGTCTTAATTCCAAAGCCTGCCGGCCCAGTACCCACATGATCCCCCAGTACCCACATGAAGCCAGATGCACCAAGTAACACATGCATCTTGAGTTTGTTTGCAGCGACAAGAGACTCTGGTACCTTCATACATTCTTCTTCTGGCTTCTCTTTCTGTCTCATAAATAACATATTTCATAAAAAGAAAATTTAGTATAACTGGTAGTCCTGTTCTTCACCTTCAACACTGACTTCTGGCTGCCATTGGCTCCAACTCTCTAACTGGTTCCCTCCAGACAGATAACATAGGAGACTGAATTAACAACGATATAATGTATCCTATGTGACCAGGATAAAGCATGATACCAAAAGGTCTTGAACTCTATTTTTATATTTTAATTTTCTTTTGTGGTATATTTTATACTGTAATTTCTTTTTTTCCTTTTTTTTTTTTTGTTTTTTCGAGGTAGGGTCTCACTCTAACCCAGGCTAACCTGGAATTCACTATGGAGTCTCAGGGTGGCCTCGAACTCACAGCGATCCTCCTACCTCTGCCTCCCAAGTGCTGGGATTAAAGGCATGCGCCACCACACCTGGCTTTAATTTTTGAAATCTAATGACATAATACACCATAAAAATGTTTTAAATTAATTAGTTTTTAATTTCTTGCTTAACTTTCAAACCCCTGGCTGAAATAACTAAAATCTCTATTCCTCCTAGAAATTTTGTGAGGAGGTATGGTGAGACTGAGCAGCTCATTCTGGCTCTTAGACTGATTTTATACATTCCTTTCCAACTACATTCATTGATTTAAAGAGGATCTGGTGGAAGTGTTTATACTTAGCATATACTCAGTATACCACTGATCACACACCCTCTCCTCCTCTTCCTTTTTCATCTTATTTATCAGCACAATACTGAAGATATGTTCTTGTGCCAGTTTTTTAGGTAACATCTAGGTTCGGAGAAATAACTCTGAAATATTTTAATTTTAAAAGTTATGGAGAGCGTTATCTATATAAGGGAGTTTCTTGTTTGTACTTGAGTATCAGGCTTAAGTAGGGTTTGAATTTTCTTCATAGAAGATTAAATGTTCTTGTGAGCAATACATTTCCCTAGTGTTTGTTTTCTCCCAAGGCTCAGTCTTAGGGCCTCACACATGCTAGGCAAGCCCTTTACCACTAATTAATACACCTAGCCTTCTGACTCCATTTTCATTGTACATAACAATTTGTAATGAGAATATTTTGATGTTCTTATATTACCTTTGCCTTCCTCATTAAATATAAATTGATCTTTAAAAAGTCTTTCACATTTACAGTATAGTATATTTCAGAATATTTTTCTTCATGCTTTGTTGCTTTAAGAAATATTTGCAAAATGTGCCCATCATTTGATTTGTTTAACCCTATTATATTGCTACCCATTTTGTAACTTTAAGTAGGCATTTCAGTATGAAGGATGTGACTAGTGAGTTCTAAGGTTATGGCCTGTTATGCTTCTCAGAATTAGAATGCACCCTTTTATAATGCTCATGCAGAATGCACATCCTAAATAAATTATAGTCTAACTCTGTTGATAATGAAACTCTAAAAGTGAAGCATATTTTTACTTTTTTATTTTTGGTTTGTAATAAAGGTCTGCTTTTGTTTGACAAGTTTCAGGATCTGAAGTTGACCGAATTCTACTGTGAGGGAAACCCACTCTTCCTGAAGCTGCCAGTTATTGCTAAGCAACCCAAAGACATTTGGACCCTACGGGTAAAGGTTTAGCTCCTCAGCATGAATCTTTGTACTAAAAACCATGGTTTAAAGTTTCAACATTTCTCTTAAAGCCTTTCTGATTAGTCAGCTAATGTGTAACCCTCATCCATTGACAATGTGAATCCCACACATCCTATTTTGACATGCTTACCAAATTAATTTTAATGCCATCTGATTTCCAGGGTGACTAAACATGGAGAGGTGAAAATGTCTTATTGGATGCAAAGAAAGAGGAATTTACTTTTACATTAGTCTCCTAAACAAATTTCAGCATTATCTAAAGATGCCTTCAGTTTGTTGTTGGTTGGATCTTTATGTCTTATACCCCCTTTTTATTTATCTTCATCCCTAATGAATGAATGAATGAATAAATATGAACCAGAACTCACATTCAGCTTAGTGAAACAAGTTGATATTAAGAAAAGGAACAGGAAATCAAATGGGAGGATTCCTATCATAATAGGTAAGTTAAAGATCCCAGGCCCTCTGGCATTTCAGTGTGATTCTTCTACATGAGCTTGGCTTTACCAGATTTGCTTGGGTCTAAAGCTGAACATGCATGATTTATATAAACTGAAAATTAGTTATACTGATTTGTAATTTTTTTAACCATGAATGCAATGCAAGCTCATTTAGAAATAGTGTAAAAGATTAGTCAATAGAAGTTAACAAAAGCACTCAGAAATCCAGTCTGCAGTTATATAACTATCCTCCTCTGTGACAGACATTATTTTCCTATGCATCCAGGCTATGTTTAAAATTAAAAATAAATCAAACTCTAAATTCTATTTAGAGACTTGATTTTTTTCTCTCAAAATATATGAATTTCTAATCAGAATAAAACTTATTAAGGTATCTTTTTAGTTACATGCATGGTTATGTCATAATATTTAAACTACTTCACCATGAAGTGATTTTATTAGTTTTTATTATTCTTTTTTGGCTTTCAGAAGCAAGGCTACACTGAGTATATTCATAGTAAATTCATTTTTCAAATCATATTATCTTAATTAATTAAATTGTGGAGCCAAAGAGCTAATTTCAAATTTCTTTCCAGAGACTATTTCTACAAAGAGCTTTATTTTATACTTCTGTATGAAAAAGTATTTGACATTTAATCATAAATCATTTAAAACTATGTTGTTTAATTTATTTAAGCCTTGTAATTTATTTTTTCTCTTGCATCAATGATTTAAGAATAATAATGTAGCTAATACCATTTTAAGCTCCCTGTGGGCTGAATATTATTCTAGTGAACTAATGGAATTATTTGAGAACCCTCAAGAGGTAGGCACCATTATCATCCTTTCCTTTAAAAAAAAATTGTTTACTTATGAGAAAGAGAAAGAGAGAGGGTGAAGGAGACAAGGAGAGAATGGGCCCATCAGGGCCTCCTGACACTGCAAATGAACTCCAGACAAATGTGCCACTTTGTGCATGTAGCTTTACTGGAGAATCAAAACCAGGCCACCAGGATTTGAAAGCGAGCACCTTTTAGTCACCAAACCACAACTCCAGCTCCTTTTCTTCTTCTTCTTTTTTAATTGAGAAATTGAGACCCAGTATAGTTAATGACTTGTTTCAAGTCACAGAGATACTGTTGGGATATTGATGGAAATTGCGACAGTTGGACTGCAGTCACCATGCTGCAGTCATGCCTCAGAACGGGAGGCCAAGGTTCTCCTGGCCTCAGAAAAATTTGCTTTGTGGAGAAAGCTAGATGAAATGTAATGTAGTGTGGAAACTATCTTTTAGAGGACGCTTGAGTGTGACAGAATGCTTCTGTCTTTTGATTTTCAAAATTGTATGGTTCATAAGTATAACAGCTTCGTTTATGTAAGTAATCATAATGACTATATAAAAATGGCTTTATTGTAGAAATAACTATTTTACTTGTGATAGGAAAATGGACTCTCCCATTCTTTTTTTTCCCCCCTTTTTTTCAAGGTAAAGTATTGCTGTAGCTCAGGCTGACCTGGAATTCACTATGTGTCCCAGGTTATCCTCAGACTCACAGTGATCCTCCTACCTCTCCCTCCTGAGTGCCGGGATTAAAGGCAGGCGTCACCATGCCTGACTGCAAATGGAATCTGTATGTAAATACAGTGTGAATAACTCATTTTGTTTGTAATAGGTAAATGAGTGAGATATTTTTGAAAGTATCTAAGAATTTTAATTAGAAAAATGATTCAAATTCATTGCCTATCTTTAACCTTGAGTACCAACAAAACAAGTTTAAGAATGCATTTTTAAAAACATTTTATTTACTTATTTGCACGTGTGTATTTGCACATGTATGAGGTCCCTTGCTGTGTAAACAAATATCAGACACTTGTGCCACTTTTTGCTGCTGGCTTTATGTGGGTGGGTTGGGAATTGAACACAAGCTGGCAGGCTTTTTGCCTGCATATATGTGCAGGTGCATGTGGAGGCCAGAGACTGCTATTGAGTATCTTCCTTGATCCCTCTCCATCTCACTTAGCACAACAAGGTCTATCCCTTAGAACCAGCCCTTGCTGATTTTGCTAGTCTAGCTAGCCATCTTGCCCCCAGCATCTTGCCTCTGCCTTCCTAATCTGTGCTGGGATTACAGCCAGGCTGCCACATCCACTTGCCATTTCTTCCATTTGCATAGGTGTTATGGACCTGAATTCTAGTCCCCACACTTGCTTGGAAAGATTTTTATCTATTGTATCATCTCTCCAGCCCCTTAAATAAAATTTAGTGATAGCAGTTCACTGTGTTTGCAGATAACATGCCAGAAATCACAAGTAGAAAAAGCCATCCACCCAATTCTGTTGATAGGTCCCACGTAGCTCCAAAAAATTCTTCTGTATTCTGCCTGGGGGTGGGGTGTGAGTCGTTGTCTATGAGTTTTCTGATATTTTATAGTGAGAGCTAGCCACTAAATTCATCTAATTTGTAAACAACCTCAAAATGAGTATTTCATTTAGAATTGCAAATGACTCTCTGCTTCATCATCAAAGGAAGGGCAGTAGCACACATGTGATGTAGAAATCCCGATAATCTCAGTATTTTCGAACCATCCCTTAGCTGACCCTGGCCGTTTCCCATCCAGGGGAATGAGCTTCAGAGTCAGGAGGCAGTGCTGCTGGAGGGTCAGACATGCAGGGCACCTGTGCTCACGATGGTGTACTTTTCCAGGCTACTTTCCCAGGTGTAGTTCACTAGGAAGGGCAAGGTTATATTCTTTAAATCTTTAATTCATCGGGGTGAATTAGTGAGAGATTAGGTAGCTATTTATATATGCGCATATAACCAGTAATTCCTAAGAGAGCCCGATTTATACTATTTTCATAGTATTGGATCATCTTTCACTTTGGCTAAGAAAAAAATGAAAAGAAAACAATGTCACAAAAAAAAACTATCACCATATGTTCCTAAAATTTCAAGTAGTGTTTTTGTAACATTTATACAGGACTTCCATGCTACAGACACATAACATTACTACAATGACACAAACATGATGACATACGCAAGGGGAGAACTTTCAGAGAGAAAGACAAGTGTTTGTTTTCTTTCCTTGAACAGTAAATATTTATTTTTATATATGAAATATTATATATACATATGGTGTTAATAGCCCAAGTGAAAGGCAACTTCTGTTTCCTCACTGCCCCTTTTATTATGCAATACTATATTATTATTATTGCACAAAGTCCACTTTCTGTCCATGTAAGTAGACTAATACTAATGCAGACTGGAAGCTGAGGTTTAGCTCACAGAAGTTAGCACTCTTTATTTTATTTTATTTTATTTTTTTAAATTATTTATTTATTTATTTATTTGAGAACGACAGACACAGAGAGAAAGATAGAGGGAGAGAGAGAGAATGGGCGCGCCAGGGCTTCCAGCCTCTGCAATCGAACTCCAGACGCGTGCGCCCCCTTGTGCATCTGGCTAACGTGGGACCTGGGGAACCGAGCCTCGAACCGGGGTCCTTAGGCTTCACAGGCAAGCGCTTAACCGCTAAGCTATCTCTCCAGCCCAGAAGTTAGCACTCTTGAACAAGGTGGCACTATTATTCTTCTACCCTGAATGCCAGCAATTCAGACAAATCCTTCTGAAGCATTAAATATATGCAGAAATCCCTGTTAACTTGATTTTTTTTTTTTTGTTTCCTTTACCTATTTAGCTAGTGCATGTGGTCTTCATAGTTCTGGGGCTCATCTAAAGTGCCCTTTCCTTTAAGCTCCTGGGGGATATAGATTCTACAAATTTGTGTGGCACAGTTTATACAGTAAGAACTGAAACTTTAGTGAATATGATTGAATCAGGTTTTGAGTACAGTTTGATTGTTTGTAAGTCCCTCCTTATTGCAATGAAATGTATTGAATTGAGCCTAAATAGTATTTTATCTTATTAAGTAGATAAAGTAAATTTATTTTGACTTAGATTCACATATACAAGACACATAAATATAGTAGGAGCCATTAAGTTTTCTTGTATTCATGAAAGGAAAACTTTCAAGCCTGGCGTTTTGAACATAACTCATTATATATGATTGTTGCATAATAAAAGCAAATGAATCAGTTTTGAATTAATGACATAGGAATCATGCATTATATGTTTTTGAAATTAATCTAAGGAATAATATTCTTGTCCTTTATTTTAGGAAATAACAGCAAGATTTATCATCAGTAAGCTAGAAGTAGAAGATCCTTTCCTAGTGCAAGCCATAGAAAGTTATCCAGAGATCAAGGACAAAATCTCTCAGGCAAAGAGTTGTGCAATATGTGGAAATCCTTTTCTATCTGAATGGCTGGAATGTGTTCAGTTTGTTCCTCCATCAAAGGTAAATGGTGGTGTGTGTCTCTGTGTGTGTGTGTGTGTGTGTGTGTGTGTGTGTGTGTGTGAATAATAACAAAAGACATACTCCTACTTTTTGTCCTTATCTTGAGTCGAATCATATGTTAGCTAGATTTGTATCACAAAGGATTGACTTCGATAACCATATTTTCTTTTTTTTAAATCAAGAACATACTTTATATGGATACATCATGTGATAGTACCATGTTTTCCCTCCTCCTTGTCCCTATTCAACTAGGGGCCTTCCTCAGTGGGGTTTCTGGTACTCCCCAAGGGGTTGTGTGTTATGTGTTACAGGAGCAGCAGTCAGTTATTAGGGGGAGATGATGTCTCTGGGCTGACATCTCAACCTGTGACTCTTATAGTCTTTCCACATCCTCTTCCAGAAAATGTCCTGATCCTTGGTGGGTGTGTTTTAAATCTACTTCAGTGGTAAACTCTTAAGAGTCTCAGGATTTCTGCTTTGGTATGTGTTGAGTATCCTCAGGAGCTGTCTTTCACCCTGGCACTGATTGCCAGGCTCACCATGGAAGCAGTACTCTTGCTCATCTCTCCAATTCCGCTATGGTTTCCCCTGGGCCTTGACTGAGATATGAGGGGTAATTTATCTCCTTGGGTCTCACTACCTTCTGAAAAAGACCAACAGACTTTCCAATGGAGTGTGAAGTCAGCATTGGTTAAATTGGATAAGCATTATTAACTTAGGAAGAACTTGATGGATGTTGTCCCTCTTTTAGCTAAACACTAGTGGGAACTTTACGTTAGAGAGCATAATCTTTGTTTCCATGGGATTCTGACCTGGTTCTCAGTTCCAGATATGGGTTCCTTTACACTGAGTGGATCTCTTAGCCAATCAGAAAGCCATTGGTTACCCACCAAGGTTGTGTGCCACCATTACCCTGGTGCGTACTTTTTGTCCAGCTGGTTGCTTCTGAGCAGCTCAGACCCCTAGTTATTGACACCAGTGTTGGCCACTTTCCCCTAGTAGCTCACATGGTGCTTTCCAGCACTATGTGGGCTAATTGGTGACTGGCTCTTTCTTGGACTCCAGCCAGGTTTGCCCATATTCTGTGCCAACAGCATATAGTTTCTTCAGCAACAGGGTCTTATCTTTTACTTTCAGGCAGATAATCAAGTGCTTTGACAGATGCTTGCCTTATTTTGGGGACCTCATAGGTCTCTCTGATCAACAGCTCAATTTGGTTAGCACCAGTTTTCTGTACTGGGAGTGACAGTCCAGAGCCATTGTTTTAAGGGTGCTTCTTTTGAGACACTATCCACATTTTCCTGTTGAGGGTTACATCTTTTAGTCTACCCTCAAGAATAAAGTTGTCTATGGTAATAGTTCATTTTGGGTTTAGTTTTGTGTTTATTTCCCTCAAATGTCCACTTCTCATACACCCAAACCCTTCCATCCCTATTGCCTGGACCTCAAGTTGCCTATCCTATATGCTAGCAATTCAAGCTGATTCAGGTTAGGAACTGGAGATGAGTTAGAGAGAGAATGGACCAGCCAGGGCCTCCAGTCACTGCAAATGATCTCCAGACACGTGCGCCCCCTTGTGCACTTGGCTAACATTGGTCCTGGAAAATCGAACCTGGGTCCTTTGGGTTTGCAGCCAAACACCTCAACCACTAAGCCATCCTTCCAGCCCTTTTGTGTGATTGTTTTTTAATGATTGCCATCCTTACTGGAGTGTGTTTAGTTTCATAGTTGTTTTAATTTGCATTTCCTTGATGGCTGGGGATGTTGAACATTTTCTTAAGTGTGTATTAGCCATTTGTATTTCTTCCTCTGAGAACTCCTTATTTGGTTTTCTACCCCGGTTTTTGGGTGGTTTGTTTGATGTTTTATTGTTTAGTGTTTTTTAGTTCTTTGTAGATTATAGACATTAGGCCTCTGTCACTGGTATATCTGGCAAAATTTTTCTCCCATTCTGTGGGTAATCTATTGGCTTTGCTTGTGGTATGTTTGTGCAAATACGCTTTAGCTTCATTAGATCCCATTGGTTGAGTCATTGTTTAATTTCTTGGGCTACTTGGGTATTGTTCAGAAAGTCCTCCCTACTCCTATATTGTGGAGAGTCTCTCTTACTTTTTCTTCCAGGAGTTGAAAAGTTTCAGGTCTTATATTGAGGTCTTTGATCCATTTGGAATTGATTTTTGTATATGATGAGATGTGTGGGTCTAGTTTCATTTTTCTACATGTGGTTATCCAATTTGTCAAGCACCATTTGTTGAAGATGCTGTCTTTTCTCTGGCCTACATTATTGTCATCTTTGTCAAGGATCAGGTAGTTGTAGTCACTTGACCTAAGGTCCAGTCTTCAGTTCTATTCCACTGGTCTACATTTCTGTTTTTAGGCCAGTACCATGCCAATTTTCTTACTATGGCTTTGTAGTTTAGCTTTATATTGGGTATGGTAATACCTCCAGAGTTGTTTCTTTTGCTTAAGAAATGTTCAGTCATCTGAGGCCTGTTGCCATTTCATATGAATTTTGAGAACATTTTTTTATATCTCTGTGAAGAATCCTGCTGGAATTTTTATTGGTATTATATTAAATCTGTATATTGCTTTTGGTAGACTTGCCATTTTCAAAATATTACTTCTACCTATTTAGGCGAATGGGAGGTCTTTCCATCTTCTCATGTTTTCCTTTATTTCTTTCTTGTGTGTTTTGGGTTTTTATTTTTTTAAATTTAATTTATTAGTTTTCTTTTCAGCAAATACAGGCAGTTTGGTACCATTGTTTAGGCTCATCTATGATCTACCCCCTCCCATTGGACCCTCCTTGTTGATGTAAATGGGTCGTGCATTGTGGAGTTAGCCCCCAGTTATTGGTATGATAAATGTCTCTGCAAATTATGACCCAACATGTGACTCTAACATTCTTTCCGCCCCCTCTTCCGCAAAATTTCCCTGAGCCATGTTGGGTTCATTTTTGGTCTGCTTCAGTGCTGAGGTGTTGGGGGCCTCTGAGGCTCTGGCTCTTTGATTTGGTAGGAGTTGATTTTTCTCTGCGTTGGTCTCCTTCCCCTTTGTGCTGGTATCCGGTTCACAGGAAAACATCACCCTTGCTTGTTTCGCCAGTTGTCCTTAGTTTCAGTTGGGCCCCTTTTGAGGTATGTTGGGGCAGCTCTCTCCTTAGGATCTGCATCTATCTTTCTTTCCCCGGTATCGGCAGTGCAGCTAGGTGGTCGCCATCTTGGCCGGATGTCTGGGTTTTTATTATATAGGTCTTCAACATCCTTGGTTTGTGCTATACCAAGGTATTTGGTTTTGTTTTGTGTGACTATTGAAAATGGGGAGGTCTTGTTGATTTCTTTCTCTGTAAATTTTTCCTTTGCATATAGACAGGCTATTGATTTTTGTGTCTTGATTTTGTATCCTGCCACTTTGCTAATGGAATTAATCTCCTTTACAAGTATTGAGGTGGAGACTTTTGGGTCACTTATGTCTAGGATCACGTCATCTGGTGCTCAAGGGATGGCTTAGTAGTTAAGGCTTTTGTTTCTTTTCTGGTGTGTTTTTGTGCATCAAGCTCATCACTTTTTTGAGGTACAATTTTAGTTTGAGGTCTGATTTTCTTGATGCTTCCAGGAATTCATAATAATAAGAGATAATAACAAGCTCTAGTTTTGAAATCAGAGATAAGGGAAGTCCTCGCTGAGGAAAGGATATTTTAACTGATACATAAGTGAGAAGAGTTGGTCAGGTCAAGAGCAGAAAAGAATTTCCAGGTAGTGGGGATGGTATATGAAGACGAGGAGAAATAATTCATCATGTGCTGCTTATGACTGAGTAATGGCATTAATGACATTTGGCTTTTTTCCTCCCACCAACATTACACCCTGAAAAACTTAATATAACACATTTAAGTGAGTAGTATAAGAAACACTTGTTTACCATTTACCTAGAGTTGCAAATTTTTAATACTTTTTTTCTATTGGCTTTGTTGCTTACTTTTTTGACTTGAAAAATACATACTGTAGGTCTAGGGCTCTATGAATAAAGCACTTGCTGTGAAACTCTGAGTACCAACGTTTGGACCCCAGGCACAAATAAGAGACAGAAGTTATGGTGTGCTTCTGTGACCTGTTGCACCTACTGCAAAAAGGGAGCCAGAGAGAAGAGACATTCTTAGATGTTCACAAAAGGAGTAATGAACAATAAGATACTATGTCTCAAAAGAGGTAAAAGGCAAGGATCAGTCTGAAGGTTATCCTCTGATTTCCATATGCACACTATGGTACATGCCCATACACACACAAACACAAACACACACACACACACACACACACACACACACACACACCCCAAATAGACAAATTAATTAAGTATATTTTAGAAATCTATGTGCTTATATAAAATAATTTTATATTGATAAAAACCAAGGGCATGGCTTCCCTGAGAAATAATGTCACTTTCCATTTTTTAAAATTAAAAAAAATATTAAAAAAAAATAAAAAAACAGAATATAATTGACCAAACAATAAATAAATAAATAAGTAAATACATGAACAAATGGTTATTCTTTGAATCTAGTGGAGAGCTTTCATAAGAGCCACTACAAATGGTACCGTCGTTCTGGCCTAGAAAATATGCAGGGTGTTTTATATACTCCAAGTTGTTCCTAGATTTCTTAGCTGAGCTTCCATAACTTCCCTGCTAACTTCCAGAAGGTAAAGCCCAGGTTGTTCCTGAGAAATTTGTAGTATCTCATCTCTGGTTCTTCAGAATAAATTCTGAGAACTGTCCCTGGTATCCACATCATGTAATGTCAGGCATTACCTCAATGTGCTATGCAGGAGGCCTTCAAGATTCCCAGATCAGATGATGTGTAAGAGATACAAGTCACCTGTGGTTGTGGTACAGATTCTACAATTTTTCTCATGTCTTTTGCCAGAACTTTTGGAACCCAAAAACATTTGAAAATATTACGTGGTTACACATTTCTTCATAAACCAGCTTTCTATCACCACAAGAGACTGATGCTAGCCTAATTAAGCTCTTCTTCCTCACACAGATCATTTTTAAGAAATTCATACTACCACCATCATTGAGCTTGCCACCAGGTTTACATAAATTCTTCTTTTGAGGAGTTTAGAGTCTAAAAGGGAGGCCATTGTTTTCTTTCTTGATCCAGCCATAAACAAATTATATTTGTACTGGGCATATCCATTTATACTTAAGAATAAAAACAAATTTAAAAGGCAGAATTTTTATCAGAGAAAGTGTCATCAACCCAGATACATTTATATTAGGCTCTACTATCAAGCAGTATTTGCCTATAAAAACATCTTTGAATAAGAAATAGCGGGGAGGAGGGTACTTAATAGGTTGATATTGTATATATGTACGTACGATGATTGTGATGGGGAGGTAATATGATGGAGAATGGAATTTCAAAGGAGAAAGTGTTGCGGGGGGGAGGGAACTAACATGGGATTTTTTTTATAATCATGGAAAATGCTAATAAAAATTAAAAAAAAAAGAACAAAAAAGAAAAATGCCTTGAAGCCGGGCGTGGTGGCGTACATCTTTAACCCCAGCACTTGGGAGGCAGAGGTAGGAGGTTCACAGTGAGTTTGAGATCACTCTGAGACTGCATAGTGAATTCCACATCAGCCTGGACTAGAGTGAAACTCTATTTCAAAAAACCGAGCCCCCCAAAAATAAATAAATAAAAATTACCCTAGCCTTTAGCCGGGTGTGGTGGTGTATGCCTTTAGTCCCAGCACTTGGGAGGCAGATGTAGGAGGATCCCTGTGAGTTCGAGGCTACCCTGAAACTACATAGTACATTTCAGGTCAGCCTGGGCTAGAGTGATACCCCACCTCGGAAAAAATAAAATGCCTTTATTTGTGTCTTTATTTTTGTAACTATAAAATCTTCATGAAATAGTTAACATGTTAGAACCTAGAATTGGGGTAACCTAAATCTGTGTTCCCAGGCCATTATCATTCATATTTGGTTCCAGAATAAACTATCTCTTAGTACCTTTGAAAAAAAAAAGAAATAGCTATTTCAGTTAAGTCAATGTTTATATAAGAAAAATTTGAAAAATTCGTAGCACTTAGAAAAATGTGAAGTTACTTATTTTTGATGATGTTTCCTTTCAAACTCTCTAATGAAACCTAAACTCAAGCATTCAAGGGCCATTTTGTTTTCAGATACCATCATATGGAGAGAGCTCAGCACAGTGCCTGATGTATGTTTGATTTCTAGTGAATGAGTGAGTGAGTGATGAATCAGATGGTCTTCACTTTATACTGGCTCCTTGTTTGGTTTTTATTAGGTTACTAATGCATTACATCAAATGTACCCACAGAGAAAAATCTGGCTGAGCTCCTGCCAATGAATGCTAATGTCAAGAATTTGAAAACATTCTGGCCTAGTACTAACCATGTAGAAAAAAGAACATTGACATAATGCTGAGGGACATTTCAAAGCCCAAACATGGTTGTTAAAACCTCAAGGAAATAGAGTGATCATTATGTGAAAATAGTGACAGAAATCTGTAAAGGTATTTGAGATAAGGGTAAATATATTATCTTGATCACATATGTAACCTATCTGTACAATTTTTCATAGTAACATCTGGAATGGATTATGGTAGGCGAGACTTATAATAAGTGAAACATGTCAGATTAGTTGGCAAAAGTTACCTAAACAGCCTCCTTTCAACAGTCCATATTCTGAACACCTCAGACAACTTGCTGCATCCATTTTTCTGAGATTGTTTCTCAAGATTACTTGATGAACTGTTAGTACCAAGTCCTTGGGGACATCACACCCTAATAAAAATCACTATAGCCCATAACTACTGGTACTGCCTGATGTTATGTTGCCACCTGGAATTCCTCAACTCATATCAAAAACACCCCAGGACACTGATCCCAAGCTCAGAAAAGCCAAAGAAATTTGCCAAGTTCTCAAAGCTTCCAAGTAGACTTTAGGAAGAAAATTCATGTGGACATTCCTTGTCCTTAGCCTGACAGGCTAGGCTGTCTTTCTTGTACTTTTCAACTTAGTTATTCTTCACTTACTTTAAGTGAGTTTAAAACATTTATGTTGGAAAGCCTTCTTTTGCCATCATTTACTTACTCAAATATATATATATATATATATATATATTGCTTTTACTATCATGTCAGGTCCTTCTCTAGCAGGATAGGAACACAGAATCTTAGTCTTAGGAAAATAATATATACCCAGGAACACAGTCTAGGCTTAGTGATGAGCCCCACTGCTTGCTCCCTGTTTTCTTACTTACCTCCTTGAAGCTAAACAACCCCACTTATTAATCTGTAACAATAACAGCATTTGTTTCAGGGCTATGGCAAGGGACACATGAGGACACCAAGAGAAACTTGTTAGCATAGAGGGTTCCTACGAATGGAAGTACATAGTGGATGATTAATAAAAATAGTGCAAGAATATTGAACAGAGTTCTGTGAGGAGGCAGCATCTCAGTGGAATGTACTGCTCATCTGTCTATCCCCGAAACCTAGCACAGTGCTGTATTAGGGACTTGAAGAATAATATGTAAATAGATGAATAGGAAGTACTTCATGGGTATTTACACGCTTTCCCTTTCAGTGTCTTTATTTTGTGCTTAATATATGCAAGTTACTGTATTACACTTTGGAAACAAGACACTTTCTATGCTATTGAAGAGATTACATATTTATTTTATGAACCATCTTATAAGCATGATACACCTGTGCTACAGAATCATGGAGAGAACAACTACTTAGGATGCTTAAAGGACAATTTCTTTAGGGCATAAAATTTGAGTAACACAGAGTTCTCAATCTTATCTCCCTGCCTGCTAGCCTTGTGACTTCTTTTCACTGTTTCCATTCACAGATGGGATAATAAGACTAAGTCAGGGAAGTCATTTCTAACATTGAAGTCTAACAAATAGCAGACATAGGACGTCCACTTGCCTGATTTCTAGTAATATCATCTTCAAGCTTCTTTTTACTTCATGCGCAGTGACCAATACCCATTGAAAGAGAATACACACACACACACACACACACACACACACACACACACTCCATACATACTGTGTGTGTGTACTCAGTACTGAATCCAGACAAAAATGAAATAATATGTTCAAAGCACAAGAAAAAAATAAGTTAAAATCTAGAAATATTATTATTATTATTTTGAGACAATGCTTTGCTTTGTAGCCCTGGATAGATTGATATTTTACTATGTAACTAGGCTCATCTTGATTTCCCCAGTAATCTCTCTGCGTTATCCTCACTGATGGGCCACTATACTCACATAAAATCTAGAATTGTTTAGCTAGAATAGATGACATAAGGGAATTTATGGAAATTTAACAAAATTACTATAATAGAGGTTTTGAGAAGAAAATTGTATTGCTCTGAAACAACCATTGAATCTCATTAAAAATTAAAGAGTGGGCCAATGCAGTTCAGCAAAAGTAACCTTGGCTAGATTGTGGAAGGCCCCAGTTTCAACCTCCAACACGACACAACAAAATTTAAACAGTTAAACTAGAATATTTAGTAAGGGTATAATCATTAAGAATGTATATGACAATCCTATTAGGATATCCAGTATGAAATTATCAATCATTATAACCAAACTTAAAGATGTTTGATGTTATTTAAAGTGATATAGAAAAGTGAGATTTGACAGCATGTGTTCAGAAGGACAATTATAGGCATGCACAAAATACTTGGGGCTGAAAATGAGGTGAGGCATATCAGTAAGCAGTTACCGCCATCCATCGATAAGGTTTTATGTTGCTTATACACTTAAGGAGAAAGGAAAACTACAAAAATTAGTTAACCTGAATTCCCACTTTCCATTAAAAATTCAATTCTTTCATTATCTCTTCAGGAGCTACACTTAGGAATTGTAGAGTAAATATGGATTACAAGTGGAGAACCTTTTGTTAATGCTGCCATCTGCTTGCCCTTTTTTTTCTGCCTTAAGCAGGGTTTTCACTCAAAGCAGTGAGATGAGACATAACACATAGAAAAACCCAAATATAAAAATGTAATGGTTTCTACTCACACAAATGTGAAGTTATATCACGCTGGCCTTCTGAAATAGTGATATTACAAGTGGAAAAGAATTGTTGAAAAGTGTTACACAACCTCTATTATTAATCCTTGCCATAATTCATCTCCATGCTTTTGGCTTTTGTCAAATGTTGTAGCTCTGCCATCTGACTTGTTAGCCATAGGCAATTGCAGAATCATCAATAATTCCAATATAATTGATATCTTAGCATTAATAATTAAAGGTATTAATCTTTGAAATAGCAATAAAAATAAATACTTTTTAGTTACTACTAACTTGGACCACATTTAAACTAGTATCTTAAATATTCTCATAAAGCTATTTCTAAATGCTTGAGTGATCCTGTGCCCAAGATATGCATTTGAGAGTTTTCATTTCTTATAGTTTCGTTAGTTGAACTTAACATTTCCCCAGATTCCTTTAAAATTGAAGTTTAGGGCAGAAACAGCTTGTAACATGAACTCTCAACCCCATATTGAATGATGTAATGTAATTAAAACTACTCTCAAAAGAGGCTAGAGTGAGTAGGTCTCAGCACAAATGAGTGAAAATGTTCATCTACTTTATGAAAATAAATGGAAATTTGTAACCTTAATTCCTTTATTTGACAAGCTGCCAGTAAATGAAACATAATACAATATTACATTTAATAACTTTACTCATTACTTATAGAGCAAAATCTTACTTTGCAGTAAAAAGTTATTACTGTTAAGATACTACTGACATTCATTTATGAAGCTGATCATTTTAACCAGCCAACTGTGAAAATGAATGTAGGTTTTAAATCATTTATGCAGTGGTCAGGCAATTTAATGTATATTAGGCACTAAGAGGAGCAGAAGGCATCCCATTTTAAATTCTAAATAGTCAGGAAAGTAATATGTATTTATTGTTCAGAGAAATTGAAATGGTAATGTATGTTTCTTAGTATTTTATTCACAGAATAGCAAGAGACAATTACAGGATAGATAAATCCACATACTATGTGTTGATTATGTCTATTCCTATGAGAACTCCCTGAATCCTCTTTTCCTTTTCATAAAACTCTGTTTTGCTTGTAAACTGATGAAAAGTAGTTATATGCAGCAGCTCTAATTTTTTTCCTTCCAGAAATTGCAGATTGTATTCACCTTCAGTTCATTTATCCAAACTGGTGCATCACCAAAACCTTTGAAAGCATAAAATTCAAAAGATGCTATTTATGTGGGGACAGCAATGGAGAGAGGCAACTGAGTGGGGAGAGAATGCTGCTTAGCGCCATGGATGGCTGGCTCATGAGGAGGATTTTCTTCTCAGTTTCCACTCTTACCACAGTTCAAAATGTCCTAAGGGTGGAATTGCCTTAACTGTGTTGTCTACGACAAGATGGGGGGAGAGTGAAAGTGAACATTTTACACACACACACATACCCACATACACACACATATTTGTGTGTGGCACTATTTTGCCTACTGTGATACTTTTTCTTCAGAAAATGGATATGATTTTACTCTTTTTCCTATTCCTTGTGGTTCTCATACCATCTAAACCTAATCCTAACTTTATTTTATACTTATAAATATATCTTCCAATAAATTTTGGTTTCTTGGCTTAAAATATGGCAGTGGATATCACCAAGCCACATGTTGAGAGCTTGTTAAAAATGTCCTAATGCAACTCATCAATGAACAAAAAAACTTAACAAACATGCTTATTTAAATTAAAAGTGAAAAACTTAACTTTCATAAAATAGAATGGGATATAATTGTATTTATTGGCTTTAGGAAGCAGTACATTTCATTATAAACAGTAAAGAGTGAAAAATTAAATGTAATTATAGTGTTACACTTTTAAAAGCCTTTTTACTAAAATTACATCCTTTCAAAATAATGCCATGTCTATTCATAGACAAATTTTGTCCTCGTCTCTGGCTTTGGTTTATTAAAAGGGTACTTTTGTTCTCTGCTTCTTTCTAGCTATAACTACTAAAGCAATAACTGTCTTGACAGTTTCCAGAGGTTTGGTAACTAATGTTTTTCAAGAGGTCCTTTCTAGGAGGGAGTGTAACTATTCTTTTGTAATATGGTCATTTCAAATGGACATATATTATGTGAGTAAAAAGGGTTGAGACAATGTCATAAATGAAAGTAGACCACACTGAGCCCATCTGTCCTTTTCATATAAGCAGCAATCCAGTCTTGAGAAATGTTGCATCACAAATAGAAATTATTAAATTAGAGGATAATCCTCAACAAAGTTTCATGTTCACTGTCAAACCGATCATGGACTTTTCCAAATAAACTTTTGAGAAGCTAAGCAAAACATCCATTTTATTATAAATAAAAAAAAAATAATAATGTCCTCAAAGAAGGAGAGAGAACTAGACACTTTGCATTTCTTTTGTGAAAAAAGCCAATCCAAACTCTGCCCATTAAAATTTTTAATGACATAAGAGAAATAGCAAATTCACAGTAAAAAATAGAAAAGTTTCTATTATACACTTTTCCGGTCGTAGGGAAATGAGCAATTATGTTGCATAGCATTGGGCCTCCACTTGCTTACTTGGTTATGTTTGTTTCTGTCTTTCATCTTTTCCTCTTGGGTCATGAGTTTGTTCTAATTTCCAAGTAAGAGTTGAAAATTGATGGTCATATGGTTTATTTTCAATAGTACCTTAGTTCTAGCTGAGGTGTATTATCTAAATGGGCAGAAAAGGTTAGTCTTGATGACCAACTTCACTACTACATGGAAAGGGAAAAGAAGACATTTAGCATTTATATTTGTCATCAGTTTTCCCAACATAATTTTATCATGTAGCTATTATAATATAAGGTAATCAATCTCCTGTGAAGCATGCCTTTATTCCCAGCGCTTGGGAGGCAGAGGTAGGAGGATTGCCATAAGTTCGAGGTCATCCTGAGACTACATAGTAAATTCCAGGTCAGCCAGGGCTAGAGTGAGACCCTACTGCAATGCATGTATATGTATATGTATGTATGTATATATATATATATATATATATATATATATATATATATATATATATATATGTATGTATCAGAAAAAGAATTATTTTTACTGCTGAGTTAGCATGTTTATTGATGAAATAGTTCAACCTTTAATGATTTAGTTTTCCTGTATTCTTTTTCCAATATGCATTCTTATATTTCTGTTGTCACATTTGTCATTTCTGAAATAAATATCTTTGTGTCTCTTGTACAGGTAGTCACATTCAGCCATCTTTTCAAAACCAGCTCACCTTTTTCTTATGTTGTGAATTCTTGCTTTAACATGCAACCTGTGGTGTTCTCTCTCTCTCTCTCTTTTTTTTTTTCCCTGCACTTATCCAGAAGTTATCACTGGGTTAAAACATTTGCTTCTAGTTATTTTTATTTATTTATTTTTGCATTTTTGAGGTAGAGTCTCACTCTATCTCAGGCTGACCTGGAACTCACTATGTAGTCTTAGGGTGGCCTCAAACTCATGGAAATCCTCTTACCTCTGCCTCTGAGTGCTGGGGATTAAAGGTATGCACAACCACTCCTGGCCCTCTAGTTAGTGTGTGTGTGTGTGCATTTATTTTATTTTATTTTGTTTTTTTGAGGTAGGTTCTCTGGCCCCAGCTGACCTGGAATTCATTATGGAGTCTCAGGGTGCCTTGAACTCACAGTGATCCTCCTGCCTCTGCCTCCCAAGTGCTGGGATTAAAGGCGTGTCCCACCACACCCAGCTTGTGTGTTTATTTTTTGTCTTTCCAACGAGAATCTAAAAAGATTCTTCAAGACAGGGATTGTCTGCTACATATTTTTCTATCCTTGGTACTTTGCCTAATGTCGTGCCAATTATAGGTTGCTTATAATTTGTCAATATTCTTGGCCTCAAGTTTTAGAAACCAAGTCCACATACTGATTCATAAAATGGGTCTGGTTGAATATTTATTCATGATTAGATCAGATTCCCTAAGTTATTGTTGGGAATCTGCCCTTTGCTATTTATCAATGTAGTTTTTTTATAGTCTTAGCTTCACTCACTTGTAGGATCTTCTTAACTTGTGCCCTTCAAGAGAAGAGGGGGAGCACATTGCTTAATTGGTGCCCACAGATGCCAGAGTTGATGTCCGCTGCTTTATTGGGCCCTTCTGTGCCTTATGCTTACTTACCTCAGACTAATCACAGTTTCAGAGTGTTGAATCATTTTGAGGGTTGAGCCCGTGATTACATGCAGTGGTGTTCTAGCTTCCCAACATAAGAGCTGAAACTGGAGGAAGGCTGGCGATTTACAGGAGAAAAATAAAATGGACTTTTGTGTTGTGAGTATGGGAAATATGCATTGAATAAATAAAACCAAGCTGCTCATCAGTGAATTCAGGAAATGCTTCTGGTTGATCAATGAACAACTTTATAGGAAGAAATAGGTCTTTCTTTATTAGCTTTGCACATCCCTCTGTGCATTTAATTAAATTAATTAATTTATTTCTTTTTGGTTTCTCGAGGTAGGGTCTCACTCTAGCCCCGGCTGACCTGGAAATCACTATGGAGTCTCAGGGTAAAATAAAATAAAATAAAATAAACACAGGGATGGATGTGACCATGCTATGATGTTTAACTTTGGTTTCCCATTGATATATCTACAGGGTTAAAAAGCTGTTCCTCTCTGAAGACTGTTCCTTTGTCAAGTGTGTTCCTCACTTAAGGAGCAATTGCTCAAATCTGTAAATGGGAATCTAAATTTCTATTTTGGAAGAATGAATACAGCATCAATCATATGTCTCACGTAGTTTGAGATCATGTTGGGCATATGATTTCATGATAAAAGTAAGGAGCATTAGGACTGGAGAGATGGCTCAACAGTTAATACCTTGCCTGCTGAGGCTAATGAGACTGGAGTTTGATTCCTCAGTACTCATGTAGAGCCAGATGCACATAGTAGTGCATGCATCTGGAGTCCATTTGTAGCATCTTGAGGCCCTGGCATGCCCATTTTCCATGCCTGTCTCTCTTCTGTATTTCTTTTCTTGCAATTATATATGTAATTAAAAAAGTAAGGAGCATTATGAATCAACTAAATTACTTGCTGTTAGTCTTCATTTTAGAGACCTCATTGAGGGCTATGTTAACCTTAAAGGTTGTGGATATATTCCTTGTCTTTGCCATTATGAAGATCTACCCTAGGCTTTGTGCATACTATTTGGTTATTTCTAGTGTTAGTATTTAGAATAAGTCCACTAAATTGGCCAGCAAGAGTTTTGATTACCTATTTTGTTCATGGAGAAGGAAGACCAGAGATATTTGCACTGAATTGAATAATTTGATGGAAACTCAGCCATTGAAGATTTTACCAAATATTATAGACAATGAGCAAAGACCATTGTGAAGATTAATGTCCTATACAAAATGGGTGCAGGACAGGCAAATCCAAGAGGTCAGTAAGTGCTTGCTGATCGATAATTTAACAACCCTATTAAACAGGAGTCAAGTTCATGTAGAATTCATAAAAAAATTTCACCTTCATTCCAAAACATTGTATGTTTATATTATGTACTAGCATTTGTATAAAAGCACATATAAATATTTATAATTTGAACTTTGTTTGGTGTTGGATATGCCTTTCTCAGCTGGTGAAACTTGTTCATTTTGTGTGGGAGAAGAATAAATCAAGCATAAATGGAATATGTGTCCTTCAGAAGTTAATGTTCTGAAACCTCTGAGAAGGAGAATATTTACTTTAGTTAGGTAAACTGTCTATGCTGGCACACAGCTGTAATCCCAGGACTTGAGACACAGGAGGATTAGTAGTTCAAGGGCAGCCTTGGCTACAGGGCAAGTTTAAGGTCATCCTGGGACATATGAGACCATGTCGTAAAAAATAAAAATATAGGGCTGGAGAGATGGCTTAGCGGTTAAGCGCTTGCCTGTGAAGCCTAAGGACCCCGGTTCGAGGCTCGGTTCCCCAGGTCCCACGTTAGCCAGATGTACAAGGGGGCGCATGTGTCTGGAGTTCGTTTACAGAGGCTGGAAGCCCTGGCGTGCCCATTCTCTCTCTCCCTCTGTCTTTCTGTGTCTGTCGCTCTCAAATAAATAAATTAATTAATTAAAAAAAATTTAAAAAAAAATAAAAATAAAAAAATAAAAATATAATTATTGTAACTGCTATAAATTAATTATTTATCTTAATTTTTAGACCTGGAAGACAAGCAAAAATCTAGACCTGGTGCCTCTTCGAGTATTACTTTGTTCTCATCAATGTTTTGATCAGCGTAGCCCTGACCTCTTTGGAATTGTTAATGAGTAAGGCAGGTGAGACTGCCTTTTGAAGACATAGACACTGCTTATCCACACTGCACGAGGTCAGCTTATGCTTTACTTACAACAGCATGTGGCGGCTGGTCACCTTGTGACTTCAGTAAGCAAAGGAAGACAAGGACTCGGTTACAAAGATCCTGGTGTAAGCACTGCCATCTGCCTCTGGAGTGCCCAGCTTCCAAGTGTGCTGATTGTTCCTTTGGGTTAAAAGCAAAATAAACCATGGAATAAAACTCAAGGTTGGTGTGGCACATGAGTGTTAAGTTTTTCCCCATCCCTTAATGAGTTTCATATTCCTTTTTTTTTTTTTTTTGGAATATGCTAAGAGAATTTGATGGTGAAGTGGTTCTTCAATGAATATCATGCAATTGTAAAAGAGTCACATTTTCAGTGCTTGAAGGTTGTGTTATAGATGCAGGATTTCATTTAAGGCACTAACATTTCTTTTTTATTTTTATTAAGTAAAAACTTTATTGTATGGACAAGTCGTATGTTGGTTCCAGTTCCCTCCTCTTCACCTCCATTTCACTGAGGACTCGCTTCAGTGGAATTACTGGTATTCACCCTGTGATTACGGGTTATGAGTTACGGGAGTAGAAGTTATTCGTGGGTGGGGGGCAATGCCTCTGGATACTTTGACCTACCTCTGTAGCTCTTACAACCTGTCCACCCCCTCTTCTGCCATGTTCCCTAAGCCTCAGAGGTGTCTAGTGTGAAGCTCTCAGCAACTTCTGGTTTTCTGATTAGATATGTTTCCTCAGTGTCCCCAGTGCCTATTGTCTACCTTCTTGGCACAGGTGGTCAGGGTCAACTAACATCTCTTGAATGCCGGAAATACAGGCATGGTAACTCCTAACATTTGCTGTTTCTAAAGCTTCTATCTTTTAAAGTATTTATTTATTTATTTGTGTATTTATTCATTCATTCATTTTAGAGAGACAGAGAGAATGAAGGAATGAATGAATGAATGAATGAGTATGGGTATGGCTTCTTGCCCCTGAAAATGAACTTGAGATGCATATCTTTCTTTCTGCACCTGGCTTTATGTGGGTATGGCAGAAGTGAACATGGACTAGCAGGCTTTGCAAACAAGTGCCTATACTTGTTGAACTATTTCCCCAGTCATCTCCCTTTTCTCCCTCTCTCTCTTTCTTTCATCTATCTTTCTTATTTTTATTTATTTGTTTATTTTTTGACAAGAGAGCATGATAAAAAAAAAAGCTGGTTAAAAATGCTGTAATGAGAATTTGCTTGAGGTACTTTGAGAGCCAACAGAAAACTAGGAAAAGAAGTTTTGAAAATATATAGAGCATTTTGTGTAGACCAGTGGTTCATGAAAGTGTGGTTTTTTTCAAGCCCCATCCACATCACTTTAGATTATATTTAGAAGTGCAAATTTTCTTCTAGGACTGTGAGTCAAAAATCTAGCTCAATAACCCCTGGGGGTGATGAGTTTGTAAGCTTAAGTTTGAGTGCCCTACTTAAGTTTAGTTTGCTATGTGCAGAACAGCAAGAGGTTTAATCATCATGTTTGTTTAAACTCTGCTGGAAATTTTTTTTTTTCATATGACTATTTGATTGTTGTTCTGTAGGATAACAGAGTGGAGGATCTTCTTCCTTCTATTAGTCCTGCGGTTACCTTCCCAGCCAGGCCTTTATGAGTTCAGTAGAGGACATGCTCCTTCATGTGAGAGTTGCCTTCTGGCATTATTGGGAATCTTCACATCAGAGATCTCAGTCTTCTCAGGCCCCAGTAAGACAAAGTGACTTCAAGTTAACTTTTGAAAGGCTCCATTAAACAAGAATGTACCTTAAGCAAAAACAACAGTGTGCAAATAAAAGACACAGGGTCCATTAAAAATGAGTTACCCAAACATACTGCATGCTTACTGAAGGAAAACTGTTCAGTGAATTGACTTTGATTAGGGAAGTACTTTTATTCAACGTATGCCCTTTGAAAATGTTTGTTTGCCATTTTAGTCCTGTAACTTCAGCCAGAATGTATTCCATCCATGCATGCATGTATACACTTATTTATTCAGCAAATGGTTTAGGAAGTTTCCCAGAGCTCAGGTGACATGTGAGTGAATCTTGGCTCTCTCTTTCTCCATCTCTCCACTCTTGTTTTTTCATGTGAAGTACTGTGGCCTGGCTTCTGCTCACCATTCCATAGCGACTGGGCTTTGAGAGGTCCTCAGTGACTTCCTTCCAACTTACCTGCTTCTCACAGCACTGCTACGCCATGCAGAGTTAGGCTCCATTGGCCATCTGTTTCCTTGGAATGATATGCTTAGGTTTGTGTCTCTTCCATACCATTTCAGTTGAATTCTCTTCTGTACCACTTTCAAAAACAGGTGTTCTGTGAATTTCTCAGCAAAGTCCCACTTTCCTTTCTTAGCACTTTCCATACTGAATGTGTTCACCTGTTCCCACCAGCTTCACCTGTTATCATCTGTCACACCAGACTCGTTTGTGCCCCAGTCTTTTCCCCCATTTGTAACTTACCTTTCCAAGGACCCTAAAGTCAGTATATTTATTGAGGGGCTTCTACCTGCCAAGAACTGTTGTTTTGTGCTTTAAATAGTAACACTGCTTAAGACTGACAAAGCTCCTTCCCTAATAGAACTTATGGAATCAGCTAGTAAACAATATGGAAATAATATGGTGCTAGACCTTTATTTATTTATGAGAGTGAGAGAGAGAAAGAGGCAGATAGAGAGAAAGAGAGAGAGAGAATAGGCACACCAGGGACTCCAGCCACTGCAAACAAACGGGATGTATGTGCCACCTTCTGTATTTGCCTTTATGTGGGTACTGGGGAATTAAACTTGGGTCCTTAGGCTTTGCAGGTGAGTGCCTTAACCATTGAGCAATCTGTTCAGCCTTGGTGCTAGTCTTTTAATATGAAGTAAAATGATGGACATAGTATTTATGTGGAGTGTTGTGCTATTAGATAGTGTGATATTAAAGCCAGGCACAGTGGCTCACCCCTTTAATCTCAAGAACCTGAGGTAAAACGATTGTTATTAGTTCAAGGTCACCTGAGTTAGAAACTGACTAAAAATAACAAGGTAATATAATCTTAGATCAGAGATAGGAAATGAAAAGGTGAGCATTACAGATGTAGTAAATAGAAACTACTGGAATATGTGAAAGGCTAACAGCCTGAATGTTACTAAAAAAAAAAAAATCAAATAATTGACAGTATGTTAAAGCAAAAATCACGGCTTGCGCAAGCATCCAAGTGTGAAGACTGGAGTTCAGATCCTTGGTACCCATGAAATGGCAGGTGGGTGTGGTGACCCACCTATAATCCCAGAGTTCGAGATGTAGAGGCAGGAGACCCTGGGGCAAACTGGCTGGCGAGGCTAGCTGATTCAGTGAATACAATGGCGAGCAATCCAGAGAGACACCCCACATCAACTTCTTACCTCCAAGCATATACATACACACACACACCACCACCACTGCGGCCACCACCACCACCCAGAAAGGAAAAATATGGCTCCTACGTTAGAGAATTTAGTGCCTATTAGGTGACTGGATGCGGTTATGTATCGTTCTGGGAAGCGTTTATCTCTGCCTGCCCTGTGGGGCTGCCCCATGTACTGAATCGCTGATTAAATCAGGAACTTATTCTTACCACATAGGCATGTTCAGGGTGTGTTCTTGCCAATTTGTAACCTATCAAAAATGCTGTTGGGATTTGAAACACTGAAAAATATTTTTATTTTCTACCAATTATAGCCAGACTTTATTTATGTAAAGTTGAAGCAATTGGAACATTAACTTTTCGTAAATTATCTAGATTCAATTTTTCGCTTTATCTGTCTCTCTCATGGGTGCTCACTAAAATTTTCATCTTCACTCACATTTGCCTCAGAAGGGGAATAAAACAGAGAAATAAGTCTCTTTTCTGTGTGTTATAAATGCTTATCACTAGTGTTATAAGAGAGTTGTTTTGAACAGAAGACTACTTAAGGATCATTAATGAATTGTACTTCTGTCCCTAGTGATAATGACTAATTCAAATATTCCTTCTGATTCTCTATGTTGTGTATCTACATACACAGCCCATCCAGAAGGAGTGCCTCCATTAATTTCTCTTCTCCCCACCCATCCCCTTCCTTCCCTTCACTACCTTCTCTTCTTTTCTTCCCTTTCTCCCTTGCCTCTTTCCCCTCCTTTAGTCTTCCTTTTATTTCCCTCCCTATTTTTCTTCTTTTCCCCTTCCCTTCCCTTCCCTTTGTTCTTTATTTTTCCTCCCTTTTTCCCTTCTCTCTCTCGCTCTCTTTCTTTTATTTATTCTCTTGCTTGACAAGATCCCCTCATGTAGGATAGGCTACATCCTGCCCCACCTGAGCCACCCCAGTGCCGGGCTTAGAAGTTTGTAACATTATGCCTGCTCATGCTTAATGTTTCTAACAAGTTTTCACAATAGCATTAGATGGTTAAACAGTCAATTGATACTATTTTTATATTATCAAAGCAATAAGCCATTAAGTAGAATTGCTGATTTAGGACTGTTACATTTTATAACACTACATTTTATAGTAACATTTACAGAAAAGATATCTCACTTAAAACTAAGGCAGTTTTAATGAAGGGAGATTTACTTATTATTTTAAGTAATTGTTTTTTCTGTTCATTTTTATTTATTTATTTGAGAGTGACAGAGAGAGAGAGAGAGAGAGAGAGAGAGAGAGAGAGAGAGAGAGAGAGAGAGAGAGAGAGAGAGAGAGAGAGACAGATAGAGTGACAGAGAGAGAATGGGCACATCAGGGCCTCCAGCCACTGCAAACGAACTCCAGATGCGTGTGCCCCCTTGTCCATCTGGCTAACGTGGGTCCTGGGGAATCGAGCCTCGAACTGGGGTCCTTAGGCTTCACAGGCAAGTGCTTAACCCCTAAACCATCTCTCCAGCCCCTATTTTACTTATTTTAAGGTACTGGCTTGCATTATAAGGAGCATCTTTTTTCATATAGAGCAAATATTTATTTACCACAGGGTTTATTTTTGTGAATTTTCTTCACCAATTTTTAAGCTGTTTAAGCTTATTGACAACTTCCTTACATAAACACAATGTATCCTGATAGTAATCCCCTTTTTCCTACCTCCTTTGTTTCTTCTTCCGTACTCCTCCTCCGCTGAACCCTGGCTTTGTTCTCACTAGTTCCTCTTCTATTTTGGTATCATTATTTTTGCTTTCATTTTATACAGGTCTTTTGAAGATAGGGACAGGCCCTGCAAGGTCATAAATGCTTGTAGGACCCACTGCTACTTAAGGCTGATAGTATTTCAAAGCATTTCTTCCCATCTTTTGGCTCTTACATTCTTTATATTACCTTTTTCTCCATAGTCCCCGAGCCTTGCTAGAGATGTCTCATTGAGTACTGAATGCTCTGCTGTCACTTTTTCTCATCACTCTCATGAGTACTGAGTCTCCCTGGTGGCTGTCATCATCTGCAAAGAGAAGTTTCTCTAACCAAAAGTGAGAAGAGTGTTAATATGTGGACATAAATATTTAAGAGGGTAATTTGGTGTGCTTAATAGATCTGTTCAGCCAAACAACAGCAGTAGCTTCATCCCTAGGGTTTATGGCCTCCACAGCTATAGGCTTTTGACTAGGTTTGCAAAATCAGGCATGAATTCTCTCACACGGGGTGAGCTTCAAGTACAATCAGAGATTGAATTAGTGGCTACCTCTTGTCTGGCTGGCCATTTGTGTGGCTTGCAGGGCCACTACTATTTAAGACTGTTGCCTTTCTACTCCAGTAAGCTGCATAGCACTTTCCAGGACTATGACAGCCAGTCACCAGTTCAATGCTTGCTTGATTTCTCAATGTCCTGAGGCTGAAGCATGTGGTATCTTCAGCAACACAAGGGCTATAGTAGCAGGAAATCATTACCTGTTATTCCCATGAATGGATCAGTATTGGAGAAAGGAGGAAAGTGAGTACATGTGGGAGTGGCCAAGCTGCATATAGCCATAACTTTGCTAGTTCAATGAAAAAAAGAAAAAGACTTCAGTCACTTTATAATTATCATAAAGCCTGTGATTTCTTCCTAGCATCACAAGAAATGAGCAGTTACACGTGCCTTTTTGTTTTATCATTCCATGTAGAGGACCAAAAATGCATTACAGTGTTTAAGACTGTCCAAATGCCTCCATCCATGAAATACTAGCTTGAGAAAGTATTTTAAAGGAATATCCATTTTCCATGAAAATGTTTCCCTATTGGATGTTGACACTCAATAAAAATTCGTTGATGCCTTCCAAAGTGAAGACTTTACCCAAACTTACAAATGGACGGGCATCTCAGAGAGCCACTGCCCATTCCAGAAAAATTCTATGAGTCAAGCAATCTCTTCTCTGTTCAAAGCTTGCACATCTTACTCTTTCCATTTTTAATTTTTGATTTGTACCAATTTGGCAATCATGCTTATTAATGGAAACAATGTGATTTTTTTGATGCTTTCACCTTTCTGTCCCTTTAGATCTGCATGCATTTCTCCCCACACTCTTTAAGGAATCCTTTCCCTCCATTTTATTTAAAATTATGGGTCTCACCAGCCCACCAAAGTTCTTCACTTCTGTTTCCATTTCACCCTGTAATTTGTTCAATCACACTTATTGTGTATTACCCTCTGTTGGGATGTTTCTCTTCCTTAATACTCTATTATAAAAAATTTCAAAATTATAAAAATATTGAATACTCTGTTCATCACTGTTTCTATGAAATAACATCTTACCATATTTGTCTTATACATGCTTTCCTCTATCTACTCATTTATTAGATCATCTTATTTTTACTTTTGCTTATTATTTTTAATTAATACATACTAATTTTATATAATGTTGGGTTTTATTTTTTTCAAATATATCATGCATTTGAACATATTTACCAGTTCTATTTCTTCCTTACTCACAACTCCCTTTTTTATGTATCTATAAAGAATTCAAGACACACACATAAGAGAAAACATATAATATATTTTTGGCCTATTTAGTATAATATGAGATGTGTTGCATCCACATTCCAGCAAGAAACATAATTCTATTCTTCTTAATGGATGAATAGAATGACATTGTGCAGATATGCTCTACTTTTATCTCCTCTTCTTATGCCAGACACCTAGGCAGATCCTGTAACTTCATACACAGTGCTGCGTTAAACATGGGGGTGCAGGCATTCTTATGCTGTGTTGACATAGAAGTCTTACGGTTGAAAACAGATGTGGTTCACCGGAGACATATGGTAGTTCTATTTTTAAATGTTTATTTATTTATTTTGAGAGAGAGAGAGCTATACAGAGAATGGGCACACCAGAGCCACCAGCTACTGCAAACAAACTCCAGATCCAGGAACCATCTTGTGCATCTGGCTTGTATGGGAACTGGGAATCAAACTTGGGTTCTTAGGCTTTATAGGCAAATGCCCCAACCACTAAGCCATCTCTCCAGCCCTAAAAGTTCTATTTTTAGTTGCTTAAGGACCCTCCAAAATATCTTAAAATAGTTTAATTAAGTGTCTCCGTTGGGCTGGAGAGATGGCTTAGTGGTTAAGGCACTTGCCTGAGAAGCCTGAGAACTCAGTTTCAATTCCCCAGTACCCACATAAACCAGATGCACAAGATGGTGCATGTGTCTGGAGTTTGTTTGCAGCTGCTAGATGCTCTGGCACACTCTCTTTTCCTGTTTCTCTCTCAAATGAATAAATAAAACAGAATATTTTAAAAATGTTTCCTTCAAGTAATATATATATATATATATATATATATATATATCCCAAGTTTTGTCTCTGTCCTCCCACCACTGACCTAGAATTATTCCTTAGGACAAGTTTCAAGGTATAGTTCCTGGACACATGCTGTGGTTCCCAGCCAGTGATTCAGAGGACTTTTGTCTCTAGCATCACCAAGTTGCTAAGTCAGAAGGTTCCTTTTTTATGACTTCTGACCACTCCTATCCAGTGCCTCCAGCCCATTTGTGGTGCAGGTTCCATGTACCACGTTTGAGCCTTCTCTGCCTCTTTCTCTTTGTCTTTTTCTCTCCTCTTTAAAATATCTGTCACTGAAATCCAATACATTAGTAGCATGGCTCTCATCCTCTCCAGTCCAACTGAATTCCTCTCTGGGATGCTGATGCTCCCTGGTTGGTGCTGTGGAATGGGCTCTGGACTTTCCTTCCTTCTAACCTACTTTTCAAGATTTCCTATTTAATTTTGCTGCTGATACTACTGTTTTCTCACCATCATCTACTTTCTTGGGATAGCTCCTCTCCAACCATCCCTAGTTTATTCATGCATGGGTTTCTTTTCCAATGTATTTTATTTTTTATGCAAAGTGAAGTCACTTTCAGGTATCAGATGATTTCCTCTCTAATAGCTCTGCAAGTATATTACTAACTGTAGCTCAGTTATTGAATTAATAAATTTATATCTTTCACAAATACTTTTCAAAACATCAAAGTGTAGAGCATGACCATTATCTTAGAAAGTTCTATAATAATCCATTCCCATAGGATGTATTGGTTCCATAAGTGAAATGGCATGAAGCATATTTAAATTAAAAATTCTATTTTGATCTGAAATTGAATTTAACCCAGAATCCTATTTATAGTAAATTCTATTTTATAGTAAATTTCTACTCCGTCCATCACAGTTAACCATCATTCTGACTCTGCCTGTGGGGGACATTTCACATTTGAACTACAACACCTTTCTTTCAGGTATCTGAAGTTTTCAATATACTTCCACCTGTGACTATGGTATGCAAGCCACCCTGATTGAACCATTGATTCTTTCTGTTATTCCTGGTATATTTTGCTCATATCCCACCATTATGGTTGTAGGCACAATACCTGACTGCTCTGGGCTTCAGTCTACAATCTCTGTATCTGTAACAGAGAACAGCCAGGTGTGGTAGCACACACCTTTAATCCCAGCACTTGGAAGACAGAGGTAGGAAGATTGCTGTGAGTTCAAGGACAGTCTGATACTACATAGTGAATTCCAGGTCATCATGGGCTAGGGAACGTCCCTACCTCAGAAAAAGAATATCAAACCTGTCACGGAGAAGAAATTTAACTTTCTCAGAGTGTTGTGATAATGGACTAAATGAATTAACAGACAGAAGAACTTTGCTTGGCAGCATAGTGAGGGCTCAGTCAGTGCTTATAATTGCTCTTGTGAGCACTTTGAATGTCTAGATGCTTATGCTGGTTGACTTATACTGCCTTCCAAAGAAGCAGAAAGATTATAGTATGGGAGATTCAAAAAAATTAAAAAAGAAGTGAGGATGAAAAAGCCTAACAATAGCCCCACAAGTGCAAGATATGCAATTGGAAATAAAGGTAGTAGAAATTGCACATGGGAGACAGATTCAAAGACCCATTATTTCAGAAGTAGAAGGGACTGCATGGACACCTAAGATGGTGAAGGTGGAGACACATAGCTGAGTTTTGTGTCTTGGGGATCTGGAAGAATATGGGTGTCAAGTAACAAGGTATGGATTTGGTAGGAAATGTTGAATCAGTTTTAGATATGAAAAATTGATATTAATGGAAAAGTCTGACAGGCTATTAGAAGGAAAAATACATTGGAAGGCATGGAATCAGTAAGAGTGAATTACTTCCTTCATCACCTGATGACTGCTTTCAAGGAAATACAAAGATGATGCTTTGATTGTTCTCCCCTATAATGCTAAGTCCTCTTTCATACTACTCCTGGATAGGATTCTCACAAGTAAAATTCTTTCCTCACATTCTACACCCCAGGAAGATGACTTTCAAGGCCATTCACAGGCAGCAGAAAACCAGGGAGAGAAAGAGAGAGAGAGAGAGAGAGAGAGAGAGAGAGAGAGAGAGAGAGAGAGAGAGAGAGAGAGAGAGAATGGGTGTACCAGGGCCTCTAGCCAGATGCTTGCACCACCTTATGCATTTAGCTTATGTGGGACATGGGACCTGGAGAATCAAACCTGGGTCCTTAGACTTTCCATGCAAGTGCCTAAGCTGCTGAGGCATATTTCCAGTCCCAGAACTGAATTTATTATGAAATGAATACTATGTATTTTACTACTGGCTTCAATCTTCAAAATGCTAGCAAAGTTCTTTTCTTCTATGTTATGTTGCTTACTGTACCAAAGTTATTCCATGGTGCTTTGTATTAATGAATTTTCCACACACAAGTCCAGTGATCATTAATTTTCATTTTGCTAAAATTCAGAAACATCTTAGGAAAGTAAGGTGGCTCATTTAGGAGATAAGAGTGCCAGAATTCTCGAGGAGGTGAAGGAAGGGGGAGAGCTCATGAAGATGCTTCCAGACATCCTTGATTGAATCATTCTGTGATGCTACAAATGTGATATTTGTGGGTAAACACTCACAGGCCTCTCAGTGTTGCATAAAAGAATCAGGCACTGCTTATGCCCATCAGGCTTACAACATACCTCTATGAAACTTCACTCTAAACAAAATGCTGATTTTTCTCAGGAAAAGACATTTAGAAGATACTGATGATTGAATGAGATGAATCTCTTGGGGCTCTTTTTAGTCCCATGATTCCAAAAGAGGCTATGCATTTCTGAAAGCTGATCATTAGCAACAAATTAAAACTTGGTGATTCTAGCCAAAAATCCTGCTAAATGTTCACTGGGAAAACTGAAGAATTTGGAGAATAATTGCATGTTGGTGGAGAACGCCTGGGTTTACAAGATGCTTCCATAGTCTCACTGATTGTACTTTTTTTTTAATGTGCATCGTTGTGGGACCTTAATGGTGGTGAAACCATCAAACAGAGGCTAATTTATTTCAGCCTAGTTAAGATTCATCAGGCTCGTCCTTGCCATAATTGAACACAGGATGAGCCCAGAAGGGGAGATGAGGAAACATAAGAGAAAAGGGTCTGCAGGAGGTAGCAGCTGAAGGATGGATGGTGTGACAGAGCAGTAAGGAGGCAGCTTCTATTTAGAATTTGTGGGAGAAGAGGTTCTAACTAGAACTAGTCATCTCTCTTTTCAGATCCAGTTCCTGTAGCTCTCAAAGGCAAAGCAAAATGTGGCAAATCATATACCATGTCAGTGACAAAGTGAAAACTCAAATGTGTCTCTGTGGTCCTCAGAGATTTCCACAGGGTGTCCAAATCTGAAGCTCTTTGAACTTCCTCTTTGCCCCACAAAGAACAGAGTTTCAGTTGCTCTTCACTCTGTCCTTCAACTTCTCTCTTCCCCAATACTCAAAAATGATATTCTTTTGTTTTTGGTTTTCGAGGTAGGAATTTACTATGTAGTCTCAGGGTGGCCTTGAACTCACGGCAATCCTCCTACCTCTGCCTCCCAAGTGCTGGGATTAAAGATGTGTGCCACCACACCCGGCAAAAATGATATTCTAAATAAGAGTTCTCCAAAACATCTGCTTTGCAAAATATATTAGACATTAGATGACAGGTATAAAAGACTGGGCAGTGATGGGAATGGATGTTGTACTGGTTTATTGTAAAAGATGAATCCATTTTCTTTCTTTCTTTTCATATTTCATTTATTTATTTATTTATGAGAGAGAGAGGGAGAGAGAGAGGGAGAGAATGGTCATGTCAGGGTTTGTAGCCACTGCAATTGAAATGCCTGCGCCATCTTGCGCAATCTGGCTTATGTGGGTACTGGGAAACTGAACTTGGGTCCTTTGGCTTCACAGACAAATGCCCTAACTGCTAGGCAATCTCTCCAGCACTTGAATCCATTTTCATACTTATTTTAATTTTTATCCCACATAATATGTAATATTCTGAAAGTTCTGATGCTTATTCGTTTCCTTGCTCTACAAAAAGTGATGACCAAGGGTGGGAAGTTTGCTCAGCAGTTAAAAGCACGTCCTTGCAAGCTTGGGTTAAGTTCTCCAGCACCCATATAAAGCTGAATGCAAAGTGACATCAATTTGTGATCCCAAAATGCCTATGACAATGGGAGGCAGAAGTAGGAGAACCCAAGTCTTTCAGGCAAGCTAGTCTGACATCCATTTTCAGTCTGGCTGTTCATTTACAGCAGGCAAGAGACTCTGTCTTACAGAAGGTAGAGCACAGCCAACTTAAGGCTGCCCTCTGACCTTCACACATGTGCTCTGGCATGTGCGTGTACACACCCAGAAAAATAAATATACAAATAAATATAAAAATTATATCCATTCCACAAAGTGTGGAATGGAATTTATTTGGGAGCTCATTAGCTCTATAACTTAACTTGCTTTAATAAAATCTGTTGTTTATTATACAAACAATATAACTTTTCCTCAAAATTTTAAGCCCATCATCTTTGGAGTGGGCTCCCACAAAACTCATTGATTACTTGTGGATTAGGAAACTCTGTAAGTTTATATGTTCTTACATGAATGACCATCTCTCTCTCTCTCTCTGTCTTATACACACACACACGCACACACACACATGTATGTACGTACAAATTTTTGTCTCAGTAGAGTCTCACTCTATCCCAGGATGACTTGGAATTCACTATGTGGTCTTAGGCTGGCCTAGAACTCACAGCAAACTTCTACCTGTTCTATTTTATGAAAATGTTTCAACAAGCTTTGGTGGTAAAGGGCACCTGTCTGGATCATATTTTAGTCACTGTGTGTGTAAGTGCAGCTGTATGCATGCTACCAGGCTGTGGGGTTAGAAATCAACCTCAGATATGAGTCTTGGCTTTCCACTTTATTTAGTCTTTTTTTTTTTTTTTCACTGTGCATATCAGGTTAATTGGCTGTGAACTTCTGGGGATTCTTCTGCCACGTCTCAGCAGAGTTACACTGTGATAACAGGTGTGTGCCGCCATACCAGTGCTTCACATGGGCTTTGTTGACCCAAATTTAGATCATTATGATTTCACAGAAACTGTTTGAGCCACAATCTATGCCTCCAACCTATTACCTTCTTTACAGATTCATAAAATACCCACTCCATTCTCAAGTCTCATGAACAAATTGAGAATTTAAGTGTTAAAGAAGTTAATTCTCTTATCAAATCTACATGAAACCCTGTGTTATTTTTCATATGGAAAATAGTCCAGATTGTAAACAATCTTGCCAACCAGTGACTGGACATGATGTTGGTGCTAAGCAGCTGCTCCCATGCTCCTCAATTTCCTTAGCTCAGAAAGACATCCAAAGAGGAGGGGTCAATCTTTCCTCATCTGACTGAGTTCCAGAGCACTGCCCAGGTTGTTCTTCTTATCATGGTGCTCTCTGATGCCCTACAAATGGAAACACTTCAACATATGACTAGTTTCTCAGGTATGCAGCATTTGGAGCCCCTTAGGGGATGGAGCACTCTGGCTCTGTTGTTAGGCCTGGGATTTCTGCTAGGAGGAAATGTGTTTAAATTTCCTGCTTCTAGTCATACACAAAATTATGAAAGCCCTAAAAAGAAACATTGAGAGGAAAGAAGACCTAGAGGAAATGCAAAAATATTAAGGGAGGTAACTCTTCATTCATGTTTAGGGCTGACTTTACAAACTAACTTTTTCGAATAATATCCATTTTTATGCCCTCATTACTATCAGGAGCAAAAAGGGGAACTCAGAATTCCCAGCCATCTAGGGACAGTGGAAATAAGGTCAATTGGGAAATACTATATTATAAAACATTTCAAGTGAAAGGGAACCCAGGGAGGGAAGAACTATGAAAAGTCTTGGAGACAACAAAATATGTGATCATTGAAATCAAAAGATTGAAAATACATCTTAAAAAGGATTGGCTCTTTAAAAGGATTCTTTCCTAACTTATTTTAAATATATGTATTTCTCAGAAGAAAACCCAGGAAATATTTCTAATGGTCATTGATTAATAACTATCAAGGCATATCAGAGTTGATGTACTGCCAGTTTTAATGCAAGTTTACTTAATTTAATCGTCTGTCAACAACGAGGTCATGGGAAACTAATCTGAGACGACCATAATGTTCTTAAGTAAGAAATACATGTAAGTGGAGCCAAAGCAAAATCTTCCCAGAGGCTACCTGGAAAGTTTAATTTTCCTCGACATTTCTTGAAGTGGAAAAAAAAAAAAAACTTGCCCTGTAGATTCCTTTTTGAAATTTTTATTCATAAGTACAACAGATAAGAAATTGTCTTTTCTTTGAGGGGACCTGAGGACAGCAGCCAAATAAAATATTTAGAGTAGATATTGCCCCTAAATTAGTACAGAAACAAAATTCGTAATAGAATATTTATATTTAAATTTGGGTTCAGAGAATTTCTTTTCCCAAGGAATGTCGCATGGCTTATTGACTATGTGAAAGAAAATTAAAACCTTTAACCTAAATGGGGGGAAAAAATAGCTGGCAATTTTAGAAAAACCTCAAGTATCATATTTCTAGCTCTGCCTACTTAGCCCCCCATTCTGCTAGCTGTGAGGGTATAATATAGTTAGTAGAAGCACCGAAACATTTCAAGTCTGTCTGAGTGGTTTTGTAACTTTTTAAAACGTCCTGGACAGAAGAAATATGTAACCTTAAGAGAGTGTGGTTGACCATCAGGTAAAGGTAAGGAAACACTCTACTTTGTGTCGCTGGAATATACATCACCAATGATACAAAGTAGTTGATGGAACGTGTCATGTAAACTTTCTTACAGCTACTATTCATCGCCGACCTAAACTCAGTAAATACCGGGCGGATCAAGTCTAGCCCCCTTTACCCAGGTGATCTTAGTTGCTCGTTACTCTGTTGATGAGCACTAGGTGTCACTGTTGTTTCAAGATTGGTGTAGGAGAGGCTCATCGCCCGAGTGAGAGTTTCGTTGCACTCGTTGGCCAGACTACAAAGCTAAGAAATGGCAGAATTAGAATCGAAAACTCCGGTTGGTATTGTGCTTCTGAGCTGATAAATGTAGTATGAAGCTGCACAGAAAACGAGAGGCTACAGAACATGACCTGTATTCTGAATCACATTTCAAATCCAGTTTGCTGCACGAGAACAGGCGACACGCTTAAATTTATATACCTTTTTAAAACTTCAAGCCCAATACAAAAGTTTGAATTTCAGACAATCATTGTATTTACTTTTTATATACTGTTTCAAATATACTTTTGGTAAATATGTTCTAAAAGATATTTCTATTCTTAAGCCTATCCCTTGTTTGTCTAAAATTCAAAACTTTCAGGTTTCCTGTATTCTTACTTGCTTTATTTGCCTTATTATTACTCCAGTTAACAAGTTAAAAATCATTAGCTCCTGCATGGCAGGTGGTGGAGAATACTGGAGTAGAAAACTAGGATACATCAATACATCAAGTATAAAGAGGCACCTGTCTCATGAGATGGATTCCCTCCACCTTATCTGCCTAGTGGGTACAAGTCATTGCAAAAGAAGCACTGACAAGTACTGCTCTCTCAGATAGCCTGAAAGCCAGTACCAGGGAGACGGTGACAAACACTGGGCACTCAAACCTCATTGAAACAGGGAACACTGCAGAAGAACGGGCAGATGGAAAGCCTGCAAGAGCCGCAGGGTGCGTGGAAATAGCCTGTGGCACCATTTCCCTGTCCCACTGCTCTCTCCAGATTTTAGACTGTCTGAGGCCTCCTGGTTCCCACAATAAGTACCAATAACCTCATCAAAGAAGACCCGCAGCAGAATTGGGGCAGGGGAGAGGGGATATGAATACATATTTTTATTATGAAAAATTTAAAAGAAAAAAAAATCTATTAATTTCTATCTCAGGCCCTTTCCCTTCTCTGCGTTTCCCTTTCCATTCCTGCATGAGGACCACATCCTCCTCCAGGGTTGTGGCATTTGTAAATAATATTTGAATTCCCATAGAATGCTGCTGCAGCTGTGCACCCCACCTATGCTTCCTATCTCTCCGGACTTGCTCTGTCTCTTACTGCCCTGCCTGCCCCATTTTCTTTTTCTTTTTTCATTTTTATTAATTAGTTTTGTACTCAGCGAATATAGTCAATTTGGTACCATTGTTAGGCTCATCCATGTCCTACCCCCTCCCCCTGGTCCCTCCTTGTTGAGGTATATGGGTCATGCATTCTGGAGTTAGTCCACAGATATGGGTAGGATAAATGTCTCTGCATATCATGACCCAACATGTGACTCTGACATTCTTTCCGCACCCTTTTCCACAAGTTTCCCTGAGCCATGTTGGATTCATTTTTGGTTTGCTTCAGTGATGAGGTGTTTGGGGCCTCTGGGTCTCTGGATATCTGATATGGTAGGAGTTCATTTTTGTCTGTGTTGATCTCCTTCCCCCTTGTGCTGGTACCCGGTTCACCAGGAAAACAGCACCCTTGCTTGTTTTGCCAATTGTTCTTAGTTTCAGCCAAGGTTCTTTTGAGGTATGATGGGGTGGCTCTCTCCTTAGGATCTATGTCTATCTGAAAAAGAGAAGCAGTTTCTCCAACATAGAGTAAGTTAGCACCATACAGATGAGATAACACTTACTTTTTTTAATAGAGAATTTAATAGGTGTAGGCTCTCTTGTAGCCTAGGATTGGTGGTAGCTTGATAATGGAGAGCAGGCCTATGTTTGGATATGGTTCTGACTTTATTCCCAGATCCAGCTATGGGTCCTGTTCTGAAAGACCCCCAGAGGGAGACCTTCACTCAAGTCTTGAGATAGCACGCACCCAAAGACACACGGGAGACCAAACTTGCTGCAAAAGCATGAGGCTTTATTTGGGAAACCAGAGCTCTGGGGTCGACACGTATCTCATGTAGGAGACAGAGGAGTCAACCCTGAGCACTATTGGGTGTTTCTTTTTATAGGGTTTTTAGCAAGGAAGAGAAAGGTGGGGGCGGTTCACAAGGGTATTTGCAAAGCTTATACAGTTATGTCTACATAACTTATTTGTGCATAACCAGAGTTTAAGTCCTTGGTCAGGCTGTCTCGGGAAACTATTTTTTTTCCTCTTCCCGGGACATAAAGTTTAGGTTGACCCGACCAACCAGTATCTTGGGCCACCCGCAGCCTATCTTTTAGCCTATTTTTTATTTACTCCTTCCTGAATATACAGTTCAGGCTGTCCCCTAGCTGTTTCTTCACTAAGTTTACTTTAAAATTTTCCATCCTGCCTTTCAGTTCCACTGAGGGGATCAGTTAGCCAAAACAAGAACAGTTGGTTTCCCACCATGGATGTGTGCCACTATTGCACTTGTTGTCTGCCCCATTTTCATTCCTTTCTCCCTACTATGTAATAGCAATTAGAGATTTATGTTTTACAAATCTTTCTGCTTCCCCCGCTCTCTATTTTGGAAGGAGACTCTGCTTTCATAGCACTTACTTACTCATTGAGTAACTGCAGCCGTTGCTATGGCGCCACTCTTGTCACCAACTTCTTATTTCCAAATCTGGAGCTTTTACGAGCTTTCATGTTTGTTTTCTTGATGTTATTCCTTTTGCTTTGAGAGTGTTCTGCATAGAACCCTTTATTTCACTCTCTTGGCTATTGTTTTCCACGGCATAATTACCTTATTGTGAGAGCTTTCAAGATACTCAGTCCCTTATAATAGTATCACCACCACAAGCCAAGTGACACAAATGCTCCTCTTTGAATTCTTTGATCCCAAATATTTCCCTGAGAATGTACTCTATTCTTGAATCTATCAATTCCTTTTGATTTTCAATTTAGTCACATTTTTCAGAAAAGAAGATTCTTTAAAGGAATTTATGATTAACAGAAAAGGATTTGTATTCTTTTTTTTCCTATCTCAGTCTCCTCAATAGCTAATCCTTTTGGGTCTCACAATTATTAAAGGCAAGTTCATGTGAGGGGATTCTTTATTTTTTTCTTGGGACTTACAAAAAATTAAAAAAGCTTGGTTGGTCTTTGACATTACTCATGAGAATGGAGGTGGGATATAAAAATGCTTGCCTTACACTTTCCCCAAGTGAAGAAATTACTTTCCTGAGGCCTATGAGACAGCCACTTTGGTGCATCTCCTACTGGAGTATTTCTGTCTCAAGACATTGACTAGAATGTAGGAAGGATCATGTATGCAATCTGAGTTACTCCTAAGCTCAAGTCTCACTTCCATATGGGCAGGATAGGTTCTTGGCTGTAACAACTTTTAAAATGCAAATTACATTAAATCTCCTAAACTATAATTCTCCCTCATTCTTGGGACATACTTGCATATGGGTAACCAATAGAGCAGAGATGTGTCAGAAAACATTCTGATCACCAAACATAATGTTAGAAGAATGAATTTGAATAATGACAGAATGGTCATGGATTTGGAAACTTTGGGAGTAACATTTAGCTATGTGGAGATTTTTATTTAAATACAGGTCAGTAGATGACTGATAAAAATTACTTTCTAATGGACAGTTTAAAGCATTGACAGGTTTAAGAAGCATAGGCTTTGGATCATATCCATTATTTGTTACTTTGACACTAGTTTAAATTTCTAAATTCAGTAAAACATTATTTTACATGAGATTGAGACTTGCAATTAATTTGCTAAAAATCATTTATAGGTGAACATATGGGAGAGTATTAGAATAAAAATCCCTAGGACAGGGTCTGGAGAGACAGCTAAGTGATAAAGTACTTTGCAGAGCAAGCGTGAGTACCTGAATTCAGATCGCCAGCACCCACAGAAAAGCCGTGCCTACAGGCAAGCCGGGAGGTAGAGGCCAAAGAATTGCCCAGAAGCATTGTAGCAGCAACCTTGCAAACTTGGCATGAACAAGGTGAATCCCAAGACACCTTGCTTCAAAGCAGAAGGGGAGAACCGACATTCAAACCAGTCCTCTGGTTTGCACACACACATGAGCTCACACACATAACTGAACATGCACACACAAACACATCACAAACATAATTTCTAGAACAATAATCATAAGTTCACATACTTGTGGCCACTTCCACTAATATTCACTCCAAGTATCCTTAATAGGTCAATGCAGATTTCCTTATTAAACATGATTCAGCAATTCAGAATTCTTCCCAACTTCATATATTTAAGCTTAAAAGCTAATTCATCTGCATTGATGCAGATGGAAATAGATTTATTATTCACTTTGGGGACTAAGTAGATCTGTATAAAATTGTAAACTAGATAAGAAGAAGAAAATATTTCATTCCAATTGGATAATAATGGGCAGTAAGACATATATACTATAGTCTTTTTGTTTTAATGTATAAAGGCATATTAAAACAATTGAAAACTGTTGAGTCTCAAACATGATTAAATGTGTGAAATGTTTGAGAGTTAGTGATTAGTATTTATCAGTGCTCCTTCCATGTGCCAAACATTGTTTTTGGTGCCCACTTATCTAAGCGTTCCTCTCAAAGACCTTGAGAAGTTGGCATTAAGTTTCAGTTTTACTTGCCAAAGCTGTGCAAGTTGGTTGTCTGTTTCCCTAAAACAGCAGTTCAGATATTTCTATTCTGTTATGCTCTTTTGACATGAATAAACAATAATATTCCCTGGTGGCTGATTTCACATGCTCTAGCATGTGAAAGTTTACTACCAGTAATATAATGAATATAGTAATAAACAATGCAAAGTGTGTGCCATGTAAACCTTAACACTTCCAAATTTCACTTGTGCCACTAGTTAATGGGAGAATCAAAACTGGTGCTCTTATCTATTTGCTAATTTTTGAAGTGAAATAGGTTCTTTGTATAAAGCCAAAAGTCTCTTAAATGAAAATGGCTGAGAACTTTTCTACATTTTCTTTCTTTCTTTTTAAACTGTTTTATTTGGGTTGGAGAGATTACTTAGTGGTTAAGGCACATAACTGTGAAGCCTAAGGACCCAGGTTTGATTCTCCAGGTGTCATGAAAGCCAGATGCACATGGTGGCACATGTGTCTAGAGTTTGTTTGCAGTGGCTAGAGGCCCTG